>NW_023425349.1:35616627-36218770 GCF_014108415.1 Molossus molossus
GGATTACAGTAAGTTTCCCTCTCCTTGGAGCACAGTATACAGTATACTGAGCTTTGATGCATTCCTTTCTTTGTTTTATTTGCTGACCCTTAATTGTTTTGATATGTTGAAACCTTCCATTTTACATTGATCTGTAGAACTGGCATCAGATGCTCAAAATGTACGTCAGGATCTGCCAGAAAAAAGTTCTTATGGACACAAAGGTATGAATGTTTTATTTTTTAAATTTCCTTAGTTACGAATTTTATAAAATGCTTATAGTATCTTCCATTTTTATCTAGTTTAATTAATAAAATCCATCAGATGAATGTTTATCATCTATATATTTACAACTACTTGATAAAATAATCATCACCTTTTGAATACAGAAGTGTTTTTCAGATGGGCCTTCAAGGCACCACAGATTTTTGCCTCATCGTTTTCCTTTCTCCTCCATGGTTGCTTTATATGTGCGTTACACAAAAGACCAACATCAAGTTAAATCTGACATAAGACATTCATGTCAAATATATTGTTTTAAACTAAAAATAAATTAATGTCATTGATATTTTCATATCTGTTTGAAATATAGGTCTATAAGCCTGTACTGGGAACCAAGTTCTTATTGTAAAATTTTTTTTAAAGTGTCATTTTCTTTACTGATTTTAGAGAGAGAACGAGAGAGAGAGATAGAAATATTGATGAGAGAGAACATCGATTGGCTGCCTCCTGTATGCCCCCCACTGGGGATTTGGCCCACAACCTGAGCATGTGCCCTGATCGGGAATTGAACCTGCGACCTCTTGGTGCATGGGTAGATGCTCAGCCTCTGATCCACACCGGCTGGGCTTAGTGTAAATTTATTTATTTTTTATAATTTTACATTGATTTCTTTTTTTTATTGTAAACTTTTAATATTCCAAAATAGGATTAGGACCTGACCCTGTTTTCTATATTTGAGGTCTCTGTGTTACTGCAAGAACTTGGTCCTGGCTTCTGACATGTGGCTTTCCCCTCTATTGCCGGCCATACCACCTTACCATGTTGTACTGCTCCTTACAACTATGTACATACATTGTCTTCTACCTACTTTTAAATGTACTGAGATTCTAACCCTATTCTGCATGTCTAATTTTGTATTTTAATTTTCATATGCTTAAGAATTACCTAAGATATTAAGTTTTATGTTATAAGTATTGACCCACAACTTAAATTTTTTTAGGAAAAAAGAAAGTAGCCCTGGCCGGTTTGGCTCAGTGGTTGGCATGTCGGCCTGTGGACCAGAGAGTCCCGGGTTCGGTTCCCACTAAGGGCACATACCTCAGTTGCAGTTTGTCCCCGGCTCCTATTGGGGTCATGTGGGTGGCAGCCAGTCGATGTGTCTCTCTCACATTGATTTGTCTCTCTCTTCCTCCCTCTCTCCCTCTTGCTCGTTCTGAAGATGAATGTAAAAATGTCCTCGGGTGAGAATTAAAAAAAATATATATGTTTTAAACTTCAGGATGCTTTTAACATTTTATTTATAGGTTTTTGTAATGCCTCATTGTTTTCTCTCTTCTGGAATGTCCCTTCTTTATATATCTGTCTGTTCAGATATTTTCCAGCCTTCAAGTTTTTTGCTGTGCTTCATCTAACCCCATAAGCTTTTTTTTTTTTTTTTTGGTACGTGCCCCTAGTGGGAACCGAACCCAGGACTCTCTGGTCCTCAGGCCGACACTCCAACCGCTGAGCCAAACCGGCCAGGGCTCCATAAGCTTTCTTTTACTATTCTAACTTTCTTTAACCTCTTCTTTTTACTCCAAATTTCCAGTGTATTAATCAGATTCATGTAATTTATCATTGTTCAGTAATATACAACCTTTATCACTCACAAAATTTTAAATTGTCTTTCCTGTGAGATATGATTTTAGTACTTAGAAAAATGCTTAATGTGTAGGCTTCTAACTCAGTATTCTTTGGTTTATGATTGATAATGAAGGGGATCTAAGGAAAATTTCATCATAAATAGTTTCCTATTATAATTTTAGATGCCTCAAAAGTGAAAGTTTTAGGAATGATATTTGAGGCTTTGAAATTGTTTTAAATTTCTTGATTAGAGTATTTCTAAAACTGTTCAGGTCAAAATTCAGCTTTTTGTAGAATTTCTCCATCTTTAAATTTGAGTACTGTCTTCTAGGATGAGTTTGACAACATGAGCATAGGGTAGGTTGAATAGAGGTGGTATCAAGAACACTGTGGCCCTGGCCCGTATGGCTCAGCGGTTGGAGTGTTGGCCTGCGGTCCAGAGAGACCCGGGTTTGGTTCCTGCTAAGGGCATGTGCCTCGGTTGTAGTTTGTCCCCGGCCCTGGTTGGTCGTGCGGGTGGCAGCCCCTCCATGTGTCCCTTTCACATTGATGTTTCTCTCTCTCTCTCTCTCTTTCTCTCCCTCCCACTCTATCTGAACAAAAAATGGAAAAAATGTCCTTGGGTGAGGATAAAAAAAAAAGAACACTGTACTGGCCATCGTTGAAATTAGTCCAGTTGTGAGCTTGTAAAACTATACATACGTTTGGAGAAAAGTCTGGAAGGAAATACATTAAAAGATTGGAGATTACATATTAGCACTTGGAGGAAAGTCATATTGTAGAAGGAAGAGTGAATGGCTTACCTTAGATTCATTTAGCTTCATGTAGAGTGTGCTAAGGAGACCTGTACAGGGGCCTAGAGACAAGGTTCTAGTACTCATTTCGAACAGGGACTAATTTCACCTGCTTTTTTTTCACTATTAATTCTTTCTACTTTTGTTTAAGAAAATAGTTTAATTCAAAGAGATGTTATGAATTTTCATGGCATTTCTCGAGAAATTACAGAAACCATTTAAAGATATGAGTGAGCCAGCCCTGGCTGGTTTTGCTCAGCAGTTAGAGCGTTGGCCCTCGAACCAAAGACTTGCAGGTTCATTTTCAGTCAAGGGCAGGTACCTTGGTGGTAGTTCAGTCCCCGGCCCTGGTCAGGGTCTTGCTGGAAGCAACCAATCTATGTGTCTCGCATCGATGTTTCTCTCTCTCTATTTCTCCCTCCCACTCTGTCTGAAAATAAATGGAAAAATATCCTTGGGTGAGAATTTAAAAAAAAACAAAAAAGATATGAGTGAGTCTACCCAGGATCAGATTGCCAGTTCAAGTATTGAAATCTTTATTCTAGCCTTACTGTTGTAGTTGACCCTTCAAGAACACAAGGATTAGGAGTGTCAGCCACCCTCCACATGTGCAAGTTTTAAACATCTCCCTTTTATACTCACATAGTAGCATATCTTAGGTAATATTTTACTGCGAAGCCATATCCATAAATCCATAGATTCTACATTTGTTTGCCATAACCAATTTTAATTAGGGACATCCTGTTTAAAGTATTCTAAAAAGGATGACTTCCGGTCAAGATGGCGGCATAGGTAAATATGGTATTGCATCCTCCCACAACCACATCAAAGTTACAACTAAACTACAGAACAATCATCATTCAAAACCGCCTGAAATCAAGCATAATGGAAGTCCTACAACTATGGAATTAAAGAAACAGCCACATCAAGACTGCTAGGAGGGCAGAGGTGGACGGGCTGGTCCCACACCCATGTGTGGCGGATAAAAATCAGGGTATCTCGGCTGGGAAAGTCCTCTCTAAGGAGTGAGGAGGCCCCCGTCCCATACCATGTGCCCCACTCAGGGTTCCAGTGCCAGGAAGAGAAGTCTCCATAACTTTTGGCTGGAAAAACAGCGGGAACTGAGGCTCAGGGAGGCTGAGGTGGCTGGAGCCCTGGGCAGCTCCTCTTGAAGGGATCGTGCACAGACTTACTGGGACTCTCCCTCTAAACTTGTAGGGAAGGCAGCTCAAGGGGCACCAGGGATATACAGGGAAGAACTGAGCTTTTTTGCACCTGAGCGGGGGCTGGAGTGGGGGCTGGAGAGGGGGCTTTCTCTTGGACAGGCATGCTGTAAGAGGCCTTTGTTCCTTTGGTGAGCCCTTACCTGGGGCGGCAGTCAGTCGCCATATCTGGGACTCTAGCAACCTGGCTCATACTGGTTGCCCCGCCCTGGTGATTCCCTGAGGCCCCGCCCCACCCAGCTTTCAGGCCCACCCAAGCTGTTGCCACTTGCTTTTCCATAGGATTGGCCTGTCTTGGATCCTGCTTCAGGTTTCCTAAATTCTTTCAAATGAGCAGCATCTGGTCTCAGCTAGCCCCATACCTCTCGTTAAGTAATACACGGAAACAAACACAGGGAGGCAGCCAAAATGAGGAGACAAAGAAACAGGTCCCAAATGAAAGAACAGAACAAAACCCCAAGAAAAGAACTAAGCGAAATGGAGATAAGCAACCTAACAGATGCTGAGTTCAAAATACTGCTTATAAGGATGCTCAATGAACTTAGTGAGGGCCTCAAGAGCATAAAGAAGGACCAGTCAGAGAGAAGGATGCACAGTCAGAAATGAAGGAGGCACTAAGTGAAATAAAGAATAATTGCCCTGGCTGGTTTGGCTCAACGGTTGGACCATTGGCCTGTGGACCAAAGAGTCCTGAATTTGGTTCCTGTTAGGGACACATACCAAGAAAGAGAGAGAGAGAGAGAAGAGGGAGGGAGAGAGAGAAAGAAAGAGAGTGGAGGGAGGAAGAGAGAGAGAGAAAGGAAAGAAAAAAAGAAAGAATAATTTACACAGATTCAGTAGCAGAGTAGGTAAAGCCAAGAAGCAAACCATCAATTTGGAATATAAGGAAGCAAAAAACACCCAGTCAGAACAGCAAAAAAAAAATCCAAAAAAATGAGGGTAGTGTAAGGAGTCTCTGGGAAAACTTCAAGCGTGCCAACATTCGCATCTTGGGGGTGCCAGAAGGAGAAGAGCGAGAACAAGAAATCGAAAACCTGTTTGAAACGATAATCGCAGAAAACTTTCCTAACTTGGTGAAGGAAACAGACGTACAAGTCCAGGAAGCACAGAGAGTCCCAAACAAGATGAACCCCAAGAGGCCCACACCAAGATACATCATCATCAAAATGCAAAAAGTTCAAGTCAAAGAGAGAATCTTGAAAGTAGCAAGAGAAAGGCAGCTAGTTACCTACAAGGGAGTTCCCATAAGGCTGTCAGCTGATTTCTCAAAAGAAACTTTGCAGGCCAGAAGGGAGTGGCAAGAAATATTCAGAGTGATGAAAAGCAAGAACCTACAACCAAGATTACTCTATCGTGCAAAGCTGTCATTTAAAATCGATGGCCATATAAAGACTTTCCCAGACAAGAAAAAGTTAAAGGAGTTCATCACCACCAAACCGTTATATGAAATGATGAAGGGTCTTTTTGAAAAAAAAAAAAGATAAAATGTATGAATGTATGAACAAACAAAATGGCAATGAATACATATCTATCAACAATAGAATCTACAAACAAAATGAACGGGCAGAACAGAAACATTCTCATAGATACAGAGAACATTTTGTTGGTTGCCAGATGGGAGTGGGGTTGGGGGAATGGTTGAAAAAGGTGAAGGGATTAAGAACAAATTGGTTGCTAGACTGTCAGACCTCAAAGAGAAGGGGACTGGGCCCTGGCCGGTTTGGCTCAGCGGTTAGAGCGTCGGCCTGCGGTCCTGAGAGACCCGGGTTCGGTTCCCGCTAAGGGCGCGTACCTCGGTTGCAGTTTGTCCCCGGCCCTGGTTGGTCGTGCGGGTGGCAGCCACTCGATGTGTTCCTTTCACGTCGATGTGTTCCTTTCACGTCGATGTTTCTCTCTCTCTCTCTCTGTTCCTCTCTCTCCCTCTCACTCTACCTGAACAAAAAATGGAAAAATGTCCTCGGGTGAGGATAAAAAATAAATAAATAAAAGAGAAGGGGACTGGGAGTTGGGAAGAAATAAACCAAAGAACTTATATGCATAACCAATGGACACAGACAACAGTGTGGGAAAAGGCGGGAGTGAGGAAGAGGGGGTCAATGGGAGAAAAATGAGGAACATCTGTAATACATTCAACAAGAAAGATTAAAAATAATGAATAAAGCATTCTAAAAAGGACTGTCTCTCTCTCCCTCCTTCTCTCCCTCCTTGCTTTCTCCCTCCCCGTCCCTCCCTCCTATTCTATCTTTAAAAAAAAAAAAATCAATGGAAAAATATCCTCAGATGAGGATTTAAAAAATAATAATTAAAATTAAAAGGATTCTTCCTAGGTAACACCATCAGTTTACTTATAAGGTGGTTGGCTATTAGGTTATTGACATGATTCCCAGGAAATTAGATCATCATCACTTAACATTTTTCTTAGGAATGTGCCCCTCCTTTTCTTCTCTTTCTCCTTTCCACAAACAAACCTCATTGAAGGTCAGATACTCATTTCTTCCTATTGAAGAACGGAAGACATTCCTAATTCCACTTCTTGAAGGGTGGTTATAGTGAATATTTTAGTATATTTTCTTTTAAAACCATTTTCTCTGGTGTGTTTTCATGCATGCTTTAAAATAGTGGGCCTATACTTGTTTCAGAATCTCTTAAGTACTAGAGTCAGCATATTTGAATATCAGTACTTTTCTTTAAATCACTTAATTGTGCCTGGCCGGTGTGGCTCAGTGGTTGAGCATCGACCCATGCATCAAGAGGTCGCCTGTTCGATTCCTGGTCAGGGCACATGCCCACATTTGTGGGCCAAATCCCCTGTGGGGGGGCATGCAGTAGGCAGCCAATCGATGTTCTCTCTCATCAATGTTTCTCTCTTCCTCTCCCTTCCTCCCCCTCTCTAAAATCAATAAAGAAAGAAAAAAATAAATAAATAAATCACTCAATTGTTATATAGATTATTGTTCTTTAAGAACTGTTTGATCGCATCCTCTGTATCTGTTTTTCAGGAGTTATATCACCAGACTTGATAATGAGCAGGACTAATGTTCAGCTTTGCTGGAAACCAATTAGCAAACCATACAGTAGAGCTAATTACCTTATAAAAGGATACTTTTCTATAAATATGATAATTCAGTAATCCACCTGAAAGGATCCTAGGCAGACCTGCCTTTATTGAATATTTTTTCTGTGTTTAACTTTATACATACGGAATGATCTCACTGTTTAATGTGTATATTTATGTCGTGCCCATACTTTCTTACTCATGGGCAGAATTGCCTGGATATCATTTACACTGAAGCAGAATCAATTTTAGACATTGCTTTGAGTTTTTGTGGGTAGTACCTAGCCAAGTTGCATTTGAAAACTTGATAAATTTATTGAGAGTGGATTAAGAGCCTCATAGTTCTTAGACTGTAGACTAAATTGCTAATGAGATACATAGTGTATCTCATGCAGTACACAATAGAGAATCATTTGGAATAAGACAATATTTGATGTTATGGTGTATGCTGTGATTGTTGTCAACAGGGGCCTGGAAAAATTCTGTGGAAGAGTGGACAACAGAAGACTGGACTGAAGATGTAAGTGTTTAGTACCAGATCAGACCCATCTTTCTTCTGGTTTCTGGTAGGGGCATATATATTTTGAGGAAAGCCTGAGTTATCTTATGGCTGGCTGTTCATGGCTCTTTTTCAGAAGTCTGTGATTACCATGGGTTTTTTGTTTTGTTTTGTTTTGTTTTAGTAGACAGAAGGAGGTTGGTATTTTGAGATTTTTAAGAAACTTGGTGTTGTTTTTTTTTTTTTAATGTTTTTATTGATTTTTTTTTTTTTTTTTTTTGAGAGAGAGGAATGGAGAGAGAGAGAGGAGTGCAGAGAGAGAGAGAAACATCTGTGTGAGAGAGAAACATCAATTGGCTGCCTCCTGCATGCCCCCTACAGGGGATCAAGCCTGCAACCCAGGCATGTGCCCTGTCCGGGAATCAAACCGGGATCTCTCAGTCCACGGGATGATGCTCAATCCGCTGAGCCACAGTAGCCGGGTATGCCTGTTTTTTTACTTCCTTTTTTTCTAGTCTCCCATTTTTATCGATATTATGAGTATCATAATAATTGTCTTGCCTAACTTATAGGGTTTTTCTGTGAGGCAGATGAGGTCTTATGATAAAAGTCAGCTAATAAGCAGTTCAGATGTAAACACATACAGGAATATTATTATTCTGCTATATAGACCACATTATATCACAATGTAATTTATAATTAGTGAAAATAATTTGCACAGAGAATTTGGCTGTCTTCTTTCCTCAGGAGTTATCAAAAAAATCTGAAAGTTTTCTGAGATGATACAAAGTAATGGTGATTGAAAGATAAGTAATCTAAAATACGAATCCTAAATTCCTTCTAGAGCTTAGAATAATAGCTATTCACCTTTCCCTCCTCTTCCCCGTTCTTTAAAAAAAAGAAAGAAGGAAACAATTCAATTTTCTGTTAATTTATTTTTATTTTTGTTATTGATTTTTAGAGAGAGAGTAAGGGAGAAGGGGAGAGAGAGAGAAACATCCATGAGAGAGAACATTGATTGGCAGCCTCCTGCATGTCCCCCACTGGGGATCAGGCCCACAACCTGGGTATGTGCCCTGATTGAGCATCAAACCATCGACCTTTTGGTGCATGGGTCGATGCTCAACCACTGAGCCACACTGGCCAGGCAACAATTTTCTGTATTGTATCAGGGTGAGATTGGATGTCAGTGATTTCTGTGGCTCTTACTTACCTTGAATTTATTATTATTTTGAAAGCTTTAGATCTACTCTTATCATTTTTTTCATTGAAAAAAAGAATTACTCCTTTATCGCTTCACTTTTTCTTAACTCTAATTTTTAAGATTCTTTAAGGCAAAAATGGATTACTTGGGACTCTTAAGATAATAGCTTGGAACAGGGTTCAACATTAAGCCCTTCTTGTTGAAACATTAATCAATTCAGCACTTTTTGTTTTTACAGAAAATGAACACCTACTGTTTGCTCTGCCTCTGCCTGAATATTTTTTTTCTTCTTTTTTTTTAAATTTTTTATCCTCATCCGAGGACATTTTTGCACTTATCTTCAGATAGAGCGGGAGGGAGAGAGGGGGAAAGAGAGAGAGAGAAACATCGATGTGAGACAGACACATCAACTGGTTGCCACCCAACTGGGACAGGGACAAACTGCAACCTGGGACTCTCTGGTCCACGTGCCTATGCTCTAACTAACCGCTGAGCCAAACCGACCAGGGCCTGAGTAGATTTAAAAAAATTTTTTTATTTTCTTTATTGATTTCAGAGAGGAAAGGAGAAGGAGCGAGAGAGAGAAACATTGATGAGAGAAAATATTGATTGGCCACCTCCTGCACATGCCCCAACTGGGGATTTGGTCCACAGCCTAGTCATGTGTCCTGACTAGTTGGTGCATGGGTCAGTGCTCAACCACTGAGCCACACCAAGCCCGGCTTTGCCTGAATATTAATGTCTGAGGATGTCTGATTTTATATAGCATGTCAAAGTTCTGAAACATTTAGAATTGATAAGATTCTAAATGTTGATAGCATTATTATTAGTTTCTTATATTATCTTATTAGATCAACATTTGTCAGCCTTTAAAGCCCATGTGCCACTTTAAAAATGTGAAAATAGCCTACCTTTCAACAATGTCAATTGAGGTTTCAAAAATCTTTATTCTGTGTGCCTTAAAAATGCATGAAAACAATATGCATGAATATCTGAACAATTCTATTGAGCGTTAGAAGCCAGAAAGGATTGCATATTATAAAATTTCACTTAAAATTCTAGAAAATACAACCTAATCTGTAGTGACAGAACGCACATTGGTTGTTGCCTGGGGATGAAGTGAGTGGTGGAAGGGATTGATTACCCAGAGATAGGAACAAATTTGGGGGGTAATAGGTAATGTTCACTGTCTTGATTTGGTGATGGGTTCATGGGAGTACACATATGACAAAACTCATTTAATATTTTAGGTTGAATGTTTACAGTTTATTGTATGTCATACCTCTATAAAATTATTTTTATAAAAGCAGCAAGGAAACCTATGGCTTAATAAAAAATAAATAGAGATTATTAATAAACAGAATACTAAAGCCGTTTGTCTTTGAGGAAAGAAAACGTCAGCTATTGTGCCTTTTCAAATTTCTCCACTCCTTTTTTTACATTTATGATGACATTGGTGGTGGTTTTATTGGTATTCTCATTTGGTATAATGTCAAATAGTGAGACTAGAACTTTAACCCTGGTCTGACTTTACTTCACTGTGCTATTTCCCTAATGTGTAATCTTTATTGTGGGCTTATCAATCTAAAATTACCTTAACTTTGCCTGGCTGGTGTGGCTCAGTGGTTGAGCATCGACCCATGTACCAAGAAGTTGCTGATTCTATTGTGGGCCTGATCCTTAGTGGGAGTATGTAGGAGGCAGCCAGTCAATGTTCTCTCTCATTGATGTTTCTATCCCTCTTTCCGCCTCTCTCAAATCAATAAGGAAAATAAATAAATAGCCCTGGCCAGTTTAGCTCAGTGGTTAGAGCGTCGGCCTGTGGTCCAGAGAGACCCGGGTTCGGTTCCCGCTAAGGGCACATACCTCGGTTGCAGTTTGTCCCTGGCCCTGGTTGGGTCTTCCAGGTGGCAACCACTCGATGTGTTTCTTTCACGTTGATGTTTCTCTCTCTCCCTCCCTCCCACTCTATCTGAACAAAAATTGGAAAAATGTCCTCGGGTGAGGATTAAATAAATAAATAAATAGAAAATAAATAAATAAAATTACCTTCACTTTAAGGAACTTACTTGCCATGATCACCTGTATATTTCCTCTCCATTAGACTACCTTTTGGTTGAACTATAATGAGAGTACTGGCAACTAAAAATTGTTACGAACTTGATACATTTTTTGTTTTATTATTTTATTTTAATTTTTTAATCCCTTTCATACAGCTTTCTGAAACAAAGGTCTTCACTGCCTCTTCTGTTCCACCAGAGAATCATGTCACACCTGCGCAAAGGTAAATACTTTTTGCCATCTTTTGTTTGTTGTAATTGAAACTTCTTGCCTCAGGAAAATTGTTTTGGTTCTTGCATCTCTCTTATTATTTTGACCTTTTCTTGAATCTCTTTGTTTTTTACCCCTTTCTGTCTGAGACTTTCTTTTATCCCAAACCTACCTGGTGAGCTGACAGAGCCTCCATCATTTCCACTGTTGAATTAAAATAGCCATAATATTTGTGATTTGTTATCATTTATGGCAGAGATTATGTTAAACCTATGTAATGGTTCTTTTTTACTTTTGTAAACTTGGTTTTTGACAGATAAACTTAAAAAAAATATATCCTTTGGTTTCTTCATATAATACCATTTATTTAGATCTCAGGCTAGTACAAACTTCCCATTTTTTTATGGGTTCTACTAGTTTTAATCCTATTGTCTCATAGATTACAGAAAAGGAGGGAGCTTTGGAGGATAATATGTATATGTGTACAAAAGTGAATTTTTGAAAAGCATTTATTTACATCCTAGTTTTCACAATAACCCTAAAAACTTATGATTATAGTTTCAAAATACTGTGATCTGAAAGCCTTGATATCTGACACCCGAATTGAAGGCAGTTTTGAATCTTACATGCTCACTTTACATGGTAAATAAGATATTTATAAGACTTTTGTACAGGGAAATATAAACAAAGGTCATATCTTACAATATATTGTTTTTTGAATTGCTCAGAATTTCTTGTTAAATGGATATAACTTTATTGTATTTATTACTCAATTTGTTAGGGTTATTTTCATCTTTTAAAACAATATGAGATAGACATACGTTCCAGAAAATAGGGCTATAATATTTTTCATGCATGTATCTCATCAATCTTTTGGAATAGAACTTGGCTCTGTTTTTTGTAGCAATGCAAGATTTTGGGTCTGGGTCATATGTAATATAATTACCTTGGGTTTGTATCCCTGAAGTATCCCATAAGCTAGAACATTACCTTGGAATCCAAAATAGTGGTCTGGGACTTCAACCTGGTTATGGGAAAGTCTGAGTGGTAGTGCGTAGTTAGAGGAACTCAGGCCCAGGAACTTTGCTCTGTATCAGCAATGAGTGTTGAATGATTTCACCTCAGAATCTGTCTCAGAGGCATGGTGAACTTTTCAGTTAGAAGAACTGAATGGAAACTGGCATTTGAATGGGTTTAATGGGGCAAATTATCTTGTTAGGTAATTCTGTGCACCTTGCAGGACCCATGGAGAAGAGTTAGTATTTCACTCAAATGTCAGGTAGTATCTATGTCTGGAAGATCATTTCTTCCTAATGCTTTCAGGTGTTTAGGCCATGGTTCTCAAATTGGAATATTTGTCTTTCTGGGGACATTATAAGAGTTGTAGTTAACAGAGTATTTGTTAATATATTGTGCACTCTGTCCTGAATATTTATTATCATTATTATTATTATTATCATTATCATTATTATTATTTTAATCCTCACCTGAGGATATTTTTCTATTTATCTTCAGATGGAGAGGGAGAAGGAGGGAGAGAGAGAGAAACATCAATGTAAGAGGGACACATCGACTGGTTGCCTCCCGCATGACCCTGACCATGGACAGGGACGAACCGCAACTGAGGTGCATGCCCTTGACTGGAATCAAACCCACAACTCTTTGCTCCACAGGCTGACGCTCTACCGCTGAGCCAAACCAGCCAGGCCCTTTCCTGAATATTTAAGAGAGAAAATTATATGAAATTTATACAAATCTAAATATATTATTGGATAGAATGCAGAACTTACAGGAACATTTATGATAAATATGAAACTGCTTGAATGGTATATTATGGCTGTCATCCTCTTTGTCTCAAAATATGGATTCATTGCCTTTAGGAAAGTTTGAGACACTATTTCCAAGTAATAAAAGAGTAAAATATACTAAAGGAAATGAGCCAGACTTCAGAAAATTGTTTATGCTTGCTCAATTGTTCTAGATTTTCAAATCAGTTGTCACTGTTTCATTTCTGTGGAAATGTCTCAATGCACCTTTTCAGTTTTCTTCTCTGCAAAGCCCTGCTTCAGTCTCTGTGGCTTCATATACTTTTTTGTGTGTGTGTTTGATGCCCTCCTCTTGGCTCCCCCTAAACACCAGTTTCCAAAGGTTTTCCTCACTTAAGTAATTTTTGGCATGAATTTACTTTATATTGATTCACTTATCAAATTCATTTGTTGGTAAGATTTGTTTATGACTTGTTCCTCATTTGCTTTTTGTCTGCTTAGCATTGATCTGGTAGCCTTGCTCCAGAAGCCTGTTCCTCCCAGTCAAGCCTCAGAAATCAACTCCTTTGAAACTTCTCAACAACAGGGCTTTGGCCAAGCCCTTATCTTCACAAATTCTCAGCACAACAATCAGATGGCACCAGGGACTGGCAGCTCCACTGCTGTCAACTCCTATTCTCCTCAGAGTCTGGTAACTCACTTTTATTTCAGTATGGGATTTTAAGAAATGTACCTATGAGTAAATATATCCTAGAATGATACATGTCTTATAACTATTTTCTAAATATAAAACTTTCTGTAGTACATTTCAGTCCAGAAAACAATGATGTGTTCATTTCCAAGCACATATCTGATGATTCCATGTGGAATTCAACTATTCTGAGTTTTCTGGACAAAGATAAAAATATATATTTTTTTAAGTTTAATCTTTTCAGTCATAATCACTCAGGCATCCTTATTAATGATTTTTTTTGGATTTTATTTCAAAGTCTGTCCCAACTTAAGATGTTAAAATTTTTATTTTCCAATTTACTTAAGTGCAAATATTTTTCAGTACTGGCTTGATGAAATTGTAAAAACAGACCTAGGTCTGCCTAGGTGCCTGGTGGTGGTGGTGGTGGTTTGCCTAGGTGCCTGGTGGTGGTGGTGGTGGTGGTGGTAGTAGTAGTAGTAGTAGTAGTAGTAGTATTTTATAGTTTTATTTGTTTTGTTATTCTACATACTTATTGCACTTTTCCTTAAAAGGCCACACTATGGCTCTGGCCAGTGTGGACCAGTGGTTAGATTGTTGGCGTGCACACCAAAGGGTTGCAGGTTCGATTCCTGGTCAAGGGTACCTATCTGGGTTGCTGGTTCAGTCCCCGGCCCTGGTTGGGGTGTGTGCGGTAGGCAACCAATTGATGTGTCTCTTTCACATTGATGTTTCTCTCTCCCTCTCTCTCTCTCTTCCTCCTTCCCTCCCTCCCTCCCTCTCACTCTTTCTAAAAAGGAAAAAAAAAATCAATGGAAAAAATATCCTCGAGTGAGGGTTAACAAAAAAAATTTTTAAAGGACACATTCTGTAGAAGAGACCCTTATAATTTGGATGTGCTTTTGTTGAAACAATGTTATCTTCTGCTGCATCTATAACACTGACCTCTCATGAGGATTAGCTGCCATCAGAAAGAACTAAAGGAATTGTTAGTGAAGGATATAAAGATAGGTTAGTGGAAGTAGAGAAGCTTAGAGCATAGAATGTAAAACATTGTAGCTGCAGCATGGGGGAGTGAAGTCTCTGTCTAACTGTATGCAGTTGGGAGTTGGCAGAGGGGAGGTTGGAAGGACCATAAACATAGATTCACAGCTTTCACTAATGATAATTATTTTGGTTCATTTTTATAATGTTTTACCTGAAATCTACTGTTGAAAAACAGAATTTCTTATTAATATGATACAATATTTTCCTCTTACCTCAAAATCATTTGCTGTACCCTAATAAAATATAGAATTCAATATGGAAAATTTTTATTGCTATCTTCTGCTCTACACAGTCATATCATGTCAAGTATATCTGGCTTGGGGTATACTTGGCATTTTTAGTGCCATTGATAATTATGCATAAAAGGGTGTCAGTGCTTGAAGTAGGACAGCCTAAGCCATAGTGCTACTGGCATATTGATGTCATGTCCTTGCTGACTTGCTAGAATCTTAGCCAGGCCACTGAGAGCATAGATAGGACATGAGTTGTTGTTTTTTTACAGTGACCTTCAGTATTGTTGCTTCTTGTCATGAACAACACCTTGAGAAATTGGTAAGAATTGTTTATATAATGTATTGGAGCAGTGATTTTCAACCCTGCTATACTTTTATAATCAGAAGGGAACTTAGTAAATAATAACAACAGTAATAGTTATAATAATAAAATAATACTAGAGTCTATACAAGACCAGCAGAGTTTTAAAGTTGATTGAACTGTGTAGGTGGAATTGAAAAATCCTTGCTAGTTTGAGTCATTGATGCAGTAACTTCATTGTGTTGTAAAGTACACAGAAAGTGCATTTGACAAAATTGGCTGATGCAGGATGGAATATAGATAGGGAAAAGATGAAGAGTAGAAGCATCATCTGAGAAGACTTCATTGAACAAATGGGCTTGAGCTGGGTTTTGGCAGATTAGTAGCAACGAAAGACCAGTGTAATCGGCAGCATGAGCCAGGAATCTGTAGTTGTGATAAGTAATGTTAGCACAAGTGTTCTAATAGGAACAGATTCTGCGAATGATGTGTAATAACTGCTCACAACCTAAAGTTTTGCTCACACTGGAGAATTTGGATTTCCTTAGAACAACTAGGATATTCTGTACCTTTGAATATTGATAGCATAAATAATTATTTTAACTTTCTAGATCTGGCCTCTTGAGGGAATTAAAATAATTTCTGTTTTTGACCTTTTAGGTGGTTTTGAAAGTTTTTTTTTTTTGACGAACTTGTTTTTTCAGAAACTGAATGATTTCGATAATATAAAAATGCATTTGATCCAGCATTATGTTCTCTAGTCATAGGCTTACATTTTCCTGAGATCTTCATTCCTGACCTGACAGGATAAAGGGGAGGTATAACATTGTCTTTTGTATGCTTGCTTGTGGGACGTACTTGGTGTTCCTAGTCATCTGAACAACTTGAAATAAATTCATCAGTATGGTGGGTATTGCTCAATACAACGATACTTCCTGTGTCTGATTTTGGAATACTCACTTTTTAAGTAAGTGCTGTGACCTGCGTTTAATCTTGCAGACCTTGTGGCTGATCTGTTCTAATCATTAAAGATAATTACTGTTCTGCACATTAAGAAAACACTGTTTTATAAGCTTATGTTTGTCATTTAATTCATGGCATTCCTCTTTAGTTAAAAAAAAAAAGTATTTTGTTTGTGAATTTGTGACATCACTTTTTCAAAATGTCAATTTCTTAAAAATCCAGGGACTATGTTTTCCTTTCCTTTAACCTCTTATCACAATCAACAAGGATTGCTGGATTTATTAAAGTCAGATCTTATTGCATAGTAATATTTTCTTGTAGTGTTTACTCATACAAGCCCTACTAATTCAGATGTTCTGGATTATAGTTTTTTTCCCCCTAGAACTTACTTTATTTATTTATTTATTTATTTATTTATTTAATCCTCACCCGAGGACATTTTTCCATTTTTTGTTCAGATAGAGTGGGAGGGAGAGAGAGGAAGAGAGTGAGAGAGAGAAACATTGACATGAAAGGGACACATTGAGTGGCTGCCACCCACATGACCAGCCAGGGCCGGGGACAGACTGCAACTGAGGTACGTACCCTTAGCGGGAACCGAACCCATGTCTCTCTGGACCGCAGGCTGACACTCCAACCGTTGAGCCAAACCGGCCAGGGTTGGATTATAGTTTTTAAAATTCTTGTAAAAATATTTGGCATGTTTTAAAGCCTGGGGTAGAAATTCCGTATTGTTTAGGATTTCTGCTTTCTTTCCTTTTAAAGTCATCCGTCCTTGGTTCAGGATTTGGAGAGCTTGCACCTTCAAAAATGGCAAACATTACCACATCCCAGAATTTGGACCAGTTGAAACCTCCAAGTTTGGGCCAGTTTACCACCACCCCAAGTTCACAGCAGAATAGTACTAGTGCCGCCACAACCACTTCTTCTTGGGACCTCAAGCCCTCAACTACCCAGTCCTCAGTCCTTAGCCATTTTGGTAAGTATACATTTTCTGTGGTAATTCACCCCTAAACATTAGCAGAAGCTGTTGATTTATGAACACTACTGTGGAATTTATCCAGAGATGTTCTTTTCTTTCTTTCTTTTTTAAACTTCATTTACTGGTTTGAGAGAGAGAGAGACATTGATTTGTTGTTCTACTTATTTATGCATTCATTGGTTGATTCCTGTATGAGCCATGACCAAATCAAACCCTCAACCTTGGTATATGAGGACAATACTCTAACCAACTGAGCTACCTGGCCAATGCCCAGAAATGTTTCTTTTTTCCTTCTTTTTTTTTAAATCCTCACCCAAGGATATTTTTACATTTTTAATCTTCAGATAGAGCAGGAGGGAAAGAGGAAGGAAGAGAGAGAGAGAGAGAGAGAGAAACATCTCTGTGAGAGAGACACATTGATTAGCTGCCACCCGCACAGTCCTAACTGGGGCCAGGAGCAATACTGCAATCGAGATATGTACCCCTGGCCAGAATCGAACCCGGGACTTATTGGCCTGTGGAATGACATTCCAACCGCTGAGCCAAACCAGCCAGGGCAGAGATGTTTCTTTTTAATAGAACTTCAAAAAATTTCTGAATTAAATCAGTCAGCTTTGTATCATGTAAATATATACCTGCATTTATTTGTTATTAGTAGTAGTATACACCTTGAAGAGATGTGCAAAAGCATGGAAAAGGCATGCAAATATAAGGAAACAACTTTGAGTAAAATGGCTAGACAGAATTTGCTGAGCTATCTGAGAAAAGAATGGTGACAGAAAGTGGAATGTTAGACAACATTTTATTTTATTTCATTGTTATATTTTTTAATCTTCACTCGAGGATATTTTCCCATTGATTTTTTTTCAGCTAGGGAAGGAGGGAGACGGAGAGAGAGAGAAACAACAATGTGAGGAAGAGACATCAATTGGTTGCCTCCGCACAACCCTGACTGGGGCTGGGGACTGAACCTGCAATCAAGGTATATGCCCTTGACCAGGAATCGAACCTGTGACTCTTTGGTCCACAGGCTGACACTATAACCGCTGTGCCAAACCGGCTAGTGTATGCACAACATTTTAAGTCACACCCTCTGGATTGCTTTCTCATTCTAACATTTGCATGTATCCACCGTAAATCGGTTCAGCCTTACCATCTGTGGTTTATAGTTTAAAGGCACCACATGTAAGTAGGAGGTTTTCTAAATTCTACTTCCATAGATTTTGTGACATTAAGCTACTACCATTTTCTTTTCTTTTTTTTTTTCTATCATCACCCGAGGACATTTTTGCATTTATCTTCAGGTAGAGCGGGAGGGAGAGGAAGGGAGGAAGAGAGAGAGAGAAACATCAATGTGAGAGATACACATTGATTGGTTGCCACCCACACGACCCCATCCGGGGCCGAGGACAAACTGCAACAGAGGTACGTGCCCTTAGTGGAAACCAAACCTGGGTTTCTCTGGATTGTAGGCTGACGCTCTAACGGCCAGGGCTAAGCTACCATTTTCCACCAACACACATCACATTGTATTGAGGAATAGCAGGGGATTGCTTTACACATAGGATTGGTTATAGGACTGGTTTATGTTTAGGGCATATTAAGAGACATGGAGGCACATTTCTCTGCTGAATGAAATGACTTACTGTCATGGAAGTACTTGAGATTATTCCCAGGTTTGAAGTGATGCCTACCAAGGAAATTCGTGAGAGACTCAATACCCAAGGTTTTTATTGGGCTTTGGGTGAGGGGGACAGTTACGTAGGCAACCTCTGCCTACCACCAAACTTCCAGATTCTTAGAAGGAAAGCAAGTGTTTGATGTAAACCATGCTGGACAGATATTCAAGGCACAGAATCTCCTTTATTGTTTAGAGTGTTGGCACTCTTTCCCTAGAACATAGGAAAATTCTGTATTCACAAACACTAGCCAAGAGCCAATCTTGCAAGTCAGCATTTCTGATGGCAGCTATGGCCTCTTATGTTAACTTCTTTTAATCCTTACCCGAGGATATTTTTCCATTGATTTTTAGCTAGAATGGGAAGAGGAGAGGGAGAGAGAGAAACATTGATGTAAGAGAGAGACACATCGACTGGTTGCCTCCTGCATGATCCCGACTGGGGCCAGGGATTAAACCCAAAACCGAGGTAGGTGTGCTTGACCAGGAATCGAACCTGCGACTCTTTGTCTGAGGTCCAACACACTAACCACTGAGCCAAACCCACCAGGGCTACGTTAACATTTTTCGGCATACTTACTGAGTGATAGTTTTTATATTTGAGCAAGTCATTTTCATATTCTTTTTAAAGCTTGTCTTTTTTTTTTATAGCTGCCTCTAATATTAAGTTCCAAAATAAATTCATCTAAGATGGAAATACACTAATTCATGGGCTGGTAAACCTTTAACTGGATCTGCTCCCTGTTTTTGTAAATACAGTTTAATTGGGATACAGCCACAGTCATTTATGTAATTACTTTCAAACTACAAAGGCAGATTTGAATAACTGCTAACAGATGGATTTTGAAGTCTAAAATATTTTCTATCTGGCCCTTGGCAGAAAAAGATTAATAAAGGTAGCATTTTATTTTATTAGTTTTATTTATTTATTTATTTTTATTTTTATTTTTTTTAAATCCTCACCCGAGGACATTTTTCCATTTTTTTGTTCAGATAGAGTGGGAGGGAGAGAGAGGAAGATAGAGAGAGAGAGAGAGAAACATTGATGTGAGGGACACATTGAGTGGCCGCCACCCACACAACCAACCAGGGCCAGGGAAAAACTGCAACCAAGGTACGCGCCTGTAGCGGGAACTGAACCCGGGTCTCTCTGGACTGCAGGTCGACGCTCTAACCACTGAGCGAAACCGGCCAGGGCTAGTTTTATTTTTTATTTTTCACTTTTTGGTCAAATAGGAATTAAATATTTATTATCTGATAATGATTTTAGTTTGTTTTGCTGTAACAAATAATTGAAGAAAGAGTGTTTTCAGGGAGGAAAAACTGACACATTTAGAAGGTTCCCAGAATTGGACAATGTTTATGAATAGAGCTTCTAACACCTGAATTTTCACACTCTACACCACGAACTCTCAAAATGACCACCTAGCTTCTACAACACAACAACTTTTCAACCAAGTGGTGTCAGCCAAAGGTACAGTGAGGAAGACTCAAGTGAAGAGTGAAATGGCAGCATAATCCCTGAGGAAGGAGCCGTGGCAGCTTACAACTAAGGAGTTCTCTGAAAGTATCAATGCAATAAGTGACATACAGACCTGAATTTTCTCTATTTGTGTAGTGTTTAACATTTATGTTAAAGTGATTAATAATTTTTGTGGTGAATTTTAGAGGAACAAAAGACAAACATCACACAGCCACCAGCCAAGCACCTAATAACCAAACCCTAAAGTAGCTTTGATATTCCTCAGGCAAGCCTTTGGCCTAAGAGAGAGATAACCAACCTGGATATGGCTGAATAAGGACTTAAAGTCAAAATAACTAGCAAAGAAAAATACACAATCAATGACTTGATGTTACATATGGCTGTAATGTAGAAAAACTGTAAACTGCAATTTAGTGTTAATACTAATCAGAGACTTCAGAAAACTAGCAAGGCCTAAACCATAAGGATAAATATACCTTATGTTCTAAGTCTGCCAGTTTCGGATTTAAACTATATATTCATGTCTTGTAGAGTACACCCTGAACAAAATGCACAGCTAAAATAAAGGAGATAGAAGGTACCCAAAACTTAAGACAAGAGCATATGTACATAAAAATCCTTACTGGAACCATAGAACTTAGTGAATGAAGGCCATTCTACTGAAGTTTTCTTTTCATCTTAAAATCCTTTTATCTAGCAATAAGTTAAATTAAAGACAGACAGCTCCACTTGCATTAATCTACAGAATAGTCCATATGCCGGTGTGAGGATTCTTATTCCAATACCAGTACAGCTAGCCTGATTTTCCACTAGTGATATTTTGGCAAATATGTCAAAGAGGCGATCAAAGACAGGACAAATTGTGAGTTTCTCCCTAGGAAGGTCATCCTGCCCTTTTCCTCTTCCACCCGACCCCTAAACTAATGGGAAAAAAATAAAGAGTGCAGTAGTAGCATCAGGGTGCACTGCCAGTCCACATTGGGGCCTTAATTGTTGCCTTCTCCACCATCGTCGTCTTGCTGATTAGCTTGTCCAGAGCGTTAGGTTATCGCGAAGGAGCTGCATGATGAGAGTGGAGTCCTTATAGGAGTCCTCATTGAGAGTGTCCAGCTCAGCAATGGCATTGTCAAAGGCGGTCTTGGCCAAGGGGCAAGCTTGCTCTGGGGCATTCTGGATCTCATAGTAGTTAAGAGCCAGGCCTGATCTAATAGGGTGAGTAGGCTGCATCTGCTACTTGCTGATCTCATGGGCTTCACTTTAGGCATTCTCAGATGATTCCACAACAGTGGCCTTTTTCTCTCCAGGGGCTACTTCAGCCAGGTAGTGATAATAGCCCCCTTTCATCTTCAGGTAAAACACTTTGCTCTCATTGCAATTCTTGATCAGGTAGTTATCTAGCAGACTATAGAACAACCATCATTCAAAACCACCTGAAATCAAGCTGAATGGAAGTCCTACAACTATGAAATTAAAGAAAAAACCACATTGAGACTGGTAGGAGGAGGGTAGCAGGGGTGGGGGGATGGAGGCACGGACCACCAATGTGTGGTGGATAAAAATCAGGAGGGATACCTCAGCTGTGAAGGTCCTCCCTGAGGAGTGAGGGGTCCCTGTCCCACACCAGGCTCCCAGCTCAGGGTTTCAGTGCCAGAAAGAGAAGTCCCCGTAACTTCTGGCTTTAAAAACCAGCAGGGTTGAGGCTGAAAGAGCTGAGGCCTCTGGAGTCCCAAGCAGTTCCTCTTAAAGGGCTAGCACATGGACTTACTCAGACTCACATCCTTCCAGCTCCAGCATGGGGGAGGAAGCTTGAAAGGCACCAGAGACATATGGGAAAGAACTGAGTTGTTCGGCATTGGGGCGAGAGTGGAGAAGCAGCTTTCTCCCAGACAGACGTGCTGGTGGAGGCCCTTGCTCCTTTGGTGAACTCTTCCCTCAGGGAGCTGGAAGATGGCTGCCATATCTGGGACTCCAGCAACCTGGTTCATACTATTTACTCCTGCCTGGTGATTCCCTGAGGCCCTGCCCCACCCAACTTTCAGGCCCACCCAAGCTGTTCCCAGTGGCTTTATATAGGAATGGCCTGTCTTGACCCCTGTTTCAGATTTTCCTAAATTCTCTCAAAAAAGCAGCTGGCCTCAGCAAGCCCCATACCTCTTGCTAAGTGGCCCCAGGCCTGTCACTAGGAGCAGCCACCTTTGGTTCACAATTTGGTTTTGCCTGGTACCTCCAAGCCCAGCACAAGTAACAGCCATCTGCAGATTGATTTGTAGCTTATGCCTGGTGGCCCTGGGTAGAACACAGGCAGTGGCTGACCTTGCCCCAGAGCCAGTACACCCAATGGACAGCTTCAGACCATGACAGAGCCCCACCACCCAATCACCTCCATAAGCAACACAGTCAAGGAGTGGACTCCATGGGTACCAGAGCCCTGCTGAAGTAAGCCTTGCTCTGTGTACTGGGCCTGTGCACAGCTGGTCCTCCAAGAAAGTCAGAGGTCAGTGGGCACAGCCAGTCCTTGCAGCTTATCAGCCTGAGTAAATCTCTCCCATTGATGTGCCAACAGCAATTTTGACTCAATTACAACAGAAGAGTATACAGTCCACACGAGGGGTGTACCTGGAGGGCACAGCTGGGACAGGACACCTAAAACAATAAGCCAATCTAGGAAGCCTAGGAGGCATAGCAACTCTACCTAATACATAGAAACATGTATTATGTATTAGAGAGGCAACCAAATTAAGGAGACAAAGAAACATGCCCCAAATGCAAGAACAACCAAATTCCAGGGAAAGAACTAAACGAGAAGGAGATAAGCAATATAGCAGATGCAGAGTTCAAAACACTGATTATAAGGATGCTCAAGGAACTTAGTGAGGGTCTCAGAGCATAATAAAGGACCAGTCAGAAATGAAGGAAGCACTAACTGAAGTAAAGAATAATTTACAGGGGATCAATAGTAGAGCAGGTAAAGCCAACAGGGAAATCATTGATTTGGAATATAAGGAAGCAAAAAACACCAATCAGAACAGCAAAAAGAAAAAAGAATCCATAAAAATGGCAGTATAAGGAGCCTCTGGGACAACTTCTAGCATACCAAAGTTTGCATCATGGGGATGTCAGAAGGAGAGCAGAGAGCAAGAAATTGAAAACCTGTTTGAAACAATAATGTCACAAAAATTCCCTAATTTGGTGAAGGAAACAGACATACAAGTCCAGGAAGCACAGAGGGTCCCAAACAAGATGAACCCCAAGTGGCCCACACCAAGACACATCATCATCAAAATGCAAAAGGTTAAAGACAAAGAGAATCTTAAATGAAGCAAGAGAAAAGCAGTTATCTACAAGGGAGCTCCCATAAGACTGTCCCCTGATTTCTCAAAAGAAACTTTGCAGGCCAGAAGGGAGTGGCAAGAAATATTCAAAGTGATGAAAAGCAAGGACCTACAACCAAGATTACTCTATCCTGCAAAGCTGATAAAGGGTTTCCCAGACAAGAAAAAGCTAAAAGAGTTTATCACCATGTATTTATGGCAATAAATACATATCTATCAACAATTGAATCTACAAACAAAATGAGCAAGCAGAACAGACAGACTCATAGATACAGAGAACTTTTTATTGATTGCCAGATGGGAGGGGAGTTGGGTGAAAAAGATGAAGGGATTAGGAAGTATGAATTGGTTGTTAGACTGAGAAACCTCAAAGAGAAGTGAGGGTTGGGCTGGAAGAGATAAACGAAAGAACCTGTATGTGTATATGCACAACTAATGGACACAGACAATAGTGTGGGGAAGGCAGGAGAGAGGTGGGAGGGGGAGGAAGGGGCAATAGGGGATAAAGAAGGGACAGATGTAATACATTCAACAATAAAGATAAGTTTAAAAAAAAAAAAAAAAGTGACTAAAATTGAAGGATACCACCCTGGTCAGATAGCTCAGTAGGTTAGAGCATCATCCCTATACGCCATAGGTGGCATTTCAGTCCCTGGTCAGGGCACATAGAAGAATCAACCAATGTATGAATAAATAAGTGGAGTAACAAATCAATCTCTCTCTCTCTAAAACTAAGTAAAAAATAATAATAATAATAATAAAATTCAAGGAGGCCTACAATGAAGTAAAAAAATGGTTGAGCCCTGGCTGGTTTGGCTCAATTAGAGCATCCGCCCTCAGACCTAAGGGTCGTGGGTTTGATTCTCAGTCAAGGGCACGTATCTGGGTTGCAGGTTCAGTCTTCAGCCTCGGTCAGGGTTGTGCAGGAGGCAACCAGTCGATGTTTCTCTTTTCCACCCTCCCTTCCACTCTATCTAAAAATCAATGGAAAACTATACTCGGGTTAGGATAAACCAAAAAAAAAAAAAGTCAAGGCCCTGGCCTGGTAGCTCAGGTGAATGGAACGTAGTCCTATATACCACAAGATTTTGGGTTCGATTCCCAGTCAGAGTACATACTTAGGTTTTGAATTCAATCCCTGATCGGGGCACATACAAGAGGCAACCAATCAATGTTTTTCTCTCAAAAAAAGAAAAAAGAGAAAGAAATCACTGGAAACATCTTCAGGTGAGGATTTTTTTAAAAAAGTGGTCAAAGAGGTATGGACATGTTGAGTTCATAGGCAAAAAATACATAAGTATATCAATGATGCTTAACTGAACTTAGATAATTTTATTTTGTATCGTTTATACCATTTTCTACCACTTAAACTAGGAAGGGTAAAAGTTTGATATTATAATATATTAAAAAGCATGTGTTCTATCTATGGATAGAAATTTTGTCAAATTTTAAAATATAGTTAACTTTAGAATCGGCAGCTCTATTTAGCTACTGATTCTGTAGATATACTTACACTTGAGCAAAGTGTCTTATATAAAAATATAGTTATTGCAATATTGTTTTCCATAGCAAGAGACTGGAAAACTTAAAGTCCATTAACACAGTACTAGTTTTAGAATATGATACCTGTGTACACTGGGTTACTATGTGGTCTTAAAAATAAAATAGCTCTTTACACATGAATGTGGAGTAGTCTCTGAAACCTTAATGGTTTATGAAGAAGCAAGATAGGTAGATATAGAGTGTGTGTGTGTGTTTCTCTGTATATGTATGTATATTGAAATACTATCTCTAAAGTTATTCAAGAAACTGGACACATTGTCTCTGGAGTGAATCTGGGGACAGGGTGGAAGAGTGATTGATAGTCATATACATTTTTGTACCTTTTGAATTTTGTAATATTACATATGTTAGTGAAAAAAATTAATAAATTTTTCAGAAGTTTAGTAGATTATCTGTAAAGCAACAAAATATAAGTGTCTCTTAGCTAAAGGTCAGATGCATATAGCAACTCCATCCTATTCTTACCCACTTCCAAACCAATATCTTTAGCATAAACTGAATCTCCTTTCTGCTTAAGAAATTAGCTACAGCCCAGCCAGTGTGGCTCAGTGGATTTTGAGCATTGCCCCATGGACTGAGAGGTCCTGGTTCGATTCCTGGTCAGGGCCCATGCCTGGGTTTCTGGCTTGATCCCCAGTGGGGGGCATGCAAGAGGCAGCCGATCGATGTTTCTTGCTCACATTGATATTGTTCTCTCTCTCTCCCTTCTTCTCTCTAAAAAATCAATAAAACATATTTTTTTAAAAATTAGCTACAAACACATTCAGGCATCCTTTTCCATTTATCAAATACAGGGGTGGTCAAAACTGGGTTTGTAGCTGTAATACAAATAATACAATAATTAGTAAATAATAGAAGCCCTGGCTGGTGTGGCTCAGTTGTTTGGAGCATTGTCCCGTACACTGCATGTTTGTGCTTTTGATTCCCCAGTTGCAGGTTCAGTCCCCTGCTGGGGTGTATATAGGAGGTAACCAATTGATGTTTCTCCCTGTACATTGCACGCACACACACATGCACAGAGAACACTGATGGGATTCAGCTAGATAGTGGTTGGGAGAAACTGGTGGTGACTATACCTCTTCACTACCAGTGATGGTGGAAGAGGGAGCTCTAATCCCGTGTGCCAAAATAATTGATTGAATTGATTGTTGCTTGCTTTTTCTTTACCCTTTCTTTACATATTTTCTAGACTTTAAATCTCAGCCTGAACCATCCCCAGTTCTTAGCCAGTTGAGCCAGCGACAGCAACACCAGATGCAGGCAGTCACTATTCCTCCTCCTGGGTTGGAGTCCTTTCCTTCCCAGGTAAAATTACGGGAGTCAACACCCAGAGAAAGTACCTCCACTGTGAATAAACTCTTGCAGCTTCCCAGCCTGACTGTCGAAAACATCACTGTGTCTGCCCACCAACCACAGCCTAAACACATCAAACTCCCTAAGCGGCGGATACCTCCAGCTTCTAAGGTGGGTATTGCATCGTGAAGCCCTAGTCCCAAGGTGGATATATTTTAACATTTAGCTTAAGTGTTGGGTTAGCAAGTCTCAGAAACTTGCTGTATCTTTCAAGCACATAGCTTACTGCTTTTTGAGGAATTGGCAGTTTCTGAGTGACTGGGCTAATGTTAGAGGGAATGGGTTTGTGCTGAGACAGGAACTATTAATTCAAGTCACAGGATCTGGCTCAAAGAATCTGTTGATCTTGTGTGTTTAGCAGTGCCACATAGATGGAGGATGAGTGTGTTTAGCTGTGCCACATAGATGGAAGGTGAGGATTGACCAGATAATACTTAAGCCTCTCAATCTGTGGGTCGCTACCCCTTTGAGTGTCAAACGACCCTTTCACAGGGGTTGCCTAAGACATAACAATAGCAAAATTACAGTTATGAAGTAGCAACAAAAATAATTTTATGGTTAGGGTTCACCACAACATGAGGAACTGTATTACAGGGTCGCGGCATTAGGAAGGTTGAGAACCACTGCTTTAAGGACTTCTCCTTTACTCATCCACAATCCCCTTCCTTATTGCTCTAAAGAAGCAGTTGGTAGCAGTAACCATTCTCCTGTTAACTTAATTTTTCTTTGCTCTTTTCCCTTTGTCTCTTTTTAAAAATCCTATTCCTTCTGGTCTTTTCTTCCTTGTTCCTCAGGCCTGCCACCTGTGCCCTGAGAACCCAGTGACCGTTTGGCTCTGGTATAGGCCTTTGGGACTTGGGATCCATGACCTCTGTTCCTGACAGCTTTGCTTTTTCAGATCCCAGCTTCTGCAGTGGAAATGCCTGGCTCAGCAGATGTGACAGGATTAAATGTTCAGTTTGGCGCCTTGGAATTTGGATCAGAATCTTCCCTCTCTGAATTTGGATCAGTTGCAAGCAGTGAAAATAGTAACCAGATCCCCATCAGTTTGTATTCAAAGTCTTTAAGGTACACAACTTTGCACTTCTCTGGTTTTAAGTGAAGTAAGTCTTTTGTTTGCCTGGTAAAATAAAATAGAGCCGAAGAAATCACCTAGTGGAGACAGACAATACACCCTGTGGTAGTGGGTTTGTGCAGCCATCATCAGTATCTAATCCAGAACTTTTCTTCCATCACCCTAAAAAGAAACCCTGTGCCTATTAGCAATCACTCTCAATTTCTCCCTCCCCTTAGACCTTGGCAACCAATCATCTGTCTCTATTTGCCTATTCAGGACATTTCATTTAACTAGAATCATGTAGTTTATGGCCACTTGTGACTGACTTCTTTTACTCAGCGTAGTGTTTTAAGGTCCATCTATGTTGTAGCATGTATGCATTTTGTTTCCAAATAATAATCTTATTGTGCCAATCTTTCCCATTTTGTTGACCCATTCATGAGTTGATGGACATGTGGGTTGTTCCCCCTTTTTGGCGTGGTAAATCATGCTGCTATGAACATCCAGTTACAGATTTTGTGTGCTTTTGGTTCTTTGGATGTATACCTGGAAATTGCTGGGTTATATGATAATTTATATTTAATCATTTGAGGAAGCATCGAACATTTTCTACAGTGGCTGCAGCATTTTACATTTCTATGAGTAATCTCTGAGGGATGCAGTTTCTTCACATCTTGCCAACACTTTCCTTCAGTGGGATATTTTATAACTAGAGAAACCCAGATTTTAGATTTTGTTTTATTAGTTAATTTTTCCACTTTCCAGAGCCCAAACCTGCTCTTTGCTTGGGTTCCCTTTCTAAAGATGGCCTCAGACATCTGGATTCCTTAAAGATTCTTAAAGCTGTCCCTTTGCCTGCCAATTAAATTAGGTGGGTCTAGTTTGGGGGGGGAGGGTAGGGCTGGACTGGGTTGTTTGAATCTTCAGTGCATTGTTAATACATTTAAAGAATATAGTAGTATAAATGTGTGGTTGCAGGCATGTTTATTTAGAGTATGACAAAGTAAAGTGATGAAAGAGTTCTACTTCATGAAGCCATGTAAATTGACACAAATTTATGTCTAATACCTTTTATTCTTTGTAGTGATTCTTTGAATACCTCTCTACCAATGACCAGTGCAGTACAGAATTCCACCTATACAACTTCAGTCATTACCTCCTCTAGTCTGACTAGCTCATCCCTGAGCTCCACTAGTCCAGTAACAACGTCTTCCTCCTATGACCAGAGTTCTGTGCATAACAGGGTTGCATACCAAAGCTCTGTGAGTCCATCGGAGTCATCTACAGGAACTGTCACAGTAAGTGGTCTTTCAGGTTCCTTGTCCTATTTATGGAGCTCAATGTGTAGTTTGGGAAATTAAGCTTTTTTTTTTTTTAATCCTTACCGAGGATATGTTTATTGATTTTTTTTTTTTTTTCTTGAGAGAGAGAGAGAGAGGAAACATCAGTGAGAGAGAGAAACATTGGTTGCCTCCCATACATTCCCAACCTTACATGCCCTGAGTGGAGATTGAACTCGAAACCTAGATATGTGCCCTGACCTGGAATCTAACTTACAACCCTTTGGTGTACAGGATGACATTCCAACTAATTGAAACACCCGGCCAGGGCCAGAAATTAAGCTTTTTGATTGAGACTTTCTTTTACAAATTTCTTAACCTTTTGAGTAGAATTCTTGTAGTCTGTTGAACTTGCTAACAGTAGGCTTCTCATTTGAAACCTGCATTTCAAGCACTGTAAACACAGGAGTACATGTAAATGGACCCAGGCAGTTATTATAAGGATAGTATGACACACCTCAAATTATTCATAGTGGTTTGGATGGGATAAGAGAGAACTATGATCTTATCTGTAATATTTTAGTTTTCTGTAAGGCAGAGGTGTTCAAGCATTACTGATGAAAGCTACTTTAAAAAATAGATAATATAAAAAATATTAAAAATAGCTTAATTGGCCTAGTAGAAATTTGGGTACATTTTCAAGTCTTCTTCTAAGCAGGAGATATTTGTACATCCCTACTTAAAAGTTTTATTTTGTTGTTGTTTTTTAACCTTCATTTTTTTGTTTTACAGCTTTTATGTTAGATAGTTTCCTCAAATATTTGGTGACTCCAGGCTGTCTACTTAACACTAAAAGGTTAAAGGCTGATTTGGGGTGGGGGGGTGTAGGTTGTTGAATGTGGGCTTTGATGTGAGACAGCATAGGTGGGCTATTTCTTTATGTTTACTCCTTTGTCAGCCCCTTTGGGCCTTTTCAGTTGAGCTTGTTTAGATTTTCCAGGGACTGCTCTTTTAATCTCTCCCCTATAGAGCCTATGCCTGTCAGTGTCATAAGAACCTAGTGGGAAAAGAAGGCTATCCTTGGAATATTCATTTTGTCTACATTGACTTAATTCATCTGCTTTTTGTAGTATCCCTGGCCATGTCTCACCCTCTTGGTAACTTATGGGAAATGGTGGGAGGGGGCATTGACCTTATTGTGCAGAAGGTGGGAGGGAGGAGAGGGGGGATCTGATTCTGTACAGTCTTTAAGCAAATTCGTCTTCATTTAACCCGCTTCATTTAACCGAGGCCGCTCCCACTTCCAAAATTATCTGATATATAGAAATACTGAGTTGCTTGGTATGGTTCTTTGTTTTCTGGTTTTTGCTACTGCTGGCTCAGGATTTGGTTTTACCAGGCCAGCTAATTCACCTATATTTGTTTTTCTGGGTTTACTTTATTTTTTTTCCTTTATTGATTTGAGAGAGAGGGAAGGGAGAGAGAACATCAACTGGCTGCCTCCTGCATGCCCCCCACTGGAGACTGGGCCCACAACTCGGGTGTGTGCTCTGACTGGGAATTGAACCAGCAACCTTTTGGTACATGGGTTGACACTCAACCACTGAGCCACACTGGCCGGACTGGGTTTACATATTTTTTAAAAGCCACATTTTTTTGGTTTGTCCTCTCTAACATGAAGTTTATTTCTGTGCTTTCCAATACAGTAACCACTAGCCACATGTGGTAGTTTATTTAAATTAAATAAACAAGCCCTGGCTGGTTTGGCTCAGCGGTTAGAGCATCAATCTTCAGACTGAAGGGTCTCGGGTTCGATTCCAGGTCAAGGGCACGTACCTGGGTTGCAGGTTCAATCTCCAGCCCCGGTCAGGGTTGTGTAGGAGACAACTAATCGAAGTGTCTCTCTCACTTCAATGTTTCTCTCTCTCTCTCCCCATCCCTCTCTTCCACTCTATCTAAAAATTAATGGAAAGTTATCCTCAGGTTAGGATTAAAAATAAAATATAATAAACAAAAGTTCAGTTCCTCAGACACACTAACCATATTTAAATGCTCAATATCCAGATATGGTTAGTAGTTAGAATATAAGACCATGCACATACTGAATATTTCCATTATTGCAGAACGTTCCCTTGGATAGTGCTGGTCTGTACAGTTTCTTTTTTTTTTTTCTAGGTTTTATTTATTTATTTATTTATTTATTGGCACATGCCCCTAGCGGGAACCAAACCCGGGACTCTCTGGTCCGCAGGCCGACGCTCCAACCGCTGAGCCAAACCGGCCAGGGCACTGGTCTGTACAGTTTCTAAACATAAGTCAGACTACTTGATATCCAAGCTTAATCTTTGGTATCTCCTCGACATCTCAGTTCCAGCTCTAACTTTACTATTACTGTTCACCTCATTCCTTGCCTGGCTAGCTAAACTAAAACCCCTATAGGTTTCTGATTTTCCTGACCATTTATACTTCTTTACATTTGCTACCGCCATCTTTCTGCCTAGAATTTTCCCCATCACAAATAATGGGACTCCTGTGTTGTGTTAGTTTGTCTGTTGTTTGTGTTTTAAAAATTATTTTCAATGTGGAATGAAATATTTTTCCGGTCTGATGGCTGTTGTTCCTTGTTCCCCTTTTCTAGTCTTTGTGTCTGGTATAGTTTTGAGAAGACTTCTTTGTATGTCAGGGTTTGTGCTATTCAGGATGCATATGCTCGGTGTTGTGTGTGTATGTTTAGTGATCAGTGATCTTAGTTTAGAGGGAGGCAGAATAGCAGAACTCTGATTGCTCTCTACCTGTCATTATATATTGGCAAGTTGTGTTGTTTCCCACTCCCTACCTTTAACCTTTTTTTTTTAAATCCTCACCTGAGGCTATTTTTGCATCTATCTTCAGATAGAGCGGGAGGGAGGGAGGGAGAAAGAGAGAGAGAAACATCAACGTGAAAGAAGCACATCGATTGGTTGCCACTCACACAACCCCAACCAGTGCCGTGGACGAACTGCAACCGAGGTACATGCCCTTAGCAGGAATCAAACCCGGAACTCCCTGGTCCACCGGCCGACGCTCTAACTGCTGAGCCAAACTGGCCTGGGCCCTTCCTTTAACCTTTTAACTCATGGTTGTTTTTTTTTTTGTCCTAGCAGTTCTATTTTATTGTTTACATTTCTTATAAATAATCTCAGATTGTTTTAAGAATAAAATGTGTTGTTAAGTAACATTTCATGAACAGAAATTATACTATATTTGGGTTAATGTAGAGGTAACAGCTATAAAGTTTCTCTTTTTCTTTAGTAGTTTTGACATTTGTAAGAAGGAAATTTCTGTTAGCTTCTTTCTCCTATTTAGGGACAGTGTTTGAACCTTATAGACTCCATTATCATTCACTCTATGCCATGTCTCCCCTGCTCAGTCTGTGGAAGCAAATTTTTTCCATGTGAGTCAGTTCTAATGAAATGTCTTATGTTTAACTCAAACCAGTTGTTTTCATGTTCTGCTCTTTTTGGGACTTCCACACTATCCTAATCCATTCTTCCTTCACCCAGTTTAGAAAATCCATGTTTCAAAGTAGCATCTCGTTTTTTTGCATTTATCTTCAGATAGAGTGGGAGGGAGAAAAGGAGGAAGAGAGAAATATCAATGTGAGAGAGACACATCTACTGGCTGCCACCCATACGACCTCAACCGGGCGGGGGACAAACCACAACTGAGTCATGTGCCCTTAGTGGAAACCGAACCCAGGACTCTTCTGGTTCGCAGGCCGACGCTCCAACCACTGAGCCAAACTGGCCAGGGCATAGCATCTCTTTTTTTTTTTTGAGAACTATTAATGTAAAATATCATTCCTTGTTTGAAAGCTATCTTTTATAATTTGGAAACTTACTTTCTTGCATAAGTGATATTCAGGAGACAGACTATACATGAGACAGAAAGGCTTCTTGTGATTTCATTATAATGAGAGTTCCTAAGTTATTTGTACTGCTTAATAATTTTTAGAACTATTTTTTTTGTGATTTGGACCTTACGTTGTATCATTGTTAACATAAATTCCCAATCTGATTTTCGAAAATGTCAGCTTCTCGAGATTTTTTAAGAATATTTTATATTGGCCTGGCTGCTGTGACTCAGTTGGTTGAGTGTCATCCCATGCACCAAAAGGTCGCTGGCTCAATTCCCGGTCAGGATACATACCGAGGGTGCAGGTTCGATCCCTGGTTGGAGTGCATATGGGAGACAACCAATTGATGTTTCTCTCACATATCAGTGTTTCTCTCTCTCCCTCCCTCTCCTTTTTTCTCTCTCTAAAATCAGTAAAAACATACTTTTTTAAAAAAAAGGAATTTGGCCCTAGCCTGTGTGTTCATTGGTTAGAGCATCAGCCAACAGACTGTCTAAAGGGTTGCAGGTTAGATTCCCGGTTAAGGGCACATACTTGGATTACAGGGTCAATTTCTGGCCCCGGTCAGTGTGCATTTAGAGGCAACCAAATCGATGTTTCTCTTTCCCCCACTTCCCCCCTTCCACTCTCTAAAATTTAGTAGAAAAATATACTTGGGTGAGGATTAACAAACAAATAAAAAGAATTTGTCATATTGCCTCTCATTTTATGAAAAAACAGGCCACTGTTCTTTGATTATGTTTCATGTGTTTGTGGCTAAATCCTAATAGAGAGTCATCTAAGTTTTTTTTTAATTTTTGTAAGTTTACTTTATTTTCTCTTCCTTATAGAATGGACATGGAGGTGGTCAAAATCAGCAGACAATAGACAGTAAGTGTATAAGCTAACTATTTTTGTCATGGCTGGTAGTGGAAACCAAACAAAAAAAGAACATCACTAACTTGACAAAGAACACAATAGGTTAATGGCTAATTCTACAAAAATAGTCCTTTTAAATTTTTCTGATAGTTACTTCTGATTCATTGTTGGTACCCTTTCTTTGGGAGGGTTTAAATGTTCAGCTAGAGATTCCCATGTGACCAGATTGTAGCTGGTGGTTTTCTTAGTAATGAGGTAATAGTTTCATATTATTTTGCCTTGGTCAGACAGCACCTGGAGTGTAGTATTGATTTAAAAGATGCTTTGATCAGAGGAATGGGTTCTAAGATGGTGAAAGGCTTCCACTCCAATAATATGAAGGACTTTTAAAGCAAAAATTGGTGTGCTAGTTCAGGAAAGACATGTTCATTGCCTATAGGTTCTGACAGACTATTGCTAGGAAGAGAGAGATAAAATGTTGCTCACTATAAACACTTGGAAGAAAATGAGCCCCCCCCATTCCACTCCCCCCCCCCCCCCCCAGTTTCAGTACAGAACAGTGATCATTGGAGATAGCCCAGGTTCTTAGCTAGCCTGTCTCTGATGGTTTATGGTGATTTTTATGATCATTCAGAAAGGCAAGTGGATATTGAGTATGGAAGCCAGAAAGACTCTCTCTTTATTTAAGATTTTTTTGGAACATGGACTTGTTGTTTTACCAGACCTGGACTGGGTTAGAGTTGGAATTGAAATGACACGCATGATTTACCCAGAGTTTTGGTATTGCTGGGCTGCCAGAGCTATTTGGCGATACGTAGGTAGCTCTGAGAACATCGTATATCAGAGGAAGTTCTCATTTCACAAGCCATAGTGGCAAGTTTCTTTTGTCTAGACATGGAGTTGAGAACACATGGAGGTGTACTAGATTATTTGGAGATTTTTAAATGAGATAATGAGATATAAAATGTTCGGAAAACATAGTGTGTATTTTAGATACGTACTCTCTCCTCCACCCATTCTCTTTCTTTCATACACACACACACTTGTTCTTCAAGAAGCCTTTTGTGGACCTGTTTTCAGCATGATCCAAGACCCAGGGAGGTAACTTTTGTGGTCTAAGTTTTGGGTCAGGTACATTTGTGGTGTCTTCATTTAATTTCTGTAAAAACAGGTATCATATTTGGAATAAACTGTCAGTAAAAAGCAAGCCTCAGGAAAGTAAAGGCTACTGTAAGAATTGACCACATTGTCTGTTGAACCTGTTGCTGCCTGTGCTTGTTTTCTAATCACTCTTCCTTTTAAAGACTAGTGTGTTTTCTACTGGGCTCGTAGGGAGTGCTGCAGAAGGGTAATGGTCGCTTCTCCTTCTTAACTAGAAAAGACAATGATGCTTTATTTCCAAGCACATATCTGAGTTATATGTGTGGATGGCACTAAAACTGAGTCTTTTCTGCCATTAGAATTGATTGCACTTGTGGTCTTCTGAAAGCCTTATGTGCTCTGAGGTTACTCTCTTCAAGCACATGTGAAGGAAATGCTCCTTGTGCCTTTGAAAGAAGGTGTTGGACAGTGGCTGTGTGTTCTTTCTGCAGATTTTAGGCATGTGTAACTCCACAATGTATGTACGCTGGGCACTCAAACCCCACTGGCTCTAAATTGGCTATGAAGTTTCACAAGGTCACCCTGATTGGGTACTGATTTGATGGAGGGAAAAATGTACTCCCTTGGGTGATCTTGCCCACCAGATTTTGCCTGTCCCATGTTGTGCTTTTTAAGGAAATTTTGCCTTACTTTATGATTATATATATCAAGCTCAGAGCTTCTTTCTGGATGTGGCTTAGGGCTGACCTGGCTTCCTTTAGTTGGGGAAGTATGTCTACATCATAGGACAGTTGTTTATTATAAACATGTCGTTTCCTACTCAGCCTCAGTCCTGTGTGCATGACCATCGTGTGTCCTTTTGATTATTGTATCTCACAGAAAAGAGACTGTCTGGAGACATGCTGGGCATTTTCCATGGGAAATGTAACTATATATGTCTCAGCTGAGCCTGACATATCACAAGACATTGAGCATATTTTAGATATTCACAGTTGGATATGGAGTGAAACAGATCTGTTTCTTACAGCTACTTCATCCGTTCCAGCTCCAAAGACAACAGACCCTCCCTCCACCCTTCCATCTGTGGCCTCCCTGCCCAGCACCAGCCCCTGCAATACACTTCTACCCTCTGCATCTCAGCACACTGCCACTTTGTCCTCGCCTGGTGACCTGTCCAGCAGCTCCCTCTCTCAGCTTAGCAGGTATGGGGAAAATATGGGCCCAGAATGAGAGGCCCACTGGGACAAAGTCCTGAAGCTCTTCCTATGAACAAAACCCACTTGTTCCCTCTAGCACCATGTCCTGGCCTTTTGCAGTAATGCTCTAGAGTAGGTTTGGACTGGGTGGGGTCACCAAAGCACCAAAGACAAAAAGCTTGTATGCTTGAAATGCCACCTGGGAATGGGTGGAGCCAAGGGGTTGCTGCTACTCTAGGGTGCCACTAGCTGCACCTCTCCTCTCAGCTCTGGACTCCTGTCACTGATGCTGAGTGAGATTGATGTTGGATTTCTGAGCATGTCTCTGACTTGCACTTGTCATGGCTTCAGACCAAATTATTATAACAGGGTGTAGGAGAATGGGTTTCAATTGGTTCTTACCCTGGGTTTTCTAAGTAGAGTTCACCTCTTTCTCCCTTTAAGCCAGGAGCAAAAGCATTTGATTTGAATTTTGAATTTGTTGGGACTTCAGGCTCTGATTCTGGCATTTGGGGTTGAACACCGGAGCTTTCTTCCCTCACACACAGATTTAATGGGGTCTCCAAGGCTGTTCTTAGTGCAGTCCTATTCTTTTTCCAGTCTAAAGAGTAGATGATTATGCTGAATGAAACTGGCCCTGGAGATTTCCCAGGTCAGGATGGATGTTCCAGATCCTCGTGGTGGGTGACCCTTTAGATCATTCTAACCATTAGAACACCTGGAGTGGGTTCCTAGGTGATGGAAGTGAAGCTGAGGCTTCCCCTGAAGTGATGGGACAGGCTTATATCTAGCCCACCTAGACACGGTGGCTCCATTTCTGTAGAGTGACTTGGTTGGGTGGACATATGTGGTACTCTGTTTTGTCTTCTAGTTCACTCTCGAGTCATCAGAGCAGCCTCTCCTCTGCGCACACAGCACTCTCTTCCAGCACGCCACACACAGTAAGTGCCCTTTGGTCTCCCCCAGCCCCCATCCTTCTCAGGGAGCTTGGAGCTCAGGCATCTGCAGGTGGGCCTTTAGTTTGTGGATTTTAAATATCGGAGATATTAAAATATCTGAGATAATCTCAAATTGCTTGACTATAATGTCTCGATCTAAGTATGTGGTTTGAGCTGTTGATTTCCTAGGCACCATGGAAGACATCTTATTTTCTAAGTTCATGTCTCTGTGGAGGAATTGCTTCTCTAGACCTGATAATGTGATGGGCAGTGTTGTCAGGTAGTGAATTTACTCCCAAGAATTCACTGAGCTTCATTTGTTATAGGAAACCTTTCTGCCTAGCAGGGGTGATTTATTCTCTGGGAAATGTTATATTGAGGCATTTGCAAACTTTAGAGGAAAGTAGGCTCATTGTTAACTTCAACTTGGGTTCCACTAAAAGTCAACTTTAATGAAGACCATTTTTTCTGGATAACCCTCTGTTACTTTGTGAAGGCCAGTGTAGAGAAGGGAAAAGGGAGAGCTTATGTTAGAATATCCATCATTTGCCATGTTTACACACATATCTCTCTCTCTGAGACTGACAGCCCTGGACCTTACCCCAGTCAATGTAGCTCTATTCTTCTTTGATGGTGGTCATGGTGGGGATTTTCCTACTTCTGGCATTAGGTATTCTGTTCACTGTTAGCTCTGGCCATCTCAGGCCATTTCCCCTAATTCAGAGGCAGAGACTTTGGGAAGGTTGATATTGAAGAACAAAGTCAGGAAGGTGGGAGTGGCAAGAATGGAAGCACAAGTGAGTGCCAACAGGAAGTCCTAATGTGCCAAAGAGTAACCCTATGGTTATTGAAGTATGGCTTCTTGAGATCTGAAGCTGGAAGAAGCACAGTTTCAGTGGTAGAGGTCAGTCTAGATTGTGGTGGGTTGAGGCATGCATGGTTGTGAAATGGTGAGGAGTCAGGGTAGTGGGAGGATATTTAACTAAATGCTAGGAGAGACTTGAGCCTAAAGATTGGAGGGAAGAAAGGTGCCTGAAAGACCAGGCCAGTTTGGCTCAGTGGTGACAGTGTTGGCCTGCCGACCAAGGGTCATGGGTTCCATTCCTGGTCAAGGGCGCGTACCTGGGTTGCAGGCTTGATCCCCAGCCTTGGTCAGGATAGTAGGGGAGGCAACCAATTGATGTGTCTCTCTCACATCGATGTCTCTCTCTCCCCCTCCCTCCCGTTCCCCCGCCCCCATCTAAAAATGTTTCCTCAGGTGAGGATCAACAAAAAAAGAAAAAAAGAGCCTGGCCTGTGCGACTTAGTAGTTGAGCATTGACCCATGCACCAAGAGGTTGCTGGTTTGGTTCCCAGTCAGGGCATATGCCCAGGTTGTGGGCCCAATCCCCAGTGGGGGGCATGCAGGAGGTGGCCAGTCAATGTTCTCTCTTATCCATGTTTCTGTCTTCCTCTCCCTCTCTAAAAATCAATAAGGAAAAAAAATTAAAAGAAAGAAACAAGAAACTTGCCTGAAAAAAAAAGAGCAAAATGTCTCTCCTGGAAGACAGGAGGCTTCTGGCAAGGTTGGAGTGGATGGGTCCCCAAGCAGAGAGGGAAGCTTTGGGTACAGATGAATAGGGAAGTCAGGAAACTGGGGAAATTTGTTTTCTCTGAAGAAGAGATCAAGTCATTTGCTGCAGAATGAGGTGATGGAAAAGGATCAGTTCTATCCTCCCATCAAGATCTAGCTAACATTGAGGCTTTCAAACTCTGATTTTCCAAGTGAAGTATTAGGCATGGTTCTTTGTCATAAAACAACACAGAGCACCACCTTCATATCAGAGCACAAGGTGGATACCTCTGTCCACCTGCCTGTGCCCCATGTTGGGTCAGTGGGAGCCATGAGTTGCCCTGAGCGTGAGCACTGTCTAGCTGACCTCTGTTCTCCGGGCACTGGTGGTCAGAATCCAGTGCTCTTATTCGAATTGGTTAGCAGCACTCTGTGTCTTGTCAAGAAACTCCAGCCCTGGCTGGTTTGGCTCAGCGGTTGGAGCGTTGGCCTGAGGACCAGAGAGTCCCGGCTTCGGTTCCCGCTAGGGGCTTATACCACAAACAAAAAAGAAACTCCAAACAACCATGGCCAGAATTGCTTGTCCAGGGAGTCTACACTTTGTCAGTGTGACAGAATTGCCACATTGTTAATATAGTTGTAACATTTATTAATGAAAGGTATCAAAAAGTATATACTGAAAACGTATTCTCTCATCTGCTTGGTTCTACCCCTCTTCCTCCTATTTGCTTGATCCTCTAGAGTTCTTTTTAACCTATAAAATAGTAAATGCATACACACAATCATTTTTGTCCATTTTCTATAACAGAAATGGGATATTTCATACATAGTGTCCTTCAACATTTTCTCCCACTTAATAAGTATATCTTTGAGATGTTTCTGTGTTGAAACACAGTTCTTTGTTCTTTTTTCACAGTTGTCCTGAATTACAGTATTTAATCAGTCCTCCACTCTTTAGGACCATTTTCAGTCCTTTTTAAAGTTTATTTTCTTTATTGATTTTTAGAGAGGAAGGGAGAGGGAGAGAGAAACATCGATGAGAGAGAACATTGATTGGCTTCCTCCTGCATGTCTCCCACTGGGGATCTGGCCCACAACCTAGGCATGTGCCCTGACAGGGAATCAAACTGGCGACCTCTTGGTGCATAGGTTGACGCTCAACCAGTGAGCCACACCAGCCGGCCCTGGGCTTCTTTGTTCTGGTTTGGAGGCTGGTCTCAGTCTTAAAATATTTTTTCTTTATTGCTCTTTTATTTTTATTTTATTTTATTTTTATTATCCTCACCCGAGGACATTTTTCCATTTTTTGTTCAGATAGAGCGGGAGGGAGAGAGAGAGAAACATCGATGTGAAGGGACACATCGAGTGGCTGCCACCCGCACGACCAACCAGGGCCGGGGACAAACTGCAACCAAGGTACGTGCCCTTAGCGGGAACCGAACCCAGGTCTCTCTGTACCGCAGGCCGACGCTCCAACTGCTGAGCCAAACCGGCCAGGGCTGGTCTCAGTCTTAACATAGCCTTTCCCTCCCTATTTGTGCCTTTCTCTGCCCAGCCACCACGCATCTCTTCCACCTTATTATTAGCTGAATTCGAGCAGCTAGGTAAGATTCCTGGAACTCAGGCTCTTCAGAGCTTTCTTCTGGGTTTTGCCCTTTCTTCCTAGGTGGATCTTGTCAAGTAGGCGTCAGGGCAGGCCTTGCCCTTCTAGGTAGGCCCTGGTGGCCTGCAAAATGTCATCCGGTTCTGGAGCAAAGGCCTCTTGGTCACCTATGACTTTCAGATCAGAGTAGCTAAGAAGCTGGACTGCCTGTGGCCTCTTTTCAACTCTCCTGAGACTACTTGCTTTTCTGTGAGGTGGATTCTAACCTCATGCTCAGATGGTCTGTGTTCATTTAAGATTTACTTGGGGTTTTTATGCCATGTGGAATATACCAGAACATGGGCAAATGTAAGAAGTTTTAGGAGGGTTTTGGTTATAAAGCTCGGGTTTGTTTTTTTTATATCCTTACCCGAGGATATTTTTTCCATTTTTTGTTCAGATAGAGAGGGAGGGAGGGAGGGGGAGAGAGAGAGAGAGAGAGAGAGAGAGAGAGAGAGAGAGAGAGAGAAAGAAAGAAACATCGATGTGAAAGGGACACATCTAGTGGTCGCCACCCGCACAACCCAACCAGGGCCAGGGACAAACCGCAACCGAGGTACATGCCCCTAGCAGGAACTGAACCTGAGTCTCTCCAGACCACTAGCTGACGCTCTAACCGCTGAGCCAAACCGGCCAGGGCTATATCTCGGTTTTAATAGTTTTGATACTTAGCTTAAAAGTTGTGTTCTGGCCCAGTTGGTGTGGTTCAGCGGACTGAGCATTGTCCCATGGGCTAGAGGTCTTGGTTGAATTTCTGGTCAGAGCATATGCCTGGATTGCGGGCTCCATTCTGCATACACATGTGTGCCTGTGTGCGTGCCTCTGTGTGTGTGTGTGTGTGTGTGTGTGTGTGTGTGTGTGTGTGTGTGTGGTGGGGGGATTGTGCAGGAAGCAGCCAATCAGTTCTCTCTCACATCAATGTTTCTTTCTCTCTGTCTCTAAAAAAATCAATAAAAACATATCAAAAATAAATAAAAAGTTGTGTTCTGATGGCCTAATCTAGCTTCAGTGTGAGAGACTACAGAGACTGTGTGGTAATGTAAGCACTGAGCACAGAGCCCCTCAGGTCAGAATCTCAAGACTATAGGCCCAAATGCCAGGCCAGGTTTTCTTGCCTCTCATGCTTTGCCCCAGATCCATATGTCCTGGCTTTTTATTTTGCCAGCACTCCAGTGTGGAGAGCACCCCTTCCCTCCAGTCCTCAGCCACCTTCTCAACAGCTACAACTTCTGTCTCGAGTGCCACATCCTCAGGGCTCAGCCTTTCGAGCAGCATGAACACAGTGAACAGCCTCTGCCTGGGTGTAACCACTGTGAGTGCCCCCAGCAGCAGTACCAGAGTAACACCCTTGGTGACCTCAGGTATGTGCCCCAGAGGCCTTTCCCACCTACCCCCAGCCCCTCATTGGGTAGGCAGGAAGCAGTTCTCAAAGGTGCACATTTGGCTTCCAGGGAGGATGGCCAGAAATTGACAGGGCATGGTGGGCAGCCACGCACATCAGATAATCAGTCTCCTTCCAGCCCTGCCGTTGATCACTTGTCCTATTTGTTCCACTGACGTCTTGAAGCCCAGTTCTTCCAGTGCTGATGTGGGTGGGGATGGGTGAAATTAGTCTTTCTGGATGGGTTCCCCTGGGCAGGATTCCATGGCAGCATTGTGCTTCTAGCTCCCCAGTCTTTTCTGTTCTCACTCATCCCTGGAGCTACAGTGACCTGGTGACATAGAGAGGCCAGGGAGCAGCTATCACTGGTTATTTTTGATTATTGTATGTGACTGATAGCCTGTCAGCCACACCTGGGCAGTCTATGTGGGCCAAGCAAACTGTGGTTTTGTAGGAACTGCTAAAACCCACATTTGTCATGCCCTATGTCCCTCTCCTGGCAATTCCCAGGCTTCCTTCTGTTCTCAGGAGGCAGATTTTTAAAATTTTATTGTTGACACTATTACAGAGGTCTCCCATTTCCCCCATTTTTGCCCACCTCCACCCAGACCCTCAGTTTTTCTTTATGTTCAGGTTAGTCCAGTGCAGTGTGACCTTCAGGAGTGGGGGGCGGGGGGGGGTTCTGCCCAATATGGAAACAGCCTGAATGTGGGACACATGTTTTCTGTCTCTCTAATTCCTAGCACAGCCTTTCCTCTTGGCTGTGGCCCCAATTAGGTCAGGACTATGACGGTGAGCTCAACACCCCCAGCTCCATAGTAGCTGAGGAATCTTACCCTTTGTGGTAGCCACTTCACTTGGTTTGATTTTTGTTTTTACAGGCAAAGTGCCCTCCAACCTGCCCCAGGGGGTGCCTCCCCTGCTGCCCAACCAGTACCTCGTGGGTCCCGGAGGATTGCTTCCTGCCTACCCGGTGAGTGCATGGGGGAGTTCCTGGCCAGCCTTGGCTCCCCTGGCCGGACCTAGTGAAGGAGGGCTGTGGGTTGCTGCTAATCCTTACCTGTGCCCTTGCATCTCTGCCAGTTGGAACCCTGGTATTTCGCCCCCATCTTGACTGCATCAAGTCAGGGTGTCTTCTCACAGTAGTTAATCCTGGTCCCCTTCCTGAGTGTGTCCTATCATCTCATCTTGTTTGGGCCCCCACATAGGCCTGGGCTTCTCAGAGGGTAATGTGTTGTCCCTAACACCCTTTTTGGTCCTTACATAGATCTATGGCTATGATGAGCTCCAGATGTTGCAGTCACGGCTGCCAGTGGTGAGTAGGATATGGAAGTGGGCTGGGGGGGTGATGGTGAGGCTCTTTTACAGAACCTTTCTCCCTTTACCTTGATTGCCACCCTGCCTGGCCCTCAGGACACTCAACCTAAAGCTGAGGAACCTGCTTCCAGTTGGTAGTTGTACCTGGTGCAACTGTAGCTTGGGCATATGAATGTCCTGTGCTCACCCCCCGGGGAACTTAAAGAGCACTGGACCTGGGCCCCCAGTAGTCAGTGCCCCTGCTAAATGTGGGTCATTCTCTTCTTTCACTTCCCTCCCTTTTTTGTTTTTCTTTATTGATCTTTAGAGAGAGAGGAAGGGAGAGGAAGAAAGAGATAGAAACATCAAAGAGAGAGAACATCAGTTGGCTGCCTCCTACGTGCTCCCCACTGGGGATTGGGCCCACAACCTGGGCATGTGCCCTGACCAGGAATGGAACCGGCGACCTCTTGGTATATGGGTCAACGCTCAACCACTGAGCCACACCGCCGGGCTTCTCTCCCTTTTTTAAAAAAAGAAGACACAATGCCCTGGCCAGTTTGGCTCAGCGGTTAGAGGGTTGGCCCGTGGACCAGAGAGACCTGGGTTCAGTCCCCGCTAAGGGCACATACTTTGGTTGGAGTTTGTCCCTGGCCCCAGTTGGGGTTGTGTGGGTGGTGACCAGTCTCTCTCATATTGATGTTTCGTTTCTCTCTCTTCCTCTTTCTCTCCCTCCCGCTCTATCTGAAGATAAATGCAAAAATGTCCTCGGGTGAGGATAAAAAAAAGAGACACAACACATGGGGTTCTTTACCTGCCCCTAGAGTTTTTATAGTCTTCTCCTTCAAAGTGCCATTCAGTGTCTTTGGCTTCGGAAGTGGCCCATTGGTGATGCTTATAATGGCACCTTGCTCTTCTGTCCCTAGCTAAGTGAGTACCTGGAAATGACTGACTTTAAGGACCCTTCTGGGTTTGGCCTGCCATTGCTGTTAGAAAGAATGCTGGCTCCAGGATCTCACTGGTTGCTGCAGCCTCACTCTGAAGCCAGGACTGTCTCTTTTTTTTTTTTTTCCAAATCTTTATTGTTGGATGTAAAATGTATTACAGATGTTCCACATTTTTCCCCCATTGATCCCCTCCTCCCCACTCCCGCCTCCCCTCCCACCTTTTCCCACACTATTGTCTGTGTCCATTGGTTATGCGGTTATGCATATAAGTTCTTTGGTTTATTTCTTCCCACCCCCCCAACCCCTTTCCCTTGGAGGTTTGTCAGTCTAGCAATGAATTTGTGCTTCTTAATCCCTTCACCTTTTTCACCCATTCCCCAACCCCCCTCCCAACTGGCAACCAACAAAATGTTCTCTGTATCTATGAGAATGTTTCTGTTCTGCCTGTTCATTTTGTTTGTAGATTCCATTGTTGATAGATATGTATTCATTGTCATTTTGTTTGTTCATACATTTTATCTTTTTCTTCAAAAAGACCCTTCATCATTTCATATAATAACGGTTTGGTAGTGATGAACTCCTTTAACTTTTTCTTGTCTGGGAAAGTTTGTATATGTCCATCGATTCTAAATGACAGCTTTGCAGGATAGAGTAATCTTGGTTGTAGGTTCTTGCTTTTCATCACTCTGAATATTTCTTGCTGCTCCCTTCTGGCCTGCAAAGTTTCTTTTGAGAAATCAGCTGACAGCCTTATGGGAACTCCCTTGTAGGTAACTAGCTGCCTTTCTCTTGCTGCTTTTAAGATTCTCTCTTTGTCTTGAACCTTTTGCATTTTGATGGTGATGTGTCTTGGTGTGGGCCATCTTGTTTGGGACTCTCTGTGCTTCCTGGACTTGTATGTCTGTTTCCTTCACCAAATTAGGAAAGTTTTCTGCCATTATTGTTTCAAACAGGTTTTCGATTTCTTGTTCTCGCTCTTCTCCTTCTGGCACCCCCAAGATGCGAATGTTGGCACGCTTGAAGTTGTCCCAGAGGCTCCTTACACTATCCTCATTTTTTGGATTCTTTTTTCTTTTTGCTGTTCTGATTGGGCATTTTTTGCTTCCTTATATTCCAAATCGATGGTTTGCTCCTTGGATTTACGTACTCTATTATTGAAGCTGTGTAAATTATTCTTTATTTCAGTTAATGCCTCCTTCAATTCTAACTGTGTATCCATGATTTCTAACTGGTCCTTTTTTATGCTCTTGAGGCCCTCCCTAAGTTCACTGAGGTTCTCACTGAGTTCATTGAGCATCCTTATAAGCAGTATTTTGAACTCAGCATCTGTTAGGTTGCTTATCTCCATTTCGCTTAGTTCTTTTCTTGGGGTTTTGTTCTGTTCTTTCATTTGGGACCTGTTTCTTTGTCTCCTCATTTTGGCTGCCTCCCTGTGTTTGTTTCAGTGTATTACTTAACGAGAGATATGGGGCTTGCTGAGACCTGATGCTGCTCGTTTGAAAGAATTTAGGAAAAACCTGAAGCAGGATCCAAGACAGGCCAATCCTATGGTTAAGCAAGTGGCAACAACTTGGGTGGGCCTGAAAGTTGGGTGGGACGGGGCGGGGCCTCAAGGAGTCACCAGGGCGGGGCTACCAGTGTGAGCCAGGTTGCTGGAGTCCCAGATATGGTGGCTGTCTGCCGCCCCTGGGAAGGGCTCACCAAAGGAAAAAAGGCCTCTGACAGCACGTTTGTCCCCACGAAAGCCCCCTCTCCAGCCCTCGCTCCAGTGCTAAACAGCTCAGTTCTTCCCTGTATGTCTCTGGCGCCCCTCGAGCTGCCTCCCCTCCAAGCTTAGAGGGAGAGAGTCCGGTCCAAGTCTGTGTGCGGGCCCTTTAAGAGGAGCTGCCTAGGGCTCCGGCCGCATCAGCCTCCCTGAGCCTCAGTTCCAGCTGGTTTTTCCAGCCAGAAGTTATGGGGACTTCTCTTCCTGGCACTGGAACCCTGAGCGGTGTACCTGGTGTGGGACGGGGACCCCTCAGTCCTCAGGAAGGACCTTCCCAGCCACGGGAGCCTCCTGATTTTTATCTGCCACAGTTGGGTGTGAGACCAGCCCGTCCTGTCCGCCACCCCTCGCGCCTCCGCCCCTCCTACCAGTCTGGATGTGGCTGCTGCTTTAATTTTGTAGTTGTAGGACTTCCATTCAGCTTAATTTCAGGCGGTTTTGGATGATGGTTGTTCTGTAGTTTAGTTGTAACTTTGATGTGGTTGTGGGAGGACGCGATACCGCGTTTACCTATGCCACCATCTTGACCGGAAGTCCAGGACTGCCTCTTTAATTTGACCCTTGCTTCAAGGATAAGGCACTGGGCCTTCCCTGGGATGGCCAGGTGAACAGGACTGCAATGGAGGAGGGCGGTGGAAGAGAGGCATGCTCCCTGCTCTGACAGCCTGCAGGCTCCTGCAACACTGACTCCTTTCTTGGTATGGTTTCTCATACTCCTTATTTCCTGGACTCCTGATAATTTTCAGCAGCACAACTGTCCCATTGTTGGGAAGTAAAAAGCTGTTTGGATACTGGTGTCCCCTACCCTAGATATGGCCTTTCCTATTCCCTGGAGAAGCAGTTTTCTCCCCAGTGAGGTGTCCTTCCTCAGACTCCTCCCCATTGGTGTTGCTGTCTACTCCTCCCCACCCTCAGCCCCCACCCCAACCTGGCCACCAAAAGCTTAGGGAGCTGAAGGTATCACTTCTACCTCCCATGGCCAATGGCTGAAATTCTTATCTCGCAGAACTCCTATCCATCTGCTGAGGTATTTCCCGAGGAATAGGCCAGTAGCTGGGCCACTCTTCCCCTGTGTGCCAACCAGGAATCCATTGCACTGTTGCCCAAGGGTCTGCTGGACTCTCTAGCTGTTGCCCACGTCCCCAGAGAAAGGATGTTGAAACCATAATGGCAGATTTCTAAGGTGGTCAACAGAACTTAGGGTCTCTGGGGATGTCTGAGCCTTAGGACTCTGTGGGAAAACTGGAAGTGGCCCTGATACTCATGAAATCTCACAACCATCTGGCCCAGGAACCCCAGGCCATCAGGGATGGAATGCAAAAGGTGGTCCTGAATGAGTCTACATGTGGGTCCTTTTTGGACCCTCAGGAGTGGCTCATTGGAATCCCAGCCTTGGGAGTCATCTGCCTTGTACTCCTTTTATCATTTTGTGCCTTAAAAGAAATTACCTCTGGGTCTACCTTTTGAGATACAGTGCTTTCATTTTCCCCTTTGGTCATTCCTTAACCTTGGACGTGTTTTTGTTCCTGCATTTGGATAGTCTTTTCTTCTATGAAAGAGCTCCTCCTCCTGGTCTTTCTCTAGGCCTGTCTCCGGTTGTGTTCCTACCGACTTTTTGCTTTCCTAGCCCTGCCTACTCCTGGGGTTCTGGGCTGAGGATGCTACTTGGAAGTTGAGGTTTCTTGGAAGTTGCCTGGAGACGAGGCTGAAGAAGGGTACAGATGTCATTCTCAGCCAAACCCACAAGGAAAGCAGGAGGGCTTTCCCTTGGCTCCGAGGCTAGGGTGTGGGATGTCTGGGACTACAAAGCCCTGGGTAGTGAGTAAGGGTCAGGGTAGGCCTCCCCTTTTCCACATAGCTGCATTGTGTTTTGCGCTCTTGGGATTCACACTTCCCCTGGCTCCTATGGGGTCTCGGGGCAGAGTGGGTGAGAGACACATTCAGCACCTTACCTGGGATCCTGCTTGTGCCTACCTGGCACTGCTGCCCTGACCTGTTAAACATTTTAGGACTGCTCTCCTGCTGAGTCCTTGTTAGGTTTCTACTGTCCAGTCAACTTTCATAGCTTCTCTTTAGCATCTCTCACATAGGAAATGCCAGGGAGTTGGTTCTGCCTGTGGCATTCACCACCATCCATCTGCAGTGTAAACTGGATGTATGAGACTGGACCTTTGATGTACGTGCCCATGGAAGGCTGAGGGATTTGTCCGTGTCTGCATGCTATGTCCTTTGTGACTGCCACATTGTACAACCCCAATGGACATCATTGACTTTGTGCTTGTGACAACCCTGTGGTCTAGCATTTCCTGGGAGGTAGCATCACATGGAGTGCCTGTGCTGCCTGCTGGGCCTGCTCTCTAGGGAGTGGGGCATAGCCATTCTGCTTATTGAGCCTCCCTGGTCTCTCCTAGGATTACTACGGAATTCCTTTTGCTACACCCACAGCCCTTGCCAGCCGAGATGGGAGCCTTGCTAATAACCCATATTCAGGTTAGTCTGTTCAGGGACTGGGTGGGGTCGGTAGGCCTGTAGCTAGTCCCAGGTGTCTGGAAATAGAAGGGCTAAGAGAGGCCTGTTAGTTTCCCATTGTTGAGCTGGCAGCCAGGCCTATTCCTGTTTGAAGGAGGCAGCCTGGCTTTTTTTCCTGGTCAGATAAGGGCTGTGACTAGAATTAGGTGTTCCTCTTCTCCTAGGTGATGTCACAAAGTTTGGCCGAGGTGACTCTGCATCACCTGCACCCCCCACTACACTGGCTCAGGCACAGCAGAGCCAATCCCAGGCCCACCACACCCCACAGCCCTTTCTGAATCCTGCGTTGCCACCTGGCTACAGCTACACTGGTCTCCCCTACTACACAGGCGTGCCCAGTGCCTTCCAGTATGGGCCCACCATGTTTGTGAGTATTTGTGGGGGCTGTAATTCCAGCTGCAGGGAGCAGAAGCAGGGAGGGAGGAACATGACCCCACTTACAGAGTCTCACCTGGCCTTCAGGAATGTTTTAGGCAGGGTGTGAGATTGCTTTACTACCTGTTTTTAGATCCACCATGTGTTGCACTAACAAACACAGGTCCCTTATGATTGTGTCCCTGCTGCTTTACACTAAGTCGGGGGTACCTGACCTGCTCTCCCCTGCCCTGTTCCTCTAATGCCTCTCCTGCTTGCCCCACCAGGTCCCTCCGGCCTCAGCCAAGCAGCATGGTGTGAACCTCAACACCCCCACCACCCCTTTCCAGCAGGCCAGTGGTTATGGCCAGCACAGCTATAGCACAGGTGAGAGGTGCTCCCAGCACGGAGACATGAGTAGGACAGGCTTTCCTAGCTCACACATGCCTCTTGTACCCTGCCATGCTAGGTTATGATGACCTGACCCAGGGGACAGCAGCGGGAGACTACACCAAGGGTGGCTATGGTGGATCATCACAGGCACAAAACAAGTCTGCAGGTTCTGGGCCTGGCAAAGGTAGCGTCTGTCCCTCCTTTCCAGGACTGAGGCACAGAGTAGTTTTCTCCTCCCTGACTCCTCCTCAAGCAAGGCTATCACAGAGTGCCCCTGGAGGTGGGGGAGGCTAGAGCTGGGACCAACTGCTGTGGGAACAACTGCTTTTCATCCTAGGAGTGTCTGTGTCTTCAAGCACCACTGGCCTACCTGATATGACTGGTTCTGTCTACAACAAGACTCAGGTGAGAGAGGAGCAGGTGGGTATGTAGGTTTGTGGGAGGTGCAACCCAAGCTGGTTCTCACCATTTTCTCTTTGCCCTACAGACTTTTGATAAACAGGGATTTCATGCAGGAACCCCTCCACCGTTCAGCCTGCCCTCAGCCTTGGGTTCCACTGGGCCCCTGGCCCCTGGAGCAGCTCCTGGTTTTGCGCCCCCACCATTCTTGCACATTCTGCCTGCCCACCAGCAGCCTCACTCACAGCTGTTACACCACCACCTTCCGCAGGATACCCAGGTGAGCCCAGTGATGGAGGCAGCCACCCTGCCCTGGGTTGGGAGTTCTGCTCCAGCCTTGACAGCCTTCTCTCCTCCTCCTCCTCCTCCTCAGAGTGGCTCGGGTCAGCGCAGCCAGCCCAGTTCCCTGCAGCCCAAGTCGCAAGCCTCCAAACCTGCCTACGGCAACTCTCCATACTGGACAAACTGAGCCTGAAAAGAGGGGTGGACTGGGGCAGGGCTCACCCTGAGCAGGAGAAAACACATGGAGCCCATTTCTGGGAGCCCGGCACCCATTCCTAGAATTCCTGAGACGTGTTACTGTGTCAGCCGAGCCTCTGTGGGGAGCCTGCCTCCCAGACTCACTATTGTATGTATTGTATCTATGTATGTATGTGTAAATGTGACAGAAATCTTGGGGGACTAAGGGGTGCAGCTGCTACTCATCAGGCCTGTTCTCCCCACTCAAACCCCTTTTTGTTGTAGCAAAATAAGCCCCCTTCCCCCTTCTGCCTTCCGCATAGCCCCACTACCAGGAGGCTGCTAGGGGCAGTGTCTGGAAGGGCTATTTTAAGGTAGTTGAGTAGGGTAATGGGATCAGGTACCAATGAAGAATCACGACTTAATCTTGCACCCTTGCAAACCATTATTTGAGTTTTATTCCCTGTGTAATTACTTTATCCTTCTTTTTGAGAAACTGGTCCTTTTGTCATTTGTCATGTTCCTCTCCTGCCAAATCTTGAATCTGGGAATAGTAGAGATACCCACCCTGCTCAACATGAAGTGGCACCTGTTTGTCTTCATATAGAGCAGGGGTATCTACTTCCGGTCTGGTCTTGTCTCCAGAGACTTGCCTTCCTCTGGCTGACCATTTTAATAACAATCTGAATTTGTACTCAAGAGATGTTCAGCCCGTCAGCTCCCCTTTAAAAAATAAAATAAAAAATATGCTCTACGAGAGCACATCTCCATGCAAAGGCTCCTCTATTCCAGTTGTCCTGAATCAGGTGGGTGACTGTTTCAGGGTTTTCTCTTTTGCCCAAAGTCCACCTAATAAAGTTCTGAGAGCACGCAGTCTCTGTGTGGTGTGACTGAAGGGCAAAGACCGTCTTCATTATAGTTCCAGGGACTCTTGGGTTTCACAGGGCTGAAGTAGAGCCCATGTGGTCAGTCTTCCTAAACAACCAGTTGTGAGGGCTAAAATTGGTATTCCTTTCTTTGCTTGGGCCTTCTCTTGCCATGGCCCTAACCAGTTAACATCCAGGGAGTGAAAAGGTAAATGATAAGGCTGAAAAGACAGCAAACATTCCTGACAGGGCACAGGCAGTGTTTACTGGAGTTAACTTTGCTTTTCTTGCAGCTCCATAACAAACTTACCAGATAGGGTAGTCTTTTATAGGGCCCATCAGCAAGAATACCAGGGCAGGATAATTTATTTTCCAAAAGAGCAGAGGTAATAATTGCAGACATGGTTCTAGGCCTGTAAGAATAAGTTTGAACAGCTAAACCTTTGCTTTTCAGTCAGCCAAATGCAGTCTTGAGTGACCATCAAGGCTGTGGTAGATCAGATGACTAGGGAGTCAGGGTGTTATGAATTAGGTGAGTGGGTCCTGGGTAGGTATCTGCTCCAGAAAGTCCCACACATCTATTCACCTGGGATCAGGATTCTTACTTCCCTTAAGCTAGTCCAGCAATCCCTCTTGCTTCCAGGCCACCAGGCAGGGAGGAGCCAGGACCATAAACTTCCTGTGTCTGGCAGGAAGCATGTTTCCCCACTTGTCTGAGGTATAACTGTGCTGTAACTTGGCAGGCAGCTCAGGCCTAGAGGTGTTGTCTGAGGCATTATAGCCTCTCATAATCACCCCTTTAGACTAGGCTAAATAAGCAAACAAAGTGAGTGTTGCTTCAAGTCAAGTATTGGTCAAGTCAGTGTGCCAGGGTTGCAGTCTTTACTTTTTCTTTTGCCTCTAAAATCAATGGTCATTTCATCAGATCGGAGATGTGCTGCTGTTAATCCACAGCCTGGGATCCTGGCCTTAAAAAAAAAAAAAGGTAAGTGCTGCCCTGGCCGGTTTGGCTCAGGGGTTAGTGTCGGCCCGCAGACCAGAGTTGCAGGTTTGATTCCAGTCAAGGGCACGCACCTTGGTTTTGGTTTGGTACCCAGCCCTGGTCAGGGTCATGTGGGAGGCAACTAGTTGATGTGTCTTCCTCACGTCAATGGTTCTCTCTCTCTCTCCCCCTCCCTCCCTCCCACTCTATCTGAAAAGAAATAGAAAAATATCCTCCACTGAAGGATTAAAAGAAAAAGAAGTATCCACAACTGAAACTAAATGGGAAGTTTCATTAAACTATGTAATCGCCTGCCAGAACCCTACTTTTAGCAGCAGGAAATTGGGAAGTAAGTGACAATTAAAATGAATGTTCTCACCCTGGCCGGTTTGGCTCAGCAGTTAGAGTGTCGGCCTGTGGACCAGAGAGGCCCAGGTTCGGTTCCTGCTAAGGGCATGTGCCTTGGTTGCAGTTCGTCCCTGGCCCCAGTTGGGGTCGTGTAGGTGGCAACCAGTCGATGTGTCTCTCTCACATCAATGTTTCTCTCTTCCTCCCACTCTATCTGCAGATAAATGCAAAAAAAAAAAAAAGTCCTCTGGTGAGGATATTAAAAAAAAAAGTGTTCTCCTGCCCAGCTGGTGTGGCTTAGTGGGTTGAGCGTGGTCCCAATGGACTGAGGTCCTGGTTTAATTCCCAGTTAGGGCACATGTGGCTCCATCTCCAGTAGGGGCGTGAAGGAGGCAGCCGATCAATGTATCTCTCTCACACTGATGTTTCACTCTAAAAAAATCAATAAAAACGTACTTAAAAAACAAATCAAATGCCCTCCTAAGGAGCACAGTGGAGCACCCCTCCATCCTTTCCACTGACCTACTTGTACTGGCAGATTGTGCCCTATTTCAGAATTAAGGTTAACAAATGGCTGTGTCCTTAATACCCTTTCTTAAAGCCAGGTAAGAATTAGGGGTATTTATTCTGCAAGGTGAGCTGAGCAGAATGTCATAAAAGGCAGGTCAGCAAGAGTTGGTTTTTGTTTGTTTTAATTTTTCAGCTGTGTCCTGGGCATAATCTTCAAGGGAACAGCAGAGATACTAAGACCACTTTTTAGTTTTAACACAAGAAAAAGGTCATCCCATGGGGAAGTAGCAATACAGGTATATTTTATTTCACATTTTATTAGTAGACAGATGGGCAGAAAAAGACAAAATAAACCACTAAAGGGGAAGTCAACACAAAATGCATCAGATATTTTCTCATAAGTTAAAATGAAGAAAAAAATCTACAATTTCAGCTAAGAAAACTATTAAAGTCAGGTGTGACCTGCTGGTTTCAGAATAGTTGAAAATTGCATCTGAATCTTTTTGTAAATGTAAACCTTATATCAGGACGGGAGGGGTGGAGAGTTAATTTTCAGTGGAGAACTACACATTTTCCCCTTCAATCTCTTACCATACATGTCCCCAAAATAAGGAAACCAGCAAATAAAGAAGCAAATAATTATCAGGGAAGAAAGAAGGGACTACAGAAAAAAGTCTGGCTAATAGAAAAGAACTTTGGAATGATATGAAATAGAAAGGGGAAGACTTTGAGAAACAACAACGGAATCATGATATTACACTTTCTCCACCCAGCTTCAAAAAACACAGACTTGAACACCCAGAGAGGCCTCCACTAGAATCAAAAGGAATCTAAAAATGCAGGATTTTGAGCTCATTAACACCAAATCAACACAAGTGTACTCACAAGGTTCTAGCCTGAGATCTTCACTCCTAAAAAGAAAGTTACAAGCTCAAGTTTTCTTTTGCCACAGGATGTGTTTCTCAAGACAGAGCTCTGGAACCAGCATCTGGGTTTTACAAGTCAGTGTGAGCTACCAGAATGTCTACCTGCTAGCTAATCAACACACCCCAGTCTTCTGATTGTACTCTTATCAGAGGCAAACCCAGCCCTCAATAGTAACACGCCAAAGGGCTGAGGTACTACCTCCACCTGGCTCTCTGGCTCCCTGAGTCAACGTGCAACAGGCCAACGGGGCCTAATGGGACAGGGCTGAGCAGCATAGCACCTCCCACAATGCCAAGGTGCCTGGTCTGCCCTGGGAAAGAAATGCTTTAGCAGTAAGGGAAAAGGAAAGCTTAATTTTAAGGATCCAATAGAGCAAGACCAAGCTATTAGCTGTGAGTGAATGAGTGTGTGTTTGAGGGCAGGGAAAATAGTGGATAATCTGCATTATGAGAGACTTTGGGCTCCATTATTTTTGCAGGTTATTTGGAAGCATTAAGAAACGTGAGGAGTAAACAGCTAGTTCCAACATCCTTCTCATGAAAGTTTCAAGTCTGTTTTGTCACAAAGAGCAGCTGTTTTCTGAATCTGACTGGTCACTAGATCCATGGGTGCAAATAGCCCTGGCCCCGTGGGGATTGGACACATTCTGAGATCAGGCTCAATACTGTCCCATTTGAACCTTAGCACGTTAAACGTTCTCACTTAATACTAGACCAAACTTCAGAGGCCAGAGAGAGTTCGCTGGGAATTAGTCAGCAAATGTTTGGAGAGTTTGAAGAGCGAATGAAAACCCTGAGATCAGAAAGGAAGGAGGAGCTAAGGAAGTAAGCATCACCTACTCTGTCCTAGGATCCATCCTACCATGTCCCTCATCAACTCTTGTTCTTTCTGAGCTAAGATCTGAAGAAAAGGAGTTGACACTAGTGCACAGAGATCTGAAGTAGGATTATAGTCAGTCTGCTATATTTTCCTTCCAAATCCTGTTACTTTGCATTATAATGATTTCCCCCACTGAAAGAACACTGCCCTTGTATGAATTGGCCTACTCCCATAAGAACAAAAATCCCCGCCAAGTTCTGAAGTCTCTGGTTGGTGAAGGCTGATAGATCTCAGAATTGAAGTAACACGTGATTGAGACCAGGGAAATCAAAGCTGCAGCAATTGCAGGGCAGGAAGATCTAGGGTCACCTAGACACTGCCTGCAGCCAATTCCCTCAGCCCTGCCAGGAAAGTCAAAAGAAGCTCAGGGCAAGCTCCATGCACAACTTCTGCTTGCACTCCACAGCCAGAGTACATTGAAAGTAGAGCAAAGTCCAGGTCACATCTAATGAGGAAAGGTAACCGGTCACTCTTGTCTCACATATATCCACAGTTAGCACTAGCTCAATGAAAACCAAAATCTTAACACATGCACCTAGTATTAATACTGAGTAATTAAAACTGGCTACTTAAAAAAATATATATACTCATGGTGAGAGTGTATCTTTGAGGGAAAGGCCTTGTTAAATATATAAAACAGATGTTTTCTCTCCCAACAGTGGTTGCCAGTAGTTTTGACTTTTTCCCCCAGCAGCATCAACCAAAATTGGCATAGTGATTTTTAACTCTTTGTTGCCATCACTAAGACTCCACACACACACTAATCCCTACTCTCTCACCCCACTCCCTGGGGGGAGGGGGTGGGGGAAGAATAACTCTGCCTTTAAAATAAATAGCAATCAAGTGCTCAGTTCTATGTAAAGTATGAAGATTTATTTCAGGCTTTAGATCCCAATTGATTTCAAAAACCAAAATCTGATTTCTTTCCTCAGAACAGCTGAGGCCTCTGTGTTAGGATGATTTTCTGGAGGCTGAAGGGGCTCTGTGCCCTTAGGAACACATTTCATCAGTCTTAGCACAGAGTCCCCGATGCCCACGGTACCCCAGACTTAAGAATGGGAAAGAAACAAAATTCACCACCATATAGGGCTGAACAAATGCACACACACTAATGTAAATGGAACGGCTAAACCTTGGCAATTTTTTTTTTTTCAGTTTTGTGGGATTTTTGTGTTTTTTTATTTTTCCATTTTCTTTTGCTACCCAGCATATGCAGCACTTGTGAACTCCCAATGGTTTCCCAGCTTTAAACACATTAAACGTCTTGATGAAAGACTATTTAATTCTTCAAGAATCTAAAAACAGACCAACGTGTTTTGCTGTGAACACTTTGTAGAGACGAAGTGAGGCAGGGGTTTGGGTTTAAAGAAAAAAAAAAAAGAATCAATACAGTGATGGAAGGGTAAAGAATGCAAGGATTCGGACATTCTGTAGAGGATTACCTTCTCTCCATTAAGTGGTCCATAAAAAGGAGCAAACTGAGATCCATAAGGGGAGTCAGCAAGAGCCGTGTTTGTTTTCCCCGCCCCCTGTGATAGGTTTTTGCTTCAGGACCACTGCTAGGTCCTCACTTGCTCCCCTCCCTTTGGCCTGAGATGGCAGGGCAGTACAGGGGCTTTGAAGGAGCAGGTCACGACTCCTCATTCCCAGAATCATCATCATCATAACAGTCGGCATCTTCCTCCTCCTCATCTTCATCATCAATGTCGTCGTCATACAAGTCGTCATAAAGCAAATCTGAGCTGTTGTCATTGGAAGGCACTTTAGTTTTGATGCAGTATTCTGCCAGGGTCGTGGGGACTTTCACTCCATCTTTTTCTGCTTCGGCTTTAGTGGCTGAAACCTGTTTTCTGAAGGGAGGAGGAGGATAGTTTATGTAAGTCTCTGTCTTGAAGACATACTTATACTTGGCATTCCTAAATAATCAAGATTCTTTATGACTGAGGTTTATAAACTTTTAATACCTGCCTTGAAAGCATCTGGAGCCTCTACTACACCAAAGGCACTCAGCCTTTCAAGTGCCACTCTGAAGGACACTTAATAATGACCTTTTGAAAGATAGTGGATCTTAAATGTTGGTCAACCTCTGATATTTTTTCTCCTAGTCATAGTTATCTCATGTCAATGTCTTAAGACCTAATTGATGCCTCTCAATTTTCCATTACTTCCCAAATCAGAATTTACATTCAAGCAATATAAAATTACTTACAATTCTCTTGATATGCCAAGCTGTTACACACCTGTGTTTTAGCAAAGATGTTTCTCTCTCCCTGAGGAGACTGTTTCTTCCCCCTTTTACTGGAAAAATTCTTATTTGTGAGACATTGTCTTTCCTAGGAACTCCATAGCATTATATCTGTATAATGTTATCTATTATATCTGTATCTGTATCTTGTTTAAGCTTCTATAGCTGCATTCATATGGTCACTTGTTTGCTAAGTAAAGTGAGCTCTCCAGGGAGGAGTACAGCTTAATGACTTCGCAGTGCACCTGACACAATGCTGGTGCATAACAAATGCTGAAAGAATAAAAGAATGAGATAAACCCTTAAATTAAGAAATATGAAGAGCTCAGAATTAAATAAAAATAATAAAATAAATAAATATGAAGAATACAGATACCTTGAAAATATCCAAGCACTCTTCACTTACTAAATCCTACCTTTCCTTAAACATCAGGCTCCAATCCTATTTTTTATGAAGCATTCCTATCCTTGAATCCTCAATTCACTTCCGTTCCTCTAAGTTTTTATAGGTCCTTATTATTTATACTAATTATCTTGAATCTTTGGCATATACCAGTCACCTTGGTGGCTGATAAAAACAAAACACAGGTGTCTAGATTCTATCCATGCCTGTAATTTCATTAAATGACTATGGTTCAGGGGTAGGTGGTTCTAAAGGTGTTTCCAGTGGGCAGGAAACTGAGAACTGCTAATCTACATTATTCAGCTATCAGATGACATGCATTTTTTTTGTTTTTAATATAACACGGTATACTTCTTGTCACTCAGATAAGAACTTAAACATCACCTTAGAGGAGGCTTGTTTTGACAACCCAATTTAAAGCAATCATCTCATTACTCCTTCACATTACCTTACTAATCACTATCCATTTTTTTTTTCTTATGATCCTCCTCGTTTGTATCATGCTGACTAGATTTATAGAAAGAGGCTCTATTTGTATAAATTCTATTGCTTACTAAAGGATGCACATAATGTGCTGGAACCATCCTTGGGGTATACAAAAATGCAACTGTATTAAGGGGAATTGGATTTATTGCAATTTAAGTACCAATTCTTATGTATTGTTATGAAAACTTTATGTCCTGCTCAGGAAAGACTCAAGAGCCTAATAATACCTTCTACCTTTTTTTCCCTTCTACACAGAAAAACTAAAGACCCAAAAAGTTAACATAAAAGGTCACATGAGGGGTGGCAGAGCTAGGAATAGATTCCAAATCTCCTAATTCTTATTCTAAGGTTCTGTTAAACCATATACTAATGTTGCTGATAACGATAATGCCCAAAAGAACAATAGGGCTTCATTAAAATTTTTGAAAACAAAAGTACCTGGAATGTCTGAAATAGCCTGGGTGCTTGCTACACTTATTTAATGGACATGCTGAAAGTCCAGAACAATATCAGCATCCCTAAAATGATTACAAGGGAGAGTTTGCAAACTTGACTGGTTTAGAACCTAGAAGCTCTGGTTCCCAGGAAATCAGATCTGCTGCAATATTATCCTGTAGTATGTGTTCTCTCAAAAGCCAAAGTAGCTCAGGCACAAATCTCTTCACAAACAATAAATCTAATTGAGAAAAATGGAGTAGACAGAGAAGTTCAACTTAAACCCCTGGTTCTAGGATATTACTTTGGTTCTAAGTATAAAAAGACCTGAAGTTATCAAACTGAAGACAAAGCACATTACCTAATGATTTCAGCATATTCTTTGTCTTTTCCTTTACTGTCCCTCCATTTCCTGAACATAACCGAAGCATCCACATTGGCTGGGGAGAAGGTGTTGGGCTCATTAAGCAATGAGATTACACTTAACAGGATAGTCCTAGAAACAGGAAAAAAAGTCAGCTATAAAGACTCACATTCACAAGACTCATAAGTATTCTTTTAAATTTAAGACTACAATAATTGAGACCTTAGGGAAATGGAAATAGAGTATCATAAAATTCTGTTTTCAGTACTATGCTAGTTAGGCTAACTAGGAGACAAAAGCAGAGGGAATATGTGAATCTAGCATGACATCATGTTGCAGGGTGTAAAACTGTAGAAGATACTGTCTCAACTGGCTACATGTTCCAATCTGCAAAAAGTAGAGGTCTGGAAACTTTTCAAGTAACATTTTAGAAATTACAAGTTAAGTGCAACAGGAAAAAGAAAAGCAAAAAAAAAATTTAACTTCCATGCAATCTTCATGGGAGAGGGTAAAAATGATGCTACTCAATACATCCAATTCTAATCATGGCCGCTAAGAAGATCTAAAAAAACAGTATTACATACAAATGCATTTCTTTTCCATATGTTTAAGGGAAGACAGATAACCAAGAGAATGGAGGAAAAAGAACTAGTCTCTTAATATATTTATTCAAAAATTTTTACTAAGCACCAAGTGAGATGTTGGCTGTACCATAGTGAACAACTAAGATGTCATCCATGAATTCCCAGGGCTTATATAGCTTGTGGGAGATATAAACAGGCAATTTTCATCCACAGATAAAAACTAGATACTTTAATCATGGGGAATAAAATTTCAGTTAGAATAACCAAAAGAGCACAATAGGTTCCGAAAATATTATAAATTATTCCTAGCCTTTTTTTCTTCCCTACAAGCTATGAGCATGTATGTAAGAAGAAAAATGGGAGGAAAAATTAAATTTCTCTACCTTTTCTCATTGGTGTGAGGTTACACATTGTGTTGTTGCAAAATAGCCTTTTGCTCCTGGCCCCAAACAAAAATTAAAGGGAGGGAACCAGGCAATTAGATGTTTGATTTGATGAAACCTTTTCCTAAAAAGGGTAAAGAGTTTCTGTTATGTGATTACACAAATTATGACAAAGGCACTTTCAAAGAAAAACTTCTCATCTAGTTAAAATCCATTTATCACACACATACACATTTCTATTAGATTAGAAATAACTCCTTGCCCTTCCTGCCAAGATCCTTCTGGTTTTCTCCAGTAATTACACTAAGCAGATTAAAAGAAATTCATCACTGTCAATAATGGAAAATGGACTGACATAACATCCTAAGAAGCAAAAGAAAAATGTAGGTAGAAAATTCCATAAGGATTGCCTTAGAAGAAAACATACAAAACCTGTTAGAAAGATAAGCAGGATAAGGACAAAATGTAGTATAAACATGAAAAAACAAAACAAGACAAAAATACAGCTTTAATGGTCTAGATCACCACTGTATACTTATAACTGTCTATGATGGTAGAAATGTATAATCTGTGTTATGCAATAACTAGCCACATGTGGCTATTGAGTACTTTGAAAAGTAGCTTGTGCAACTGAGGAACTGAATTTTTCATACTAAATAAGTTTTAATAGCCAAATGTCTAGGTGAATCATGTTAATTAGGAAAATTTCCCCACAAGTTAGTTTCATCCAGGTGCTTTTTCTTACATTTTGTGTATATTATTAAAATACTATTGGGAAAGATAATTTTTAAAAATGGTGAATCATCCATTTCTACCAAAAGAAAAGCTCCTTCTACTACCATGTCCTTCTAAACTGAAATCCATGATGCTTTCAGAAGCATCAGGTACTATAGTGGATTGTGATAATAGTTAACCCAGCACGTTTTCACTTCCTCCCTTCATCAGGAAAGCAGAACCTTTTTTTGTTGTTGTTAGGAGAATCGATTTCCATTGGTTCAGGTGGGGTTAATCTTCCCATACCATCACGCCACACCTTCATACAAACTATTTACACCCACAGCAGTAGACATTCCACCAAGTGCTAAATGCTGGCCAAAGGATTCCATCCATCTTGTTGTGATGATGGGTTTGGGGATATGCATGTGACTAAGCAACCATTTTTCTAACCTAGTAGCAGAAAGAGTTTTTACTCTTGTCGGGTTAATAACAGAATATGGAAAACATAGAGTAGGTGGCCTTCTTTGTCACTAGTGGTGAGAGCCTGCCTAATAACAAGGCCAATATAGAATTAAGATTTTTCCCTCAAAGATTACTGATGCAAATCAAAAGCAGTATCCTATTCAAAATTTCCCAACCAGTATGTTGTGGATGGGTTTCAGGTTAATTATACCTATACTGATTCCCTCATCAGCTGGGTGGGTCAGACCTGAGACAACTTGAGTCTCTGAAACAACAAATTCTGGCCAAAGGAACATCTTCAGTTTACTACACTGTGATCTACATATACTATCATTTCATTTTTCCTATGTACCATGATGAAAAGGTTTGGAGAAAATGTCATACACAGTTTAAACTGTCTATCACTTGTCCAAAATAATTTAACACAGGCATTACACCGGTAGCATGGTAAACTCCGCAAGGTAAGTGTTATTAATCCTGTTTTTATAGAATGGAAAAACTAAACTGCTAAGACAGTACTGGCAGAATGTACAAAATATGGTCTTCTTTGTTGTTATTTTCAGTAAATGTTTTAAAATCTTTTTTCCCCCAGAACAACAAATGGCACAAAGTGGAGAGGGTTAACAACAGGTGAAAAGAAGGAAAAAGAAAGACCAAATAATGAAACTATTATCCTTAAACCTACGCCACACCCCCAGCCCCAATGAAGAGTATACTCAAGCCCATTAAAGGGACTGGTTTCCTGCAGATCATGAACAAAGGCGAAGAAATCAGGAAAACAACATACACTCTTTCTTAGTCTCATTCTGTCCATATCAATTCACAGTTCCACATGAAGCTCCGGTTTTTAGTAACACAGAGTTGCATTTGTCCATTTAGACAATCTTGTGGCACCTGGACATAAATTTCTTGGATTAGCAGAATAGGCTCTGAGGGCCCATCCCCATTTCAGTTCCCATAAAGAAAAACACACTGACATTCACTAACTGTGGGTATGAAGGAACAAATCTTGTCCAAACCAGTGGTATAAGTAAGTGTTCAACATGTGTTACAATACAGAACAGGCCTAAACCAGTTAAGAATTTGGGATAAATTAAGAGTTAAGTGTTTTCAACTTACTGCACAATTCCCATAACCACCACCACCATTCTAGAGGTATTCCTAGAAATAAATGTGCTCTCTTCACCCCTGCTTTAAGCAAGGACAAGGGACTATAGTAAAAGTTTTCAGAAAATAGAAAAATGCCAAGAGAAAGGAAGTACAGACAAAAGGATAGGCAAAGGCACTCTACACAGTCTTCAGGTTAATGTTTCAGATCCTTTTGCCTGCTTCAGTATCTTTGTCAGAGATAATATGGCTATCTTCTTTGGAGTAAAATATAAGTTTGTAAACAATAAAACCACCCAAAGAAAATGAAGGCCAACTAGTTATACACACAAACAAGCAAACAGCAAACTAACTGTAAAGTTCTATAGAGCTAAGACATATTTTAAAAGAAAAACTATGGAAGCATTTAAGGGAGACAGGAAATCAGAATTAGGTATCTATGACCCAATGGGAAATATTGTATTTGCTCCCTTTCAAGAAAGACAGTAGTCAATGAGATGGGTCTACCCTTTCTCTGCTACTATGTCACAAATACTCTGGCAAGAAGGGCAGAAAACTGGCTCTAGCACACAAAATGAGATCTGGCTTATGGATTTGCCTGGAAACTTAGCAGGAAATGTTTGGAATTTTGCAGAATTAAAGATTGGCAACTTTCCTCCAGTGTGTACATATACCCTCCAAGCAGCATGTGAGAGATAGAAAGGATTCATTCTTAAAAATCTAAATTTAATTGATTCTTAAAAATATACACATTCACATACATAGAGATGCAGAGTGAGATATGGTCATTGAGATTCTTAGGTTTTACAGGCCTAGCATAATCTGATGGAAATGTGTGTGGAGCCCTGGCCAGTTTGGCTCAGCAGTTGGAGCGTCAGCTCGCGGACCAGAGAGTCCTGGGTTCAGTTCCCTCTAGGGGCACGTACCAAAAAATTAATTAATTAATTAATTAAAAGTTGATGCTTTAAAAAAGAAACTGGTGTATGGAGAGGAGAAGCCTAGTACCTGACCCTTCTAAACTGACCCGAGTTCTTTTAATCTCTCATTTACACTATTTCTAAAGTTAAAACTCAGTCCTCATTACATGTTTTCAAGATGGGAGAATGTAAAGAGAACATTGTTATGATTGGGAAAATGTGGTAGCTTAATAGGTCACATACTACAAAGATTTTTCTTTATGCTGGTAAAGCAACTAACAAATATAACAGTTACTGCTCTCCAGTCCTGAAGCTGCCACTGTTGACTAACATATCCTTGAGAACACGTGGTAGCAATGAGGGCCTTATATTAAAATACAGGGGTGGGCTTTAAAAGTAAATTTACAATCGTTCATATAGAAAATAAAATAATAAATAATACTACAAGAATAAAATTGTATTCTTTCAACTGTAAACCTACTTTGCCCCACCCTCTATATCTATTTTCTTAACCTTTCTTTTTTGTTATTATTATTTTTCTTAATCTTCAGATAAGAGCGGGAGGGAGAGAGAGGGGAAGCGAAAGAGAGAAACATTGATGTGAGAGAGACACATCGACTGGTTGCCATCCACACGACCCCAACCGGGGCCAGGGACAAACTGCAACCGAGGTACATGCCCTTAGCTGGAACCGAACCTGGGACTCTCTGGTCTGCAGGCCGACACTCTAACTGCTGGGCCAAACCAACCAGGGCTATTTTCTTAACCTTTCTAAGTATATACTGGATTGAACAAAGAACCTAAAGAAATAAGTAATGAGCATAATCAATAGTTATCTGATAAGTCTTGAGCAGACAGACCCTTTGGTATGCATGTCCCAGAAAGTGGGAAACAACTTGGTAAGGACTGGGTAAGAAATCCTGGTACAAGTCAGAAAGTTTCCAATTCTTTGCTTTTGACAAAAGTGGAAATCCTAATTGAGTTACCAGCTTTCAGATAATTAAAAATGATTAACAAAATGATTTAATCAATAAACAAATGGGGGCAAATGGATCAATTTCCTGTGCAGAAGAATATGAAATAATTTATACTCATATCCCAGCCTCTAGAAGATACAATTCTCTACTCCTTCAAGTGTGGGCTGCACTTATACTTCCTTCCAAAGAGTACAGAATATAAAGAGAGGAAAGAGTAACTTTACAGTGGAGAAACCCTAAAAAAACAGAGTTTCAGACTGGTAATAAACGTTAGCATCAACAGTGACAAAACATGTTGATAGTATGTGCTCTTTTTTTTTTTTTAAATCCTCATCCGAGGACATTTTTCCATTCTTTATTCAGATAGAGTGGGAGAGAGAGAAACATCGATGTGAAAGGGACACATCGAGTGGCCGCCACCCGCACGACCCAAGGACAAACTGCAACTGAGGTACATGCCCTTAGCGGAAACCAAACCCAGGTCTCTCGGGACCGCAGACTGACGCTCTAACCGCTGAGCCAAACCAGCCAGGGCGATAGTATGTGCTCTTGAAACAACATAATGAAAATATAGGGCTGACCCTTGAAAAACGCAGGGGTTAGAGGCACGGATTTCTGTACAGTAGAAATCCATATAAAACTTTTCACTCTCCCCAAACTTAACAATATGTGACCCTCACTATCTACGAAGGATCAGTTCTAGGATTACCCCCACGGATACTCAAATATGTGGATGCTCAAGTCCCTTGTATAAAATGGTTTAGAACAATGAATGCATACAGTTGGCACTCAGAATCTGCAAACTCCCCAAAATATTGTTTTTGAGGTGTGGTTCCTTGAATCTGGAGATGCAAAACCCAGGGATATAAGAGGGCCAACTATATATTTATTGAAAAAAAAAATCCACTTCTAACTGGGCCCATGTGGTTTAAACCATGTTGTTCATGGGTTAACTGTACTTTACCTTTGTGGTTTTCCTCCCTGCTATTCATTATCCAGTCTAATAATCAGAAAAACAATCAAAAAATACCAATCAGGGGACAGTATGCAAAATACTTAATCAGTATTCCTCAAAATTGTCAAGGTCATCAAAAACAAGGGAGTCTAAGAAACTGTCACAGTTGCCTGAGGAGACATGCTTATTAAATATAATGTATCTTACATTGGATTCTGTAGCAGAAAAATGACATAAGGTAAAAACTAAGGAAATGTGAAAGAATATGGACTTTAGTTAAAATAATATATTAATATTGGTTCACTATAATAAATGGAACCACACTAATGTTAGATGTTAATAATAAAGAAAACTGGCAGGTGCAGGGTATATAGGAATTATACTTTCTTTATAATTTTTCTGAAAATGGCCCTGGCCGGTTTGACTCAGTGGTTAGAGCGTCGGCCTGTGGTCCAGAGAGACCCAGGTTTGATTCCTGCTAAGGGCACGTACCTCGGTTGCGGCTTCTCCCAGGCCCTGGTTGGGTCGTGCAGGTGGCAACCACTTGATGTGTCCCTTTCACGTCAATGTGTCTCTGTCTCTGTCTCTGTCTCTCTCTCTCATCCTGTCTCTCCCTCCCACTCTATCTGAACAAAACATCGAAAAATGTCCTCGGGTGAGGATTTAAAAAAATATTTTCTGAAACTGTAGAACTGTTCTAAAAATTTCAGTTATGTGGAGGATGGGGGAAATGTCAAAGCCACAGTGAAATGCCACATCTACACATCAGAATGGCTATAATTTTTAAAAGCAGATAATAAGTGTTAATGAAGACCTGGAGAAACCAAAATTCTCACACACTGCTTGGTGGGAATGCACTATTTAGTATAGCCACACCAGGAAACAGGTTGGCAGTTCCTCAAAAGATTAAACATTAAGCCCTGGCCGGTTTGGCTCAGTAGTTGGAGCATCGGCCCGCGGACCAATGAGTCGCAGGTTCGATTCCAGTCAAGGGCACGTACCTCGGTTGTGGTTTGTATCCGGCCTTGGTCGGGGTTGTGCAGAAGGCAGCCAGTCAACGTGTCTCTTTCATGTTGATTTTTCCTTTTCTTTCTCTTTCTCTCCCCCCCCCCCCCCGCCCCCTTCCCTCTCTCCCGCTCTATCTGAAGAGAAATAGAAAAATATCCTCAGGTGAGGATTTAAAAAAAGTTAAACATTAAAAGTTACCATATGATGCAGCAATTTCATTCCCAGGTATATATCCAAGAAAACAAAAGACATGTACATGTACAAACTTATACACAGAGTTTATAGCAACTTAATCCTAACAGCCAAAGAAATAGCCTGAATGTCCATCAACTAACGAATGGATGAACAAATTGTGATATAAGTATTCAATGGAATATTATTCAGCCATAAAAAAGGAATGAAGCCTAGGTTGGTTTGGCTCAATGTTTACAGTGTCAGTCCTGTGACAGAAGGACTGTAGGTTTGATCCCCAACCCCAGTTGGGGTTGTTCGGGAGGCAACCAATCCATGTCTCTCTCTCATAACAATGTTTCTCTCTTTCTCTCCCTTTCTCTCCCTCCCCGACCCCTTCCTCCCATGCTCTCTAAAAAAATTTAAAAAATCAATGAAGCCCTGGCTGGTTTGGCTCAGCAGTTAGAGCACTGGCCTGCGGTCCAGAGAGACCCGGGTTCGGTTTCCGCTAAGGGTGCGTACCTTGGTTGCAGTTTGTCCTGGCCCTGGTTGGTCGTGCAGGTGGCAGCCACTCGATGTGCCCCTTTCATGTCGATATTTCTCTCTCTCTCTCTCTCCCTCCCACTCTATCTGAACAAAAAATGGAAAAAAATGTCCTCGGGTGAGGATTAAAAAAAAAAAAAATCAATAAAAAAATATCCTCGGGTGAAGATTAACAAAAACTAAAGGAATGAAATATGATACATACTGCAATGAGGATGAATATTGAAAATATTAAGTTAAGGTCAAGAAGCCAGACACAAAATACTACATATTATAAGATTCCATTCATATGAAATGCCCAGAATAGGTAAATCTATAGAGACAGGAAGGAGACTGGTGGTTTCCTAAGTGGAAGGGTGAAATGAGGTTGAAGGATAATGGAGTATGAATGCTAACTGGTATAAGTTTATTTAGGGGTGATGAAAATGTTCTAAAATTAATTGCAGTAATGGTTGTACAATGCTGTGAGTATATTAAAAACCTGTGAATTGTACACTTAAAATCAGAGAATTATGGTATGGAAATTATATCTCAATAAAACTTAGTTTTTAAAAAAGACTGACAACAGATCACTATGTGATTTTTGCCAAATAATTCACAGGAGTTAAAAGAACTTGGTTTGCCAGGCCTGGGTGGCTCAGTCGGTTGAGCGGCGTCCCATGCACCACAAAGGTTGCTGGTTCGATTCCTGGTAAGGGCACATGCCCAAGTTGCAGCCTCAATTCCTAGTAGAGGGCATGCAAAAGGCAACCAATTAATGTCTCTCTCTCTCTCTCTCTCTCTCTCTAAAATCAGTACAACATATTTAAGAAAATAAAAATAAGATAAAAAATTATAAAAAAAAAACTTGGTTTGACCACTCTAGTCCATTATCATATGGAAGTAAGGTTTTTTACTCATTGCTTCTAATATACATATTAGTGTATATATATTTATATTACCCATACATATATGTATATAAAGTTGAAACTGTATTCTGCCTCATTTTAGCAATATAATAATTATTCAAGCCTTGGATGGTTTGGCTCAGCGGTGAGAGTGTTGGCCCACAGAACAAGGAGTCGCAGGTTTCGATTCCGGTCAAGGGCACGTACCTCAGTTGTGGTTCATCCCTGGCCCTGGTCGGGTCGTGCAGGAGGCAACCAATCGATGTGGCTCTATCACATCAATGTTTCTCTCTGTCTCTCTGTCTCTTTCTCTCCCTTCCTCCCACTCTATCTGATGATAAATAGAAAAGTATCCTCGGGTAAGGAATAAAAACCAAAAAACAATTATAAAAATTAATAATAATTATTATTCACAGATACATAAATGAACTGAAAATAAATGTCTTTTAATGTGATGCATTTCTAATAATTAATTGTAAAAACTTGTATTGCTTTAATCAACTATATATTAATAAAATAATTCAACATAGAAATAACTAGGCTTTACTGTCACAAGTAATCAAGGAACATCTATTACTGACTTTTGTTGTGAAAACTATTATAGGATAAGTAATATAAGGCTATCAAACAAAAAAATTTCAAAGGGGGAGGGGTGGGATGTGTGTGTGTGTGTGTGTGTGTGTGTGTTACGTGCCGTAGTGGGAACCGAACCCGGGACTCTCTGGTCCTCAGGCCGACACTCAACCGCTGAGCCAAACTGTCCAGGGCAAAAGGTATATTTTTTAAATTATTTAAATTTGTGATATAAAGAGTTCCACTTAAAAACATGCAATAGTATACATAGTTTTGAAGATTCTTTTAAGGGTTATGTGACCAACCTACACATATAAAGCACTATTAAAGAAATGGATGACTAAATATCCATCTACCTAGATAGATGAATCAATAGGTCAATCAATAAAGGAAATTACAAGAAATATACAAGCCTTCCAAATTGTAAGAAACATCCACATATATTTAAAACAAAGAAAAAACAATAGATAATGGAAGCTTTTTTAAAGTAGCATGTAGCTTGGCCTGAGCGGCTCAGTTGGTTGGGCGTCATACTGTGCACCAAAAGGTTGCTGGTACAATTCCCAGTCAGGGCACACACACGCCTGGTTGGGGGCTTGATCCCCAATAGGGACTAGGCAGGACGCAGCCCATCAATGTTTCGCTTTCACTTCCATGTTTCTCTCTCTCCCTCTCCCTTCCTCTAAAAATCAATTAAAAAAAATTTTTTTAAAGAAGCATGTAAGGTCAATTTTCAGTTTTCATATAAAGAGTAAGACTTTTTTGCAAAAAGTAATAAGAATCCTAGAATAAAGAAGCAATCACTCCAAACATGGAAGTCAAGAGATCCAAAACACAGATGGCACTTAAGATAATCTAAGAGAAAGGATCCAGACTAGAAAATTGTTTCCAAGGTGAACATAGAGAAAAATAAGTAACATATGCATTATCGCTCTATAAATATAACTCTTCAAAATGATGCATACATACTACTTAAAGCTCTAGCAGAAAAGAACCAAATATAAAAGGATTCTTTTGGACTTATTAAAAAATAATATCCAGCCCTGGCCAGTTTGGCTCAGCGGTTAGAGCGTCCGCCTGCGGTCTGGAGAGGCCCGGGTTCGGTTCCCGCTAAGGGCATGTACCTCGGTTGCAGTTTGTCCCCGGCCCTGGTTGGTCGTGCGGGTGGCAACCATTCGATGTGTCCCTTTCACATCGATGTTTCCCTCTCTCTCTCTTCCTCTCTCTCCCTCCCACTCTGTCTGTACAAAAAATGGAAAAATGTCCTCGGATGAGGATTAAAAAAACAAACAAACAAACAAAAAAAATAATATCCAATCTTAAGAACAACTTCAAAACCAGATTATTTCTTATTAACCTCTTACCTGACATTCTGAGTAGGATTCCACCTTTCGGAGGGCAATTCACCACTCTGTGGGTCATCTACAGGCGGATGAAGAATTGAAATGCATACATCTCCATTCTACAAGATACAAACCACATTCAGTACTCAAAAATATGATATAAAAAAGGGACATCAGTTCTGCTGAAATTTCTTTTATTCCTCCAACTTGATTTCTTATCATTAGAGTAATTCTGCTTTTTCTTCACATTTGGAATTAATTGTTAAAGAATTAAACATTTCATATTATAAACATTCATTTTGACCAATCTCCAAGATATATTTCTTTAGTTAAAAGAGCAAAACTGTAGCCCTGGCCAGTGGGGGTCAGTGGTTACAGAGTCAACTCAAGCACCAAAGGATCTTGGGTTTGATTCCTGGGTCAAGGGCACATGCTTGGGTTGCAGACTCAGTCCCTGGCCCTGGTCAGGGTGCATACAGGAGGCAACCAATCCATGGTTTTCTCTTTCCTTCCCTCTCCCTTCCACTCTCTAAAATCAATAGTAAAATATCCTCAGGTGAGGATTAACAACACAACAAAAAAAACCAACACCAACCAAAAACACTGTATATCAGTAACATCATACTTCCAAAAAATCATTCCAAAACAGACAAACATGATAAATCAAGATTCAAAAGTCTTGGGGAGCCCGGTCTGTGTGGCTCAGTGGTTGAAGCATCAACCCATACCCCAAGAGGTCGCTGGTTTGATTCCTGGTCAGGGCACATGCCCAGGTTGTGGGCCAAATCCCCAGTGTGGGACATGCAGGAGGCGGCCAATCGATGTTCTTTCTCACTGATATTTCTCTCTCTCCCTCTCCCTCTCCCTTCTTCTCTAAGATCAATAAAGAAAAAAAATTTTTTTTTAATCTTGGGGAGCAACTAAATAACTATTTCCAGGCACAACTGTATATAAAGTACCTATAAAGAAAATAAAATAATCTGCCCTTGCTTAAAATCTGCATAGACATGCTCTATCACCTTCAATGTCAATCGCTGGTTTTAATAAGTATGATTTATAAAAACTGAAAACATGCCTCACAACACTTTAATTGTAATTCTTTCAGTATAGGGGAGAGAAGAACTCACCACTTTTGGTTTTATTTTTATTATTATTTTTTAAATTTCTTTATTGATTTTAGAGAGAGAGGAAGTGAGAGGGAGAGAGAGATAAGAAACATCGATGAGAGAGAACATCGACTGGCCGCCTCCTGCATGCCCCCACTAGGGATCAGGCCCACAACCTGAGCATGTGTCCTGACCGGAAATTGAACTGGCGACCTCTTAGTGCATGGGTCGATGCTCAACCACTGAGCCACACTGGCCGGACACCACTATGGTTTTAATATTTTGGTTTGTAAATTTAAATTATAGGGCCTAATCCACAGATAATTTAGTTTAAGTCAAATACATGGATTGCTTACCATAGGCAAAAATATACTGCGATTCAGTAGAAAAGATTGAGTTAGATAGTCACCTATCTCTTGATCTAAAATGAAAGCTTCACGTCGGCCTGCGGTCCGGAGAGACCCGGGTTCGGTTTCCGCTAAGGGCACATACTTCGGTTGCAGTTTGTCCCCGGCCCTGATTGGTCGTGCGGGTGGCAGCCACTCGGTGTGTCCCTTCATATCGATGTTTCTCTCTCTCTCTCCCTCCCACTCTATCTGTACAAAAAATGGAAAAATATCCTCGGGTGAGGATAACAAAAAAATAAAATAAATAAAATAAAATAAAATGAAAGCTTCAAACTTTTTAAAAATTAGAGGTATAACTATATAATGTGCAAAAATTCTTACATATACAATCCATATTTATTTATTTATTTTTAAAATCCTCACCTGAGGATATTTTTCCATTTATTTTCAGAGAGAGTGGGAGGGAGGGGTAGAGAGAAAAAAACATTGATGTGAGAGACACATCAATTGGTTGCTTCCCACATGTGCCGACTGGGGTCAGGGATCAAACCTGCAACCCAGGTACTGGCCCTTGACCAGGAACTGAACCTGAAACCCTTCAGTGCCCAGGCCTGACTCTCCAACCACTGAGTCACACCAGCCAGGGCAATAACAGAACATTTTTAAAAGAAAAAAAAAAATAATAATAATATATTCCTTTTTTTTTAATTGATTTTAGAGAAAGGAAGGGAAAGAGAGAGAGATAAAAACATCGATGAGAGAGAACATCGATTGGCCACCTCCTGCATGCCACCCACTGGGGATTGGGCCTACAACCTGGGCATGTGCCCTGAACGGGAATCAAACCGGTGACCTCTTGGTGCATGAGTTGATGCTCAACCACTGACCCACACTGGCCAGGCCCAAATAATATATTCTAAAACTCTATTGTTTGATGTCATGGGACTAGTAAAAAAGCATGAAAGAGCCCAGCCGGTATAGCTCAGTAGTTGATAGTCGACCCATGTACCTGTTTGATTCCTGGTCAGGGCACATGCCCCAGTTTCAGGCTCAATCCTCAGTAGGAGGTATACAGTAGGCAGCCAATCAATGTTTTTCTCTCTCTCTAAAAAAAAATCAATAAGCCCTGACCAGTTTGGCTCAGCGGTTGGAGCATCGGCCTGCGGTGCAGAGAGACCCGGGTTCGGTTCCCGCTAAGGGCACGTACCTCGGTTGCAGTTTGTCCCTGGCCCTGGTTGGTCGTGCGGGTGGCAGCCACTCGATGTGTCCCTTCACATCGATGTTTCTCTCTCTCTCTCTTCCTCTCTCTCCCTCCCGCTCTATCTGAACAAAAAATGGATAATTGAGGATAAAAAAAAAATCAATAAGAACATAGTTTTTTTTTTTTAAAAAAAAAAGCATGACAGAAACAAGGAGAGAAAAACTAGGTATAGACAGCAGATTCCTAAAAAGTAGTGTGGACATTCAAGATTCTGAATCTGCCTTTCTTTAGTAACTTTCCCATATATATTTGCGATTGGTTTGATGGCTAAAATAAAAAGATAATTAAAAAAAAAAGTTGTGTGGAAGAATGAAAGGTTTAGTGGCCTTGAATAATGAGTACAATTTTTAACAACCCAAGAGAAATTTAGACATGAGTTTGCCTGGATAAATAAATCAACATTATAAATGATAGAATAAAAAGTGCTTGAGTAGTTGTATTTGTTTTGTAATACTACTGTAACAAATTCCACAAATTTAGTGGCTTAAAACAACACAGACTTATTATTCTATAGTTTTGTAAGTCAAAATTTTACTGTGCTTTCACAGGGCTAAAGTCAATGCATTCCTTCCTGGAGGCATTAGAATCCCTTTCCTTGTCCTTTGTAGTGTCTAAAGGCCACCACATTCCTTTGCTCTTGTCCCCCTCCCCTATCCTCTAATCCTCAAAGCAAGTATTGTTTTATTTCTATGGAACTTTCTTTCAAAGTCACATTTCCCCTCACTCTCATTTTCTGCCTACCTCTTCCACCTTAAAAGGACCCTTGTGTTTATACTGGGTCCACCTGGATAATCCAGAATAATCTCCTTATTTTTAAGGTTAGCTAATTAGCTACTTTGATTCCTCTTTAACATGTATCCTAATATATCATAAATTCTAGGAAGTAGGAGTGGACTTCTCTGAGGAACCATTCATTATTCTACCTACTAAAGTAGTGAAGAACTTAGTTTGAATAAAAGATAGAGCACAAAAATTAGGCCAAAAATTAGAACAAAATTACTTTGTTCACAGTTTAATATAAATAAAATTTCTGAGCAGTGGAATGACAAACAGATTTGTACTTAAAAACTACATATTAAAAGGACATCTACACTAATGCAGAAAAGTATCTGACAAAACCGAACACTTTTACATGATAAAAAACACTCAAAAAACTATGAATAAAAGTGAACTTTCTTAATATTAGAGGGTTTTTATGAAAAACCCACCGCTAACATCATACTCAAAGGTGAAAGCTTTTCTCCTAAGATCAGGAACAAGACAAGGATACCCCATGCTCACCACTGCTATTTAACACCTTCCTCCAGGTTCTAGTCAGAGAAATTAGACAAGAAAAAATAAAATAAAATGCATACTAATTGAAAAGGAAGAAATAAAACTATTTCCATTTGCAAATGATAAAAATAATTCCAAAGAATTCACAAGAAAGCTACTAATAAACAAGTAGAGCTAATAAAACAAATTCAGCAAAGTTGAAGGATATAAGATCAATACTCAGAAATCAGTTTTATTTCTATACACCAGTAATAAATACCCTAAAAAGGATATTAAGAAAACAATTCAATTTACAACAGCATCTAAAAGAATAAAAACTCCTGGCCAGTGTGGTTCACCAGTTGAGCATCGTCCCATGCACCAGGAGGTCGCCGGTTCGATTCCTGGTCACAGGGCACATGCCCAGGTTGTGGGCCTGGTCCCCGGTGAGGGGCGTGCAGGAGGCAGCCAATTGATGTTCTCTCTCATCGATGTTTCTCTCTCTCTCTCCCTCCCTCTCCTTTCCTCTCTAAATATCAATAAAAAAAGAAATTTTTTTTAAAGAGTAAAATATGAAGGAAAAATAAACAGAAAAACATCCTGTGTTCACGGGTAGATTTAATGTTAAGATGATAATATTCTCCAATATGATCTATACATTCAACACAATCCCAATCAAAATCCTAGCTTCCACCCTGGCCGGTTTGGCTCGGCGGTTAGAGCGTCAGCCTGCGGTCCACAGAGACCCCGGTTCGGTTCCCGCTAAGGGCATGTACCTTGGCTGCAGTTTGTCCCTGGCCCTGGTTGGGTCGTGGAGGTGGCGGCCACTCGATGTGTCCCTTTCACATCGATGTTTCTCTCTTCCTCTCTCTCCTTCCCGCTCTATCTGAGTAAAAAATGGAAAAATGTCCTCGGGTGAGGATAAAAAAAAAAAAAAAAAAATCCTAGCTTCCCTTTGTGCAGAAATTGACCAACTGAGCGTAAAATTTATATGAAAATTTAAGGAAACCACAATAGCAAAAACAATCGTGAAAAAAAATAAAGTGAGAGGATTCCCACTTTCTGGTTTCAAAACATACTATAGTTACAGTCAACATGATGGTTTAGAACTGGTGTAGTGATAGAAATCAAAGAAATATATAGACCAAAGGAATAAAACTAAAGAGTCCATAAATACACTTACACATCTATAGTCAATAGATTTTTGACAAAGATGCTAAGTCCATTCAATGGGGAAATAATAGTCTCTTGGTGTATCAAGACAACACTCTAATCAACTGAGCTACCTGGCGAGGGCGTAATTTAAACGTTTTAAAAGAAAAATATATAAGGAGAAAAGCAAAATTTAAATCGAAACAAGCACAACAGAGTTAAAACCTTCAACAATATATATTATTAAATCACCAAATCAGTCAAAATCTTCTAGCTTCTGTTGACTTTCTACCTTATTCATTTTGGTTCACATGAAACAAGATTAAATTCACACATAGATTTAGGGAGTTCTATTCAAACATTCTACAAAAACGGTTTGTCTAATGTTTTAGAAATAAAGAATATTTTACAAATCAATTAATAATGACTTTTAAAAAAATGATAAAAATAATAAAAAGTTTTTTACCAGTTACCAGAGAGAAGTTATTTATGTTAATTTATCCAAGTAGCTAAAGCAAATAAACTATATTAGGTTATACACATCTGACTAGCTGATAAGAAAACATTCATAATCATCTGAAGAACATTTAAATGAATCCCAAGAGAAATAATTTATTTAGGTCTCTTCTTAAAGACCTACTAAAATTATGTAAATTTTAAATGTTCACTGAATGCACAGTAAAAAATAACACAATATATAACAAAATCTTAATAGCAATCAGCACCTTAATGTGAATTAAGATTACAGAGTCCAAGCATGTTGTTTCAGGTTATTTAACAACATAATACAGAAATAGAGTCTGTCTCACCTAGAAGAACAAAGAGCAGCTAAGGACAAGTAATACATGTTTTAAGTTTTCCATTCCATACTCTGTTCCAAATACAGTCTGTAGTTTACTTAATAGTTTTGATAAATGTACCATGGTTGTTTAAGAAAGTAACCTTAGAGGAATCTGAGTAAAAAGTATAGAATAACTTTCTGTACTATTTTGGAAGCTCTTCACATCTAACATTATTTCAAATTTATTCTTAAATGTAGATTTAAACTTAATACCTTTAGTATGCTTTTCAAACACGGAGACATTGAAATAAAAGAATTTTAATAAAAACTATTCTAAATGTTTTAGACTTTTTAATTTTATATTTAAAATTTATGAGCCAAAAAGAGAAAAAACTCATGGACAAGGACAACAGTATGGTGACTGCCAAAGGGAAGTGGGGGAGGGTACAAGGGGATAAATGGTGATAGATGGAGACTTGACTTGGGGTGGTAAACACACAATACAGGGTACAGATGATGGTTGTAGAATTGTGCACCAGAAACCTGTATAATTTTTAAACCAATATTACCCCAATAAATTCAATTAAAAGGGAATAATAAAATAAAGCCCAGCCAGTGTGGCTCAGTGGTTGAGCGTCCACTCATGCAACAAGAGGTCACTGGTTCAATTCCCAGTCAGGACATATGCTCAGGTTATGGGCCTGATCCCCAGTGAGGGGCATGCAGGAGGCAGCCAACTGATATTCTCTCTCATTGATATTTCTACCTCTCTCTCCCTCTCCCGTCTTCTCTTAAAAATCAATAAAGAAAAAAAGTTTTTTAATAAATAAATAAAATAAAATAAAATTTACATGAAATGAATGTAAAATAATGAAGTTAAGCAGTTTGCCCTAGGCTTTAAAGATCAGAGAATGCATTATTACAACTTTGTAATCAATTCTAGAGCCCACTGGCTGGGCTAAGGTGATTTCTTTGGCTTTATTATTTGATTTCTGGGTAGAATAACCATTAAAATAAATTCTCACCTGGCTGGTGTAGCTCGGTAGACTGAGCATCGTCCCATGGACTGAGAGGTCCTGGTTCGATTCCAGGTCAGGGCTCATTGCCCAGTGGGGGTTGTGCAGGAGGCAGCCAATGAATGTTTCTCTCTCACATTAATGTTTCTCTCTCTCCCTCCCTTCCTCTCTCTCTCTCTTAAAAATAAATAAATAAATAAATTCTCAGAGAAATAAAAAAAATACTACACAGAAGCTATGAGATAATCCCACTAAACAAAGACGAAAAAAACAACAAAGAGAACGAAATGTATGTTGGATGAACAAAGGAGATGAAGCAGAACCAGCTAAGCTACTATTTGTTTTACTATCTGAAAAAATTTACTATCATCAAGTAAGAAGGTAAAAAATTCTTATTATAAAATATATTGCTATTTCAAGGATTCAAATGTACTTCTAGTCAAATTATACCCCCTGTGAACATAATGATGTACGGAGTATAGAAAGACCATAAATGTGGACAGCAAGAGAGAAATAGTAGAAAAAGGTATTTGTGAAGGTTAATTTTACATGTCAACTTGACTGGGCTAAGGGATGCTCAGAAAGCTGGCAAAATAGATGTTTCTGGGTGTATCTGTGAGGGTATCTGTAAAACAGATTTAGTGTTTGAATCAGTACATTGAGTAAAGATCTGTCCTCACCAAGATGGCAGGAACCATCCAATCCACTGAGGGCCTGAATAGAACAAAAGGTGGAGGTAGAACAAATCCTTTTTCTCTTCTTCAGCTGGGACATCAGAACTCTTGGTTCTCTAGCCTTGGGAATGATACTTAACACAAGCAGCTCCTGGAGTATTGGGCTTTGGCTTTGGATGGGGAGTTACACCATTGGCTTCCCCTGGTTCTCAGACCTTTGGATTGAGAATGAATTATATGTCTGACTTTCCTGGTGCTACAGCCTGCAGAGGACTGACTGAAATTTCTCAGACTTTATAACCGTATGAGCTAATCCCTTTAATAAATCTCCTCATATATATATTTCCAGGTATCCTATTGGTTCTATTACTCTGGAAAACCCAAATACATTATCCTTACTTTTACCTGGTCTTTTTGGTGTAATTTAAACATATAATTTGTAATAATGGATTTATTATACAGGACTTCTTGCTATATCAAGTTTTTTCCGTTTTTGGCCTATCATCCATCTAAATAATTACAAAGATCATAAACTGTGTAATTAGGCCAGTCACCATTTACATACCCTTAATTTTATTATTCCAAAGAGCAACGGTTCTGCAGACTTGGCAACAATCTTCTTTAAAAATTTGTAAGAGCCCTGGCCAGTTTGGCTCGGCGGTTAGGGCGTTGGCCTGCAGTCCCGAGAGACCCAGGCTCGGTTCCCGCTGAGGGCATGTACCTCAGTTGCGGTTTGTCCCCGGCCCTGGTTGGGTCGTGCGGGTGGCAGCCCCAAGGTATGTCCCTTTCACATCAATGTTTCTCTCTCATCCTCTCTTTCCCTCCCACTCTATCTGAACAAAAAAATGGAAAAATGTCCTCGGGTGAGGATAAAAAAACAAAAACTAGTAAGAGACCCCAAAGAGCTATCGCTCACTTTCTCTCTCTCTCTCCAAGCCACATGAGGACACAGAGATAAGCCAGGAAGAATGTCATCACCAAAAACCAACTATGCTGGCACCTTGATCTTGGACTTCTAGCATCCTGAATTATTAGAAAATAAATTTCTGTTGTTTAAGCCATCCTGCCTATAGTATTTTGTTATGGCAACCTGAGCTAAGACAACATGTAGAGTCTATCTTCAATAATTATTAAAACAACATTTAGAAATACCATACCCTAATGATAAGTGGAATAGTAGTCAGACTGGTATATCTTTTTTTTTCCTCTATCCTCACCCAAGGACATTTTTCCATTTTTTGTTCAGATAGAGTGGGAGGGAGGGAGAGAGAGAAACATCGACGTGAAAGGGACACATCGAGCGGCTGCCACCTGCACAACCAACCAGAGCCAGGGTCAAACTGCAACCGAGATACGCGCCCTCAGCGGGAACTGAACCCAGGTCTCTCTGGACCACAGGCCTACGCTCTAACCGCTGAGACAAACCAGCCAGGGCAGACTGGTATTTCTTTACACTGTTGGTCACTATAGAGAGTAAGTAGTATGTTTTGAGAATCATCAGGTCTAGAATCAAAAATAACTTTTCAGAACAAGAACCTTAAATGAAATAGAAAAATATTTTCCTATCATTTACCAAGTAGCCTAAAACACACCATTTTACTGTAACCTTTATTTAATGGCTGCATTAGTTGCATGTATTTGTGAACACTGTACAGAAAAAATTATCTGTATACGTCTTCAAAAAACATTCAGAATTGCCCTGGACGGTTTGGCTCAGCTGTTAGAGCGTTGGCCTGCAGACCAAGGAGTTACAGGTTCAATTCTGGCCAAGGGTATGTACCTCAGTTGTGGTTAGTCCCCGGCCCCAGTTGGGGTCATGTGGGTGGCAGCCAATTGATGTTTCTCTCTCTCTCTCTGCCTCTCTCTCTGCCTCTCTCTCTACCTCCCTCCCTCCCACTCTGTCTGAAGATAAGTATAAAAATGTTCTCAGGGCCCTGGCCAGTTTGGCTCAGGGGTTGAGTGTTGGCCTGCGGACCAGAGAGTCCTGGGTTCGGTTCCCACTAGGGGCACATATCAGAAAAAAAAAAAATGGCCCTGGCCAGTTTGGCTCAGCGGTTAGAGCGTCTGCCTGCGGTCCAGAGAGACCCGGGTTCGGTTCCCGCTAAGGGCACATACTTCGGTTGCAGTTTGTCCCCGGCCCTGGTTGGTCGTACGGGTGGCAGCCACTTGATGTGTCCCTTTCATGTCGATGTTTCTCTCTCTCTCTCTTCCTCTCTCTCCCTCCCACTCTATCTGTACAAAAAGATGGAAAAATGTCCTTGGGTGAGGATTTAAAAAAAAAAAAAAAAAAAATGTCCTCAGGTGAGGATTAAAAAAAATTCAAATTCTTTTTTTTTTTTAAACTAAAGCGCCATACTATATTCTACAACTCACTAGTGCTAAAAGAATCAAATATTAAATGCTTCTGTGTACTTTTCACTCAATCTTATAGTGAAACCTGAAACTACTATAAAAATTTGTGTACTATAAAAAATTTTTTCAATATTATTAAAAAAATTATTTTAAATAGTTTTTATTGATTTTAAAGAGAGGAAGGGAGAGAGAAAAAAACATCAATGAGAAAAACATGGATCGGCTGCCTCCTGCATGCTCCCTTACTGGGGATTCAAGTTCAAAACCCAGGCACGTGCCCTGACCAAGAATAGAACCAGCAACCTCTCCGTGCATAGGACGATAACCAACTGAGACACACTAGCCAGGGCTGAAATTTTAAAATAAATACTAAAGAGCAGTGAGATGAGTTGCCATAAATGTCACATTCATAGTGAAGAAAATGTGCACGAAAACCTCACTTATTAACATGGTTTATGAAGCAAATGGGGTTTCTCATTGGTTGTCTACTTCTGAACACACAACATGTAACCAGGAAACTATTTTTTATTTACTGAACATATTACAAAAAGCAGAAAGGAGTAGATTGTGCGGTATAATCATTTATGACAAGTTCATATTAAATTTCTTCTCCAAGTTTCCCTCGATATTTATAAATTTCACAAACATGGCAATGATAAAGAAAAGTTAGAATAAATAAATTCACTCATATAAAACAGCAGTATTTTTAACTTTTGGGGCCGTAATAATGGGTCTGTGGATGTATTTAAAACTGTAACCAAAGTGCTTGTTATTTTTAAAACTTGACATTTTAAACAATATGTCCTACCAATAATAGTCTATATTTATTTTTAGTACTTATCAAATTAATATACCAAAAACTCTTAATCAATTTCTATATTTTAAAATTTAAGTAGGCATTTGTTTTTTTGCATTGTTGTTTTGTTGTCGTTATTGTCAATTGTTCCCTACTTTCATCCCTAGTCATAAGCAACTCTGCAGTACTTTGGTGACTAGAGCAACTGATATCAAGATCTACTATGTTGTAGCATAGGAGGGTGAGTAGAAAGCAACTTCCAAGAATATCTTTTTGGCCAAGAACCATGTGCCCCAACAATCTCTAGAATCACAAAAAGTTACATTCTGATACCATTTCCAGAATGCAGCAAAGGTAAATTAACTAATATGAGAAGAGTCTCTCATGATCCCTTTGACTACATCAAATTTAATTTCTAACTATGACTTACCACTACCATTTCTTTTAGTTTTTTATCCTCACCCAAGGTATGTTTTTTAATTTTAGAGAGACAGAGAAAGAAAAAAGATTGATTAGAGAGAAACACTATCAGTTGCCTCCTGTATGTGTCCCAAACGGGACTGAATCCACAATGAAGGTAAGTGCCCTGAATGGGAACGGAACCTGCAACCTTTTGGTGTATGGTGTGATGCTCCAACCAACTGAGCCACCTGGCCAGGGATATCATTTCTTTTTCTTTTAATCGTCACCTGAGGATATTCTTCCATTGACTTTTTTTTAGATAGAGTGGGAGAGATGGGGTGGTGGGGGAGAGAAAAAGAGAGAAACATCGATGTGAGAGAGATACATAGATTGGCTGCCTTCCTTCCACATGACCCCAATCAGGGTCAGGGATTGAACCTGCAACCCAGGCACGTGCCCTTGATCAGGAATCGAATCCGAGACCCTTTGGTCCTCTGGCTGATGCTCTAACCACTGAACCAAACAAGCCAGGGCTATCGCTTCTTTTAAAACAAAACATTTATGGCATGGAAAACAACCAAATATTTATAAGATATGCATGCATTATTTTGTTGTTACATTTTTTATTTAAAATATTTTTAAAAATAATGATCCAATGCTACCTCTTATGATATAGAACTAAAGAGCCTGCACCTAAGTAGTAAAACAGTGAAAAGGAAAGTTTATCTACCTATATTTTCTTCCTTCAGAGCTCTGAATCCTTTAGTCTGGTTTCATTTTTGAGAGGAGTTTGAGAATTAGAAAACAGATGGAAACAAGTAAGTATATGACTTTGAGGTGAATTAGTTCTCAATAGCAAGACAAAAGCTGGAGTATTCTCAATTCTCTCTTGCCATCTAAAATCTACATATACAACATAGTTCTGAAGGCAAGAACTTTTGATTATTAAATGGACAGAAACACAAAAATATTTTATGTGTACTGAACTCAGTTTGAACTTATGAAACAGTGAATTATTTGTATAGTCTCCTCTCCTACAAAAGGATAACTTTGTTATACAGAATAGTATAAGGTATTCACTGTTGTTTATTTGTATTACAATTAGGTCAAATACTAAAAATACTAAAGAAAACAATATTCTAGGAGCTTTATTCTGAAAATGTGACTACATATCATTCTTTGAGTACTAGTTTGTTCTGTTTTAAGAAGGAAAGAAGAATAAAGATAATGCCTTACAGAAAAAGTAGGCCGTGAAAAACAGTAAAGCTATTCCAGTGTTCTAATTTATATAGACTGAGATCCAATTCAGGACCCTAGAGTAAGTTCTCCATTTCTCGCCTGCAAGCATTTTAAAGGCTATATAGCTGTTTCTGCAGCAAAAGTGCTTCCCAAGGTCCACCAGGCAAAAAAAGAGAGACTAGATAACTAAGGCTGCAAATTTTAAAAAGCAAATCTAACGTTTGGTTCATAGCTATAATAAAATGACACAACTTCAGAACCCTACTGCAATGAAAAAAATTACAGAATGGTAAAGGAGTTAACTCAAAGGCTATTTAGTGGGCCCTGACATATTATTCTGAGAAACATAATGCGTCATTCTAGCATCCTTACAGATAGCACAAAACTAAGTAAATTTCATCCACAAAACTAGAAATGATTTCCCCAGGCATGTGGGCCTTGTCCAGTAAAAGAACCTCACCTTGGATTTATTCCAAAAGGGGCTCTCAATTGCTCTGCGGCAACTCCTGAAAGGAGGGCAGTCCAAATACAGTAGGATAAATACCCCCAAAAAGCTGAATCTTTTCACAGCACAGGTGACCCTTGCTGTAAAGCTAGAGGACAGGTACACAAATAAATCTGTATGACTTTATATACCAAATTTAAAAAATGCAAATGTTACACATATGCATTATAATCTTAGCAATAAGCAGCAAAGATTTAAAATCTTAATCTTAAATTAACTATAATATACATTGGTATTATAAAACTACCCTCAATTTTCAAGAATGAAACTAGAGATTGCTAACTAAGCGGGAAACCATAAATAGTCCTTTGTAGCTATAGCATTAACTACCACCACAGCATTCTGAGATTATAAAGGCTATTTTAAAGAATTATATCTAAAAAACAAATCTTCAGAGAAATTTATGATAGATCTCTTACCTCATAAATGTTGGGGTGCCACATTTTGGTCAAGAACCTGAAGGTAGGTGGTGAATATGGGTAGTCAATAGGAAATTTAATATGCGCCTGAAAAATAAGAAAAAACACAAAATGCTAATAAATGAGACTAAAGGTTATTCATCTGCCAAATAATTCACCCTGTTACACCTCAATGAAATAAAACTCCTTTGTATAGAGTAGACTCAGGGGATTAAAATAGCTCATATATGTTTTGTTAGCCCAAAGGCCAGGGTTATTATTAGCATCACTTCAAATATTTCTTAAGTGTGTTAAATCAACAAAATTCAACAGCTATGTAATTATTAACTGAACTCACATGAGTGAAAACAGTATTATGGACAGGTGTGTCACATTAATCAAAATAATTAATATAACTTTACAGAACATAATATAGAACAAAGAAATTTTTTTTTTTTTTTTTTTTATCCTCACCCGAGGACATTTTTCCATTTTTTGTACAGATAGAGTGGGAGGGAGAGAGAGGAAGAGAGAGAGAGGGAAACATCAATGTGAAGGGACACATCGAGTGGCTGCCACCCGCACGACCAACCAGGGCCGGGGACAAACTGCAACCGAGGTACATGCCCTTAGCGGGAACCGAACCCGGGTCTCTCTGGACCGCAGGCGGACGCTCTAACCGCTGAGCCAAACCGGCCGGGGCCAAAGAAATTTTTTTTACTAATTTTTGTTACAGATGTTTCTCCTTTCCCACCACTGATTCCCCCCTCCCCCTCCCTCCCTGTCCTGTCCCCAGCTTTGTTGTCGTCTTTTTTTTAACTCACACAATTTACCACCTAAAAAAAATAAATGCTACCATTTTGAAATAGCTCCTTCCAGTAGTTTTTTGATGCATACATATGCTTATTTATTTACAAAACTTATTTCCAAAGATTTAAATACACTGTCTTTTATACTTTTTCCATCTATGTCATAAACACTTTCCTGCCATAATCTCCAAATGTATGATTGTTAGTATCTATATAATGTTCCATCACATGGATATATAGATGAATCATTTTTTAAAAAACTATTTTATTTTGAGACACTGGGTTTTCCACTCTTTTGGTATTATACATACTGCCTTCATTGAATGTCCTTGGCAGTATCTCATATTTCAAAGGTAAAGAAATCCAGAAAAAGCCTCATCTAACAATACCAGTAAAATGGAGTGAAGAAAAGAAAAAAAGGCTTGGCCTATATGGCTCGGTGGTTGAGCACTGACCACTGCACCAAGAGGTCGCCAGTTCTATTCACGGTCAGGGCACATGTCCAAGTTGTAGGCCAAATCCCCAGTAGCGGGGAATATAGGAGGCAGCCAATTGATGTTCTCCCTCACTGATGTTTCTCTTTCACTCTCCCTTCCTCTCTTTATAAAATCAATAAAGAAAAACAATTTTAAAAAAAAGAAAGGAAGGACAAACTAAGAGTAAATAAGCTAAGGACAGCCCTGGTGGTGTGGCCTAGTTGGTTCAGCATCATCCCTTGCCCCAAAAAGTTGCCAGTTTGATACCTGGTCAGGGCACATGCTGGGGTTGCGGCTCTATCCCTGGTAGGGGGTTGTGCAGGAAGCTGCTGACTGATGTTCCACTCTCACATAGATGTTTCTCTCTCTCCCCCTCTCCCTTCCCCTCTCTCTCTAAAAATCAATTAAAAAAAAAAAGTTAAGCACATTAGTGAAAATGGCAGAGTCAGAACCCCCCAAAATTCTTTCTTCAATAAAAGCAATGAGAAAATTGTCAAAAACTCCAAGAATCAACTTCAGAATCTAGAAAATAACCAAAGGCTTGCAACAATTCAAGGAGTGTCTATTCAAGAAAAACAGCTGAACTTCAATTAGAACAGTGAACTTTGTTGTGTTTTAACTTGCCCTAGGTTCCTGTCCTGCTCTCCAGAGCCATGGTAGCCTTAATACTAAGTGTTCACACTTGAAGTGAAGGCTAGCAGCCACAGAATGAACTGGAACTTCTTCAAAGCCTTACTTCCAAAGAACTGTCATTATTTGACCTTACTGGCAGTTCCTAGAAGAACCCACTTGCCTCTTTGGTCAAACAACAGACTAAACAAAAAATGTAATAGGAAAAACTGGAATATGAGAAATCCATAAAAGCTTTGAAAAGCTCTGACAAATTCCTAAGAATCTAGATGACCAGGACCATGTAGGGCTGTGCATATGCCCAGGCTATATGCACATACTCGGCAAAGACTTGAGAAATAATCAGAAGATCCTAAACTAGCACCTCTGGCTATACTTGAGGATCTGTACAAGAAGGAAGTGAGGGCTAAGAAGTTTCCAACTGCCTAGCTAAGTATTAAAGGCATGACCAGGGAAGCACCCAGAACTCCTCTACAATGCCCAGGGAAGAACTCCTCTATAATGCCCAGGGGAGTGGCAAGGAGAGAGGAGAAGAGAGATCTATGGAAATCCCAGTTGCTTTCTTTTCAGAAATGGCAAGATTGGTACTAAAATTCATATAATAATTCAGGGGACCCAGAATAGTCAAAACCATCTAAAAATAACCAGACAATACACACTTTTCAATGTCAAAATATACTACAGATTTACAGTGATCAAGACAATTCAATGGGATTTGAAAAAGACAACACATTGTGCTGAGAAAACTGGATATTCACATGCAAAAGAAATGGAGTTTTATCTTCTAAAATAGCCTTGTTCAGAACAAGGCCTACCCTCAGGGGAAAGTAGTTAACTACAGCCTAACCTGCTGGGATAATCAGAGCCTCATTGACTTGGGGGAAGGGAAATACAATACCCAACCCCAGCCTGAACTTAACCCTAAGAGGGGAGAAAAAAAAACTGAGAAACTCGTGTGAAAAATTCACAGTCCAAAGGCAAGGGCTCACTAAAAGACTGAGACCTAATCATAACAGTATAGGATGCTTTACCTTCCCCCCACACCTCACCACATTAGTAATTTATTTTTACCTTAGTAATTTATTTTTACCTGGTACATAAGCAGTTCTTTTTACCTGGTACATAATATCCACCCATCAAGAAAAAATTAGAAGGCATACAAAAAGGAAAATCACAAATGAAAAGACAGCAATTATTAGAACCAGACAAGGCAGAGATGCTGGAATTATCAGAACAAGATTTTAGAACAACTATGATTACTATTCTGTGGATTCTTTCTTTTTAAATTTATTTTTGCCATGGCTGGTTTGGCTTAGTGGTTAGAGGGGTAGGACCTCAGATTAGAGCTGCAGGTTCCTTTCAAGTCAAGGGCATGTATCTTGGTTGCGGTTGGGTCTGCAGCCCTAGTCAGGGTGGTGCAGGAGGCACCACCTGTCTGTCTCTCCTCTCACCACCCCAACTCTAACTGAAGAGAAATTTAAAAATATCCTTGGGTGAGGATTAAAATTTTTTTTAATTTACTTTTAATATAAATTGATATACATTAGTTTTAGGTGTACAATACAGTGATTCAACATTTATATGCCTTACACAAAGTGATCACCACAATAAGTCCAGTAACCATTTGTCAGTGTACAGTTAATATGACATAACTGACTATTCCTATGCTGTACATTACGTACACATGACTTATTTTATAACTAGAAGCTTGTATGTCTTAATCGCCTTTCCCTTTTCCTCTCAACACCCCTTCCTTTGTCAACCACCAGTTTGGTCTCTATCTATGAGTTTGTTTGTTTTTCAGATTCTACACATAAGTGAAATCAAACAGTATTTATCTTTCTCTTATTTCACATAACATAATACTCTCTAGGTCTAACCATACTGTCACAAAGAGCAAGACTTCATTCTTTTTTTTTTTTTTTATCATCCTCATCCGAGGACATTTTTCCATTTTTTGTTCAGGTAGAGGGGAGGAAGAGAGAGAGAGAGAGAGAGAAACATCGACGTGAAAGGGACACATCGAGTGGTTGCCACCCGCATGACCAACCAGGGCCGGGGACAAACTGCAACCAAGGTACGTGCCCTTAGCGGGAACCGAACCCGGGTCTATTAGGACTGCAGGCCGACGTTCTAACCGCTGAGCCAAACCGGCCAGGGCATGACTTCATTCTTTTTATGGCTAATATTCCACTGTATATATACCACATCTTACGTCATCCCTCTATTGATGAACATCTAGCTTGCTACCATATCATGGCTATTGTAGACAATGCTGCAATGAACATATGGGTGCATATATTTTTCCTCCTTATTGTTTTCCATCTTCTTCAGATAAATGCCCAGAAGTGGAACTGCTGAGTCATAGGGTAGTTCTATTTTTACTTTCTTGAGGAACCTAAACATTCTAATGGATAAAGCAGACAGCTTGCAAACATAGATGGGGCAATGTAAGCAAAAAGATGGAAATCCTAAGGAAAAAAAAACAAAGAGAAATGCTAGATTAAAAAAAAATATACTATAATAGAAATGAAGAATGCCTTTAATCAGCTTATTAAGACTAGGCACAGCTGAAGAAAGAATCTCTGAATTAGAGGACATATCAACAGAATCCTTGAAAACAGAAAAGCAAAGAGAATCAAGACTGGAAAACAAACAAACAAAAAAAACCAGAACAAAACAAAAAAGGATGGTGGGACAACTACAGAAGGTGTAGCACATTGTGATATCCCCATTCACGTAATCACAATGAACAAAAGGCACATTAACAAAAATGAAAAGACAACCCACAGAATGGGAGAAAATATTTGCAAATCATTTATCTGATAATGGACATGCATCCAGAATTTGTAAAAATAAATATGTAAAAATAAATAATTTATTTTTATCCTCACCGGGGACATTTTTCCACTTTTTGTTCAGATAGAGTGGGGGGGGGGGGGGGGGGGAGAGAGAGAGAGAGAGAAACATCGACGTGAAAGGGACACATCGAGTGGCTGCCACCCGCAAGACCCAACCAGGGCCGGGGACAAACTGCAACCGAGGTACGTGCCCTTAGTGGGAACCGAACCCGGGTCTCTCTGGACAACAGGCCGACGCTCTAACTGCTGAGCCAAATTTGTTTGCAGTTTGTCCCCAGCCCTGGTTGGGTCATGCGGGTGGCAGCCACTCGATGTGTTCTTTCACGGCGATGTTTCTCTCTCAATCTCTCTCTCTCTCTCTAAAAAAAAAAAAAAAAAAAAAGCTTTAACTCTGTAATAGATAACTCAATTTTAAAATGGACAAGCCCAGCCAGAGTGGCTGTATGGATTGTCCATGGACTGAGAGGCACATGCCTGGGTTGCAGGCTCAATCCCCGGTAGAGGGCATACAGGAGGCAGCCAATTGATGTTTCTCTCTCACATCAATGTTTCTCTTGCTCTCTCCCTTTCTATCTCTAAAAATATATATTAAAAATAGGCAAAGGGCCCTGGCCAGTTTGGCTCAGTGATCAGAATGTCGGCCCATGAACCAATGAGTCATACATTCGATTCCAGTCGGGCACATACCTCGGTTGCGATTCATCCCCAACTCTGGTTGGGGTCATGCAGGAGGCAGACGGTCAATGTGTGTCTCTCACTTCGATGTTTCTCTCTCTCCCTTTCTCTTTCTTTCTCTCCCTCCCTCCCTTCCACACTATCTGAAGATAAATGAAAAAATATCTTGGATGAGGATAAAAGAAATAAATAAATGCAAATGGGCAAAGGTCCTGCCAGTGTGGCTTAGTGGATTGAGCGTCAACCCATGCACCAAGAGATCACCGGTTCATTCCTGGTCAAGGCACATGCCTGGGTTGCGGGCTCAATCCTCACTGGGAGCAAGCAGGAGGCAGCTGATTTATGATTCTCCCATCCATGTTTCTATCTCTATCTCTCTCTTCCTTCCTTTCTTAAAAAAAATAAATAAAAACAATACAGTATTTAATAAAAAATAAAAATAGGTCAAATATCTGAAGACATTTCTTCAAAGGGGATTTTTTATAAAATGACCAATAAGCATATGAAGAGATCTCCACATAATCAGCCACCAAGGAAATGCATTTCAAAAGCACAACAACATACTACTTCATATCCATGAGGATGGCTATAGTTATAGAGACAGATAATAAAAAACATTGGCCAGGATGCCTGAAAGTTGGAGTGTTTTACACATTGCTGGTGGGACTATAAAATGGTATAGTCACTTTGAAAAAACAGTCTAGTAGTTTCTTGAAAGAATAAACATAGTTACCATGTGAGCCATCCATCAAGTCTACTACCAGGTGTATGCCCAAGAGAAATGAAAACATTACATCCACACAGTAACCTATACACAAATGTTCGTAACAGAATATTAGCCAAAATGTAGAAACAACTGAAATATCCATCAACTGATAAGCAAAATGATGTATATATTCATACACTAGAATATTAGTCAGCAATGAAAAGAAACTGACACATGCCACAATGTAGATAAACCTCAAAAACATTAGCTACATAAGAGAAAACAGTCACGAAAGACCACATATTTATGAAATATCCAGAACAGATATAGTAGTTGCCTAGGACGAAGGGGGCTCACATTGTGAGGAAATACATGACTCTTAAAAGGTATGGGTCTTGCCCGGCTGCTGTGGCTCAGTGGACTGAACGTCATCCCATGGACTGAGAGGTCCCAGTTTGATTCTAGGTCGGGGCCAGGGTTGTGGGCTCGATTCCTGGTGGGGGGCATGCAGGAGGCAGCCGATCGATGTTTCTCTCTCACGTCAATGTTTCTCTCTCTCTCTCCATTCCTCTCTCTCTCTCAGAAAAAAAAAAAATCAATAAAAGACATATTTTTTTTTTAAAAGGTATGGGTCTTTTGGAGGGAAATGTTTGAAAACTGACTGTGAGGATCACTGAACAAATTTATGAATATACTAGAAATAACTGAATTATGTATTTAAATGAGTAAACTTCATATATGTATTAAAATCACAATAAAGCTGCTAACTGAAAAAAGAGCTGTAGCCCAAAAGTAGTCATACCCAGTAGCAACAAGTACTAGATTTTCCTCAGCTCTTGATTTCTAAATATCATTCATTCTCTAATAACAGGAACCTAGGCTAGTTGTAGAAAAAGTTGATTCTGGAACTGGGGCACAAAAATTCCAAATGAACCTGGAGCATCTTATAGTGTCTGAAAGTAAGGAAATGCTAAAGAAAAAAGATGGAGGCACCAACCTGAAAGGGGCTCCTTATGGCAAAGCCTAAAACAATTCACAGTATTGGATAATAAACAAAAGCATAAAATAAATATGAGTACATATTGGTATAAATTATTGAATGAAAAAATATTGGGGAAGAAGAAACAAATCATCCTTACAGTAGTACTCCCAACAATATATGTAGAAACATCCCATTCAGGAGGTAGAGTTTAATTCCCCTTCTCTTGAGTGTGGCTGGACTTAATGACTCAATTCCTAATAATAAAGTATGGAAAGGAAGAAATAGTAACTTCACAGTAGAGAAAACTGGCAGTGCCACCTTAACCAAGTGACCAAGGTTAACATTGCCAGTGCTAAATCATGTTGAAATCATAACCTCCCTGATATGATGTGGTGAGAAAAACATTTCATCTCTGTGGTGTTTTTGTCCCCAAACCCACAACTCCTGTCTAATCTTGAGAAAAACGTTATACAAACCCAAGTGGAGGGACATTCTACCAAATACCTGACCAGTTCTCTTCAAAACGGTAAAGGTCATGAAAAACAAAAAAATATGAAGAACCAATCAAATACTGAAGGAGTCTAAGGAAACATGACAATTAAATGCAACATGGTATCCTGAATTGGATTCACGAATAATAAAAAGACATTGGGGTGATAGGAGAAATGAAGTATGACTGCTAAGAGGTTATGAGATTTCTCTGGGGAAGTGATAAAATACACTGAAATTAGATGGTGGTGATGGTTGCAAAACCTTGTGAATATACTAAAAACCAATGAACTGCATGCCTTAAAAGGATGAATTTTATAATATGTAAATTAGAGCTCGTTTTTTAAATACAGAATACTAGTGGAAAAACTGGTGGGGAAGGAAAAAGAAAGGAAGAAAGGGTTTTAAAGAAGCTAGAGTTGCCCGGCTGGTGTGGCTCAGTGGTTTGAGCCTCGTCCTATGGACTGAGAGGTCCCAATTCAATTTCCAGTAAGGGCACTTGCCCGAGTTTCAGGCCCAATTCCTAGGTAGGGGGCATGCAGGAGACAGCTGATCGATGTTTTTCTCTCTCTCTCTCCCTTCCTCTGTCTCTAAAAAAGTAATAAAAACATATTCTTTTTTAAAAAAGAAAGAAAGCTCGAGTTGCCCAGGCAGGTTTTGCTCAGCAGTTAGAGCGACAATCTGCGGAACAAAGGGTCTCAGGTTCAATTCCCAGTCAAGGGCACGTACCTGGATTGCAGGTTCTATCCTGGCCCCGGGATCTTGCGGGAGAACACCACTTGATGTATCTCTCTCACTTCACTGTTTCTCTCTCTCCCTCCTTTTTACTCTATCTAAAAATCAATGGAAAAATATCCTCAGGTGAGGATTAATAACAACAACAACAACAAAGAAAGCTAGAGTGACTATATGAATATTAGAGAAAGTATACATTAGAATAAGGAATATTATCAGGGATAAAGAAGACATTTTCATAATAATAAAGGGGTCAATTCACAGAGAAGACATAATTCTAAATGCGTATACATCTACCAACAGAGTTTCAGAATACAAAATAACTGAAAAATTATATCACTGAAAAGAAAAATAGAAAAAATCCATATACAACATCACTTTTCTCTCAATAACATAAAGCAGAAGTAGACAGAAAATCAGTAAGGATATAAAAAACAATACACCACTCAAAAACAGCGCCATACAAATCCTTTTCCTGGATACGTGGAACATGCACCAAGATGTGTCATACTCTGGGACATAAAACATATCAACAAATTTTTAAAAAAATGAAATCATACCACTGAACACAACTGAATTAAATTAGAAATCAAGTTAATTAGAAATTCCAAAATATTTGGAAATTAACAGAATAAATAACCCATGGTTTAAAGAGCCACATTAATGAGAAAATATTTTTAATTCAACACGGAAACTTACAACATACACCTAAAGCAATACTCAGAGAGAAAAAATTTTTTTTTTTTTTTTTTTTTTTTTTTTTAATCCTCACCCGAGGATATTTTTCCATTTTTTGTACAGATAGAATAGGAGGGAGAGAGAGAGAGAAACATCGACGTGAAGGGACACATCGAGTGGCTGCCACCCGCACGACCAACCAGGGCCGGGGACAAACTGCAACCGAAGTACATGCCCTTAGCGGGAACCGAACCCGGGTCTCTCTGGACCGCAGGCCGACGTTCTAACCGCTGAGCCAAACCGGCCAGGGCGAAAAAATTTTTTTTTTTTAATTTTTTTTCCTTTATTGATTTTAGAGAGAGGGGAAGGGAGAAGGAGAAAGATAAAAACATTGATGAGAGAGCCCTGGCTGGCTTTGCTCAGTGGTTAGAGAGCGTCGGCCTGTGGTCCAGAGAGACCTGGGTTCAGTTCCCGCTAAGGGCATGTGCCTCGGTTGCAGTTTGTCCCCGGCTCTGGTTGGGTTGTGCAGGTGGCAAGTACTCGATGTGTCCCTTTCAGGTTGATATCGAGAATCTCTCTCTCTCTCTCTCCCCCACTGATCAGCCTGAGTAAATCCCTCCCACTGACGTGCCAACAGCAATCAAGACTCAATTACAACAGAAGGGTGTACAGTCCACATTAGGGGTACACCTCGAGATCACAGCTGGGGTGATCAGGTAGGCAGTGCCACTGGACCCTACAGGACACCTACTACAATAGGCCACCCTAGGAAGCCTAGGAGACAAAGCAACTCTCCCTAACACATAGAAACAAACACAGGGAGGCAGTCAAAATGAGGAGACAAAGAAATGTCCCAAATGAAAAAACAGAACAAAACTCCAAGAAGAGAACTAAATGAAATGGAGATAAGCAATCTAACAAATGCAGAGTTCAAAACACTGGTTATAAAGATGTTCAATGAACTTAGTGAGGGCCGAAGAGCATAAAAAAGGACCAGTTAGAAATGAAGAATGCACTAACTGACATAAACATAATTTACAGCCCAACCAGTGTGGCTCAGTGGATTGAGTGTTGTTCCATGTATTGAGAGGTCCCAGTTCAGTGATAAAGCTCTCTGTGAGCCATCCAAGGAGCCAGTAGGGGTGGTGGTAGATAAGAGTTCTTCTGGAGTAGGTTGAGTTCCAGTCCCTGCAATTTACAAATGGGAAACCAATATCCTGAGAGCAGATGGTACTTTCCTAAAGAAAAATCATCCAGCCCTGGCCGGTTTGGCTCAACGGTTAGAGCATTGGCCTGAGGTCGAGAGAGACCCGGGTTCGGTTCTCACTAAGGGCATGTACCTCGGTTGCAGTTTGTCCCCGGCCCTGGTTGGTCATGTGGGTGGCAGCCACTCGATGTGTCCCTTTCACATCAATGTCTCTCTCTCTCTCTCCTTCCCACTCTATCAGAACAAAAAATGAAAAAATGTCCTCTGGTAAGGATGTATAAAAAAAAATCAGTATCAGATATATCGCCATATAATAACCAATTAGAAAATATAATAAAGGAAAAAAATTTGCAAGTCATATATCTCAGGGATTAATATGCAAAATACATGGAATTCCTAAAACTCGACCACACACACACACACCCCAATTCAAACAAACAAAATAAGCAAATGACCAACAAGTACTGAAACAATGCTCAACATAAAAAATAAATTAAAAAAAAAAAAGAGCCCTGGTTGGCTTGGCTCAGCAGTTAGAGTGTCGACCCAGGGACCGAAGGGTCTTTGGTTGTCCAGAGCACGTACCTGGGTTACAGGTTCCATCCCCAGCCCTGGTCGGAATCATGCAGGAGGCAGCCAATTAATGTGTCTCTCTCACATTAATGTTTCTCTCTCTTCTTCCCTCCCTCCCACTCTATCTAAAAATCAATGGAATAATATTCTCAGGAAAGAATTAACCAAAAAAAAGAGCTCAACATCACCCAATCATTAGGAAAATGCAAATCAAAACTATAATGAGCCCTGCCTGGCATGGCTCAGTGGTTACAGCGTGGCATCAAAAGGTCAAAGGTTCGATTTCTGGTCAAGGGCACATACCTCAGTTGCAGGTTTGATGCCCAACCCTGTTCGTGGCTCATGCAGGAGGCAACAGATACACGTGTCTCTCTCTCTCATGGATGTCTCTTTCCCTCTCTCTCTCTGTCCCTGTCTCTCCTCCTCCCCATTCCCTTTCACTCTCTCTAAAAATCAATGGAACCCTGGCCAGTTTGGCTCAGCAGTTAGAGCATCAGCCCATGGACTGGACAGTCCCGGGTTTGGTTTCCGCTAAGGAAGGGCACATACCTCGGTTGCAGTTTTTCCCCGGCCCCAGTTGCGGTCATGTGTGTAGCAACCAGTCGATGTGTCTCTCTCACATGGATGTTTCTCTGCTCCCCTTCCACTGTATCTGAAGATAAATGCAAAAATATCCTCGGGTGAGGATTAAAAAACAAACAAACAAACAATGGAAAAATATCCTCAGGTGAGGATTAACAACAAACAACTATGATGAGATGCACTTCACACTCAGGATGACTAATATCAAGAAAACAAGTATTGGCAAGGATGTGAAGAAACTGGAACCCTATTTTTTTTTCTTCAGTTTTTATTACAGATATTTCTCCTTTCCCCCCCTTAGACACCCTCCTCCTCCCCATAGGTGAGAACATAAAATGGTATAGTCACTGCGGTAAACAGTATGGCGGTTCCTCAAAAAATTAATAGAATGATCATATTATCCAGCAATCCATGTCTGGGTATATACCTAAAAGAACTGAAAGCAGGGCCTCGAAGAGATGTTTGTACACTCACATTCACAGCAGCATTATTCACAATAGCCAAAACGTGAAAGCAACCCAGAGCACATCGAGAAATGAATAAGCAAAATATGGTCTATATATAGAATGAAATAGTATTCACCTTAAAAAATTTTTTTGCAATATGCTACAACGTGGAAATTTGAAGACATTATGCTAAGTGAAATAAGCCTGTCACAAAGACAAATACTGTACGATTCTACTTACATGTGTTACTGAGTAAAATATAAAAACAAAGTAGAATAGTGTTTGCTAAAGGCTGGGGGAGAAAAAATAGGGAATTATTGTTTAATGGGTATACAGAGTTACCTTTTTACAAGATAAAAAGTGTTAGGGAGATGAGTGGTAGTGACGGTTGCATAACAATATGAATGTATTTAATACCAGTAAACTGTACACTTAAAAACAGTTTAGATGGTAACTGTTATGTGTATTTTACCACAACAAAATATATTTATTATAATATATAAAATAAAAGGTAAAGATGTCATTCACAATAGCAACACAAATTATAAAGTAGTTAAGAATTATGTATTCTTGGTTAACTAAAGAATTCTATAGTGAAACAGCCCTGTACGGTTAACTCAGTTGGCTAGAGCACTTTCTGATATGCCAAGGATACAGGTTCAATCCCCAGGTAGGGCAGATACAAGAATTAACCAATGTGCTCACTCTGATATAAAAAAGATTAGTATGGCTGTGCGCAAGGATGACATGCAAACTCATGAAGCGTTCTATATATATACATATGTATATATTTTTTTATTTCTTACCTGAGGATATTTTTCTATTTATCATTAGACAGAGTGGGAGGGAGGGAGGGAGGAAGAACGAGACAGAGAGAAACATCAATGATTCTCCCCGCAGGGCCAGGACGTTCAGGAGGCAGCCAGTCAATGTGTCTCTTTCACATCGATGTTTCTCTCTCCCTTTTTCTCTCTCTCTCTCTCTCTCTCTCATTCCCTCCCTCCCTCCCCTTCTCTTTCTCTCCCCCCCTTCCCTCCCTCTCTGCCTCCCTCCCACTCTATCTGAAGACAAATGGAAAAATATCCTGGGTGAGGATTTAAAAAAAAAAAAAAAAAAAAATCAACCAATGAATGCATAAGTAGAACACAAATCTGTTTCTTTCTCTCCCCCTGCCTTCCTCTCTTTAAAATCAATTTTAAAAATAAAAGAAATTCTATAGAGAAAACTTGAATAAGGAATATAGGGAAATCATCCAAGTAAACTGTCCCCAAATTAATCTATAAATTCAATATACAATCCCAATAAGCATTCCAAATATTTTCTGCTTATTTGTTTATTTAATCCTCAATCGAAGATATTTTTTCCATTGATTTTTTTAGAGAGTAGAAGGGGTGGGGGAGAGAAAAAAACATTGATTTGAGAGAGACACATCGATTGGTTGCCCCCTTATGTGCCCCAACCAGGGCCGGGAATTGAACCCAAGACCCTTTGGTCCACAGGCCAATGCTCTAACCACTGAACCATGCTAGCCAGGGCAATGTTTTCTGCTTATTTAATTCAACAAACTTATTCTAGAATCTCTATCTAGAATAGAAATTGGAGGACAAGCACCTAGAGACCCTCTGGGTAGCTACTACCCTGGTGGAGGGCAATATGGCAGCAGGATACCCCCTAGTAGTAGATATGGAGGAGGTCCTGCCCCTAGTGGGCCTTATGGACACCCCAACCTTGGGGGACTCGCCTCTGGAGCTCCAAGAGGACCATATGGTGGTGTGGCCACAGGGGACCCCTATGGTCAGCCACCTCCAAATTCCTACAGTGCCCAGCATCCCAGGCCTTCTGGACTGGGGCACCCCTCCCAACGTGGATCCTGAGGCTTACTCCTGGTTCCAGTCAGTAGACTCCAATCACAGTTGCTACATCTCCATCAAGGAACTGAAGCAGGCCCTGGTCAACTCCAACTGGTCCTCATTCGGAGATGAGACATGTTGATAATGATAAACATGTTTGAGAAGACCAAGTCCGGCCGCATAAATGTCTACTGTTTCTTAGCTCTGTGAAAATTTATCTAGCAATGGAAGAAACTCTTCCAGCAGTATGACTGAGACCACTCGAGCTCCATTAGCTACACAGACCTGCAGTAAGCACTGTCCCAAATGGGCTACAACCTGAGCCCCCAGTTCATCCAGCTGCTGGTCTCCCGCTACTGCCCATGCTCCGCCAATCCTGCCATGCAGCTAGACCGCTTCATCCAGGTGTGCATCCAGCTGCAGGTTGACTGAGGCCTTCTGGGAGAAGGACACAGCTATGCAGGTCAACATTTGGCTCAGCTTCTTGGATGCTATGACCCAGCCCTCCCTACTCCAGGGCACCTTTCCTGGCTCTTTGAAGTGGGAAAAGTACGGGGGCCTCTCCTTTTCCTGACCCTCCTAGAAAAAGATTCTCCCTTGCCTGATGCAGTGCCTTCCCCAAGAGAGCTGGGAGTCTTGTGTCATAGCCACCAAATAGTGGGGTCCTAGGCCAAGGCCACATGGGTAGGGGCATGACCAAGGAGAGGATTGGAAGTTAAAATGTCCTTACAGCCCTGAACATGTAAGTGGCACAGCATAGCAGCAGGAGAGGAAGATGCCGGTCATTGTAATGAAGTTTGTGTCCAACCAGCTGGACTCCAGCCTCTAGCTTTCCCTTCTGTGGCCAGATGCCAGTGGTAAGTGTTCATTGGCCTCTTACTATGAGCACTTGTCTCCCCTCACCCATGCTGTCCTGTCAGATGAAGCCAGTTTCTCCAAAGTGGAATCTGACCAAGCATGAAAGAGATGTGCCCAAGGGACCAGTGGCTTGGATTCCACCACCGTCACCATGCCCACAGCCTATGTGTGTTAACTTCTAGCTGCCTGGGGGCCGTCCCTACTCAGGGAGCTTGAGCAGTCTGCTCTCTGGGCATCATGGGCCAGGCTACTGAACTCTGCAGATCAGACCCCTCACTTGCCCACCACTCTCTGCTTGGCTTCATTCCCCAGCGGACAGTTGCCACCTCCCACTGCCAATGTTTTTTCTTTGTTTTTTTCATTTGGGGCCAAAAGTTCAGTGAAACTGTAAGCTTCAATAAAAGGATAAAATTGTTTCAAAAAATAGATAAATAAAAGCAATATAACTTGATACTGGCTTGAGAATAAACAGAACAGACAGAGAATTCAGACCTATATAGGAATTCAATGTATCATAAAAGAATTTTATAATTAAAGGAAATCATCTTGGGAAAAAGAGATTGCTTGGTAAAAAGTACTAGGAAAATTAATTTTCCACACAGAGGTAACACATATGTCCTCAAGGTCTAATGTAAAAGAAGAAACAACAAAGTTAAAGCAAAACTTCAAAAAAGCAAAAATTATAAAGTAAAAAAATTTATTAATCTGATTACATCAAATTTAAGTTTCTCTTCATTCAAACAGATTACAATAAGATATTTCATATACAAAGAACTCCTACATGCCCTGGCTGGCGTGGCTCAATGGTTAGAGCATCAGCCTGCAACACAAAAGGTCTCAGGTTCAATTCCTGGTCGAAGGGAACCTTGGTTGCAGGTTCCCAATTGGAGCCGTGCAAAAGGCAACCAATCAATGTGCTTCTCTCACATCAGTGTTTCTCTCTATTTCCTCCTCCTTCCCTCCCTTCTACTCTCTCTTTAAAAAAAAAAAAAAAAAATCAATGGAAGAAATATCCTCCAGATTTAAAATACATAAATAAATAAATAAAATAAATCATGGGGAAGGGGGGAAGAGCTCCTATAACAAGAAAGCAAAAACATTAACCACATTCCAAAAAACTGGCAAATATATATAAATAGGCACCTTACTGTAGAGGAACTACAATAATCATTATAAAGAGATACTCAAACCAATTATCAGAGAAGGACAAAATTTAAAAAAGACAAAAAGGAAAGCTGTTTATTGTCAAGTGTTGGCTGGAACGCAAAAATAAAGGAAAGATTATGTACTGCTCATTAAGAGTACAGATTTTTTTCCTACTCTTTAAAAAATTTTTTTTATATTTTTTTCTTTATTGATTTTTTTGAGAGAGAGAAGGAGGAAGAGGGAGAGATAGAAACATCGATAAGAGGGAACACTGATTGACCGCTTCCTGCATGCCCCCCTACTGGGGATTTAGCCCACAACCTGGGCATGTACCCTGACCAAGAATCAAACCAGAGACCTCTTGGTGCATGGGTTGACGTTTTTTGTTTTTTTTTGTTTTGTTTTGTTTTGTTTTTTATCCTCACCCAAGGACATTTTTCCATTTTTTGTTCAGGTAGAGCGGGAGGGAGAGAGAGGAACAGAGAGAGAGAAGCATCGATGTGAAAAGAACACATCGAGCGGCTGCCACCCGCACAACTGACCAGGGCCGGGGACAAACTGCAACCGAGGTACATGCCCTTAGCGGGAACCAAACCCGGGTCTCTCAGGACCGCAGGCCGACGCTCTAACCACTGAGCCACACTGGCTGGGCTTTCCCATTCTATTATACTATTCTAGAGTACAATTCTACACAGATTAGTCAAATTAAGTATATTTCCCCTATAATCTAGCAATTCTGCACCTGGGTCTATATTTCAAAGAAATTCTCAAAATATATGTAATAGGACCCATACCTGCATGTTCAATATAGCATTGTCACAAAGTGAAGATGGAGACAACCTGGGTGATCACCACTGAGAATGGACAGGTAAATTTGATAGAAGCGTATCACATAAAGTTATGTAATAGTCATAAGCAATTATGTGTACATGAAGCACCATGGTTGGATCTTTAAAATATGCTGCTTAGTAGGAAAAAATTGATGGAATGAAATATGAAAAATAACTAAATTACATAAAGTAAAATACATGTGCACAAACAATACACATTTTGTAGGAAAAAGTACAAGTTAAAAGGTACATATTAGAATGGTTGCCTATGGCAGGAGGAGAGAAATAAAAGTGGGGTATGAGGATAAAAAGAAGGAAGTAGCACAAAAAGTAGTTTGCAAAGACCAATGACGATAATAGACTATAAACTGAGAATTACGATTAACTTTAACATTCTGCATCTACAATCCAAAAAGAAAATATTTGTGGATAAAGTAATTTGCAGAAATTTAATAATAATTCAGGAAATTCAATACATAATTCAATTAAAATTAAAAAGTTAGCCCTGGTCGGTTTGGCTCGGTGGTTAGCACATCGGCCTGCAGACCAAAGAGTCTTGGGCTCAATTCCGGTCAAGGGCACATACCTTGGTTGTGGTTTGTCCCCAGCCCTAGCCAAGGTCGTGTGGGAAGCAACCAGTTGATGTGTTTCTTTCATATCGGTATTTTTTCTTTCTGTCTTTCTCCCCTCCTTCTCTTTTTGTCTCCCTCCCTCCCTCCCACTTTATCTGAAGTTAAATAGAAAAAAAAGCCTTGATGAGGATTAAAAATAATTATAATAATAGTAATAATAATAAGTTAAAGACAAATTTGCTTTGGAAGAGAGAATCCTTTTACATATCCAGAAGAAATCCTGATAGTAGGCCTTATATACCACTTGAAAAATCTTGGGTAGTGCTGGAAAACAGTTCCTTCATAAATCACCTACTTAATTACCATTTACCCTCATTCCTGAGACAGCTGAGCCTTCCATCTTAATTTTTTCTTTGTTAAAAATTAACCTTAATTTTCATTAAGGTTTTATTAATATTTCATACATATTAATTTAAAAAATATCAGCAAGTACAGATGTTTTTAAAGAGAAAATAAAAATCACAAAAAGTATAGTAAATATACCTACTCACCCTTCACCCCTGCTCTGACAGAGGCAAAGATGAGAACTGGAAGAGAAAAATAGGCTACCTGTCTTAGAAAGCAAGGAGGTAGAGAATGGGTCTTCTCATTCCTAGTATTCAACTAGCCCAATTTCCCAGAATTGTGCCAAGGACCTGGCACCAATTAACTATGCCTAAAATTGCTGCCAATGCCTGGAAGTCCTAGCCAGCCAAATTTGTCCCCATTCATATTTATACAGAAGTGGACAAATGCCACCAGGTGGCACCAAACCTCAGCCAGGACCAGGTCAGATTTGGATCAAGCAGCTTCAGGCCAGCAGAAATAACACTAGGCTCATATTACATATAATTAGATTTTTTAACTCCACCTACCTCGTTATGGTAGAGTTTTAATCACCACCAACCAGATAATCATTCTGAACATTCTGGAATATGACCTTCCAGACTTAGATTACATTTTAATACTTTAGTATATTGTTATATATTAAAATAACTGGTGTGTCACAAGAATTTTTGAAACATGCAATACACGACTATTCAGAGGCACTGAACTCTTTTCCTTTAGACTATCAAATAAAAAAATGACAACAGCCAATACAACAATAGCTATCCAATGTGAATGAATCAAAATTATACCTATTTTTTTTTGTCAGTGTAAAATATATTTTTTGGTGTGCCACAGATTTTTAGTAATTAGTTTATGTGTGCCATGAGTTGAAAAGGGTTAAAAATTCCTGGCCTAAGGTATAAAATGGGAAAAAGAAGTAGGAGTGGGGGGGGGGGGGATAAATGGATACATATATACATACCAACCAACAAACAAATAAGAAAAGATCTTTTTTTGCCCATATTATGGGCAAAAAATAAAGATGAAGAGCCATGAATTGCGAATCATGAATTCAATTCTAGAAAGTACAATTATAAAAAAAAAGATTTAGCTCTGGTCAGTGTGGCTCAGTTGGTTGAGCGCAGGCACCCAGAAGTTACCGGTTACTGGTTACCGGTTCAATTCCTGGTCAGGGCACATGCCTGGGTTGCAGGCTCAATAACCGGGGTTGGGCCCTGGCTGGTTAGACTCAGCGGTTAGAGTGTCAGCCTGTGGTCCAGAGAGACACGGGTTCAGTTCCCGCTAAAGGCACATACCTCGGTTGTAGTTTGTCCCCGGCCCTGGTTGGGTCGTGCGGGTGGCAACCACTCCATGTGTCCCTTTCACATCGATATTTCTCTCTCTCTCTTCCTCCCACTCTATCTGAACAAAAAATGGAAAAATGTCCTTGGGTGAGGATAAAAAAAAAAAAAACCCGGCTTTGGGGTGGGTGTGCGTGCGTGCGCCTGGATTGCAGGCTCAATACCCGGTGGGTGGGTGGGTGTCTGTGTGTAGGCAGCCAATCAAAGTGATGTTTCTCTCTCTCCTTTCCTTTTTCTCTAAAATCAATAAAAACATTTTTTAAGATAATAAAATGGTCTAAATAAATATTGGCATGTGTGACTGAATGTGGGAGTAGGGCTCGCCTCAGTTGTGGCTTTATGCTGGAGATAACTATAGGAGGGAGGTAGATAACTAAAGACTCCCTTTCTCCATTTCTAAAAAGCTGAAAGAGGTTGCTTCTGGGTAGTAGGGAGTGGTAAGTGACTAGTCTTTTTATAAACTTTATAGTATGTTTGACTTTAAAAAGAATATAGCTGTCCTGGCCAGAGTGGCTTAGTTGGTTGGAGCATCGTCCCACACACCAAAAGGCGGCAAGTTCAAAGTGGGACCTCTCAGACCATAGGACGACACTCAATCCACTGAGCCACACTGGCTGGGCCCACCAACTGATGTTTCTCTCTCACAGTGAGGTTTCTCTCTCACTCCCTTCTCTCTGAAATCAATTTTTAAAAAGAAAAATAATAATAACAGTGATATAGTGGAATTGTTTTATAAATGAAAATTTTAACTTAAAAGAAAATTTTAACCTAGCAAGTCAGTTATGTGAAGGTAGTAAGAAATCTGGATTGGCAGGATTTAGAGGGGCCGGCAAATTTTCAGAGGTAAAGAGTAAGCCAGAAGTCAGGAATCCAGATAGGCAAGTCAGTTATGTCATCAGCCATCAGGAAACTGATGAAACTCGTTATTGCAAAGGACATCTAAACCATGAGTTGGGTAGCTCATGAGTTCAGCTGATCTCAGGGCACAGCTAGTCTCATATCATGAGATGAAGAGTAAATACAGATGATTGAGAAATGAAGTAACTAATGACAGCCAAGTTACCAGTTTACACAGTAGTCTTCCTTGCAGTTACTGCCACTTTCAACACCCACAGAATCAATGCATCCCTACACCCAGGAACAATTTTGACTTGATTACTATGTATAGCTCTTAATCCTCCGACTCTGTTGAATCCTGAATGATCTAACTACTAGACTCCAATCGCCTTCCTCCAATCCAAATGCCAATGTGAGCCCAATTCTAATTCTGAAGTTCTTGTTTTAAAAGTATACTCAGTTTTGCCCTGGCCGGTTTGGCTCAGCAGTTAGAGCATCGTCCTGCGGTCCAGAGTGACCCGGGTTCGGTTCCCACTAAGGGCACGTACCTCAGTTGCAGTTTGTCCCCGGCCCTGGCTGGGTCATGCGGGTGGGCAACCACTTGATGTGTCCCTTTCACGTCAATGTTTCTCTCTCTCTCTCTTTCCCTCCCACTCTATCTGAACAAAATATCGAAAAATGTCCTCGGATGAGGATAAAAAAAAAAATTATACTCAGTTTCTGCTCGCCTGTTGCCAATAAACCTCCCTGTCTGAACTTCCAAGTATCTTGTTTTAGGAGCCAGGGCAAAATACTAATCTGTGTAACCTCGGACTCAAACTCCCTGTGAGCCATAGTTTCCCCACATATATAAAAGTGGTTCAGTGACACCTCATGCTCTAAGAAATATAAGATAGTAGTAACTCTTCAATTACAGATAGTAGCTTACTGTTCTAAATTCTTTAAATATATTAACTTATTTAATTCTTAAAACTACCCTATGCAGTAGGTATTATCAAACCCATGTTACAAATGAGATAAATGAAGAAAAAGGGTTTTAGAAAACTTGCACAAGGTCACACAACAAGTAACTAATACAGTCTGGATATTACAAATAAGTATATATATATTCCCTTTAGCATGGGGAGAACACATATTAATCACTCAATAAACAGTACCTAGTATTATCTTCTTAATTCTCTGTTGAGTAGAAATTTTCTCATTTTAGATTAGACTCCTCTTGGCCTGAAAAATTACTGGAATTTAATGGAAATTGGACTGTTTTCTACATGTGTGAAGCTGGCTCATTTCCAAGCAGTCTTATTTCAACCAAACAGGCAAGTCTAGAACCTTTTCCATTTTCCCTAACTGGTTCTAAATAATAACTATATAGTACTAAATAATAATCATACTCTATCAGGTCACAATATTTGCAAATAGTTTAATGACTAATAGAATCAGGAAAGAAAAAAAAACAAAAACATATGATCATCTCCACAGAGACGGAAAAGGCATACAACAGAATTCAATATCCATTCTTGATTTTTTAAAAATCCAGATATTTTAATAACATGATAATGCATATGTCTAACCTAAAATCCAACATAATTTTTTGTTGTTGTTATTAATCCTCACCCCAGGATATTTTTCAATTGACTTTTAAACAGAGTAGAAGGGGATGGGTGGGTGGGTGGGAGAGAAACACTGATGTGAGAGACACATTGACTGGTTTCCTCCCACAGGGGTGGAACCTGCAACCCAGGTACGTGCCCTTGACCGGGAATCAAACCCCTTCGGTTCTGAGGGCTGAAGCCCTAACCACTGCAAAAAACCATCCAGGGCTCAATATAATTTTTTATTATTATTTTTATCCTCGCTCGAGGACTTTTTTCCATTTATCTTTAGACAGATTAGGAGGAAGGGGGAGAGGGAGGGAGAGAGGGGGAGGGAGAGAGAAAGAGAGATGGATGCGAGAGAGACACATTGACTGGCTGCCTCCCATGCAACCCCAGCCAGGGCCGGGGACAAACTGCAACAGGGGTACCAGCCCTTGGCTGGAATTGAACCCAGGTCTCATTGGTCCGTGGGCCGATGCTCTAACCACTAAGCCAAACCAGCCAGGGCCCAATATAATTTTTTTAAAATTTATCTTTATTGTTGAAAGTATTCCAGATGTCCACCCCTTTTCCTTTACTGAACCACTCCACCCTGCTCCCAACTCCTCCCATGCCAACATAATTTTTAGTAAGTGCCAAAAGCATTCTCAATAAAGTCAAGAAAAGATATACTTTATCATAATAGTTATATTTCTGCATGTGCAGCCAGAATAATTAAATAGGACAAAGAAATGTGTAAAATACGAAGGAAGGAAGGAAGGAAGGAAGGAAGGAAGGAAGGAAGGAAGGAAGGAAGGAAGGAAGGAAGGAAGGAAGGAAGGAAAAGGAAAGGGAAGAAAATAATTCTTCTCAAGTTACATAGTTTGCTTAGAAATCTAAAGAGAATCAACTGGAAAATTATTCCAAATGGCAGAAGAACACAGTGGGGTGCTAGCACAAATTAACACAATAAATTCAAGATGAATCCCACAAATATCTATTTATAAAATAAAATATCCTATTTGAAATAGCAATAACAAGTTACCTAGAAAGAAACAAATGGGCAAATTCGATAACTAAAGGAAAAGAATGAGGGTACTTACTCTTTAATTATACGAAAATATGTTAAGTGTGGAAAAAAAGAATGCTGCTATTAAGTATGCTACCATTTATGTAAAAAAATATCTGGACACAGACCTTACACGAAAAAATTAACTCAAAATGGATCACAGACATAATTTAAAACACAAAACCATAAAATGCCTAGAATACAACACAGGAAAAAATCTAGATGACCTTGGATTTGGCCACTTTTTTTTTTTTATCCTCACCCGAGGACATTTTTCCATATTTTATTCAGATAGAGTGGGAGGAATAGAGAGAGAGAGAAACATCGACGTGAAAGGGACACACTGAGTGGCTGCCACCCGCACAACTTAACCAGGGCCGGGGACAAACTGCAACCAAGGTACATGCCCTTAGCGAGAACCAAACCCGGGTCTCTCTGGACAGCAGGCCAAAACTCTTAACCGCTGAGCCAAACCAGCCAGGGTGGATTTGGCCACTTTCTATTTACAATGCCAAAGGGGTACACACATACACACACACACAGAATTGATAAGATGGGCTTCATTAAAATTAAAACATACTCTCATCAGCCCATGGACCAAAGGTTTGATCGTTGGCCAGGGCTGGGGTCCTGCAGGAGGCTACCAATCAATGTTTCTCTCTCCCCCTCCCTTCCATTCTATCTAAAAACCAATCAAAAGCCCTGGCCGGTTTGGCTCAGCGGTTAGAGCGTCGGCCTGCGGTCCTGAGAGACCCGGGTTCGGTTCCCGCTAAGGGCATGTACCTCGGTTGCAGTTTGTCCCCAGCCCTGGTCGGTTGTGTGGGTGGCAGCCACTCGATGTGTTCCTTTCACATCGATGTTTCTCTCTCTCTCTCTCCCCCTCTCTCCCTCCTACTCTACCTGAACAAAAAATGGAAAAATGTCCTCGGGTGAGGATTAAAAAAAAAAACAATCAAAAAAATTAAAAATAAATAAATAATACAATGAGATTACACTGCATATCTATTAGAATGGTTAAAACCCAATACACTGCCCTGGTGGGGTTGCTCAGTTGATTAGAGTGCGGTCGTGATATGCCAAGATTGTAGTTTTGATCCCGTTAGGGAACCTACAAGAATCAACCAATGAGACATCAAAATTACAACAAAACTACAGAACAAACATCCTTCAGAACCACCTGAAATCAAGCTGAATGAAGTCCTATCACTACAAAATTAAAGCAGCCGCCACACTGAGACAAGTAGGAGCTATGGAGGCGTGGACAGGCTGGTCGCACACCCACGTGTGGCGGATACAAATCAGGAGGGCTACCTCCGCTGGGAAGGTTCTCCCTGAGGAGTGAGGGAGAACACCAGGTGCCCCAACTCTGGGTTCCAGTGCAGGAAGAGAAGTCCCCATAACTTCTGGCTAAAAAAATAACAGTGGGAACAGGCTGAGGGAGGCTGAGGCAGCTGGAGCCCCAGGCAGCTCCTCTTAAAAGGGCCCAAGCACCGACTTACCCAGACCCGCTGGACCTGCTCCCTCTGAACTCCAACGTGAAGGGGAGGCAGCATGAAAGGCAACAGAGACATACAGGGAAGAACTGAGTTGTTTAGCATCGGGGTGAGAGCTAGAGAGGCAGCTTTCTCCTGAACAGATGTACTGGTGGAGGCCGTTGTTCTTTTGGTGAGCCCTTCCCTAACAGGGCAGGCAGATGGCCACCATATCTGGGACTCCAGAAACCTAATCGTACTGTTTGCACCGCCCTGGTGATCCCCTGAGGCCCTGCCCCACCCAACTTTCAGGCATACCCAAACTCTTTCCAGAGGCTATACCATAGGATTGGCCTGTTTGGGCTCCTACTTTCAGATTTTCCTAAATTCTCTCAAACAAGCAGCATCTGGCCACAGTGAGCCCAACACCTCTCGTTAAGAGGCCCTAGGCCCAGCACTAGAAGCAGCCAGCCTTGGTTCACAGCTTGCCTTTGCCTGGGAAACTCCAATCCCAGTACAAGCAGCAGCCATTGGCAGATCGCTCTGAAGCGTATGCCTAGTGGCCCTTGGTAGAACACAGGCAGTGGCTGACCTTGCCCTAGAGCCAGCACACCCAGTGGACAGCTTCAGATCACGTCGAAGCACCACCACCAAACCACCTCCACAAGTGACACACTCACGGAATGGACTTGGGGTACCAGAGCACTGCTGAAGTAAGTCTGGTGGTGGGCCCCTGCACAGCTGATCATCCACGGTAGTCAACTGTTAGTGGTTAGTGCACAGCCAGTCCTTGCAGCGGATCAGCCTGCACCGAGGGCCAACAGCAATCAAGACTCAATTACTACAGAAGGGTGTAAAGTCCACATGAGAGGTGTACCTCGAGGGCCCAGCTGGGTGATCAGAGAGGCTGTGCCACCGGACTCTACAAGACACCTTCTACAACAGGCCTCCCTAGGAAGCCTAGGAGACATAGCAACTCTACCTAATATACAAAAACAAACACAGGAAGGCAGCCAAAATGAGGAGACAAAGAAACATGCCCCAGATGAAAGAACAGAACAACATTCCAGAAAAAGAACTAAATGAAATGGAGATAAGCAATCTAAGAGATGCAGAGTTCAAAACACTACTTATAAGGATGCTCAATAAACTTAGTGAGGGCCTCAAGAGCATAATAAAGGACTAGTCAGAAATGAAGGATGTACTAACTGAAATAAAGAATAATTTACAGAGCCCGGCTGGTGTGGCTCAGTGGTTGAACATCGACCCATGCACCAAGAGGTCGCCAGTTCGATTCCCAGTCATGGCACATGCGCAGGTTGTGAGCCAAATCCCCAGTGGGGGACATGCAGCAGGTGGCCAGTCAGTGTTCTCTCTCATCAATGTTTCTGTCTTTCTCACCCTCTCCTTTCCTTTCTCAAATCAATAAAGAAAAAAAAAATTTTTTTTAAGGATACTATATGGGGAATCAATAGTAGAGTAGGTGAAGCCAAGAAGCAAACCATCAATTTGGAATATAAGGAAGCAAAAAACACCCAATCAGAACAGCAAAACAGAAAAATAAATTTTAAAAAATGAGGACAGTACAAGGAGCCTGTGGGACAACTTCAAACGTATCAACATTCACATCATAGGAGCATCAGAGTGAGAAGAGAGAGGGCAAGAAACTGAAAACCTATTCAAAAAAATAGTGACAGAAAACTTCCCTAACCTGGTGAAGGAAACAGACATAAGTCCAAGTAGCACAGAGAGTCCCAAACAAGATGAACCCAAAGAGATCCACACCAAGACACATCATCATCAGAATGCAAAAGGTTAAAGACAAAGAGAGAATCTTAAAAGCAGCAAGAGAAAAGCAGTTAGTTACCTGCAACGGAGCTCCCATAAGGCTGTCAGCTGATTTCTCAAAAGAAACTTTGCAGGCCAGGAAGGGGTGGCAAGAAATGTTTAAAGTGATAAAAAAACAAGGACCTCAACTAAGATTACTCTATCCTGCAAAGCTATCATTTAGAATAGATAGCGATATAGTTTCCCAGACAAGCCCTGGCTGGTTTGGCTCAGTGGTTAAAGCGTCAGCCTGTGGACCAGTGAGTTGCAGGTTCGATTCTGGTCAAGGGCACGTACCTCGGTTGCAGTTTATCCCTGGCTCTGATTGGGGTCGTGCATGAGGCAACCAGTCGATGTGTCCCTCTCACGTCGATATTTCTCTCTCTCTCTCTCTCCCCCTCTCATTCTATCTGAACAAAAATGGAAAAATAGCCTACACTGAGAATTTTAAAAAAAAGGTGCTTCCCAGACAAGAAAAGGCTAGGAGTTCATCACCACCAAACCAGTATTATATGAAATGTTGACGAGTCTTCTTGTAGAAGATTTAAAAAAATAAACAATAAATGGCAATAAATACATATCTAACAACAACTGAATCTACAAACACAGTGAGCAAGCAGAACAGAAACAGACTCATAGATACAGAGTATTTGTGGGTTGCCAGATGGGAAGGGAGTTGGGTGAGAAAGATGAAGGGATTAGGAAGTACAGATTGGCTGTCAGACTGATGAACCTCAAAGGGAAGGGGGGAGATGGGCAATAAGACAGAAAGCAAAGAATTTATATGCATGTATGCATAACCAAAAGACACAATAGTGTGGGGAAAGGAGGAGGGAGGCGGGATTGGGAAGGAGGGGGTCAAGGGGGTAAAAAGAGGGACATCTGTAATACATTCAACAATAAAGATAAGTTAAAAAAAACTGAAAACTAAAAAAAAGAAGCCTGGCCGGTTTGGCTCAGCAGTTAGAGCACCGGCCCGCGAACCAGAGAGTCCCGGGTTCAGTTCCCACTAAGGGCACATACCTCGGTTGCAGTTCGTCCCTAGCCCGATTGGGGTTGTGCGGGTGGCAGCCAATCGATGTGTCTCTCTCTCTCTTCCTCCTTTTCTCTCTCCCGCTCTATCTGAAGATAAATGCAAAAATATCCTCAAGTGAGGATAAAAAGCAAAAAGCAATGAATGTATAAATAAGTGGAACAACAAATTTATGTTTCTCTCTTCCTCTAAAATCAACAAACAAAATAAAATAAAATGACAATGAATATGTTAAAAGAAAATAGAGAAAAAGATGGGCAGCCCGGCCAATGTGGCTCAGTAGTTGAGCATCTATCCATGCACCAAGGGGTCGCCAGTTCAATTCCCGGTCGGGGCACATATGCAGGTTGTGGGCCAAATAAATCCCCAGAGTGGGGCATGCAGGAGGCTGCCAACTGATGTTCTCACTCATTGATGTTTCTATCTCTCTCTCCCCCTCCCTTCCTCTCTCTCTAAAATCAATAAAGAAAAAATATCAAAAAAAGAAAAGAGATGGGCAGAATGAATTTTAAAATATTAACAAATAATTTGAACTATTCTCTTCAATCTAAAAAATATAAACCTAAAATACAGTATCTAGAATTTGGAACTCAATGGGTAGATTTAACAGCAGATTTGGGACAGAATCAAACAGGATTAGTGAACTTAAACAGCTTAATAGAAAACAACCAAACTGAAGCACAGGGGGGAAAAGGACAGAGCAGAACAGAGTGTAGGATATAGGAGATGGTTATAAAAGGTCTAATATATATGTAAATGAAAGAGACAGAGAGAACATGGCAGAAACAGTATTTGAAGAGATAATGATCAAGAATTCTTGCCCTGGCTGTTTTGGCTCAGCAGTTAGAGCGTCAGCCTGCAGTCCAGAGAGTCCCGGGTTTGGTTCCCACTAAGGGCACGTACTTTGGTTGCAGTTTGCCCCTGGTTGGGTCGTGCAGGTGGCAGCCACTTGATGTGTCCCTTTCACTTCAATGTTTCTCTCTCTTTCTCTCTTCCTCTCTCTCCCTCCCACTCTACCTGAACAAAAAATGGGGGGAAAAAAAAGAATTCTCCACAACTGATGAACAATATTTATACATATTTAAGAAGCTCAGTGAATCAGAAGAAAGATATGTGCAAAAAACTACATCCGGGCACACCATAAACTGTTGAAAACAAAAACTGAGAAAGTCTTACAAGTAACCAAAAGTAAAAAGACAGTAAAAAGACAGTACCTGAAAGCAGCAATTAATAGCAATAATAGTATTGATGGCTGACTCATTAAAAAAAACTAAGGAAGCCAATATATACAGAACGGAATATTATTCAGCCATAAAAAGGAAGAAAATCCTGCCATTTGGGGCAACATGGATGAATATCGAGGGCATTAAGCTAAGTGAAATAAGTCAGACAGAGAAATACAAATACTGTATGATCTAACTTATATGTGGAATCTAAAAAAGCCAAACTCATACTTTGGTTTCTCTTCAGATCATATAAATGTTTTGCCTTCTACTAAAAAAGTCAAACTCATAGAAACAGAGTATGGGTGTTGGAGGGGTATGGAGAATGAGGAGGTATCGATCAAAGGGTAAAAACTTCCAGTTATAAGAGGAACAAATTCTGGGGATCTAACATAAAACATAATGAATATATAGTTAACAATACTGCATTGTATACTTGAAAGTTGCTGAATAAATCTTTAATGTTCTAATAACCAAAACAAAGATGGTAATTGTGTGAGGTGAAAAATGTGTTAAATGTATTAACCAAAATGATCATCATTTTGCCACATTGTAGACCTTCAACTTATACAAGGTTATATGTCAATTATATCTCAAAAAAGCTGGGTTAGAAGAGAAATTAAAGAAGCCAGAAAATAAGAATATATTAACCTTGGAATGATTAAAGGAAAATATAAGCCAGCTTAGAATTCCACAACCAGCAAAAAAAAAAAAAAAAAAAATTCAATAAATAAAAGATGTTTTCAGGCAAACAAAAGCTGAGAGAGATTGTTGCCAGTAGACTTGTGTACTACAAAATTTATTGAAAGGAAGTTCTTTTTCTTTTTATAACATTTTTTTTTTTAGAGAGACAGAAACATGAATGTGAGAGAGAAACATTGATCAGCTGCCTCCTACATGCCCCCTAATGGGGATCGAGCCCAAAACCTGGGCATGTGTCCTAACCAGGAACCTCTAACCCTAAACAGAACCTCTCAGTCCATGGGACAACATTCAATCCACTGAGCCACACCAACCGGCTGAAAGGAAGTTCTTTAGGCTGAAGGAAACTATCTCCAATTAACGTCCCACTGCAGGAATAAATGAAAAACACTAAAAAGAGAACTATGTAGTTAAATACAAAATATTTGTGACGTAAAAGTACATATAAAATTCAAATTTTAGAGTCCATAAAATAAAGTTTTACAGAAACACAGTCATGCTCATTATTTATGATTTGTCTATGGGTGCTTTAATGCTGCAATGGCAGAGTTGAGTAGCTGCAATAGAGACTATATGTGGTGCCCTTATCACTTCACAATGCTGTATTATGGTGTACTACAAACTGCAATAATGTAGTTAAATTCAACAGCATTTTAAGTATCACATATACTGCTGTACAATGACATTTCTATTTTTGAGTGAACAGCCCATGTCAAAACAAGAAAAGCATGCTTCAAATGTCCTAGGTTAAGGGACAGTGGAGTCTATTTTTTTCCCATCAAATTAGATAGGATAGCATTATCTTATTATGCAGCGACACTATAACAATGCCCTAAGACTACAACATACACAAACACTGCCTAATTTTACTACAACAGTCCCCCAACTCAGAGTAAAGAGATAGAAAAATTAGAAATGTTTAAACTGAATCTCAACACAGAATTTCTTTATAAAATAAAACAATGAAAGCACAACCAAACTAGGTGTCTGAATGACTCATTCATCAGCCTGGCAAGGAAAGCCATTTACTGATGGCTAGTTAATTAAGTCATACTTGATTACAGCAGTCAAAGAACTGTGTAAAGAAAATAAACTTGTTTAAGATTATTAGCCTTTCAGAGAGAACAGCTGTTCAAGCAAGTTGAGTATATTGGGAGCAACATCAATAGTCAATTAAAAAACAAGGCAAATAATTTCTAGCGGATTTCCTCGGCTCTTGATAAGCCAAAGACGTTAATGATTACTGCTCAGTTGTTTAGTTGAACAGTCAACACAGTTTGAAGTGACTAAAGAATGAGCCTTTATGAATGTCTGATAAAAACTACAGGAAAGAATATTTGCAAACTTGAGAAAAAACACTAATTCAGTACCACCTAAAGTGGAATCTGCTAAGAAACATTACAAGTGCTACTGGTAAAAATGTGTGTGGAACACAAAAAGGCTTAGTTGAATAAATTAACAAAACATGAAAATGTATAAGGTTTCAAGCCTATGGTTATCCAGTGTATTATTCATCAACAGGTACTTTGTAAAAAATATTTGAATCCATCATGCTTATTAATGAGTAATGCCAAAAGATCAATTTCATTCAGTTTCATGGATTTAACCATCACCAGTTCCAAAACAGAAGCCAAAAATCTGACTTGCCCCACCACGTAGCTCTTCAGTGACTTGGTAACTGATGTTTTATCACAATTTTTTGAGCTCAGAAATGAGCTCAAAATTTTTCTAAAGAAAAAAAAAAGCCTCAACCATTATTATAAATCACTGAATGACTTTGTAAATTAGCTTTTGCTGCAAACTTGATAATGTTTCTTGATGACTTTAAAATAAAACTGTAGCCCTGGCCGGTTTGGCTCAGCGGTTAAAGTGTAGGCCTGCGGTCCAGAGAGACCCAGGTTTGGTTCCCGCTAAGGGCACGTACCTTGGTTGCAGTTTGTCCCCGGTCCTGGTTGGGTCATGCAGGTGGCAGCCATTCGATGTGTCCCTTTCACGTCGATGTTTCTCTCTCTCTCTCCCTCCCTCCCTCTCCCCCCCTACCCTCCACTCTATCTGAACAAAAAATGGAAAAATGTCCTCGGGTGAGGATTAAAAAATAAATGAATGAATAAATAAATAAATAAAATTGTAAGGCAAAATATTGCTTATATGTGAAACATACTGCAGTAAACCATATACTTTTTTTTTTCTTTATTGATTTTGGGGAGAGAGAGAGAAACATCGATGTGAGAAAGACACATCGATTGGCCACCTCCTACATGCCACACACTGGGGATTTGGCCCACAACCTGGGCATATGTCCTGACTGGGAATCAAACCAGCAATTTCTTGGTGCATAGGTCAACGCTCAACCACTGAGCCACACCTGCTGAGCAAGCCTATTATTTCAATGACAACTAAAACTGTTAGAATCATAGGTAATGTAAATCTTCCTGTTCAGTCAAGAGTTTAAAAAAAAGTGAGGTCTACATTCCCACACAAATTTGCAATCAATATTATTTTCGCAACTCAGAGGACAGTTTCATCATTGTTTTTCAAAAATTTGAGCCAAATACAATAAAAATTTACATTGTATTTTAAAATCCATTAACTGTGCAATTGAGGAGTTCCCATCTAACACTCAATTGGAAGTGATTAATCTGCACTATAATAACATGCATAACAATTATCAAAAGACTCTAACATAATTTTATGAATGGCTTCTTTCTAAGAGATGCTAAAATCGTATAGCATGTGCCTTGCTATAGGCACAATGGATTGAGCACCGTCCCATGGACTGAGAGGCCCCGGTTCAATTCCTAATCAGGGCACATGCCCAGGCTGCGGGCTTGATCCCCAGTTAGGGGGGGCATGCAGGAGGCAGCCAATCGATATTCTCTCTCACATGGATGTTTCTATCTCTCTCTCCCTTCCTCTTGCTCTTAAAAAAAATCAATAAAAACATATTTTTTAAAAATCATATTTCTCATAGACTGATGTCTGTATTTGGCATTATTAATCTGGTAAAAAAGACATTTTAAAGAGGAAATCTCACTAGAAATCAACATAAATAAATGTTTGAAACAATTTTAATGATAATAAACAATATAACTTTGAACCCCAATTTAGTGACACATTATCTAACTCCCCCAAATTCCATTCTTCTCACTAGTAGTCTTGTATTAGCATTACCAAAAAATATGCTCAATTATTTAGATTTTGAATTTTGTCAATAAAGATTTATAGAAATTTTTTTCTCATTTTTTTTTCTCATTACATAAATAACTACATAACATCTTTGATGTTGCTTCTTGTCCCTCAAAGGCTTTTTTGTTGTTGTTGTTAATCCTCACCCAAGGATATTTTTCCACTGATTTTTAGATAGAGTGGACAAGAGAAGGGGAAAGAAGGAGAGAGAAACATCAACATGAGAGAAATATATCAATTGGTTGCCTTCCACAGGACCCCAATCTGGCCAGGGATTGAACCTGCAACCCAAGTATGTGTCCTTGATGAGGATACAAACCCGTAACCCTTTGGTGGAGGGCCAACGCTCTAACCACTGAGAAAAAACAGATCAGGGTCAATTTTTTCCCCCCCTTAATTTTAGAGAGAGGGTGAGACAGAGGAACAGAGAAAGAGAGAGTGAGAAAGAAACATCAATCAGCCACCTCCTGAACATGCCCGGACTAAGGAATAAACCCACAACCCAGGCATGTGCCCAGACTGGGAATCGAACCCGTGACCTTTTGGTGCACGGGATGATACTCCAAACAACCAGAGCCACACATGCCAGGACTACAATATGGCTTTTTACAGAAAGTGATGTATATCTATCTAGCCCTGCTAACTCTGTCCCATCCCCAATGCTCAGATTACATTCTCAAATACCATTTCCCACTAAAACCAGGGCTTCTCAGAGAAACCAATAGTTACAAATCTGGAACAGCACATGTTAAAGATAATACTGGAACACTTGGGTCATACCAGATAGCAAGATGTTATAAGACTACATGGAGTGCCCCTGCTGGAGTTGCTCAGTTGGCTGAGCATCATCCTGTGCACTAAAAGGTTGCTGGATCAATTCCTGGTCAGTGCACTGGATTGTGTGTGGGAGGCAACAGACTGTTGTTTCTCTTTCACATCAATGTTTCCTCTCTCTCCCTTCCTCTCTCTCTAAAATCAATAAAAGGGAAAAAAAAAAATTTAAGCCCAGCCACCCAGTGTGGCTCAGTGGTTGAGCATCGCTAGACCCATGCACCAAGAGGTCACCAGTTTGATTCCCGGTCAGGGCACGTGCCCAGGCTGTGGGCCTGATCCCCAGTAGGAGGCAGCCAGTCAGTGTTCTCTCTCATCAATGCTTCTCTCTCTCTCTCTCTCTCTCTCTCTAAAATCAATAAAGAAAAAAAAAAGAAGTCTGCAATCTGGAAGAGGGCTCTCATCAGAACCTGACCACACCGGCTTCCAACCTACAGAACTGTGAGAAATACATTTCTGTTGTTTATAAACTCCTCAGTCTATGGTACTTTGTTACAGGTACTCAAATGAACCAAGCAGAGGTTCACAGGCGTGAGTGTGAAGAACTGCAGCACAGAAGGCAGCAGTAGGGAAGCCAAAAGAGCAGCTGACTAGAGGAGGTGAACAGAAGAAGGTGGTAGCAAGGCAGTCCAGAGCGGAAGGAGTGCCAGAACACCATCTTAGAGTTGAGATGCTTGCACATGGTAAAGGAGCACCAGCCAGAGCTGGGATTAGATGGAGAAGTGGTTATATGGAAATTCGTTACATTACTCTCTTCATTTCTAAATCTAAAACATTTTGTTTCAAAAAAATTAAGAATTCTAAAGATGTATGGGGTAAAGCTTTCTGCAACATTAGGAACAAAGCTGTAACAAATGTCCACCAATAGGCCGTCGAATAAATTATAGCATATATATACCACATAGCAATTAAGAATTAGAGTATACATGCATATTTTTTCATGAAAAGATAGTTACAACATTTTAAGTTAAAAAGCATATTACAGAACAGTTTCTGTAACATGATCCCAATTTATAAATCTGGAAGGACACAAAAAGAAATACTCTGAGAAATAGGAGCATAAGTAACTTCTTTTTCTATTTGCTTATCTGTATTTCCTCATTTTTAGGCAGTGAGTATGTCTCAGAAGTGTAATTAAATGTTAAATAGTGGCTACTAAGTCCTGGCTGGTGTGGCTCAGTGGTTGAGCATCAACCCATACACCAAGAGGTCACCAGTTCAATTCCTGGTCACGGCACATGCACAGGTTGTGGGCCAAATCCCCAGTGGGGGGACGTGCAGGAGGTGGCCAATCAATGTTCTCTCTCAGTGATGTTTCTATCTCTCTCTCCCTCTCCCTTCCTCTCTAAAATCAATAAAAAGAAAAAAAATTTTTTTTTAAACAGTAGCTACTTAAAAAGCTAATACAGTGACAACATGGACAGTGGTGAAGTAGGAAGCTCCAGGAATCTGTCCCTATACCTAGTGACTGAGCTGGCAGAGACTGTCTGAAGTAACAACTACTGTGATATTATGGCGTCTAGTTAAACACTTGCAGCATCCAGGAGAGAACAGCATTATTTACAATAGCCAAAACGAGGAAACAACCCAAGCTCCACCAACAGATAAATGGTTTATTAACAAAGTATGTTTTATTTTTTTTTTTTCAGCCATTAAAAAAGGAATGAGATTCTGATACATACCACAACACAAATAAACCTTGAAAACTTACTAAGTGAAATAAACCGGACAAAAAAGGAAAATATTGTATTATTTCACTTATAGTAGGTATCTGAACTAGGTAAATTCATAAAAACAAAGTGGTTTTGCCCAGCGGATAGAGCATTGGCCTGCGGACCAAAGAGTCGCAGGTTCGATTCCAGCCAAGGGCACATGCCTCAGGTGCGGTTCGGTCCCCGGCCCTGGTCGGGATTGTGTGGGAGCCAATCAACTGATCTCTCTCTCTCTCTCTCTCTCTCTCTCTCTCTCTCTCTCATCGATGTTTCTCTTTCACTCTCCCTCGCACTCTGCCTGAAAAAGAAAAAAATTAGCCAGAAAGTAGAATAGAGGTTACTAAGGCAGGGGAAATTGAGGAATTAATTCAATGAATACAGAGTTTCACTTTGGGATAATGAAAAAGTTCAGGAAATAGACAGTGGTGATGGTTACACAGCATTGTAAATATACTTAACATCACTGAATCATGCACATACAATAATTAAAATGACAAATGTTACATATAATACAATCTGAAAAGCTATGTCACCAAAATATATGAAAAATGATCAATATAGTTTACTTTTTAAAATTTTTTTAGAGAGAGATAGAAACATTGATGTGAGAGAGATACATGGATTGGCTGCCTCCTGCAAGCACCCAACTGGGAATCGAGACCACAACCTGTGTATGTGTCCTGACCAGGAATCAAACCAGACCTCTCAACCCATGGGATGATGCTCAATCCACTGAGCCACATCGGTCGGACTAATCATCATAGTTTAACTACCTCTCCCTCATAATCTTCTATTAGTTAGAAAATATTTTTATTGTAAAGGAACTATTGAGATCTTGTTAGAAACTGTCACAAATTTCAAATTAATAAAATTCAAAAGAATGAGGATTTGCTATACTACAAAAGATATAACTTTTAGATCATCATCAGTCATTTTCTACATATTTTAGCAGGGAAAAAATTTTTTTTTGTTCTCGAGCGAATGATATGAAAACTGCCCTATTTTTTTTTTTTCTTTATTGATTTTCAGAGAGAGGGAGAGAGAGATAAAAACATCGATGAGAAAGAACATCGATTGGCTACCTCCTGCATGCCCCTGACTGGGGATCAGGCCTACAATCTGGGTATGTGCCCTGACCAGGAACTGAACCGGCCACCTCTTGGTGCATGGGTTGATGTTCAACCACTGAGCCACACTGGCTGGGTTGCCCTGTTTTTAAAATCACTTTTTCTTCCAAAAAATCTGAATATGATGTTTATCAAAATTCACAGAACTGAACACCTTAAAAATTAATTTTACTGCATATATTTCCACAGACTTGAATTATAAAAGTAGGATAGCATTTAAAGTTCAACCGAAGAGTATGAAATAATTTATCAGTGATTATTATATATTGATTCAATGAAATGGACACTAAGAAGACCTGAGTTGTATAGCTCTCTCTCTAAAAAATTTCCCCTATAACTTTGAACTGGTCATTTCCTTCCCTAGCCCTTAATGTCTTTATTTGAAAAATTAGATGATCGCTAAGATCTCTTCGGACACTAAAAACTAATCCTAGTTCTTATAGTTAGACTGCAAGACATTTTATTTACTTATTTTTATCCTCACCTGAGGACATTTTTTCCATTTTTTGTTCAGATAGAGTGGGAGGGAGAGAGAGGAAAAAAGAGAGAGAGAAACATGGATGTGAAAGGGACACATCAAGTGGCTGCCACCCGCACAACCCAACCAGGGCTGGGGACAAACTGCAACCGAGGTACGTGCCCTTAGCAGGAACTGAACCCGGGTCTCTCTGGACCGCAGGCCGACGCTCTAACCGCTAAGCCTAACCGTCCAGGGCTAGACTGCAAGACATTTTAAAAATGAACAAAAAAATCAGCACTGTATCCTTTGCAAGTCTGTCTTCTAGTTAGCTAAGCATTATTAATCTTTAAAATCCTAGAAATATTTTCCTTTAATTGAAAAACCAAGGATATAATAAAATATCATCTTTTTCATATTCATAATGTTGATCCTGGCAGAGAGCAGTTGGAGATAACAAACAGCCTATATATAGCAAGCAGCTTCTTTCAAAAGTTCATGACCGTGAATTTTTTGCTTGTTTAATTCATTCAACCTCAGAAATAGGTGCATCTACGTAAGTACTCAGAAAATATGACTTGGTTATATTTTTTTAATTTTTATTTAGGGGTGAAGTTGGGGAGGTGAAGGTGGGGGGGCCACGTGGGGAGAAAGAGATGATAATAATCGTTTAAAAACTGTCGAAAGCCCCCCAAACCATGATACACAAAAAGAGGAGAAAAGGCGGGGGGTGGGGGTTGGGTGTAAAGAGAAAGAGCCCTCATCCTCCATTTTTAACAATACTTTTTTCTTATTTCTTCAGCTTTATTAGAGCATAATTGACAAACAAAACTAAGAGTATTCAATATGCAATTTTTTTTACTTTTTAAATACATAGCACAACATTCACTTTGTTGGTGAACACCTTTATAAGGTTTATCATGTACATAGATTCTTGTAACCACCACCATAAATACAAAACAATTCCAACACCTTCAAAGAATTCCCTCACACTGCCCTTTTGTAGTCAAAGCCTCCGTCTACCCCTAACCTCTGGCAACCACTGATCTGTTCTGTGTGTCTACAGTTTTGTCTTTTTCAGAATGTTATCTAAATGAACTGGACCCATTCAGAATGTAATCTTATGAGACTGCTGTAGTCTCTGTGATATTTATCCATGTTACTGGTGTATCAACAGCTGGCTCCTTTTTATTGCTGAATAGCACTTCATAATATAGATAGATATATCAGTTTGCTTATATATTCACCCACTGAAGGACATTTGAGTTGTTTCCAGTTTGGACAATTATGATTACTGCTGCTATAAACATTTGCATTCACATTTTTGTATAAACTTAATATTTACACAAGCTTGTATTGTTCTACAACAATTCTTAGAAGTGGGATTGCTGGGATATATGGTAATTGCATATTTAACTTTGTAATAAGCTGCTAGACTTTTCCAGAGTCTGCATTGTCACCAGAAGTATGAAAGTTCCAGTTAATATTCTTCCTCACCAACACTCAGTACTATCAGTACAATATTTGATTTTAACCATTCTAAAAGGTATATAAATAGTACCTCAATGAGTTTTCTTTCTTTTCTTTATTGATTTTAGAGAGAGGAAGGGAAAGGGAGAGAGAAATAGAAACATCGATGAGAGAACATCGATTAGTTGCCTTCTACACAAGGGATTGCCCGCCACAAGGGATTGGCCCACAATGTGGACATGTGCCCTGACTGGGAATCAAACCAGTGACTCGGTGCACGGGTCAACGCTCAACCACTGAGCCACATGGGTCAGACCCTCATTGAGGTTTTAATTTTAATTTTAATTTTCCTAATGACTTATGATGAGCACCTTTGCATGTACTTATATGCCATCAAAACATCGTTTGTGAAACGGCTGTTCAAATCTATCACTCATTTTTTAAATTGGGTTGGGATTTTTTTCCCCTACGTTGTTGACTTTTGAAAGTTCTTCATAGCCCTGGCAGGTTTGGCTCAGCAGTTAGAGCATCGGCCTGCAGTCCAGAGAGACCCAGGTTCGGTTCCTGCTAAGGGCATGTACCTTGGTTGCAGTTTGTCCCCGGCCCTGGTTGGGTCATGCGGGTGGCGGCCACTCGATGTGTCCCTTTCATGTTGATGTTTCTCTCTCTCTCCCCCCCTCCCACTCTACCTAAACAAAAAAATGGAGAAGTGTCCTCGGGTGAGGATTAAAAAAAAAGAAGTTTTTTTCATAAATTCCGGAGACAGGTCCTTTCTCAAATATATTCACCCAGTTTATGACTTATCTTTTCATTATCTTAATTGTGACCATCACATAAAGTTTTTAATTTTGATGAAGTTCACTTCAATTTTTTTTTTTCATCCTCATCTGAGGACATTTTTCCATTTTTTACTCAGCTAGAGCGGGAAGAAGAGAGGAAGAGAGAGAAACATCGATGTGAAAGGGACACATCGAGTGGCTGCTACCCACACGACCCAACCAGGGCCGGGGACAAACTGCAGCCAAGGTACATGCCCTTAGCAGGAACCGAACCCGGGTCTCTGTGGACCGCAGGCTGACGCTCTAACCGCTGAGGCAAACCGGCCGGGCCACTTCAATTTTTTTTCATAGATCATGCCTTTGCTGCTATATATATAAGAGCTTTTTGCCAAACCCAAGGTCAAAAAAATCTTTTCCAATGCTTTCTTCTAAAGGTTTTTTTTTTTTTTACTACTTTATGTTTTACATATAGGTTTATGATCCATTTTTAGTTGATTTTTGTATATGTTATATAAGTTCAGGTTCAACCACAGGTTGAAAGGACTGTCCTTTCTCCACTGAATTATGTTTGCAACTTTGTCAAAAAAATAAAAAATCAGTTGACTATATTTGTGTAACTGTATCTCTGGGCTCTCCAGTCTGTTCCTTTAGCCAATACACCACACTTTGTTTGTTTTTTTTCTTTTTTTTTTGGTTAATCCTCACTCGAGGATGTTCTTCCATTGATTTTTTTTTTACAGAGTGGAAGGGAGGGAGGGAGAAAGAGAGAGAAAGAGAAACATCAATGTGAGAGAAACATTGATAGGTTGCCTCCCATACACACCCTGAACCCACAACCTGGGTATGTGGCCTAACCGAGAATCGAATCATGCATGGGATGACACTCAACCAACTCAGCCACATCAGCCAGGATAACAATTATCCTATTTAATAAACAAAAAATCGCCCAAGCCGGTTTGTCTCAGTGGTTAGAGCATTGGCCTGTGGTCCGGAGAGACCCGGGTTCGGTGCCCACTAAGGGCATGTACCTCAGATGCAGTTTGTCCCCAGCCCTGGTTAGGTCGTGTGGGTGGCAGCCACTTGTTGTGTCCCTTTCATGTCAATGTTTCTCTCTCTCTCTCTCTCCTTCCCACTCTCTCTGAATAAAAAATGGAAAAATGTCCTCAGGTGAGGATTAAAAAAAAGAAAAAGAAAGAAAAAACCAACCCAAAAAGAGGACAAATATAACTTGCATAAAAATTACCAATGGCCAATAACATGAAATATAAATTTCATTAATCATTAAAAAGAAACAATCATCGCCCTGGCAGGTTTTGCTCAGAGGTTAGAGCGCTGGCCCATAAACCAAAGAGTCCTGGGTTCGATTCCAGCCAAGGGTCTGTACCTCGGTTGTAGTTCGTCCCTGGCCCCAGTTGGGGTCATGCGCATGGCAACCAGTCAATGTATCTCTCTCATATTGGTGTCTCTCTCTCTCTCTCCCTCCCACTCTGTCTGAAGATACATATAAAAATATCTTCAAGTGAGGCCCTGGCCGGTTTGGCTCAGCGGTTAGAGCGTCGGCCTGCGGTCCGGAGAGACCCGGGTTCGGTTCCCGCTAAGGGCACGTACTTCGGTTGCAGTTTGTCCCCGGCCCTGGTTGGTCGTGCAGGTGGCAGCCACTCGGTGTGTCCCTTCACATCGATGTTTCTCACTCTCTCTCCCTTCCTCTCTCTCCCTCCCACTCTATCTGTACAAAAAATGGAAAAATATCCTCGGGTGAGGATAAAAAAAAAAATCTTCAAGTGAGGCCCTGGCCGGTTTGGCTCAGCGGTTAGAGCGTCGGCCTGCGGTGCGGAGAGACCCGGGTTCGGTTCCCGCTAAGGGCACATACTTCGGTTGCAGTTTGTCCCCAGCCCTGGTTGGTCGTGCGAGTGGCAGCCACTCGATGTGTCCCTTTCATGTCGATGTTTCTCTCTCTCTCCCTCTCTCTCCCTCCCACTCTATGTGTACAAAAAATGGAAAAATGTCCTCAGATGAGGATAAAAAAAATATATATATATCTTCAAGTGAGGATTAAAAAAAAAGACAATCATCAAAAAGGCTAATTTATCAGAATTGCAAGTTATATAGTTTGACAATACCCATATACATTATATTATGGAATATAAATTTGTATTTTGAAGGGTATTTTAACTATCTAGTAAAATTTATATACACATACCACTTAATCCAGTAAACCCACTCAGTTATCAAAAGATACGTGAAGTCCTGGCCAGAGAGCTCAGTTGGTTAGAGCATAGTCCTGATACACCAAGGTTGTTGGTTCGATCCCCAGTCAGGACACAGACAAGAATCAACCAATAAATGTATAAATAAGTAGAACAACAAATTGATGTTTCTCTCTGTCCCCCTTCCTTTCCCCCTTTTAAATAAATTTTTTAAAGACATGTAAAATGTCCCTTTGAGTTTTGCTTACAAGAGTACAAAACTGAAAACAATTAACTGTCCATCATAGCAGAACAGTCACAGAGTATATCCTTAACTGATATACTAGCAACAATTAAGTAATGATATAATCCAAAAATATTGATAATGGAAAGATCTCCAAGATAAACAGGTTAGTTTTTAAAAAAGCAAATGAAGAAAAATACTTATACTATAGCCACATTCATAGTTTAAATATGCATAGATATGTTTGAATATGCATATAATATTTCTCAAAGATTTCGTATCAAACAGTTAAGTGATTTTCAGGGAAGAGATTGAATTTCATACTGCTTGAATTGTTTTCCTAGACTAGTTTAAATAAAAATAATAAATTAATGTCCTTAATAAATGTCCCTCAAGGCCATGGCCAGGTAGCTCAGTTGGTTAGAGCATCATCCCAATACGTCAGGGTTTCAGGGTTTGATCCCCAGTCAGAGCACATAAAGAATCAACCAATGAATGCATAAATAAGTAGAACAAACAACAAATTGACATTCGCTTCAAAAATAAATAAATTAAATAAAGTCCCTGATTACATCTCTAATGTCAAAAAATTTAAATTCCTGTGTAACATATGCATGACAGATTAACTCCAATACTTAGTATTTTCCCCCACCAAATCTACTAACCTGAATTTAAATAGCTTCATGTTGGAGCTGTAATGTAACTAGGTTCTTCGTGGGAAGATTTAAGAATTAAAACAGAGCCTGGCCGGAGTGGCTCACTGGTTGAGCATCAACCCATACACCACGAGGTCGCTGGTTCAATTCCTGGTCAGGGCACACAACCAGATTGTGGGCCAAATCCCTAATGGGGGACATGCAGGAGGCGGCCAATCGATGCTCTCTCTCATAGATGTTTCTATCTCTCTCTTATTCTCCCTTCCTCTCTCTAAAATCAATTAAAAAAATTTTTTTTTAAAGAATTAGCCCTGGCCGGTTTTGCTGCATGGTTAGAGTGCCAGCCCATGGACCAGAGAGTCCCGGGTTCGGTTCCCACTAAGGGCATGTACCTTGGTTGGTTTGTCCCCGGCCCTAGTTGGGGTCCTGTGGGTGGCAGCCACCCAATATGTCTCTCTCACATCGATGGTTTTCTCTCTCTCTTCCTCCTTTTCTCCCTCCCGCTCTATCTGAAGATAAATGCAAAAAAGTCCATGGGTGAGGATAAAAAAAAAAAAAATGAATGCAAAGAGAGCCCTGGCCAATATGGCTCAGTCCGTAGAGCGTCGTCCCATTACCCAAGAGGTTTCCATTTGATTCCAGGTCAGGGCACATGGGCGGGTTTGTTTGTTTTTCTATTCCTCACCCAAAGACACATTTTATCTTCAGATACAGTGTGAGAGAGGGAAGGAAGGAGAGAAACATAGATATGAGAGAGAACCATCAACCTCCTGTATGACCCCAACCAGAACTAGGGACCGAACCACAACTGAGGGTACACTCCCTTGACTGGAATCGAACCTGTGACTCTCTGGTATGCGGGCCGACACTCTAATTGCTGAGTCAAACCGGCAAAGGCACATGTGTGGGTTTTGGGTTTGATCCCCGGTAGGGGGCGTGCAGGAGGCAGCCTCTCTCTCATGAATGTCCCCCCCATATATATCTTCCTCTCTAAAATCAATTAAAATATATATATATGTGTGTGTGTGTATATATATATACATATACACACACACACACTTACTTTTTTTTTTTAAAGAATTAAAACAGGCCCTGGCCAGTTTGGCTCAGCGGTTAGAGCATCGGCCTGCGGTCCGGAGAGACCCAGGTTCGGTTCCCGCTAAGGGCACGTACCTCGGTTGCAGTTTGTCCCCGGCCCTGGTTGGTCGTGCGGGTGGCAGCCACTCGATGTGTCCCTTCACGTCGATGTTTCTCACTCTCTCTCCCTTCCTCTCCCTCCCTCCCATTCTATCTGTACCAAAAAAAAATGGAAAATATCCTCGGGTGAGGATAAAAAAAAAAAAAAAAAAAACAGAACTCAGTAGCTCAGTTGTTTAGAGCATAGTCCCAAAACACCAAGGTTCTGGGTTCAATCCCTTGGTCAGGGCACATACAAGAACCAGCCAATGAATGTATAAATAAGTGATTAAGTAGAACAACACATTCATGTTTCTTTCTTTCTCTCTCTAATAAATAAATAAAAATAAAAAATGAATTAAAGAAGAGAAGAAATAATGTAGGAAAAATTGGTAGCTGAAAGTTTGGAGCTAGAATTTTCCATGATTACTTTATACAAATGTCTGGTAACCTCCAGTGTTAGAAATATAGTAACTTTCCATTACTTTTAGTACTATAATAATATCCTTTAGTTTGTAATAAAATATAATTATAACCAGTCCAATAGTGAAGTCCTTAAAACTAAAGACAACAGTCAAGCAGTTAAATACATTCAACTGCCAACAAATAAAATTTTTTTAAAAAATAGAGAAAACAAGTGTTGGTGAAAATAAAAAGAAATTAAAACCTTATACACTGCTAGTGAGAATGTAAAATGGTATAGCCACTTTGGAAAACAGGTTAGCCTCAAATGATTATACATAGTGTTGTCATATGACTCTGTAATTCTATTCCTAAGTAAATACCCAAGAGAAATCAAAACATATGCCCACAGTAAAACCTGTAAACAAATGTCCACGTCTGTATTATTTATAATAGCCAAATAGTGGAAAAACCAAATGTCCATACAATGGATCATTATTTATTTTATTGATTTTTAGAGAGAGAATAGAGACATGGATGAAAGACAAACATCAATTGGCTGTCTCCTGCACACCCCCTACTGAGGATCGGGCCCACAATCTGGGAATGTGTCCTGACTGGGAATTGAACCTGCGACCTCTTAGTGCATGGGAGGATGCTCAACTAACCGAACCACACTGGTCAGGCACAATGGAACAATATTTAACAATAAAAAGAAATAAAGTACTGATAACATGCCACAACATATATCAATCTTGAAAACATGCTAACTGAAAGAAGCCAGTCACATAAAATTATATAGTATATGATTTCATTTACATGAAGTACAAATCTATACATTTACAGAATAGGCAAATCTATAGTCACAGATAAGTAGACTGGTTGCTCAGGCTTAGGGAGATATGAGGAACGACAGCTAATGAGTCTGGAGTTTCGTTTTGGGGTGATAAAGATGTTCTAAAATAGTTGTGACGATGGTTGTACAACTCTGAATATACTATGAACCAATGAAATTGTATATTTAAATGAGTGAATTATATGGTATGTAAAATATATCTCAATGAAGCTGTTTTGGTTTTTTTTGCTTTACTGATTTTAGAGAGAGAGGGAGGGAGAGAAACATCGATGAGAGAGAACATCGACTGGCTGCCTCCTGCATGCCCCCGCACTGGGGATTTGGCCTACAACCTCGGCATGTGCCCTGGCTGGGAATCAAACCAGTGACCTCTTGGTGCATGGCTTGATGCTCAGCTGAGCTGTTTTATTTTTTTTTTATCCTCACCCGAGGACATTTTTCCATTTTTTGTTCAGGTAGAGTGGGAGGGAGAGAGAGGAAAAGATAGAGAGAGAGAGAGAAACATCAATGTGAAAGGGACACATCGAATGGCTGCCACCCGCACAACCAACCAGGGCCGGGGATAAACCGTAACCGAAAATACACGCCCTTAGTGGGAACCAAACCCGGCTCTCTAACCGCTGAGCCAAACCGGCCAGGGCTGTTTTGTTTGTTTTTAAAAGGAGAAAGGGAAATCAATCAATTAAGAAAGTCTTAAGAGGCATATCAACCAAATGCAATTGTGAACCTCATTTTGGATCCTGATTCAAACTAAAAGTCTATGAGACAACTGGGTGGATTTGAACACTGATGGGATATTAGATAATATTAAAAAATTGTTTATTTAGCAATTATAAGACTCAAGTCCTTATCTTTTAGGGACTTGAGCATTTAGGGATGAAAGGATATATTGTGTGAAATTTACTTTAAAACTATCTAATTGGGAGAAAAGGGAAAGAATCCATGAAGTTTTCAAGAGGTCATTCACAATGGACTGGGTCTTAAAATATAAACTAGAGTTCATTGGACTAAAGAAGGCAAGAGAAAAGTTGAAAAGAACATTTCAGACCGATAACAGCTTTTGACAATAGCACTGTCAAAGATTACCTATCAGATAAGAACAGGAAATAAAGTTGGAAAGGCAAGCAAGAAACGGATTATGAAGGGACTGTATGCCACACAAAGAATTACTAATTTTGTGAAAGATGAGTTGATAGCTTGAACAGGTCAGATTAGAGCTTTAGAAAGATAAACTCTGCCCTGGCTGGTCTGGCTCAGCAGTTAGAGCATCAGCCTGTGGACCAAAGAGTCATAGGTTCGATGCCCAGTCAAGGGCACGTGTCTCAGTTGTGGGTTCAATCCCTGGCCCGTCAGGGTCTTGCAGGATGCAACTAGTTGATGTGTCTCTCTCACATCGATGTTTCTCTACCTCCCTCCCTTCCTCCCACTCTTGAAAGGAAGGAAGGAAGAAAAAAGATTGATTAACTTGGTGGCATCACAGACTAGAGGGGCCTAAAACAGAGTAAAGAGGCTACTGTCACAGTGCGAGTGACAACTGAGTGTGAACTTACATAGTGGCAGTAGGAATAAAGAGGAAGAGCTAGCCCTGGCCGGTTTGGCTCAGCGGTTAAAGCATCGGCCTGCGGTCCTGAGAGACCTGGGTTCGGTTCCCGCTAAGGGCACGTACCTCGGTTGCAGTTTGTCCCCGGCTCTGGTCAGTCGTGCGGGTGGCAGCCACTCGATGTTTCTCTCTCTCCCTCCCACTCTACCTGAACAAAAAAAAAATGGAAAAATGTCCTCGGGTGAGGATTAAAAAAAAAAAAAAAAAAAGAGGAAGAGCTAAATACCAGAGACATGAGGTACTGAAAATTATGGGATATGTGGAAAGAGGAAGCAGAAATCATCTCAACTGATTTCCAGCTTCTAGGCTTATGTGACTGAGTAGTCATTGTCTAATACCCAGGAGAGTAAACACAGAAGAGGCTTATGGGGAAAAGTAGAGTCCAGTTTAGTGTTTTAGTCTTTAGTATAAATAGGATATACTGGTAGATGTGTCTAAAAGGCAGGCAAAAACTTAAGATTTAAACGTCTTCAAGACATAGTAGGTGGCTGGAACAACTCAGGAGAATTTAACAATTCACAACAAAGAAACAACTTAGTCTGGCTGGTGTGGCTCAGTGGTTGAGCTTCGACCCATGCACCAAGAGGTCACCAGTTTAATTCCCGGTCAGGGTACATGCCCAGGGTGTGGGCCCAATTCCCAGTGGGAGGCATGCAGGAGACAACCAATCGATGTTCTCTCTGATCGATGTTTCCATCTCTCTCTTCCTCTTCCTTCCTCTCTCTAAAATCAATAATGAAAAAAAACTTTAAAAAAAAAAATCTACACATCTAAAATGCACTTCTAGCCTGCTTTTATTATTATTTTTCTTTATTAATTTTAAAGAGAAGAAGGGAAAGGGAGAGATAGAAATATCGATTTGCTGCCTCCTGTATGCCTCCCACTGGGGATCGGGCCCACAACCTGGGTATGTGCCCTGATCAGGATTCAAACCAGTGACCTCTTGGTACATGGGTCAATGGTCAACCACTGAGCCACACAGGTCGGACTAGCCTGCTTTTAAAAAATCTAATGTCTTGCTCTGTCTGGTTTGGCTCAGCAGTTAGAGCATCAGCCTGTGCACTGAAGGGTCTTGGGTTCAATTCCAGCCAAGGGCACGTAACTGGGTTGCAGGTTCAATCCCCAGTCTTGGTTAGGGCACGTTCAGGAGTCACTCTCTCACATCGATGTTTCTGTTTCCATCCCTCTCTATCCCCCCCCCCCCCCTTCACTCTCTAAAAATCAATGAAAGAGATAGTCTCTGTGAGGGTCAACAACAAAAAAGTTTCATAATTTATTATTTCTGACTTCAATGAATTGTTAAATGTCTTCAAAATTTTAATAAATGTATCTTTTTATTTTAATTAGAAAATAAAGATCTATTGTCTTTGATGTTCTAAAAAGTTAATGTTAAAAAAAAGAGAGAACTAAGCTTAGCTTTGGGCAGTGTGGTTCAGTTGGTTGGGCATCATCCTGTGCACCAAAAGGTTGCCACTTCAAATTCCTGTTAAGGCACATGCCCAGGTTCCAGACGTGATCCCCAGCAGGAGGCAGCCAATCAATGTTTTGCTCTCACATGGATGTTCCTCTCTCTCTACAAATCAATAATAAAAACATCTTTAGCTCGGCTGGATTGAGTATCGTCCCATGGACTGACAGGTCCTGGTTTGATTCCTGGTCAGGGCACATGCCTTGGTTGAGGGCTCAATCACCAGTGGGGGGTGTGCAGGAGGCAGTTGATCGATGTATCTCTCACATCAATGTTTCTCTCTCTCTCTTCCCTTCTTCTCTCTCTAAACAAACAAACAAAAAAAATCAATAAAAATATGTATTTAAAAGAAATCTTTAAAAAAAAGACATTAAAAAAAGAAGAAGAACTGGGCTTGTTCTATTTTATTCATTAGATTTTCCAAATAAGGTTAAGCAAACTTCATGTTCATGAGACTACAGAAGTCAAGGTTGCTATAGCTAGCAGATTTTACTAATGCCTCTCATTATTGCTGCTTGAGAACTCTTATTTTATAAGATTTAAATGACAAGAGAAGCATATACAAAGATCCTAACTTGCTACATAGTACTATATAACCAAGATTTCTAACTTAATTCATTTTTAACTAAATCTTCAGCTACCAAGAACATTAGATTTAATTGAGGCAACCTGGCAACTACAGATAGAATTTATAACCTAAGAGTTTGTTTACTTATTTTTATTTATTGATTTGAGAGAAAGAAAGGGAGGGAGGCAAGGAGAGGAACATCAATTTGTTGTTTCACTCATTTATGCATTCATTAGTTGATTTTTTTTTTTAATCCTCAACTGAGGACATTTTTGCCTTTATCTTCAGACAGAGCGGGAGGGAGAGAGGCAGGAAGAGAGAGAGAAACATCAACGTGAGGAGAGACACACCGAATGGCTGCCACCCACACGACCCCAACCAAGGCCAGGGACAAACTGCAACCAATGTACATGCACTTAGCAGGAACCACACCTGGGCCTCTCTGGTCAATGGGCTGATGCTCCGCCACTGAGCCATATCAGCCAAGGCCATTACTTGATTTTTTAAATTTTTATTTTATTTTTCCATCACCATTTATCCCCCTCTATGCCCTCCATTGTTTGATTTTTTTCTTTTTAATCCTCACCTGAGAATATTTTTCCATTGACTTTCAGATAGAGAGGGAGGGAGGAAGGGAAGGAGAAACATCATAAAAGAGAGACACATCAATTGGGTGCCTCCCGCATGACCTGGCCAGGGAAGGAATCGCAACCGAGGTACGTGCCCTTGACCGAAATGGAACCCATGACAATTTGGTCCATGGGCCAATGCTCTAACTGCTGAGCCAAGCCAGCCAGGGCCCTTGTTTGATTCATGACCAGGGAGCAAATCCAAAATCTTGTCAAACTGGATCAACACTCTAATCAACTGAGCTACCTTGGCCAGTTCTACACTTTTTTTAAAACATTAGCACTGATGGCTCAGCCAGTGTGGCTCAGTGGATTGAGCATCACCCCATGGACTGAGAGGTCCTGGATCGATTCTGTCAGCACATGCCCGGGTTGCAGGCTCAATCCTCTGTAAGGGTGAATGCAGGAGGCAGTAGACTGATGTTTCTCTTTCACATGGATGTTTCTGTCTCTCTCTTAAAAAACAGCACTGATGTTTTTGCCACAGGGGTTAGTACCTTAATGGCTTAAATATATCGTTATTCCTATCCTTGTTTAGCCAATGGGGAAAATAGCAGTTAAGTGATAAGCCCAAGATGGGACTTTTTAAGTAGTGTTTTGTTTTGTTTTTAGAAGCCTACTACAAGAATTCAAATGACCTTTGCTTCCTTCAAAGCAAACACCTTGGAAGGTTGGCTATATACCCACTCCAACAGTACTACACAGCCACTACTCAAAACAATTTAGGATTCCTTTTTTCAGAGCCTGTTATAGCACAACTTCTTAATGTCCTTATTAGTGGAGAATCTTTACTTTTGTGATGTGCATTCTGTTTTGTTAAACATTCAAAAGTGATTCTCAGATTCAACTTAGTAAATAAGGTAAATAATCTGAAGTAAATAATACCTTCAAATCATATCAAGGATCTTCTATCAAATAACAAAATTTTTTGTTTTGCTTTATTACATAGTATATCAGATATGATTATAAGTAAACTTAAAAACCTGTTTTCTAAGCTTTAAGTCATTGTTTCTATAAAAGATTATACACATTGTACAAGTTTTGGTAACTTTGCCAATTCTTGATATTATCTTATAAATGGAGCCATTGTTATTTTCAACAAGATAGTAATCATTCAGCCTTGCTGGTGTGGCTCAGTAGTTGAGCATCGACCCATGCACCAGGAAGTCACAGGTTCAATTCACGGTCAGGGCACATGCCCAGGTAGCGGCCCGATCCCCAGTAGGGGGCATGCAGGAGGGGGTCAATGGATGTTCTCTCTCATTGATGTTTCTTTTTTTTATAATCCTCACCTTAAGATATTTTTCCATTTATTTTCAGACAGAGCAGGAGAGAAAGAAAGAGAGAAACATCCATGTGAAAGAGACACATCGATTGGTTGCCTCCCGCATGACCCCAACCAGGGCCAGGGACCAAACTGCAACCAAGGTATACGCCCCTAACTAGAATCAAATTCACGACTCTTTGGTCCACGGGCCCACGCTATAACCGCTAAGCCAAACCAGCCAGGGCTCTCTCCCTCCCCCTTCCTCTCTCTCTAAAATTAATTAGGCCTGTGAACCAGAGAGACCTGGGTTCGGTTCCCACTAAGGTCATGTACTTCAGTTGCAGTGTGTCCCTAGCCCTGGTTGGGGTTGTGTGGGTGGCAGCCAGTTAATGTCTCTCTCACATCAATGTTTCTCTCTCTCTCTCTTCTTCCCTCTCTCCCTCCCACTCTATCTGAAGATAAATGCAAAAATGTCCTCGGGTGAGAATTTAAAAAATTCCAGTTTGCCCTAGCCAGTGTGGCTCAGTTGGTTGGGTATCGTCCAGTGCACCAAAAGGCTGCCATTCAATTCTTGGTCAAGGCACATACCTGAGTTATGGTCTCTTTCCCCGGTAGGGGGCTTGCAGGAGGCAGCACATTAATGTTTCCCTCTCATATTGATGCTTCTCTCTTCCCCCTTCCTCTCTAACACTCAATAAACTATTCTTTTAAAAGTTTAGCTTTTCCAGTGATTTAAAAGATATAAATTGAACTCATTGTAACAATCTTCCCCCATAATTTGGAAGGGAAAATAATTACTTGTTCAACCTTTAAACTTAAGTACAATTTAAAGTATTTCCTTCTAGCCCTGGCCAGTTTGGCTCTGTGGTCAGAGTGTCAGCCCGCAGACAGAAGAGCCTTGGGTCTGAATCCCAATCAAGGGCACATACCTGGGTTGCAGTTCAGTCCCCAGCCCTGGTTAGGGTGGTATGGGAGGCAACCAATGAATGTTTCACTCTCTCTCTTCCCCTCACACTCAATTTGAAGATGAATGGAAAAATATCTGGGAGAAGGAGAGAGAGAGAGAGAGAAAAGCATCGATGTGAGAAACACTGATAGATTGTCTCCCATACACATCCCAACAAGGAGCTCAAACCCACAAGCTGGGTATGTGCACTGACCAGGAATTAAACCCAAGACCCTTTGGTGTAAGGGACGTCACTCCAACCAACTGAGCAACAGTGGCCAGGGTTAATGTGATTTTCTTAAAGCTCCACTTTTACAACTCCAAATATCATCCTAAGTGGTGAAAGATCTCAGTAACAGAATAACACAGATAATCTGGTATTACAACTTTCTAGCTGAGGACCTAGGTTGTAGTGTTCTACATACAAGGCTATTTGCAGGACTGGAAGTTTCTCTGGGTGCATGAGAGTGAGCGAGTGGTGAGTGAATGGGAAGGCTAGGGACATTATACTACTGTAGACTTTATAAACACTGTACACTTAGGCTATACTAAACATTAAAAAAATTTTTTCTTCAATAAATTAATCTTAACTTACTGTAACTTTTTTACTTCATAACTTAATTTTCTAAAACATTTTCTTTACTCTTTTGGACTAACACTTAAACAAAAAGACATTGTACGGCTATACAAAAATATTTTCTTTATATCCTTATTCTATAGGGTTTTTTTTTTTTTTTGGTAACTTTTTTACTTCTTAAATTTTTTTGTTATTGTTGAAAACTGAAACACAGCCCTGGCCAGTTTGGCTCAGCGATTAGAGAGTCGGCCTGTGGTCCAGAGAGACCCGGGTTCGGTTCCCGCTAAGGGCATGTACCACAGTTGCAATTTGTCCCCGGCCCTGGTTGGGTCGTGCTGGTGGCAACCACTCCATGTGTCCCTTTCACGTCGTTCTCTCTCTCTCTCTTACCCTCCCCCTCAATCTGAACAAAAAATAGAAAAATGTCCTCGGATGAGGGAAAAAAAAAAAACTGAAACACAAACACACACGTTAGCATAGGTCTATACAGAGTCAGGAGTATCAACATCACTGTCTTCCACCTCTACAAACTGTCCCACTGGAAAGTTTTCAGGGTCAGTAACACACATGAACTGTCATCTCCTTAACAATGCCTTCTTGTGCAAAGCTTCCCAAAGTATCTGTCTCAGGTTCTTCTTGAGGTGTCACTCTTTTCAGATATATGTCCACAGTGGTTTGCTTAATTTTTTTTTCTTTACTGATTTTAGAAATAGAAACATCGATGACAGAGAACATCAACTGGCCGCCTCCTGCATGCCCCCCACTGAGGTTCAGCCCACAACCTGGGCATGTGCCCTGTCTGGGTTTCGAATCAGCACCCTCTTGGTGCATGGGTCGATGCTCAACCACTGAGCCACACCGGCCGGGCAACTTGAGGATATTTTTTCCATTGATTTTTAGAGAGGGGGGAGAGAGAATAATCAATGTGAGAAAGACACATCACAATGGACACAGACCTTAGGTTGGGGAAAGCAGGAGAGGGGTGGGATCAGGGAGCAGAGTCAATGGGGAAAAAAGAGGGACATCTGTAATACTTTCCACAATTAAAAAAAGACACACTGGCCAGGGCAATGTTTTCAAACTTTTAAGGAGCTTATTGAGGTCTATGAAAGCTTCTGCTAAATTCTTCACTATAAATTTTCTTGTGGTCCTTTTTCATTTCAATGTTTTTTAATTGATTTCCGGGAGACTAAGGAAAAGGGAGAGATAGAAACTTCAATGATGACAGAAAAACATGGATCGGCTGCTCCCTGCCTGCCTCTCTCCCATCCTCCTCCCCAGGGGTCAAGCCAGCAACCCGGGCATGTGCCTTGATAGGGAATTGAAACGGAGACCTCTTAGTGCTTGGGACAACACTCAACCAACAACCAACTGACCACACTAGCGGGCGGCAGGTCCTTCTCTTTCTTCTCTGTAGTTTCCCTTTCTCTTGCCCCTTTTTCAGCTATATGTTCCTGTTCCAGTTCCAACAACTCATCAGTCAATTCCTCAGAACAACCTCAAGGAACTCAACATCACCCTCATCCACTCCCAGCTTAAAGTTGTTTGCCAGTCTCACCCACAGCCTTGTTGGTTTTTGTAACCTCCTCCTACTTGGCAAATCCTCTGAAGTCATAGGTGAACCTCCTGAGTGTCTTCTTCCAGATGCCATTCATACACTCCTTGGTGACATCACCCCAAGCCCAAGCAAGGTTCCTGATGCAGTCATAGATGTTGTAATCCTTCCAGAATTACATGTGTTTTCCTCAGTTACAGCCAATAGCCTGAGCAAAGGTCCTCCTCAGGTACTAGGCTTTAAAAGCTGCTCTGATTCCTTGATCCATTGATTGGATCAAAGAGATAATGTTTGGAGGGCAAAACATCACATTGATATTGGGATGAAGATCACCAATAAAGAGATGTCCAGGAGTATTATAAATAATAAGCAACATCTTAAAAGGTATATTATTCTCCAAAGAGTACTTTTCCATTTCACTGGCACAGCAATCCAGGAGGGCATCTTGGAAGAGGAGTTGGGTCATTCACAACTTCTTATTGCTCCTATAGTACATTGGCAGTGTGTGCTTACTGGTATCCTTAAAGGCCCTGGGGTTTTCACTGTGCCAGATCACAAAGGGTTTCAATTTGTAGCCTGTAACACTGCCCTCAAATAAGACTGCTCTCGTGTCCTTAAAAGCCTTAACTTGGCCTCCATAGGTGGATGAAAGTCCTTTCAGGCATCTGTTTCCAGAATAAGGAGGTTTCTTCATATTAAATATTTGCTCTGGCAAGTAATTTTCCTCCACAATCAGCACATCTAGAGTTTCTAATAAACCTTCAGCAGCCTTCACATCAGCACTCTCAGACTCACCACTCACTTTTCATTATGTAATGAATAACAATACTTGAATCATTTAAACCACCCAGAGCTAGCAATAAATTCAACATTGTAGTTGGATCCAGCCTTTTCTTTCAACATTGTAAACAAACTTTTTGCTTTGGCCATGATCAGATGATCACAGTGCTGAGAGAGAGATGCTTCTGTGCTTAGTCTTCAATCCAGTCATTGGGAGTTTCTCCATGTCTGATATAGGCCCATGTTGAATTTGTGTTAGTCACCTTGCTTCTTCTGATGAAGCAGATCCTGTAACAACTTGAATCACTTTGTTCTTGTTCTCCCAGCCATGGTGAAATAGGACATGCCTGACTGGTGAGCAATAACCATCACTGATTTTCTACCTTACTAGTTTTTTGTTGTTGTTGTTAATCCTCACTCGAGGATATTTTTTCCACTCATTTTTAGAGAATGGGGAGGAGGAAGGGAGAGAGAGAAACAGCAATGTGAGAGAGAGACATAGCTTGGTTGCCTCCCGCAGCTGCCCTGACCTGTCAGGCTGGGGATCGAACCTGCAACTCAGGTACGTGCCCTTGACTGGGAATCAAACCTATAACCCTTCAGTGGATGGGCCGACATTCTAACCACTGAGCAACACTGGCCAGGGATACCTTCCTAGTTTTTTTTTTGTTTTTTTTTTTATCCTCACCCGAGGACACTTTTTCATTCTTTGTTCAGACAGAGCAGGAGGGAGGGAGAGAGAGAGAAACATCGATGTGAAAGGGACACATCGAGTGGCTGCCACCTGCACGACCAACCAGGGCCAGGGACAAACTGCAACCGAGGTACATGCCCTTAGCGGGAACTGAACCCGGGTCTCTCCGGACCGCAGGCCGACGCTCTAACCCCTGAGCCAAACCGGCCAGGGCCCTTCCTAGTTTTTAACCACTCTAATTTCATTTCCAGGTCAATGACCTAGCATGGCTTCTTTTTTTTTTTAATCCTCACCTGAGGATATTTTTCCATTTTTGTTTAGATAGAGTGGGAGGGAGAGAGAGGAAAAGAGAGAGAAAAACATCGACATCACACATCGCACGACAGGGCCGGGGACAAACTGCAACCAAGGTAAGTGCCCTTAGCGGGAACTGAACCCAGGTCTCTCTAGACTGTGGGCTGACACTCTAACCGCTGAGCCAAACTGGCCAGTGCTCAGCATGGCTTCTTAAGGGCAACATTAGCAGTGATTTTATATGCCTGGGGGCCAAGATAAACAAAACAGTACCAGATTAAATCAAATACAAGTGAAATGATGCAATCAAGACACATGGTAAACCTAAGATTTTGAGGGTGCTGCAGGTATCAGCACAACACACTGTTTTACAGCAAACATTTTTTTTTTATCCTCACCTGATGATATATATATATATATATATATACTATATATATATATTTTATATAAAAATATATATATATATTTTTTGCATTTATCTTCAGATAGAGCGGGAGGGAGGGGGGAAGAGAGAGAGAAACATCGATGAAAGAGAGACACATCAAATGGTTGCCCCCTACACGATCCCAAACAGGGCCAGGGACAAACTGCAACCAAGGTACATGCCCTTAGCAGGAACTGAGCCTGGGGACTCTGGTCCACGGGCTGATGCTCTAACTGCTGAGCCAAACCGGCCAGGGCAGCAAACTTTTTTTAATAAGTAGAAAGAATGCACTAATAAAATAACATGAAATAGTATAATATGTGAACCAGTAACAGTCATTTATTATCAAATATTACATACTGTACAATTGTATGTGCCATATAAATGGCAGCAGAGGTTTAACCACTAGCACCACAAACATGTAAATTATTCGTTGTACTATGATGTCACTAGATAATAAGAATTTTTCAGGTCCATTATAATCTTATGAGACCACCATTGTATAAGTGGTCTATTGTTAAGCAAAATGTAGGTCCCCAAATAAGTTAATTTCACTCAACATTGTTTTGTTATAACATTGATGAGATGCCATAAAAATTTAACTCGTTTACATCAATTAGCCTATGGTGAAATTGATTTCATTGTCATTTCCCTGAAAGTCACAGAACCTACCAAAGACATTAAGTGAGCATTTACTGTATATAAAATGAGATTAACACTAACCATACCTCACAGGAGGATTATATGAGATATTCTGTGTCAAGTATGTGGCACAGAACAGACACTCAATAAACATTAGCTACTAATACCTATATTACTATACTTAGTAGAGTGTATCTGCAATTAGATATATAGCATTCAAAGTTTTAGCATGTTTTAAGTGTTTATTCTACTTACCTTGCCAAAAGGTTCATAACAGTTAACTCAATTTTTAATTTGTGTTGTAACAAATATATTTTTACTTTTCTTCTTATTTTTTATCCTCACCCGAGGACACTTTCCCATTTTTTGTTCAGATAGAGTGGGAGTGTGTGGAGGGAGGAAGGGAGGGGGAGAGAGAGAGAGAGAAACATCGACGTGAAAGGGACACATTGAGAGGTTGCCACCCGCACGACCCAACCAGGACCGGGGACAAACTGCAACCAAGGTACGTGCCCTTAGCGAAAACCGAACCTGGGTCTCTCTGGACGTAGGCAACGCTCTAACCGCTGAGCCAAACTGGTCAGGGCCATGTATATTTTTTTTTATCCTCAACCGAGGACATTTTTCGACATTTTGTTCAGAGAGAGTGGGAGGGAGGGAGAGAGGAAGAAACATCGATGTGAAAGGTACATATCCAGTGGTTGCCACCCACACGACCCAACCAGGGCCGGGGACAAACTGCAACCAAAGTACGTGCCCTTAGCAGGAACCGAACCCGGGTCTCCCCATACCGCAGGCCAACACTCTAACCACTGAGCCAAACCGGCCAGGGAAGGGGGCCATATTTTTATATTTGTTATTAAAACAAATCAAGTAAAGGTGTTTAAAGTGGACTATTCACTTTCTATCTTTTATTGTTTTTTTATCCTCACCCGAGGACATTTTTCCATTTTTTGTTCAGATAAGAGTAGGAAGGAGAGAGAGGGAGAGAGAGAAACATCGATACGAAAGGGACACATCGAGTGGCTGCCACCCGCACGACCAACCAGGACCGGGGACAAACTGCAACTGAGGTATGCGCCCTTAGCGGGAACTGAACCCAGGTCTCTCTGGACCGCAGGCCGACGCTCTAACCGCTGAGCCAAACCAGCCAAGGCTTCACTTTCTATCTTAAATACATACTCCAAAATCTGAATTTTCCAATTCTCCTATGGAAGAATATTTACCTAATATCAAACCTTAGCAATCTGAACTAATGTTATCTCTTCAATTTAGTATCAACTATTCCATTTACCTCAGGATCAACTTATTTAAAGGTACATTAAGTATAAACTCCTGATAACAATTTGTTGCTGAATAAAGTTGAAATAAATTAGTTCTGTATTTACAGAACACAAAAAGGTTCAATCTTACTTGGACATCTATGTTAACTGTATGTGAAACCGTTCAAAAGTTCAGGAACACAAAAGAATTAAAGCTTTTAAATATAATCTTTCAGCCCTAGTAGGTTTGGCTCAGTGGTTAGAGCATCAGCCTGAGGTCCAGAAAGACCCAGGTTCGGTTCCCACTAAGGGCATGTACTTTGGTTGCAGTTTGTCCCTGGCCCTGGTTGGGTCGTGTGGGGAGGCAACCACTCGATATGTCCCTTGCACGTCAATGTTTCTCTCTCTCTCTCTTCCTCTCTCTCCCTCCCACCCTATCTGAAAACAAAAAATGAAAAATTTAAATATAATCTTTCAGCAAGATGGAGTTCTGTAGTTCTAATATATCTGAATGTATAACTCTTCCTCATTGTTATTTTCCCATAACAAGATTAGCAGAGGTGGACTGGTTTCTTGTATAACCTACTTTATTTCACTTTTCTCCAACAGATAGGTTCTTCTACAGCCTTAGACTATAATCACTAATAAGTTTTAAAGATGGAACAAAACATTTTACCAAAATAGACTGTGTTAATATTGACAAATGGTCTAACTGGCCTTAAAACTTAAAAGCTTTGATTTTAATTACCATTTACAGTTGCATCAATTGCATCAATAACACTTATACTTCTTATCTGTATTTTAAAGTCTACACGTAGATTTTTTTTTAAATTTATCACCCGAGGTTATTTTTCCACTTACCATCATATAGAGCGGGAGAGAGAGATAGAGAGAAACATCGATGTGATAGAGCCACATAGACTGGTTGCCTCCTGCATGACTTGACCAGGGTCAGGGACAAACCACAACTGAGGTACGTGCCCTTAACCAGAATCAACCTACGACTCATTGGTCCGAGGGCCAACACTCTTAACTATTGAGCCAAACTGGCCAGGGCTACGCAAAGATGTTTATGACGATCATTCATGAAAGTTCTATGGTTACCAATATCGTTATACTTTCCCTTACTATACATAGGTTGTGACTCTTCTATAGTGTTTTGCCTTTGATGAGTATTCAATAAATATTGTTTACTAACACAAATCTCTGAAACAGGAATGAACATGCTGCAAAGAAAATATTAAGACCTAAATCCTTTGTTCACAAATAATCCTTATTGGCGCTCTCCTTCTCAAGAGCACACCCTTGCCTTTCCTCTTTCCTGTCCCCCTCTTTATCCCCTCCCCACCCCCCGCAAGGTGTGTTACCTTTACCTCTCTCTCCCCTAAGCTCCAAGATGTTTCTTTTGCCTCTTTAACTTGTTTTCTGAGCCTATTTCTTCTACCTCCAATGACTTTTTAAATAAACTTGCTCTGCCCTGGCCAGTTTGGCTCAGCGGTTAGAGTGTCGGTCGGCCCACGGACCAGAGTCCCGGGTTTGGTTTCTACTAAGAGCATGTACCTCAATTGCAGCTTGTCCTGGGCCCCGGTTGGGGTCGTGTGGGTGGCAACCAGTAGATGTGTCTCTCTCATGTTGATGTTTCTCTCTCTTCCTCCCGCTCTACTTGAAGATAAATGCAAAAATGTCCTCAGGTGAGGATAAAAAAAATAAAAATATAAAATAAACTTGCTCTTATAAAAAAAAATAATAATGTAAATCTTCATTATCAAATTTAAGACACTAATGCTAGCATTTCCATATGTTTTTATTGATATTTTAAAGAGAGAGAAAGGGAGAGGGAAAAACATCAACTAGCTGCCTCCTGCACACCCCCACTGGGGATCAAGCCAGAAACCCACACCAGCTGGGCTAATGCGAGCATTTAAAAGAAATTATCAGGCCCTGGCCAGTTTGGCTCAGCGGTTAGATCGTTGGCCTGCGGTCCAGAGAAACCCGGGTTCACTTCCCGCTAAGGGCATGTACCTCAGTTGCAGTTTGTCCCCGGCCCTGGTTGTGTCGTGCGGGTGGCAACCACTTGATGTGTCCCTTTCATGTCGATGTTTCTCTCTGTTTCTCTTCCTCTCTCTCCCTCCCACTCTATCTGAACAAAAAATGAAAAAAATGTCCTCGGATGAGGATAACAATAATAATAATAATAAAATATAAAAGAAATTATCAGGCGGCCACTGTGGCTCTGTGGAATGAGTATTGTCGCATGGACTGAGGTCCCGGTTCAATTCCCAGTCAGGGCACATGCCCAGGTTTCCATCTTGATCCCCAGCAGGAGGCAGCCAATCAATGTTTCTCACATCGATGTTTCTCTCTCCCTTCCTCTCTCTCTAAAAAATCAATAAAGACATATTTAAAAATAAATAAATAAATAAAATAATCAGAAGTCTTAGCTGGGTAGCTCACTTGTTGGAGCATCCTCCCAAAGTGCCTGGTCAGGGCACATACAGGAAGCACATACAGGAATGCATGGATGAGAACAACAAATCTGTCTGTCTCTCCCCTGCCCCTTAAAAATCAATAAATAGTAAAAATTAAAATATTACCAGATGAGCCCTGGCTGGTTTTGCTCAGTGGTTAGAGTGTCGACCTGCAGTCCGGAGAGACCCAGGTTCGGTTCTCGCTAAGGGCACATACCTCGGTTGCAGTTTGCCCCTGGCCCTGGTTGGGTCGTGCGGGTGGCAGCCAGTCGATGTGTCCCTTTCACATCGATGTTTCTCTCTCTCTCTCTCCCTCCCACTCTATCTGAACAAAATATCAAAAATGTCCTCGGGTGAGGATAAAAGAAATAATAAAATAAAATAAAATATTACCAGATGATTTCAATGCAATGTTCTCTCACAATCAGGTCACAAGTGCCACAGGACTGATGAAAACTGTAAGACTTCATGGCTTCTAAGACTCATCCCAATTTCAGAGGAGTTAAAAACTAAATAACTAGGCATCATGGAATCAACTTAATATGGTAAAAGCACCTTCTAGGAGGTGCTGTATTTGCCATGGAGGAGAGCACTAAAATTATATTTAGTGCCCCCAAACCACTGGACATTAACTATGTTTCAATTTACAATGTTGCCTTAGTTCACATTAGTTTACTCAAGACAATGTCAACTTCCAGAAAAGGTTACAGCTAAAAACCCTAAGAGGTATTCTCAAAATGAATAAAGAAAAATTTTTTAAAAAGAGCCCTGGCCAGTTTTGCTCAGCGGTTAGAGCGTCGGCCTGCGGTCCAGAGAGACCCGGGTTCGGTTCCTGCTAAGGGCATGTACCTCGGTTGCGGTTTGTCCCCGGCCCTGGTTGGGTCGTGCAGGTGGCAGCCACCTGATATGTCCCTTTCACGTCGATGTTTCTCTCTCCGGAGGACATCTGATCCTCACCGGAGGACATTTTTCTATTTTTTGTTCAGATAGAGCGGGAGGGAGAGAGAGGAAGAGAGAGAGAGAAACATCGACGTGAAAGGGACATATCAGGTGGCTGCCACCTGCACGACCCAACCAGGGTTGGGGACAAACCGCAACCGAGGTACACGCCCTTAGCAGGAACCGAACCCGGGTCTCTCTGGACCGCAGGCCAACGCTCTAACCGCTGAGCCAAACACGCCAGGGCGAAAAATTTTTTTGTTAGTCCTCACCCGAGGACATTTTTCCGTTCATTTTTTTAAACTAGAGTGGAAGGGAAGGAGGAAAAGAGAAACATTGATGCAAGAGAGACAGCAACTGGTTGCCTTCTGCACGACCCTGACTGGTTGGGGAAATCAAACCTACAACCCAGGTGCATGCCCTTGACAGGGAATCAAACCCTCAACCCTTCAGTACAATAATGTAAAAGCTGAGCCAAACCAATTAGGGCTTAAAAGAAATTTTTAATTGATTCATCATACAATTGTTTTTTAAAAACAGCATTACTCCTGGCTGGTGTGGCTCAGTGGACTGAGCACTGTCCCATGGACTGAGAGGTCCTTGGTCAGAGCACATGCCCGAGTTTCAGGCTGATCCCCAGTAGAGGGCGTATAGGAGGCAGCTAATCAATGTCTTGCTCTTACATCAATGTTTCTATCTCTCTCTCCTTTTCTCTCTCTAAAAATATCAATAAAAACATATTTAAAAATAAAAATAGTGCCCTGGCCTGTTTGGCTCAGAGGTTAGAGGGTTGGCCTGCGGACCAAAGAGTCCCAGATTCGGTTCCCAATAAGGGCAGGTACCTCGGTTGCAGTTTGTCCATGGCCCAGGTTGGGGTCATGTGGGTGGCAACCACTTAATGTGTCCTTCTCACATCGATGTTGCACTCTCTCTCTCTGTTCTCCCCTCTCTCCCTCCCACTGTATCTGAAGATAAATGCAAAAAAAATCCTCAGGTGAGGATTAAAAAAGTAAATAAATAAATATAAATAGCATTACTTTTATAATTTTAAAGTTGTTTTTTAGTTGCCTATCAAATCCTCTAAATAAGAGATTCTTAACTTGTCAGTTAACCCTCTGAAAATGTATGGAAACTAGTTTACATGTGTCTATTTTTTTCCAGAGAAAATTTATCAATTTCTCAAAAGGACCTATATATCAAAAGACTAAAAATCACTTTCTTAAAAGAATTGTTTCAACTACATATTAAGAATTAGAGAGTCGCCCAGCCAGTGTGGCTCAGTGGTTAAGCATCAACCCATATACCAAGAGGTCACGGGTTTGATTCCCGGTCAGGGCTCATGCCCAGGTTGTGGGCCTGATCCCCATTGAGGAGCATGCAGGAAGCGGCCAATCAATGTTCTTTCTCATTGACGTTTCTCTCTCTCTTTCCCTCTCTAAAATCAATAAAGAAAAAATTTTTTATAAAAAAGAAAAGAATTACAGAGTCAAAAAAAAAAAGAATCACAGAGTCATAATCTGACTCTATATTCTATAATCTGAAGGACATCTCCAAGCCAAAATTTAAGTTTGGGGTTTTTTTGGGTTTTGTAGCTTTTCTTGGGTGTGGGGTGCAGGAAATAGATTCATTTCTTCTAGAACAAATAATTATTCAACCCCTTATTTAAAAAAAAAAAAATATTATTGAGCCCTGGCCAGTTTGGCTCAGCGGTTAGAGCATCGGCCTGCGGTCCAGAGAGACCCGCGTTCGGTTCCTGCTAAGGGCATGTACCTCGGTTGCAGTTTGTCCCCAGCCCTGGTTGGGTCGTGTGGGTGGCAGCCACTCGATATATCCCTTTCATATTGACATTTCTCTCTCTCTCCCACTCTACCTGAACAAAAAATGGAAAAGTGTCCTCAGGTGAGGATAAAAAAAATATATATATATTATTGAGGAGGTTCTTTAATATAAATCAGTGCTAAGTCTGATAAAGAAGCTCCTATTAAGAAAAACTTTGAGTATATAACAAATACTTTCTAAGTTATCAGTCTGTGGAGTTTTCTAAAAATAAAACACACTTATCTTTGATATACCATCGAATTACTGAATGAAATCAAAACTACAAAGAGGTCACTGCTATACTTCAAACTTTATGCATCAATTTAAACTTTCATGTTACGTACATTTATAGAGGCACACTCAGTTTCTCATCTCTAGACTCACTGTTATCATGCTTTTAGATAATTAATGTAGGAACTCCTAGGAGGTTATATACCAAAGCAGCCACACTACGTTAAGATCATTACCAGAAGTTTTTTGAAAAAATATATTTTTTAAAGGAATGAGATCAATGTATTAAAAGTCATTAAATGCTGACTTCATCAACAATAGCAAAATTGTGGAGCAATTTTGGTGTTCTCAGTGTTCTAAGCCATCTCCTATTTTGTGTTTTGTAATGATAGACTCAGAGGAAAAATTCAAAGCAGCAAAGAAATTCACTTGGTAAGTCAATGAGATCAAGAAACTGGACAAAAAGATAGCAAGGCCACAAAAGATTTTATAAGAAACCAAAAATCAGACACAAGAAACTACCTTTGCCTATCATACATCCATAACACTACCCCCTCAAAGCTAAGAAGCACAATGATTCTAGATATTTAAAAAATAAAATATAATAAAAGCAGGATGAATCAAGAAATCGTGAAATAGAAGTCTCACAAGTCTCTAACACAACAGACGTCATAGATAAAACAGACTGGAGCCAACTATTTCATGGTGAAAAAGATCAATTAGAAACCTACTAATATGTAAAAGTTAAAGGAGTTACATTATGAAAAAATGTAGAGTGACTGACAGGGCCTTGGCTGGGTATCTCAGTTGGTTAGAGCATCCTCCTAATACACCAAGGTTGCGGGTTCAATCCCTGGTCAGGGCACATATAAGAATCAACCAATGAATGCAGAAATAAGTACAAGTCGATGTTTCTCTTCCTTTCTCTCTCTCTCTCTCTCTTTCCCCTTCTCAAATCAATAAATAAAATATGAAAATAAAAAATAAAAAAAATGAATGACAGTCCCACTGCCTTCAGAAACTATTATGCAAAATGGAGAAAAGAGTTTAACTTGAAAATAAATTATACTAAGTGTTGAAGGGCTATAATTTGATATGGGAGAATAAATAGTGATAGGGAAAGTTCTGTGCCAACTTTCAATTACAGCTGTAGTGGAACATACTAAAAGCCTTATTTTAAGACAAAAACAGTGAAATAAAAAATAATGGTTTAAAACCTATCACTAGTGTTAACTGCTCATGACCATAAATTTGCCTGTTTCCAATGAAGGATTTTAGGATACAAGGCCACACAATGAGGAAAAAAGTGGAAGAAATGAAATTGAACAAAATTCTCACAAGACTAAAATATAAAACCTGTTTAAGAACTTTCCTACATTTTTATGTCACAATTAAAGGTAAAAACACTCAAAGAAATCTAACACAACAAAATTGGAGATTAAACCATTCTTTTTAAATAGGATTGAAATAAAAAAGCATGTAATTTAAATCAGTGTATGCTACAGGGAATCCTCTTTACATACTACCTATTCCAAACTGAGAAGGCTCTCCACACTCCTTTCACAGTTACTTAAGCAAAAACATTACAATTTGAAAACACAGATGTACTTTTTTTAAACAAATTCCATTGGAGTGAGATTATTTCAACTAATACACATTTACATTGACTATCAATGATACTTTCTGGAAAACAATACTTTTTGGAAATAAACTTTACTCCACTAAATTTGGACACTAAATTTTCCTAAAATGCTGTGCTAGAAGTTATCACGTAAATTCTATTTTGTGCAATTTTTCCAGTATCCATAAATGAAAGTTTATACTTAACAAGAAATGTTCTTCAACTAATAACTTTTATGTTTACTTTGTGATTTTAAATGTCTGCATCTGAAAAGTATAGTGTATGGTGGCCACAAAAGACAAGGCATAAAAAAAAAAGATAAGACATAAAGTTGGCAGGGGTACTGCCTGGCTGGTGTGGCTCAGTGGCTAAGTGTCCACCCATGCACCAGGAGGTCACTCGGTTTGATGCCTGGTCAGGGCACATGTGCAGGTTGGGTGGGCCAGATCCCCAGTGGGGGGCATGCAGGAGGAGGCCAATCGATGTTATCTCTTATCAATGTTTCTCTCTCTCCCTCTCCCTTCCTCTCTCTCTCTCTAAAATCAATAAAGGGGGAAATTTTTTTTTTTAAAGTTGGCAAGGTTACTGCTAAAAGCATGCTTTTATTAGATATTCCGTGACTGTCACAGGTGTGAACATTCCTCTATCAATTCTTGACGTTTTTCTACAAAGTTGACCCAATTTCAAGCCTGAATCTGAGTCTTTCCACCTTTAGAGGGTAAAAAACAAAAATAGTTGGGTAGTCCTAAAAATACACATAACTACATGACTTAAGATACTCATTTAAAACTTGTGCCAAGATAGCACCTCCCTTTAAAACAAACTGTGACTCACTGCTCTATTTTACCTGACTTTGGAAATAAAAAAACTAAATGGATTCCTAAACACTCATTTCCCTCAATCTCTGTACCTACCATTTAAAATGTTCGATCTTCAATCTGTGATTCGTCCCTTTAAAAATGGTAAGAAATTAAATAATAAAATAGAAAAAACAACAACCTCAATATTTCCAAGTTATCTACCATGGAATTCAAAACAAAACACCAAATTCAAGAATGTTCTAAAGTCATGAAAAACAATGGAAACAATGTGTATGGTCACTATCTACCAAGCCCGTCCTACTCAATGAAACCCTCTCACCTCAGATGATACTTTTAATCTGTGAGACCACTCAGTTGCTAGTTAACCACCTGAGCAAAGGATTTCAACTTCGTCTCTCTGGGAAACTATCAATCTCCCTACATAATAAGTTCCACCCTCTGTAGATATTTCTGCATGTAGGAACAAAAAACAAAACAAAACAAAACAGCTGTAAAGTTGGGGGCAGGGTGAGGACAAAGGGCATTTTGAAACACCACAGAAGTAAATAGAGAATGTGAACAGAAAGGGGGCTAGATTCAAGTTCCTTCAAGTGGATAAAGGTGAGAAAAAAGCAGGTACCCTTGTTTACCACCCCTAGGCTCCTATTACCGCCCACTGGAATGCAAAGTGTTGGAACTACCACTCCGCAGAAGCCCATCAAATCCTCAAAATGTCAGGTCACCAGGCAGCCTCTGGAATGACAGGCCAATACCCCTCCCCCACCCCCAGCCCCCAAAAAAAGAAAGGTCCAATCCAATAAGTGCAGGTCACTCTGCCCTCTGGGGCAGTTCCAGCCGGCTCAGGGATGGTTCTGATGGGAGGACGAGAGGGGAAAGACAGACCACCTTTCTTTCCTTACAATCCTCAGTTGAGGAAACAAAATAAAACAAAGACAGCCCTCCTCCTCCCGGGGTCAATCACTACCCTAGCAAGAGAGGCTTTCTTATCTCCCGGTGCAGTCTGGCCCCCCGCCCCCGCCCCCAGGACAAAGAAAAGGCACCCGGTGAGCAAGGCCTTCCTGCCTCCACGGGTGGGGGGAGGGGGCTGCCGAGGTGACGAGCCCCTCAGCTCACCCGCGCTCACACTCCTGGCCCTGAAAACAGCCGACAGCCGCGGGGAGTGCAGGCCTCCGGGGAGGAAGCCTGGTTTGGGAGGGGTTGGGAGTACCTTGAAGTAGCCGCCTTCGTAGAGAGTGTTGGGGGGTCCGAAGATGGCAACCTCCCAGTTGTAGAGGTCGGACTCATCCACCAGGGTGATCCGGAAGCCCTCCACTGGTTCCTCCTGCAGGGATTTCAGCTCCAGCATCAGGGCCTTCTGCGAGCTGGTCATCTGCTGCTGGGCCATCGCGGCGGCGGCGGCAGCGCCGGGCCGGGGCCCCAGTCCTCACGCACCGGCCGAGCCGGACCAGGCCCCTCCCCTCGGCTCGCCCTCGGGCCGGGCCGCACCGGGCCCCGGTCTTCACACACCCGACGGGCCGGACCAGGCCCAAGACGGCCCGTGGGCCGGCCCGGGTCCTCCTCACACACGACGCGGGCCGGGCTGGGCCCTTCTCCTCACACTTGGGCCAGGTAGGGAAGGGGTTGAGAGAGTTAGGGGAATTCACTCCCGGTCCCGGGCCTCCCCCCCCCAGAGGGGGCCTCAACTTGGGGGGGGGGAGAAAAGGTGGAAGCGGAGAAAGGCGGCGGAGGGCCCGCGATGGTGAGGGGAGGGGGCCGGGCCGGCCCGGGAGCGCCGCGCTCGCTCGCCCTCTCGTTCTTCTCAGGGACTGCCGGGGCCGGAGGGCGCGCGGGGCCGCAGGGCGGGGGGAGCGCGGCGCGCGGGGGGTCTCGCGGCGGCGGTGGCGGCGCGGGGGGAGGGGCGGCGGCTTTGGAGGAGGAGGAGGAGGAGGAGGAGGAGAAGAGAGCGCCTCGCGCCGCGGGAGCGACACAGCCGAGAAGAAGGAGGGAGGGAGAGAGGGAGGAGGGGCACACGCCGGGAGGGGGGCGGCTCTCGACGAGTGGCGGCCCGACGCGCGTGCGCGTGAGCGCGCCCCTCCCTTCTCCGCCCATCTCGCCGTCCTCCTCCTCCTCCTCCTCCTCCTCCTCCCACTTCCCCGCCTCCTCTCAGCCGCCCAGCGTGGTAGCGGCGCTTTGTGACGCCGGCACCTGTCCCCCGCCCTTAAAGAGCCAAGCGGCTGTAGGGGCCGAGGGTAGCCTCAGGGGTATGCCCTTGGCCCCAACAAGATGGTTCTACGGCTCGACGCCCTGGTTCCCAAGGCGCCCGAGGAAGGAACCTCTGGTCCTAGAGCTTTCTGCGCCCTCCTCTCCGTCTGTGTATCCACAGGCCTCCTTAGCCTTCCTCCCTAGGGATCTAATCCTCTACAGGCCCCTCCCCTTGACTTACTGTACGTAGTCCCTGCTCTCATTAGGTGCTTGACAGGAATGTGCTGAGAATGTGGGCCTTATCGTGGGAATAAGTGTCCCGACCTCTCTTCTGCAAGTTCAGCCCTCACCCCAGTGTGTACTTGGAGGGCAGCGTGTCACCCATTTAGAGGAGTGAGTGGGACTGGTTTCCATCCAGAAATGGGGCAGGCAGAGGGACCAGCTTCTACTTCCCTTCTTAAGTGCAAAGAGGAAGCTGTAGGAAGTAGAGCAGTGGTTCTCAACCTTCCTAATTCTGCGACCATTTAATACAGTTCCTCATGTTGTTGTGACCCCCAACCATAAAATTATTTATTATTTATTTTTATTTTTTTTGTTCCATGCCCTTAGCAGGAACTGAACCCAGAACTCTCTGGTCCTCAGGCCTACGCTCCAACCCCTGAGCCAAACCCGCCAGGGCCATACAATTATTTTCATTGCTACTTCATAACTAATTTTGCTACTGTTATGTCTTAGGCAACCCCTGTGAAAGGGTCATTGGACCCCCAAAGTGGTCGCGACCCACAGGTTGAGAACCACTGAAATAGAGTAATAATAAAACTGACTGAACCTGGGTTCCCAGCCTTCCTCTGTGTGTTTTGGCACAAGTGCTCTGGGAATCCCTCAGTTTACCTCTTTGAAGTACTGTGGATGAACTTTGACCCCCCTACAGATCCTTTCAGTTGAAGGTTCAACCTGGAACTGAGAGACTTTTTTTTTTTTTTTTTTTTAATCCTCACCCGCGGACATTTTTTCACTTTTTGTACAGATAGAGTGGGAGGGAGAGAGAGAAAGAGAGAAACATCGACGTGAAGGGACACATCGAGTGGCTGCCACCCGCACGACCAACCAGGGCTGGGGACAAACTGCAACTGAGGTACATGCCCTTAGCGGGAAGGAACCCGGGTCTCTCGGGACCGCAGGTGGATGCTCCAACTGCTGAGCCAAACTGGCCAGGGCTGGAACTGAGAGACTTTTAAGATAATCATGACTGAAGTGAGATGTGGAGACAGTCTTCAATCCCCATGATTTAAATAGAATACCTTTTTTAAGAAGACATGTACTATGATAACATTTCCTTGAAAAGCCAAGATACTGTGAGAGTGCCACATACTTAGAATTGGGGGATCAAAAAGATCTTTGAATGCATAACCAATGGACACAAACAATAGTGTGGAGAAAGCAGGAGGGGGACAGGATTAGGGAGGAGGGAGTCAATGGGGAAAAGGGGGGGGCATATCTGTAATACATTCAACAATAAAGATGAGTTTAAAAAAAGTCTTTGGTTCCATCCCTGGCTTCACCATTTACATTATATTGCCTCTTTCTTTTTCATTAGCTCTGTAAAAGAGGGTTAATTATACCTAACATAAGCAATTGTAAAGATGAAATGAGATCATTTATATACAAAGTTTAGTACAACAACTGGTACATAGTAAATGATTCATAAATAGGAGCTTTAAAGAAAGAAAAAATAATTTAAAAGTGTAGCTGTAATCTGGATTCAACCCCTTCCATTATTTAATAGACTTTTAAAAATAAGTTTTAGATTATAAAAAAATTGAGAAGATAGTAGTTTTCCATAGGCACCTAATTTATCCCATTAATAACATCTTACATTAGTACAGTATGTGTATTATAATTAATCAATATTGATATATTATTATTAACTAAGGTCTTTATTCACATTTTCTCAGTTTTTATCTAATGTCCATTTTCTGTTTCAGGATCCCATCCTGGACACCATACTATATTTAGGTTTCATATTTTTTTAGATTCCTCCTTTTCTAAAATATTTTTTTTATTGATTGTGGAGAGAGAAAGGGAGAGGGAAGGAGAGAGAGAGACCATGAGAGAGAAACATCAACATCAATCTACTGCCTCCTGCATCCCACCCCCAAACCCCCAGGGATCCAGCCCTGGAGCTGGCAACCTGGGTATATGCCCTGATCAGGAATCCAGGAGTCAAAAGGGGGACCTCTTGGTGCATGGGTAATCACTCAACCTCTGAGCTACATTGCTACACTGGCCAGGCTGTTAGATTCCTCTTGACTGTGACAGTTTCTAAGACTTTACTTGTTTCTGATTACCTTAACAGTTGTGAAGAGTGCTAGTCAAGTATGTTATAGAATGTCCCTCAGTTAGGATGTGTGATGTTTTTCTCATGAAAACTTGGGTTATGGGCCTTGCTGGGGAAGATGACAGAGGTAAAATGACATTTTCATCATATCATATCAAGAGCACATAATATCAGCATGACTTATCAGTGTTGATATTGACCTCAATCACCTAGCTGAGGTAGTATTCAGGTTTCTTAACTATAAATTTACTCTTTACTTCCTTTCGCTATTGTACTCTAGAAGGAAGTCACTGTGCACGATCCACACTGAAGGAGCACCTTTATTTTTTTGTTCTTTTTCTCAGAGATGAAGTATTTTTTTGTTGTTGTTGTTGTATTTTTTTTGTGTGTGTGGTACGTGCCCCTTGTGGGAACCAAACCCGGGACTCTAGTCCGCAGGCCGATGCTCAACCGCTGAGCCAAACTGGCCAGGGCAGGTCTTGGTATTTTAAAGAATCATTCCCTGCCCTGGCCAGTTTGGCTCATTGGTTAGAGCCTTGGCCTGCGGACCAGGGAGTCCTGGGTTTAGTTTCCATTAAACCCAGTTGGGGCCGTGTGGGTGGCAACCACTCAATGTGTCTCTCTCACATCGATATTTCTCTCTCTTCCTCCCTCCCTCCCTCCCGCTCTATCTGAAGATAAATGCAAAAAATAATAATAATAATAATCTTTCCCTAGTTCCCAACTCTACTCTGTAGGCCATGAGACCAAAGTCCATTGGAATGAGAGCTCACTTCAGAGGAGGGGGAGTGTTTGAATCAATGCAGCCACTCCTCCCAAAATGATGGTGTATGACTGGTTCTGGCTTCCTCTCTTCCACCACTCAATTTAAGGACAAGAAGATTGCTGACCTGGAAACGTGGGAGATGATGATGATGTTGACACTTTTAATAACAAGACTATGAGTAGACAAATAGGCAGAAAGTTCATCTTCAAAGCATTGCACCCACATACACTCATCATAGCCCCACCCTGACCCAGAAGATGGTAGATCCTTAGTGACCCACTGGAACATACACCTGGCACCCAGACCAGAAGCTGTGTTCCCTGGGCTCAGATTAACTCACAAACTCATAATAAATATCCACAGTGGCCATGGCTGTAAGCTGAGTGGTTAATAAACATACACCTGTCTGGGAGGCTCACAACCCAGTGTGTTAATGAGTTGTGTATTTAAGGTTCTCCATTTTCAGGTCAGAGGAACTAAAATTTCACAGAATTTGCCTCATGTCTTTAATCCTAGCAGGTAAGACATTGTTTATTAGTAGGTTGAAACTATCTTATTCATCCCTGTATCCTCAGCAACCAGCATACTATCTAACACAAAGTAGACACTAAGTATGTAATTTTTCTCATAGGCTCACAACCAAGGGCATGGATACAATCATTAACTACAACAACAAATCACAGATTGAACCCCCACTCCCCACCTCCATGTGTAATAGGATTTTTCAGACACATAGAAGGTGCTCACGATTATAAATTCTATAAAGCTGACAGGTCTTGTTCATAACCATATACAAGCTCCTATAATGTTTGGCAAATAGTAGGCACTCAAAAGATTTGTCAAAAGAATGAATGGCATCCCTGACCAGTGTGGCTCGGTTGAAGTATCATCCCTTGCACAGAAGGTTCTCGGTTTCACAGGTTTGATTCTTGGTCAGGGCTCATACCCAGGTTGCAAGTTGGGGAGTATACGGGAAGCAACCAATTCATGTTTCTCTCTCACATCGCTGTTTCTCTCTTCCTTTCCCTTCTTCTAAAATCAATTTTTAAAAAAACGAATGAATGGCAGAAACAGCTCCCTAGAGCTTTTTCATATTGTTTCATAGGGGCAAGTAGAGATTGATTTGACTGATTGGTGCCCTCTGGTGGTAAAGAAAACAGGGATATTTAACCTCACTCTGTGGCATCTCCTGGTACTCTACAACCAGGATCTACTTGACTGAAGAATCAATTACCTTTCTGGCAAAGAAAAAAAGATATGGAAATCTTGGTCAGATAAATAAAAGGGAGGGGTACTTGCTTTAGAAAAATTAATTCTGACCTTAAGGGGTCAAATTTTTTTTCATTATGCATATCTTAACACATGTAAACCTTGAATAGTGCTCTTCTTTTTTTTTTATTCCTCACTCGAGGACATATTCCCATTTATCATCAGATAGAGTGGGAGGGAAGGGGAGAGAGAGAGACAGAGAGAAACATCGACATGATAGAGCCACATCGACTGGTTGTCTCCTGCATGACCCACCAGGGTCAGGGATGAACCGCAACCGAAGTATGTGCCCTTGACCAGGATTGAACCTACAACTCATTGGTCTGTGGGCCAATGCTCTAATCACTGAGCCAAACCGCCCAGGGCCTTTTTAATTGATTTTAGAGAGGAAGAAAGAGGGAGAGAGAGATGGAAACATCAATGAGTGAGAACACTGATTGGACACCTCTTGCATGCCCCCCAATGGGGATTTGGCCCACAACCCGGGCATGTGCCCTGACTAGGAATCAAACTGGCGACCTCTTGGTGCATGGGTCAATGCTCAACCACTGAGCCACACCAGCCAGGCTTGAATAATGCTCTTAAGGAGCCACAATATTCCTTTAATAATAATAGTTAAGCCTGGGGCAGTTTGGCTCAGTGGTTAAAGCATCGGGCCTGAGGACCGAAGGGTCTCGGGTTTGATTCCTGGTCAAGGGCACATAACTGTGTTCCAGGTTTGATTCCTGGCCCTGGTCAGGTTCATGCAGGAGGCAACCAGTTGATGTGTCTCTCTCACATTGATCTCTCTCTCTCTCTCTCTCTCTCTCTCCCCCCCCCCCCCATGCTCTTCCTCCCGTTCTATCTAAAAATCAATGGGAAAATATCCTTGGGTGAGGATTAAAAAAAAAGCTGAGCCCTGGCCGGTTTTGCTCAGCGGTTAGAGCATCAGCCTGCGGTCCCGAGAGACCCGGGTTCGGTTCCCGCTAAGGGCATGTACCTTGGTTGCAGTTTGTTCCCGGCCCTGGCTGGTCGTGCGGGTGGCAGCCACTCGATGTGTCCCTTTCACATCGATGTTTCTCTCTCTCTCTCTCTTCCTCTCTCTCCCTCCCACTCCACCTGAACAAAAAAAAAAAAAAGCTGACACTTGTGCATTATGTAACAGGATCTTATTTTTCTTTTTTCTTTATTGATTTGAGAGAGAGAGAAAGTGAGAGGGAGAGAGAGAGAGAAAATCAATGAGAGAGAACATCAATTGGCTGCTTCCTGCATGCCCCCCACTGGGGATTTGGCCCACAACCCAGGCATGTGTCCTGACCGTGAATCAAACTGGCAACCTCCTGGTACATGGGTCATTGCTCAACCACTGAGCCACTCTGGCGGGGCTGTAACAGGATCTTTATATGAAGTATTCCATTTAAGTCTCACAAAAAATTCATGACATGGTCATTACTAAAATATCTACTTAACTGTGTGTAATAAGGCTTAGAGAGGTTAAGAAAGTCACCCGATGGCCTTGGCCGGTGTAGCTCAGTTGGTTGGAGTGTCATCCCATGCACCAAATGGTTGTGAGTTCAATTCCCCATCAGAGCACATGCCTGGGTTGCCAGTATATTCGAGAGGCAACTGACCAATGTTTTTCTCTCTCTCTCCCTTCCTCTCTCTAAGATCAATAATAATGATAATAATATATTTTGTTTTTGAAATTCACCCAGTAAATAAATGGTAGAACCTGGAGCTGAACCTCGGCTACACTTTAGTGTGACTGCTCCTAACCATTATGCTGTAATGTTCCTAGTCTAACGTGCCCACAGCAATCTGTGCATATTATCACCTTAACACAATATTGCAATTATTTGTTTACCTCTTTCTCCTAGCCTCTGAGGTAGTCTTAAAAAAGAGCCATTCATTCACTCAACAAATATTTATTGAGTGTGTGCTCTGTGATAGGCCCTGTGCTAAGTTCCAAGCATACAGTAGTGAATGAGACAGAAATGATTGGGCACTGCCCTCATGGAGCTTACATTTCTAGTGGATGAAACAGAAACAGACAAAAACAGGTAATTAGTAGACAATATCATTGCAAACTCTGGTGAATACTAATGAAGGTTAGATTAAGGGGACCAAGACTAAAAATGTTGAGGTCAATACAATTTTATTATTATTTTTTGTAAATGGAGGCAGGGAAAGTACAGAAGAAACCTCTGTGAGGTTACATTTAAATGAATAGAGGATACTTATCTGACAGGGGAGATACCATGATCACAAAGGTGGTTTTCCCAGGGCGAGGCTTATCCATTGCATTCCGGATGTGCTGACCCCAGCGATTTCCCCAATGTGGGAAACTTGACTGCACAATTTGTGGTAGTGGGGGACTGTGTTTGCACTCTCCCCTGGAAATAAATAAATAAATAAATGGACCAGCCTGCAAAATGTGAGGACAAAAGTAGTATTCTAGTTTCTGGCTTATGATCATCATATCTTATTTATCCTTGACACTGAGCATAGGACTTAACATTTCTTAAGTGTCATCCAATGTGGAGTGAGTGGTTGACTAATCTCTCAGCTCTTTTATCTTCCTCAGACTTGAACAGTGCTGCTTCCTCCTCTCAGTCAATTCAAACTCAAATCATGCTTCAAGACTCAGCACTAGCCTCATCTCCTCCAGTAAACCTTCCTTAACAATCAAAGCATTCTTTAACCATAAAGAAGAAGGAAATCTTGCTATAATTGACAACATGGATGAACATTAAGGGCATTTTGCTAAGTGAAGTAAGTCAGAGAAAGACAAATACAAATACCGTATGATTTCACTTATGTATGGAATCTCAAAAGGCCAAGCTCATGGAAACACAGGGTAGACTGGTGGTTGCCAGGGGCCGAGGAATGGGGGAAATGTTAGATAATGTTAGTTAAAGGGTATAAACTTCCAGTTATAAGAGGAATGAATTCTGGGGATCTAGTGTACAGCATAATGACAATAGTTAACAATACTGTATTGTATGCTTGAAAGTTTCTAAGAGAGATCTTTTTTTTATTTCTTGGTACGTGCCCCTAGCAGAAAACGAACCCAGGACTCTCTGGTCTGCAGGCTGATGTTCCAACCACTGAGCCAAACTGGCCAGGGCTAAGAGAGTAGATCTTAAATGTTATCACCAACATCAACACCACCACAACAAAGGGTTACTATATAAGGTGAAGGATGTGTTATATGTATTAACTAACTTTATTGTGGTAATCATTTTGTGATATATACATGTAACAAATTATCACATTGTACACCTTAAACTTAATGCTGTCTATCAATTCTATCTCATTAAAGCTGGGGGACAAAAAACAAAAAAAACAAACACTCAAAACATCCTGAGCACCTGGCCAATGGACTCAGTGGTTGAGCATCAACCCATGCATGAGGAGGTTGGCAGTGTGATTCTCAGTCAGGGCACATGCCCAGTTTGTGGGCCAGATTCCCAGTGAGGAGCATGCAGAAGGCAGCCGATCAAAGTTCTCTCTCATTGATGTTCCTGTCTCTCTCTCCCTTCTTCTCTTTCTCTAAAATCAATAAAGGAAAGAAGGAAGGAAGGAAGGAAGGAAGGAAGGAAGGAAGGAAGGAAGGAAGGGAGGAAGGAAGGAAGGGGGGAGGGAGGGGAAGAAAGAGAGAGAGAGAGAGGGAAAGAAGAAAGAAAGAACAAAAGAACGAACGAAAGAACGAAAGAACGAAAGAAAGAAAGAAAGAAAGAAAGAAAGAAAGAAAGAAAGAAAGGAAGGACATTCTGAGCAAAAAAGGCAGCAAGTTCAAAGGTACAGAGCAAGAGAGCAAAATAGAGTATGGAAACTCCAAGTAGTTCAGTATGGCTGGGCATAGAATTTGGTGGAGACAATAGTAAGAGACAAGACTAGAACATTGATAGTGATCACATTCATTCATTCACTAGACATTTATTAAGTATTTACAGTCTGCTAGATACTGGGCATACAGACCCGATCCTTGTTTGCATGGACTCAAAGTCAAGGGCAAAAAGGTAGATAATAAACAATTAAAATTTGTTTTTTTTAAGTCCTAAAAAAATAAAATAAATGGGGTGATGAGATAAAGGAACATATTTCAGATTGGGTGGTCAGTGAAGGCCTAACTAAAGAGGTGATATTTCTTCTGAGATCTGAAGAATGAATAGGAGAAAAAGTCAAGAAAAAACCTTCCAGGTCCTGGCAAGGTAGCCCATTTGGTTAGACTGAAGTCCCAATACACCAAGTTTGCAGAGTTCAATCCCAGGTCAGGGCACATACTAGAATCAACCAATGAATGCATAAATAAGTGGAACAGCAAATTGATGTTTCTTTCTCTCTCTTTCTCCCCTATCCTCTCTCTCTCTAAAAATCAATAAATAAAAATATTAAAAGAGATAAAAAGAAAACAAAAAACATTCCAGGCAGAGCAAAAAGCTTATATCAAAACTTGTGTGGGGCCCTGGCCGGTTTGGCTCAGCAGTTAGAGCATCGGCCTGCGGTCCAGAGAGACCTGGGTTCGGTTCCCACTAAGGGCACGTACCTCAGTTGAAGTTTGTCCCCGGCCCTGGTTGGGTGGTGTGGGTGGCAACCACTCGATGTGTCGCTTTCACATCGATGTCTCTCTCTCTCTTTCCTCCTCTCACTTTATCTGAACAAAATATGGAAAAATGTCCTCGGGTGAGGGAAAAAAAAAAGAAAGAAAAAAAAACTTGTGTGGGAAAAAACTTGATACAACCAAGGAATTAAAAGAAGGCTAATGTTACTATAGCTAAGCAAACAAGGGGAAGAGTCATCAAGAAAAAGGATGGAGCCCAGCAGGTGTGGCTCAGTGAATTGAGCATTGTCTTATGGACTGAGAGGTCCCAGTTTGATTCCTGATCAGGGCACATGGCCAGGTTGTGGGGTCTATCCCCAGTAGGGGGCGTGCAGGAGGCAGCTTATCCATGTTATCTCTCTCACATCAGTGTTTCTAGTGCTGTCTCCCTTCCTTTCTCTAAAAAAATCAATACAAACATTTTTAAAAAGAAAAAGGATGGAAGAGCAAATGCGGGACCATATTGATCATGGCCTTATAGAAATGTTTTTATTTTAGGAACAAGTGGAAGTGTTGACCTTAAAAATAAAAGTCAGTTATTTTATCAGCAAATATGGTATTTGGAAACAGCAAAGAATTATAATTGAGGGTAAGTAAGCTATAACAAAGCTGTGGGCAAGTGCCACAAAAAAAGGAGAGGGACATTATTATTATTATTATTTTTAATCTTCACCCAAGGATATTTTTACTTATCTTCAGAAAGAGTGGGAGGGAGGGAGAGGGAGAGACAGAGAGACAGAGAAACATCAATGTGAGAGAGACACATCGATTGGCTGCCACCCACACAACCCCAACTGGGGCCAAGGACGAACTGTAACCGAGGTATGTGCCCTTGGCTGGAATCAAACCCAGACTCCCTGGTCCGCAGGCTGACACTCCAACCACTGAGCCAAACTGGCCAGGGAGAGAAGAGGATTTCTTATTGGCTGAGTTGCTGGGGTAGTTGATTTTTTTTTTTTAAATCCTCACCTGAGAATATTTTTCCATTTATCTTCAGATAGAGTGGGAGGGGGAAGGAGAGAGAGAGAGAAAAACATGGATGTGAGAGAGTCACATCAACTAGTTGGCTCCCGCAGGACCCCGACTGAGGCTGGGGACCAAACCGCAACGTGCCCTTGACTGGAATTGAACCCACAACTCTTTGGTCCACAGTCCAATGCTCCAACTGCTGAGCCAAACCAGCCAGGGCAAAGTAGTTGATTTCTTATAGTAGATGCACTGTACATCTTTTCCTTTTGGGGCCTATAACTGATGACTCTGTTCTCTTTTTTAAAATTGATTTTAGAGAGAGACACAGATAGACGGACAGACAGACATACACTGATGTGAAAGAGAAACATTATTCAGCTGCCTCTTGCATGCACCCTGACCTGAGTATATGCCCTGACCAGGAATCTAACCCACTACCTTTTGGTGTAAGGATAACACTCCAAGCAACTGAGTCATACCAAACAGTGCTGATTCTTTCCTTTTGATGCTTCTTCTATAGAGGTCTGTAACCAACAATTCTCCCTAAGTTGACATCCAGTGATATTGTGGAGGAACTTCTGCTTCTGGACTCCTGATTCTATTTTAGTGAGGTTTTCCTTTATTAATTTTCACAGGAGCCACTGACAAGTTTTTTAAAAGAGACTGACATGCTAGGATTTTAGTTTCAGAAAACTCATTCTGGCAACCACATGGAAATGGATTAAAGGACAATACCACTCCTGCAAAAGTTCCTTTAAAAACTATTTCATAGGTGCCCTGGACAGTTTGCTCAGTGGTTACAGCGTCGACCTGCGGTCTGGAGAGACCCGGGTTCGGTTCCCACTAAGGGCATGTACCTCGGTTGCAGTTTGTCCCCAGCCCTGCTTGGGTCGTGCGGATGGTAGCCACTAGATGTGTCCCTTTCACATAGATGTTTCTCTCTCTCTCTTTCTCCCACTCTCTCTGAACAACAACAACAAAAAAAGGAAAAATGGCCCTGGCCGGTTTGGCTCAGCGGTTAGAGCGTCCGCCTGCGGTCCGGAGAGACCCGGGTTCGGTTCCCGCTAAGGGCATGTACCTCGGTTGCAGTTTGTCCCCGGCCCTGGTTGGTCGTGCGGGTGGCAGCCACTCGATGTGCTCCTTTCACATCGATGTTTCCCTCTCTCTCTCTTCCTCTCTCTCCCTCCCACTCTGTCTGTGCAAAAAATGGAAAAATGTCCTCGGGTGAGGATAAAAAAAAAAGGAAAAATGTCCTCAAGTGAGGATAAAAAATAAAATAAAAATAAATAAAAATTGCCCTGGCCGGTTTGGCTCAGCGTTGGAGCGTCTGCCTGTGGTCCGGAGAGACCCGGGTTCGGTTCCCACCAAGGGCATGTACCTCAGTTGCGGTTTGTCCCCGGCCCTGGTTGGTCGTGCGGGTGGCAGCCACTCGATGTGTCCCTTTCACATCGATGTTTCCCTCTCTCTCTCTCTCTCCCTCCCACTCTATCTGTACAAAAAATGGAAAAATGTCCTCGGGTGAGGATAAAAAAAAAAAAAAAAAAGAAATCCTCCCTTGCCCTGGCCCAGCAGTTAGAGCATCTGGCCTGCGGTCCAGGGAGACCCCGGTTTGGTTCCCGCTAAGGGCACTATCCCGTTTGCAGTTTGTCCCCGTGCAGGTGGCAGCCACTCGATGTGTCCCCTTACGCGTGATGTTTCTCTCTCTCTTCCTCTCTCTACCTCCCACTCTATCTGAACAAAAAAAGAAAAAAGAAATCCTCCCTAGAGGGCCCAAATTAGCTCCAACCTTGCCCTTTTGACCCAAGCGGAGGAAGTGAGAAAAAGGAAGCAGCCGCCATCTACCAGCAAGCATCCGGTCTGGTGTCGCAAAAAGACCGTAAATCAAACCCTGTTTAGCTCCTCCCCCATTAAGGGCGGTCCTGAAGAGCGACAGACACCAATGGCGAGCAACCCGTCGGGGCACTTGCCCAATGGCGCTGGAGCTGGGCGGAGTCATGCGGCACGAGTTCTCCCAGGCTGTCCCAGGATCTCTTGGGGTACCCCTGCAGGTTTTTTGGAGTGTACAGAAGGTTTGCTGAAGAGGTTCAGCTTCTGCATAGGGGCTTCGGCAGTTCGGTCACAGTGGGAAGAAGTTGTGTCGTCGGCTTTAAACTCGAAGTGGGGGAGCGAGACGACCCTGAGGGATGGGGCCAGCGCCTGCAGGAGCACAGCTTCGCGGAGCTGCTGGGGATGCGGAGGTGAGTGAGCAATTTGGGAGGGAGGGATGCTCAGCGTGTCGGAGGTGACCGTTCACCAGCAAGGAGCACGAGAGGAGGCCCCTCTGGAGGAGCTCCACTCCCCGGATCCTTCAGCCAGGGGCACGTGGTGGCGCGCCTGGAGCACTTCAGTGAGGCTCTCGCAGGTGTGGGTTTGAGGATGGGGGCGGGTCCAGGGCTGTAGTGGAGAAGGTTCGGATCTCGCAGGTCAGATTTGAAGTCTGCTCACACTATAGGCATACTGGACTTCCTTCAAGCGTTCGTTTTCTTCCAGGATTATTGTGAGGATTGAGTGATTTGCTGAGTATATTCTCCAGAGCCACTAAGTTGTAGCTCTTTTCATCACTCATTAAGCACTAACGTATACAGGGTTAGTCTGGGCTTACTAGGGGAGGTGGAACCTGGCAGGATTTGAATAGAGCAAGTGTGGAGATGGCATTTGCAAAGTTCCAGGATGAATCCAGCAGAAGAGGAAGCACCCTGATGTGTGGTACCTGGAAATACAAGAAACTCAGGAATTGCTTAGGATAGGGCCCAGTCAGCTACTACCCCTACTATCTCCAATCAGTGCTCCATGTTTGTGCTGTCAAGTAGACAGGGTGCCCACAGCTTAAGAAGTTTTCAGCCTAGAGCTCAGTGATGTTCTTCTAAGGAATGATTATCTTGAGTTTTACACACTCTTGACTCCCACTCAAAAGAGGGACCAGAAGCAGGTAAAGATTTTAACCCACATCCCATCGTGGCACTTAAGGCAGTGGATACTAAACATCTACAACCTCACACTAGCTTCTCCCTCTCACTGGCCACAGATGATGGAACCAGCTCTGGAAGGCACAGTCAAAGAGGGGAAGAAGGAATCCTCAAAGAAGCATACAGTGGCTGGGTCTCCAGTGGAGGGTCTCCTAAAACCGGTGAAGCTTAGCCGGGCAGAATTGTACAAGGAACCTACCAGTGAGGAACTGAATTGTCTTCGGGAGACTGAGAGCCTGTTCCACTCCAGCTTGCTTCGTTTACAGGTACTGTTGTGTGGCTAGGGCATCGCTTAGAGGGTCAGGCCTGAGATCCTGTGGCTAAAGGACTCTCCCCCACCCCTTCTTACAGGTAGAAGAGCTACTGAAGGAAGTGAGACTGTCAGAGAAGAAGAAGGAGCGGATTGATGCTTTCCTATGGAAAGTCAACCAGCGGATCATGAGGGTGCCCTCAACCCCTGAGACGGAAGTAAGACCAATAGTATAGGGAACTGGAAAGCCCAGAAGAGGTCCTCAGTGGGAGCATCTGAAACAGGAGCCTTTCTATTATTCTCTGGAGGGGTTAGTGTGCTAGGGAGCTTATTCTCACAGTCAAGAGGCTAAGCTGGGAGTGCAGTTACATGTTTGTTCATTTAGCAAATGATTATGTGCCTTGCAATAGTTGTGTTCTTAGGTTACTTACATCTGTGAACAAAGCAGCCTATGTATTAGTGTTGGGGTTATGGACAATAGATAGTAAGCATGATAACTAAACTGTATGGGAACATTATAAGGTTGTAAGCACTATGAAAAAAGGAAAAAAACGGGTCGAGGTAAGGGGATTATGGGAATATCAGAGGATGGGAAGTGACATTTATGTGAAAATCTAAGGAAAGATATCCAGGAAGGGGAAACAGCCAACACAAAGGCCCAAAGGCAGGAGTAGGTCTGGTACGTTCCTTGGAATGAATGAGAGGAAAATAGAAGATGAGTTCAGAAAGGTAATGGAGGAAGGGGTATTTCATGCAGGGCCTTGTACACCAAAACAAGACTTAGGCTTTGCTCTGGATAAAATGGGAGACTGCTGCAGGGTGTTTTTTTCCTTTTTTTTGTAGAGCAGTGATATGATCTAACTTCAGTTTTATTTTATCCTCACCCGAGGACATTTTTCCATTTTTTGTTCAGATAGAGTGGGAGGGAGAGAGAGAGAAATATTGACGTGAAAGAGACACATCGAGTGGCTGCCACCCGCATGACCAACCAGGGCCGGAGACAAACTACAACTGCAGTACGCACTCCTACCGGGAACCGAACCTGGTCTCTCTGGACTGCAGGCCGACACTCCAACCGCTGAGCCAAACCGGCCAGGGCTTAACTTCAGTTTTAAAAAGTTCACTCAGGCCCTGGCCGGTTTGGCTCAGTGATTAGAATGTCAGCCCGCGGACCAAGGAGTCTTGGGTTTGATTCTGGCACATTCCTCGGTTGCAGTTCGTCCCCGGCCCTGGTTGGGGTTGTGCGGGTGGCAACCAAATGATGTGTCTTTCTCACACACACTGATGTTTCTCTCTCTTCCTTCCTCTCTCCCTCCCACTGTATCTGAAGATAAATGCAAGAATGTCCTTGGGTGAGGATTTAAAAAAAAAAAGAAAAGAAAAGAAAGAAAGTGGAATGGGAGTTCTTAGCAGATGAGTAAGGTGATTTGAATGTTTTTGGCTTGAACAACTAGTATGGAATTGCCTTAATGGAGAAGACGTGTTTATAAGAAGATCAGGAGTTTGTTTTCAAACATGTTGTCATTTTGTATTTGAGAGGTGTACTAAACATCCAAGAGACATGTTCAGAGGACAATCAAATCAATATGTATCGCTGTCTCTGTTCCCACAGCTGACTGACCAAACGTGGCTCCCAGCTGGGGTCCGAGTCCCTCTCCACCAAGTGCCCTATACTGTGAAGGGCTGTTTCCGCTTCCTGCCTCCAGCCCAGATCACTGTTGTGGGCAGCTACCTTTTGGGCACCTGTATCCGGCCAGACATCAATGTGGATGTAGCACTGACCATGCCCAGGGTAAGGTCCAGAGTTCAGGGGATAGAGATGCCTGCTGTTGTACCAGTTACAAATCCCAGGGTCTCTCTCTTTTTCCTGCCTGCTGCTTGCCAGTGGATTGAATTCTGAATTCTAAATCAAAAGGGTAGACCACTGCAGTCATCTTTAGAGGGCCGCTTAGGTGATTTAGAGGGCCAACTGCTGCCCCTTTAAACCTTTGTGAACTGAGTCTAGTGTTGCTAGTCCTGACTCAGGCACTCTGGCCAGCAGAGAATTCCTGGAGCTATAACTCTTCATCTTAGCTTCATCTGGGTCCCCAAGCTCTCAAATTGTAAGTACTTAAGTGCCTGGCCATCTCTCTCTTTTCCTGACCCCCTCCAGGAGATCCTACAAGACAAGGATGGGCTGAACCAGCGCTACTTCCGCAAGCGTGCCCTCTACCTGGCCCACTTGGCTCACCATTTGGCCCAAGACCCCCTCTTTGACAGTGTTCACTTCTCCTATACCAATGGCTGCCACCTGAAACCCTTGCTGCTGCTGCGACCTCATGGTGGGAGGCACACACTTGGCTGAGGGCACAGTATGGGGTGACACATCCAGTGGGGGAAGCACAGGGCCCTTAAGTCCAATGTGAGAGGCTTGGGTCTCAAGTATGAAGAAGAAGGTATAGGGACCTCAAATTCTGAGGTGGGAGTACATGGAACCCTCAAGTAGGTGAGGGGTAGTGCAGGGGCCCCTCTGGCTTAAAGGGCTGCAGGGTCTCAGCATCCTTTTTCCCTCCCAGGGAAGGATGAACACCTGGTCACTGTACGTCTCCATCCATGCCCTCCACCTGACTTCTTCCGCCCATGCCGCCTGCTGCCCTCCAAGAACAATGTGCGCTCTGCCTGGTACCGAGGGCAAAGTCCTCCAGGGGATGGTGAGCAGGTGACTGGTGTCCAGGTGGAGCTGGAGGAAGGGATGTGGGAACTTTTCTCATGGCATTTCCTTTCTTCCCACAGGTAGTCCAGAACCCCCTACCCCCCACTATAACACATGGGTCTTGCAGGACACAGCCCTCAAGTCCCATGTACAGTTGCTATCAACTGTGCTGGGCTCAGCTTTGGGGCTGAAGGATGGTGTGGTACTTCTGAAGGTCTGGCTACGGCAGCGAGAACTAGATAAGGTGGGTTGGGAGTGGCCCAGCTTCCCTTCCTTGCTGAGTGTTGGGCTGACTCTGAGTTTGGGCCTCTCTCTCCATCTTTCTTTCAGGGCCTGGGAGGGTTTAGTGGGTTCCTTGTCTCCATGCTGGTTGCCTTCCTTGTGTCCACACGCAAGATCCACAATACCATGAGCGGCTACCAGGTCCTGAGAAGCGTCCTGCAATTTCTGGGTGAGGTGGTTAGACTTGGAAAGGCCAAGGGTTCCACTCATTCTGGGAATCTTCTTAACTTGTCAGGAATCATTTGGTTTCTTGCCATCAGATAGATGAGCAAACTGAGTCCCAGAGGTAGTTGCGGTCACCTGGCCAGAGGGAGGGTGTCATTAGGGCTGGGTCTCCTGGGAGAAGAATACTTTCTGATACCCACTTTCTCTGGTTTACTTCAGCCACCACAGATCTGACAGTCAATGGGATCAGTTTATGTTTCAGCTCAGATCCCTCCTTGGTGAGTGGGGCAGGGCTGAGTCTGGGCAAGGAGACCTGAAGGTAAGGTCCCACCCTGACTGGCTTTTCTCCACCCCTCCAAGCCGGCCCTGGCTGACTTCCACCAGGCCTTCCCTGTTGTCTTCCTGGACTCCTCAGGCCGTCTCAACCTTTGTGCTGATGTCACTGCCTCCACTTATCACCAGGTACTGATGGTTCCCCACTCTTAGGTTCCCCAGATGTCCCAGGTCGATCTCTGTCTCTTCTGCCAGCACCAGAACCTCAGAAACTCCTCTCTAAAGAGTTAAGAGTTTACTGCCCTGGCCGGTTTGGCTCAGCGGTTAGAGCGTCAACCTGCAGTCCACAAAGACCCGGGTTCGGTTCCCGCTAAGGGCATGTACCTTGGCTGCAGTTTGTCCCCGGCCCTGGTTGGGTCGTGTGGGTGGCGGCCACTCGATGCGTCCCCTTCACATCGATGTTTCTCTCTCTTCCTCTCTCTCCTTCCCGCTCTATCTGAGTAAAAAATGGAAAAATGTCCTCGGGTGAGGATGAAAAAAAAAAAAAAAGAGTTAAGAGTTTAGATCAGGCATGTCCCTTAGTCTGAGCCCTCAGGTCAGTGAGGCCAAGGGTACAGTGGTGGCAGTCTCACATCTTGAGTCCCTGTGGCTCCAGGTGCAGCACGAGGCACGGCTGTCTATGGTGTTGCTGGATAGCAAAGCTGAGGACGGATTCCAGCTGCTATTAATGACTCCTAAACCCATGATCCGGGCTTTTGACCACGTTCTGCAGTAAGTTTAGGGGTGACAGGGTATATCAGTGAGTCCTGGTTCCCTGGGGCTACAGTGAGAGGGCAGAGGTCCTTGGGCAGGTGTTCAGATTTTCCTGGTTTGGGGGGAGGTAGAGCTGATAGAGGCCACCTGTATCTGATTTTTCTCTGTCCCTTTATGCCCCATCCCCAGTCTCTGTCCACTGAGTCGTCTGCAGGCAGCATGTCACCGGCTGAAGCTATGGCCAGAACTTCAGGACCATGGTGGGGACTATGTCTCAGCTACTTTGGGCCCACTAACCACCCTCCTGGAGCAGGGCCTGGGGTCCCGGCTGCACCTGCTGGCTCACTCTCGGCCTGCAGTCTCAGAGGTGAGGTGGTATGGATGGGTCAGAGAGTTTGTGGGTCAAAAGGGGTTGGATTCAGGGTCCCAGAAGATAAAAGACACACCATCCATCTACTTAGAAAGTGGGTTTCCAGGCTAAGCTGGAGGACTCTTGAGTTAAGCTCAGCCTTTCTGCTCTTTGCAGTGGGACATCAGCCAGGACCCACCAAAGCACAGAGACTCTGGGACCCTGACACTGGGATTGCTCCTTCGGCCTGAGGGGCTGACCAGTGTCCTTGAGCTGGGTCCAGAGGCTGACCAGCCTGAGGTGAGGAGGTCTGGAGTCTGGGGGGTGACTTGATCTCGTCTTGGGGAAGCCTGGCCTGTGCACTGGAAGGAGTGGGGTGGATTGTTCTTAAGCCACCTGGGTTGAGGCCAATCAAGGAGATTTCTGACAGAGCCCTTCTTTGTTGATCTGTCCAGTCACCCCTTTCCTCTCCTTAGGCTGCTGACTTCCGCCAGTTCTGGGGATCTCGCTCAGAGCTTCGGCGTTTCCAGGATGGAGCCATTCGGGAAGCTGTGGTCTGGGAGGCAGTCTCTATGTCTCAGAAGCGCCTTATTCCCCACCAGGTGGTCACCCACCTCTTGGCACTGTAAGTGTTAGCATCTGAATGCCAAGAAGCAACTGTGAGCTGTGGAGCCTTTTAGGAGGATCTGGCCCAGGCTTTTTGGGGTGAGCAGTTCACATCCACCAGCTGACTCCTGGTCCCTAATGTGTACACTGTCTCTGCCCCTCTTCTAGCCATGCTGACATCCCAGAAGCCTGTGTCCACTATATGGGGGGCCTCCTGGATGCACTGATCCAAGGCTTGAAAGAGGTAAGGGCTCAGGTCCAGGGCTGCAGTCAAGGCTAAGGATTGTAGAGGAGCCTGTGAGCTGAATTGTTTGGGGGTTAGAGAGCCCTTACCACCTCAGCCAGGCTGCACTTCCCAGAACGTCCAGCAGAGGGAGGTGCTGACTGCAGCAGCCTGAGCCATGGCAGATTCCCTGGTGGTGGTGGGGTTCTGCAGGGTCCTGGCCTCCTGACTGTTTTCTCCCTCAAAGACTTCCAGCACAGGTGAGGAAGCCCTGGCAGCTGCAGTGCGTTGCTATGATGAACTTAGCCGCCTGCTGTGGGGGTTGGAAGGTCTCCCACTGACTGTGTCTGCTGTGCAAGGAGCTCACCCAGTGCTACGATACACCGAGGTGAGGCACAACAGGGCAGGGAGCCCTTTCTGCTTGGTGATCCCCAAATCTACTTCACTCACCTAGTATTCTTCCAACTCCTGACTCTGGGGCACTCCCCTTCCCAATTCCAGGTCCCTTCTTCATCCTTCCTTATTCCATAGGTGTTCCCACCAACTCCAGTCTGGCCAGCCTACTCATTCCATGAGCACCTTCGAGAGCGGGCCTCTCTGTTGCCCCGGCCTGACAAGCCCTGTCCAGCTTATGTGGAGCCCATGACTGGTGAGGGGGCTCTTGGGAGAGGATGAGGGGGATTGTTCCCACCCCAAGCCACAGTCTGAGACCTCTCACTCTTTTCCCCAGTGGTATGTCACCTAGAGGGGAGTGGTCAGTGGCCACAGGATGCTGAGGCCATACAGCGAGTTCGAGCTGCCTTCCAGCTGCGCCTGGCAGAGCTGCTGACGCAACAGCACGGGCTGCAGTGCCGAGCTACAGCCACACACACTGATGTCCTCAAGGTTTGGCTAGTGCAGGGCAGGGATATCCCTGGCCGAGGGGGGGACAGGGGTGTCAGAGTGCCCCAGGCAATATGTACCTCCCATCCCTTACCCTCTTGCAACAGGATGGGTTTGTGTTCCGGATTCGTGTGGCCTACCAGCGGGAGCCCCAGGTCCTGAAGGAGATGCAGAGCCCTGAGGGGATGATCTCTTTGAGGGACACGCCTGCCTCCCTCAGCCTTGAGAAGGACACAAAACAGATGCCTCTGCTCACTAGTGCCTTGCATGGGTATAGCTACGTGCACAGTCTCCTCTATATATAGACCCTTTTCTGCCTCTGTTCTGTTCTCTTAGCCACCTGTCTCTCTGGGAGGCCAGCTGGTATAATATTTAGGGGTATGAGTTCTGTTGTCAGGCAAGTTCTAGAATCTGACTTTGCCATTTCATTGTCTAAATCCCTTTAGGCACAGTATTGCCCCCTGGACCTTATTTTTCTCATCAGTAAAATGGGAATAATGCTAGGACCATTCTCTTGGGTTATTAGTTAGGAAGATGTGAGATTATACACATAATGCATTAGCACAAAGGCTAGTGTTGGATAAAGGTTGAATAAATAGTGGTGCTTGGGTTGAAATACTGTTCTTGGGCATTAGGTGCCTGAATCTCTTTGCTACTTCTCCCTTCTCCCTCCGCAGACTCCAGCAGCAGCACCCAGCCTTCTCAGGTGTGGCTCGGCTGGCCAAGCGGTGGGTGCGTGCCCAGCTTCTAGGTGAGGAGTTCACCGATGAGAGCCTGGACCTGGTGGCTGCTGCCCTTTTCCTGCACCCTGAGCCTTTCACCCCTCCCAGGTGATTCCCTCCACCTTTTCCTAGGCAGGAAGTTCCCCTTTAGGGCCAGCTTTCATCTCTCATGCTGTGCCTTCAGTACAAATGGGAGAGGGTGGCTAAAGCAAGTGACAGAAGTGGTTCTGAGACACACCCTCAATCCACACCAAAGGGTTTAGGCTACCTAGACTGTGCAAGAAGCTTGGGGATGTGTGGCTGTACCCCACTTTGCTCATTTCTTCCCCTCAGCTCCCCCCAGGTGGGCTTCCTTCGGTTCCTTTTCCTGGTATCAACCTTTGATTGGAAGAATAACCCCCTTATTGTCAACCTCAACAATGAGCTCACTGGTAAGTGGTAGGACTTTGCAGATTACAGAGTATGGCAGGCAGGGATTTTCTCTGTCAGTCTGTTAGGTTTTTTCTCTGTGCCTCCCCTGTTCCAGATAACTACACTTGACCCTGACTGCCTTGGGGTGGGGAGTTAGTAGGAGGGAGAGGCCCAGAACAAGCCTGTAGGGAACTCTTGAATCTGTGAGATGTTATTTGGCCACATGATGACCAGAAATAGAGTGGACTGGGGGTGGTAAGCAGGCAACCTGGAGGGCTGTGAAGGGGAGGAGAGTGGAAGGGAGACTCTGAACACCAGATGAGAAGTCTTGTGGTAGGGAGCAGGAAGGGTCCAGATTAGAATAGATACTCTCTGCCCTGGCTGGCTAGAGTCCCAATATGCCAATGTTGCAGGTTCGATCCCTGGTCAGGGCACATACAAGAATCAACCAATAAGTGCATAAATAAGTGGAACAACAAGTTGATCTTTCTTTTCTCTCTTTCTCTCTCTCTCTCTCCCCCTCTCTCCCCTTTCTCCCTCTCTCCTTCTACTCTCTTCCTCTCCTCCCCCTTCTCTCTCTCTAAAAAATAATAGATACTCAGACCTCTTGGGGGGTGGGGTGGGAGTGCTGATTTCTGGTTGTAATATGAGGAGCTTTTGCTCCCAGCAGAGAGGAAGGTGTCAGCTTTCTAATTCCCCAGGTGTGTGGGAGCTGAGGGTGAGAGGGGGCCAGGGGCATGCCTCAGCTTGTACAGGCCCGGAAACCAGATGGGTGCCAGGCAGTGGAAAATTCTGCCTCTGGGCTGAGGCTGGGAGTTTAATGCCCTGCCTACTTGAGGCAAACTTGGTGTCCCTTTCTTTGCTTTTGCCACTGGGAGGGGCATTGGAAAATCTTGTGATAGGTAGCTTCTGGGTATATAGTAGGAGGACCTGGGGCAGTAGATGGTATCTACGGGAGAGGGGCAAGCTGAGCCAGGATTCCCTCTCGTCCACAGTGGAGGAGCAGGCGGAGATCCGCAGTGGCTTCTTGGCAACTCGGACACAATTCCCTGTCATGGTCATCATTACCCCTCAGGATCGCAAAAACTCCATATGGACACAAGATGGACCCTCACCCCAGGTTCAATCCCATCACTGCCCCCAAATGTATAGTTTTCTCCCCCAAGGAGAAAGCAGGCCCAGCCTGAGCTAAGAGAGACCTATGATCAAGTCAAACTTATTTGATATATGTGTACCCCCAGATCCTACAGCAGCTCATGGTCCTGGCAGCTGAGGCCTTACCTATCCTAGAGAAACAGCTAATGGATCCCCGGGGGCCTGGAGATATCAGGGTAAGCTCCTGACCAAGACTGATTCCAGGGGCTCTGGGGGTTCTACCTTTGAAAGGAAGAATCCCCAGAGCTCTAGGAGCCCTCAGATGATGCATAGTCCCCTTGTTTGCTAAGACTGAATCCAGAGAAGGCATTGAAGCTGCCCAGGGTGACTGGCAGTGGCAGAGCCTGGCGGAAAACCAGGGCCCCACTTCCATCCAGACCTCGTGCTTTTAACCTATGCTCCTTGTGTTAGAGCCAAGCTAGCACCAGCTGGGTCTTGGTGTTTCTGCCTTCAAATGAGCATTCAAGCCCATCATAAATGGGTGGTCACATAAAGGGGAAGAGAAAAATCATGGTGGGCATTTAGAAAGGTTTGTGGTCAGCTCCCAACTCTTACGTGGACACTGTTGATCCTCCCTGTCCTTTCTCAGACAGTGTTCCGGCCACCTTTGGACATGTATGATGTGCTGATCCGCCTATCTCCACGCCATATCCCCCGGCACCGCCAGGCTGTGGACTCGCCAGCTGCCTCTTTCTGTCGTGGCCTGCTCAGTGAGCCAGGGCCCTTGTCCCTGATGCCCGTGCTGGGCTACGATCCTCCTCAGCTCTATCTGGCACAGCTCAGGGTAGGTCCTAAGGGCTGGCTGACCCTGGGGAGGGGACTTCGAGGTAAAGCTGGAGCCATGGAGGTAACTCTCTGTCCTGTAATCTTGTCTCTGTACTGCCCTTTCTTAGGAGGCCTACGGGGACCTGGCCCTTTTCTTCTATGACCAGCATGGCGGAGAGGTGATTGGTGTCCTCTGGAAGCCCACCAGCTTCCAGCCTCACCCTTTCAAGGTATGCTGGCTGGTGATAGCCATCTGTTCCTGAGTGTGTACATATGGTTCCATGTGGGCATGCATGTCTGTGTGTAGCCTGCTCCATGAGTGACCCTGTGTCAGGTGTGAAGTGTGTGTGTCTTGATGTCTCTGGGTATGCCTTGTGACACTTCATTTCTCTGATTCCCCCAGGCCTCCAACACAAAAGGGCGCATGGTGGTGTTGCAAGGTGGGGAGCTGGTGATGGTGCCCAATGTAGAAGCAATCCTGGAGGACTTTGCCATCCTGGGCGAAGGCCTGGTACGGGCTGTGGATGCCAGAAGTGAGAGGTGGACTGTATGATCTCCGTTCTAGGGAACAACCTGTAGATGGACGGTAGGACTTTAGACCTCTGGAGCAAGGTGCCAGTTGGTGGGACCTCCACCCTCGTTGCATATGGACTCTCCATGGACAGCCTGCTGGTGTGGACACACTGAATTGTCCCCAAAAATGTCCTACCCCAATTTTCTGTCATGCTCCAACATTGGGGCAGAGTCCATGATGTCCTTTGGAGTCCCCTGGACCTGATTGAACTCCTAGATGGTGGGAGCCAGCTCAAAGAGGGAATTGAATGAACCCAGGATATCCGTCTACCTGTCAGCCCTGGCTTGGGATACTTTTTTCTTCCTAGGCTGCTCCCAGAAGCTTGGAGAGAAGGGCACATACCCAAGGCTGGGACTCTGTCCTCTTCCCATTGCCAGAATGTGTGCCTAGACATCAGCATGTCCTTCATTGCGTCTTTGGTCTTTTATATATATATATGTATATATATATATATATATATATATTTCTTATTTATTTGTCACTCTTAGAAAAGCTCATTTTTTACTGGACTCAGACTTAGAGGTAGAAGCTCTCAGAGAGGACAGCCTACTTCTCTTGGCGATCTGTTCCTGGCGCTTTTCTTTTGCCTCCTTCATTCTCTTAGCCAAAAGTTTAGCATATTCTGCAGCCTCTTTCTTATTTTTTCTTAGTTCGTTGTTTCTTCAGAGAAATACGCCAACGTTTGTGTTGCAGGACACGTGGAGTAACAAGGTGCTGAATCTTGGGTGCTTTAGTCCTAGGTTTCTTACCTTATTTGTTTAGGGGCTTCCTCACAACATACTGGCAGACATCATCTTCTTTAGAGAGATTGAAAAGTTTTCGGCCCTGGCCGGTTTGGCTCAGCGGTTAGAGCATCGGCCTGCGGTCCGGAGAGACCCGGGTTCAGTTCCCGCTAAGGACATGTACTTCGGTTGCAGTTTGTCCCCGGCCCTGGTTGGTCGTGCGGTGGCAGCCACTCGATGTGTCCCTTCACATCGATGTTTCTCTCTCTCTGTCTCTTTCTCTCTCTCCCTCCCACTCTATCTGTACAAAAAATGGAAAAATGTCCTCGGGTGAGGATAAAAAAAAAAAAAAGAAAAGTTTTCGGATTCTGCTAGCTCTCTTGGGACCCAGGCGTTGAGGCACAGTAGTATCTCCCCTTTTTTTACAATGACAAAATTGAGAACACTGAGATTGGCATCCACAATGCAACCCGGAACAGATTTGCGCTTCCTCTCTCCTGTCCTCCTTGGTCTATAGCAGGAATGCCCCTTACTCAGGAGCAGGCGGACACAGCCATGGGTCAAGACGCCCTGCTTCATGGGGAAACCTTGTTTGTCGTTCCCACCACTGATTCGAACCACATAGCCCTTCCATTCTTCACCCAGGGTGTCAGCAGCAACTTCTGTGGCCATACGCTTCTTATAAAAGGTTCAAAGTTTGCGTTCATCGTCCACTTCAATGAGTTTCTGGCAGCCAGTGGCTGGGAAAGAGATGTTCAGCATCCTGAAGCAGCCGACCGCCTCCGAGGCGCCACGAAAAACGAGGCGCGTTTTTGGTCTTTAAATGGGGCCCAGGGAAGATGTGCTTCCTGGGTATCAGAGTACCAGCCCTGGGCAGGGGGGGGGGGGCTATTAGATCACACTGAAAGGGTATATTGCTCTTCTGTGTTGATTTTGCTGCTTTCCAGGATGGAAACATGGGGAAGCACAGAGGACAGGAAGAGGCTAGGTGGGTGAAGGGATGAGGGAGACTGGTGGTCCCCCAGTCCAGGAGAGATGCAGAAGCACAGAATGCTGCCCTGGCATTTTAATTTCCGACTTCACCCACCTCTATGCCTCTGCCCATTCATGTCACAGACCCCCTTGCAGTGTGCTCCAGGAGCTCCAGTGTCCTGGAGGAGGGAGGATGCTACTTCCTTTCAGGCCAGGAGGCCACCAGAAGACTTCTAGGGAAAGAATCAATTTGTGATCTCTGCCCAGAATGTGGGGGGGTGGTGATGGTGAAAGAAAACCTGAGAGTGAATGAAAAGTTGACATTTATTGAATGCCTTATAACAGCTGAGCACTATTTGTTATTTTGCATATCTTATTTATGGGAATTTGATCATCTAATTAAACCAGCTCTCTGAAGAACATACTTTTTTTTAAAAAATATTTTTTATTGATTATTTAGAGAGAGGAGGGAAAGAGAGAGAAACATTGATGAGCTGCATCCTGCATGCCCCCTTACTAGGGATCGAGCCCATAACCCAGGCATGTCCCCTGACCGGGAATCGAACCAGGACCTCTCAGTTCATGGGACAACCTCAATCCACTGAGCCACACTGGCTGGGCTGAAGGACATACTTTTAATTATCCTAATTTTCAGAATGAGGGGACAGGTTCAGCGGTAGGCAGAGGCCCATTGTAGAGGGAATTTGATGCCTGGTTATGAGGCTTCATTCTCAAGATGATGAACCACAAAGGGGAATTTTGATCTCCAATTTTGTTTCAATTCTGTTAGTCTTTGTGAACCTATGTCAGTTCCTACCTGTCACTGTCATGGGACAGCTGGGCCTATGGTTGAAATTAGCATAGCCAATACATTGATTGGTTTTGTAAGCTGGAGTCTATCTACATCTTCCTGTGTGCTGTTCATTCATGAACTTCAGACATCTGCAGGCAGGCTTTATTATCTGTGAAAGTCAGCTTCAGGCCTGTAGCTTCTGACCTTTTCACAAACCCAGTTTTGGATTATTCCAGTGAAAGCAGGGGAAGGAATCTACCCCAGGAAAGACTGCATAGCAGATGGCTTCAAGATGTGCAGACACCAATCCCACTCTGGAAATAAGCCTTGGCCCTGCTACCTCCCCAAGTAGTCCTGGCCAAATCACTTCCCCTTGATGAGTTCAGCCTCCCCACCTTTAAAATAGGCATGATAGGGTCAAGATGGCGGTGTAAGTAAACGCGGTGTCGCCTCCTCCCACAACCACATCAAAATTACAACTAAACTACAGAACAACCATCATTCAGAACTGCCTGAAATCGAGCTGAATGGAAGTCCTACAACTATGAAATTAATGAAGAAGCCACATCGAAACTGGTAGGAGGGGTAAAGGTGCAGACAGGCTGTCCCACACAAACGTGGAGGATAAAAATCAGGAGGGCTACCTCAGCTGGGAAAGCAGCAAGGGGTCCCCATCCCACATCAGGCATCCCAGCTCAGGGTTCCAGTACCAGGAAGAGAAGTCCCCATAACTTCTGGCTGTAAAAATTAGCTGGAATTGAGGCTGAGGGAGACAGGCTTCAGGAGTCCCAGGCAGTTCCTCTTAAAGGGCTCCAGCAACCTGGCTCACACAGTTTGCCCCCCTGGTGATTCCCTGAGGCCCTGCCCCTCCCAATTTTCAGACCCACCCAAGCTGTTTCCAGTGGTTTTGCCATAGGATTGGCCTGTCTTGGCTCTTGCTTCAGATTTTCCTAAATTATCTCAAACAAACAGTACCTGGTTTCATACCTCTAGCTAAGTGGCCCCGGGCCTAGCATTAGAAGCAGCTAGCCTTGATTCACAGCTTGGCTGGTCTGGGCACCTCCAAGACCAGCACGGGAAGCAGCCATCTAGATCACTTTGTAGCTTATGCCTGGTGGCCCCGAGTAGAACACAGGCAGTGGCTGACCCTGCCCCAGAGCCAGCACACCCAGTGGACAGCTTCAGACCATGTCTAAGCACCACCACCCAACAACCTCCACAAGCAACACACTCAAGGAGTAGATTGAGTGGGTACCAGAGCCCTGCTGAAGTAAGTCTTTCTCTGTGTGGTGGGCCCTGCACAGCTGATTCTTCAAGGTAGTCAGAGGTCAGTGGTCAATGGGCACTGCAGTCCTTGCAGCTGATCAGCCTGAGTGAACCCCTCCCATTGACGTGCCAACAGCAATCAGGACTCAATTATAACCAAAGGGTGTACAGTACACACAAAGGGTGCACCTTGAGGGCCGAGCTGGGTGACCAGGGAGGCTGTGCCTCTGAACCCTACAGGACACCTACTACAATAGGCCACTCTAGGAAGCCTAGGAGACATAGTAACTCTACCTAATACATAGAAACAAACACAGAGAGGCAGCCAAAATGAGGAGACAAACATGTCCCAAGTGAAAGAAAAGAACAAAACTCCAGGGAAAAAAACTAAACAAAATAGATAAGCAATTTAACAGATGCAGAGTTCAAAACATGGTTTTAAGGATGCTCAATGAACTTAATGAGAATGTCAAGGAACTTAGTGAGAACCTCAAGAGCTTAAAAAGGAAGAGTCAGAAATGAAGGATGCACTAACTGAAATAAGATATAATTTACAGGGAATCAATAGTAGAGTAGGTGAAGCTAAGAAGCAAACCATCTATTTGGAATATCAGGAAGCAAAAAATACCCAATCAGAGCAAAGAATCCAAAGAAAATGAGAATACTGTAAGGAGCCTCTGGAACAGCTTCAAGCATATCAACATTAGCATCATGGGAGTATCAGAAGGAGAAGAGAGAGAGCAAAAAATTGAAAACCTATTTGAAAAAATAATGACAGAAAACTTCCCTAACTTGGTGAAGGGAACAGACATACAAGTTTAGGAAGCACAGAGAGTTCCAAACAAGGTGAATCCAAAGAAGTCCACACCAAGACACATCATCATCAAAATGCAAAAGGTTAAAGACAAAAAGAGAATCTTAAAAGCAAGAGAAAGGCAGTTTATTTGTTACCTACAAAGGAGCTCCCATAAGACTATTAGCTGGTTTCTCAAAAGAAACTTTGCAGGCCAGAAAGGAGTAGCAAGAGATATTCAGAGTGATGTAAAGCAACAACCTACAACCAAGATTACTCTAGCCTTCAAAGCTACCATTTAGAATCAATGGACATTATAAAGAGTTTCCCAGACAAGAAAAAATTAAAGGAGTTCATCACCACCAAACCAGTATTATATGAAATGTTGACAGGTCTTCTTGAAGAATAAGAACAAAACTATGAACCAGAAAATGGCAACTAATACATATTTATCAACAATTGAATCTACAAACAAAATGAGCAAACAGAACAGGAAGAGACTCAGATACAGAGGACTTTTTTTGGCTGCCAGATGGAGGGGGCTGGGAAGATGGGTGAAAAAGTGAAGAAACTAAGAAGTACAAATTGGTTGTTAGACTGATGAACCTCAAAGGGAAGAGGGGAGGGAGGGTGGGAAGAGATAAATCAAAGAACTTACATGCATAACTAATTGACATAGACAATAGTGTGGGGAAGGCAGGAGAGGTCAGGGGCAGGGAGGAGGGGGTCAATGAGGGAAAAAAGGGGGTACATCTATAATACATTCAACAATAAAAAAAAAAAAAGCATGATAATGGGTTTGTCAGGTGCTCCATGTGGCAAGGAAAGAGGACAAACTCAGAAACCCAAGGAGCTGCACCATCCTTTCTGTACTCCTTGCAACGGCTTAGAGGGGTGGGGAGGGGAGGGGAGCAGGAAGCCCAGGCTCCCATTTCAGTCCCTTGTGTTGTGCTCTAACCTGTTTTCCTCAGATTTTTCTGGTATGGTCTAAAATGACTTTCCTAGAGGGGGATGGGGGCCATGAGGAGCTGTAACTTCAGGGGAAGGGAAAGAGAAACCTAGAAGGAGCTCCAGTGTGAGCAAGGTTGTGCAGGGTGCGTCTGCCTCTAGGGCTCTGCGTTTACCTTTGCAGGTGGTCTCGGATGGGCTGGGGGGTCTGTGTCAGATGTATGGCATGCTTGGTCTGCTGTGTGTGTGTTAGGGGGACATGCACACATCTGTATGCACTAGTCTGTGCAGGTTTTTGCCTCCATCTCTGGATTGCTATAAAAGGAGAAATTCGTTTGAAGAGTAAGTCAGGAGGAAAACCTCTCATGTAGGAGGCTGGAACTCTGGATTCCTTCCTGTGATTTTTTTTTTTTTTTTTAATCCTTATCCAAGGATATTTTTCTATTGATTTTTTTTTTTAAGATAGAGTGGAAGAGAGGGATGGGGAGAGAGAAACATCCATATTGATTGGTTGCCTCCTGGCAGGATCCCCACTGGGGATAGGGACGGAACCTGCAACCCAGGTATGTGCCCTTGACTGGGAATCAAACCTGAGACCCTTCGGTCCTTGGGTGATGCTCTAACCACTGTGCAAAACCAGACAGGACCCTTCCTGTGGCTTTAAATGGCTTTAAATTAAGCCTTCCCCTTCTTGGGACTTCGGTTTCCCCAGTTCGGTCAGAACTAAGCCTCTCTGTGTAGTTGCATTTAGTGAATCCTCAAAGGGTCCTCCCTTCTGTCTGTGGTATCTAATAACCTTTCTAAACCAGAATCCTTTTAGCTAAATACCCCATTTTTCTCTGCCTTTGAAGAAAAAGAACAATACCTCAAATCCTAGGGGTCCTTGTAGCAGGTGATATTCAACAGTGTCTTGAGGGCTCCTTGGTTCCTGACCTATTGTCAGATTTGGGCTAGACAGAGCCCCTCCCCCCACCTAAATATACACATAACCTTTTGCTTTGTGAGTCAGAGATTAATCCAGGTGAGTCATTAAGGGGAGGGGAAGCCTGGGGCACGTGAATTACCCCAACCTTTCTTAGGAAAGGCCATCCTTCCCCTCCCCCGAAGGAGCACCTTAGACTGCCCCAGGAAACTAAGGAGGATCAACATATTTCAAACCCAGAGGTAGACACTTCCCTCTACCACTTCAGTTTCTGGAAGGACGATGGGGAGGATAATTTTTCTGGTTTGCATGGGTCTCAGACAGGTGTATAAACTTGTCTAGGGTTGCACAGGGAGTAGGGAGTGGAGCTACAAAGAATCTAGGTGTCCTGGCTCCAGGCCTTGCTGCTGATTCTGGGCTTTCCTGGGGCCAAGGAATGGGGTGAGGAGGAATAAAAGACTAAAGAGGCCTGAACAATGGGGTAGGAAGGAGTGAAAAGCCTGGCCCCCTTCCTTGTTCTGGCCTGCCTGCCAGTTTTGCCCCACTCCCTCTGCTCAAGGCAGTTGAATGAAGTTGTTATCAGCAAGACCAGAGAAGTAGGGTCAAGGGAGGGGTAGGGGGGTGGGAGTGTGAGCACTCTGGTCCACCTCAGCTCAAGCCTGAATCTCCTCTGTTCCCCAGGCTGGGAGCTCCTCAAAAGCAGGACCCAGCTCTCTATTCTCCCAGACTGGAAACCTCCACAGGACAGGGATGGGGGTCCAAAGATTGATGATGCCAAGGTTGGGCCCTGATTGAAGAAGTAAAGGAGCATGGAGATCCGATCCAGGCCCTGTTCCACTTGACGACCACTGGTTTGGATGAAAAAGATAGTCAGATTTGGCATCCTGGCCTTTCCCAGTCTCCCTCCAAAACACCCCAATCATTATCTCTGAACCAATGGGGTCTTGCTGAAGCCCAGTTCCCACTGACCCCAGGTCTAGAAGCCCTCAGGAAGTCATTCCTGAAGTCTGACTGCAGAATCTCATGTTGCAGCCTGTTTTCTCCCCTGGATCCTTCTCCTGTGAGTCCTCTCCCTTAGGGTAGGTATCTAGTGGTTGTCCTGTAATTAGAACCCAGACTGAGGTGGGATGAGGGGAGAGTATTCTAGGCCTCACACACACCCATCACCTTTCTGGAACACCAGATCCAGTCTCCTTCCCCCACCCATCTCCCCACCCACAAGCCCTTCAGACCATGGTCCTCTCAGAGAGCAGTTTTCCTGGGCTCCAGCTCAGCTTCAGGTTCCTGTCTACACAATTCTGCCCACCTTTAATTTTAGCTTCCTGCCGACCTGCCCTGCCCACTCTGCCTACTAAATCCCAAATCTAAACCATCCTCTCTCCCTACAGCCATTGCCCAGCATCTGGCCTCTTTCTTTCCTCTGTTACCTCCTTCCAGATTTTCTGGCCTCAGTCTCTCCCCTTCTTACCCATCCTCCACTCAGCATGTGGAGGGATTCATCTAAATAGCAAATGAAGACCATATCAGCCCCCTGCTTAAAAACCTGAGGTCTCGCCCTGGCCGGTTTGGCTCAGCGGTTAGAGCGTTGGCCTGCGGTCCAGAGAGACCCGGGTTCGGTTCCCGCTAAGGGCACGTACTTTGGTTGCAGTTTGTCCCCGGCCCTGGTTGGGTCGTGTGGGTGGCAACCACTCGATGTGTCGCTTTCACGTCGATGTTTCTCTCTCTCTCTCTCCCTCTCACTCTATCTGAACAAAATATCGAAAAATGTCCTCGGGTGAGGATAAAACAAAAAAAAAACAAAAAACAAAAAAAAACAAAAAAAAAAACCTGAGGTCTCCTATAAGCCACTGTTCTTAGCAGTGAAACATTTGTCAATTGTTCAGATCTTGATGTAAAATGGTTAAAATGCTGTGGTTGAAGCAGGAAGTGGTACCAGGGCTCTGCCTCCTTGGCTTCCCTCTCCCCATCTCCAGCTGCAGCAGTCCCTGTGAGAGCTTCTTCAGAGCCCTTGGGGCTTAAAGAAGCACAACTTAAATATCTCTGCCCTCTCCACCCTCAGGTAAGGTCCAGGCCCTTAGTGTAGAACCCAAGGCCCTTCCTATGCTACTTGTGTCTCGCCCTGGCCTCACCATGGCTGCTCTCATCATGTATCAGGCCAGCACCCATCCTATCCAGGGTCCGACCAAGCAATCTTTCACCTGGAAGACTCTCCACAAAGTTCCCAGCCAAATGTTTCTTCCTCCAGGAAGCCCTCTGATTGCCTCAGCCCAAAGGATGCTCCATGCCCTTCCTCGTTTCAGGGATCAGGCAAATGCTGGGCCTTGATTCAGGCCCCACAGGAATCCTGTGAGCTTTCCTTCTTCCTCAACGTCTGGTCCTGATTCCTCATCTTCTGAAGCAACCTCATCCGGTTCCAGGAGCTTTCCTACTAGTGAGGAGGGAGATGGGAAATCAGAAAGCCCAGGGGTTCCAGGAATCTGGTCCTGAGGTGTGAACCAGAACCCTCTAGACACCTTAGTTCTGTTGGCAATGATAGCCTGGTCTGTGTCATCTTCATGTCACTAACTCTCCTCTTTGTAGGCTGGCATGGGGCATACTCAAATATCCAGCCAGCGCGTCTTCAGACTTCTTAACAGATCCCCATCTGCCATCTCTGGCTTTTACAAACACTGGACACAGATCCACAGCCAGTCCCAGACAAGGACACTCACAGACCTCCTTGGACGCACACATGCACACACAGGCCTCATGAATACATACATACATATGTGGACCCCATGGCTGCCCACGTGTACACACAGACCTCCTTGGATATATGCATACACACAGCCAAGAATGCACATTCACACATGAGGAAATGTGGCTCTGATTAAGGAGGTAGCTTCTGGAAAGAAATCTTTCCTTCTATGTTCACTGTGAAATACAGTTTTCTTTTCTTTCTTTTATTTTTTTTTATTTTTTACCTGAGGATATTTTTCTATTTATCATCAGACGGAGTGAGAGGGAGGGAGAGACAGAGAGAAATATCAATGTGATAGAGCCACATCGACTGGTTGCCTCCCGCATGACCTGACCACGGCCAGGGATGAACTGCAACCGAGGTACATGCCCTTGACTGGAATTGAACCCGTGACTCATTGGTCTGCGGGCTGACACTCTAACCACTGAGCCAAACTGGCTAGGGCCGAAATACAGTTATCAACCTGAAAAACATCCACAGTCTTTGATTCTTGCAGAGGCCCTGGGTCTGGGATTGGAGGAGGATTCCACCTGAAACCTCCAGGTGGCTGATGAAGACACTGAGACTGTGAGAAGTGAGAGAAAAGAGCTGCCCAGGTCACCGGATTGATCAGTGGCTAAGCCAGGCTTGGAACTGAAATTCTGGGTCTGTATGAGGGCTCTGCCCCCATCGGCCTGCCCCTATGACTCTGGATCCTTCCTTAGCAAGGGGTCTAGGCCTCCATCGCATCCCTCTGCCTCCTCTCTATGACCCTCTGCTATCTTCAAAGGATGCCAAGGGCAGCTCGGGGACAACAAAAAGTGAATCCAGAGTCCCCAGGATATGGGTCAAAAGGTAGATTTTCTTTTTTTTTTTTTATCCTCACCCAAGGACATTTTTCCATTTTTTTGTTCAGATAGAGTGGAGGGAGAGAGAGAGAGAGAGAAGAGAAAGAGAGAGAGAGAGAGAGAGAGAGAGAAAGAGAGAGAGAGAGAGAGACATCGATGTGAACAGGATACATCGAGCAGTCGCCACCCACACAACCCAACCAGGACCAGGGACAAACTGCAACCGAGATACGAGCCCTTAGCAGGAACCAAACCCGGGTCTCTCTGGACTGCGGGCTGACACTCTAACCGCTGAGCCAAACCGGCCAGGGCTAAAAAAAGGTAGATTTTTCTCAAGGTCCAGCTGCTCATCTGCCCGGAGATACCTGAGTGGGGGTTCATGTTCACAGGTTCCCTACCATCTCATCTGTCTGTCTGGAGACAGGGGGTGACTGTTAGCACAGTAGGAGGAGACGCTTACCTGCCCCCTGTCTGGGGACGCTCATAATAAGGTGATTCATCTCTTTTCTCCACTCCCATTCCAGTCTAGAGCCACCCCTGACTCTCAAGGCCCAGAAGCAGAAATGGTGTCCAGCAGTGGCCTAAGAGTAGAGCACATTCTAGAAAGGGAGCTCAAGCATGGAGAGACTGTGGGTTCCCAGGCCCCGGCTCCCTGCTCTCCTGTGCCACAACCCCCTCTACCACCAGGCCTGTGGCTCCCTGGTCCTTTTGCCCTTTTCATTTCTCCCCGTCCCCATAGGGTTTGAATCCCAGCTCTGTACTCAGTGGCTGAGTGAGACCTTAGCAAGTGACTTCTCTCCAAACTTCAGTTTTATCATTTATGAAAAGGGAAAAAATATACCCACTTCTGGGGATCGTTTTGCAAATAGAAAATGTCTATGTCTGTTTGGGTCTGCTCCTTCCCCACCCTACTCCAGTGCTCTAGAAGAGGTTAGGGGTTTCAGGAAGGCTGAGGGGACTGTAGCATTATTCATTTTCTATGTCTATACTCTTCTTCACCCCACTTGCTGACAGCAAAGCCCATGTTTCTCCTGCTGTTTCAGACTGCTCCCATTCAGGCAAAAAAGAGTTTGGGGGGCAGAAAATGAAGGGTGTGCCACACCCCACCCCTTACAGGGCCCCAGCCAACCCCTCTGGTTCAGCAGGCTGGGACTTGCATCTTCAGCACTTTCCTTGACTGGGAACCCACTCCCCCAACTCTGACAACAAGGAGTCACAGCCTCCCACGGGTGGATGGGCTGTCAAGGCCCCTTCATGAGCTCAGCCCTCGCCCAGGTGAGACACAGACCTTGCTCAAGATGCACTGGGAGGAAACGGAGCCTCCTTCCGGAGCTCCCAGGCCAGCTGGGTTCCAGACTGCACTCAGCTTTGGCTTTCCTTCCCAAAGCACAAGAGGAAGCGCAGAGGGCTCTAGGTAATGTGTGTGACTCAGACTCAGAGCCTCACCAGACGCACTCTCTTCTCTGTGAAGCCATGTTTCCTTCAGCCTTTTAGGCCAGGGGGCGCCATTCACCTTGACTACTATGAGAATGATGTCCCCAGCGTCTGGTACTGCAATGAGGTCTTGCTTCTGCTCCCCCAAACTCAGGCCAACCTGGCATGTCTGGACAGGCATCATTAGACCCTGACCTGTCTTAATCCCAAATGATCTAAGGAGAGCTGACAGGAGTAAGGAATCCTTGCAAGGCATTGCATCCTTCCCCCTCCTCTAGGCAGGATCCTCTCAGGCCCATTAAGAAGCATGAAGCCCTACCCATACCTTCTCATCTCCAACCCTAATGCATTCTAATGTGCATGTGTATGCACGTATAAGAACATGTTTGTAGCCACTAGTTACAGATAGGAATAAGTTTGGTGGAAGAGTATGGGGTCACGGTCCTGAAGGCTGAACCCTGATTTGGGGCCATAGCGCATTGAGAGCCAGCTCTTGTTCCACTTGCCAAATCATGTGCCTTGGCATGGAGCTGTATCTATTAGAGGGGGTGGCAAAGATGCTTTGTGGTGAGTAGCAGCCCCAGGTTGTAGGTAGGCATAGGCATACATGCACACATGTGTGAGTACATGTAGGTACCCGTGTGCTAATACATGCTGCTTAATGTGAACAAGATACACAAGTCCGCAGTTGTGTGTGTGACCTGCTCCCCCCATGAAGCACATGTGAACACCTATGTGAGCTGAGTGCAAACTGTGTGCAGGAGCCTTGAGTGTATATGCCTGCTGATGGCAGACCTGCCCCTGTTTCTCTCCCCTGCTCTGGGTCCCAGGCCAGGCTGACAGGCCCAGGATGGGGTGCTTTGGGCTGGGGTTCTGCATTTTCTTTTAGTGTTGAGAAGCCCCTTGCCTGTTCCCGCCCTATGCTGCCTTTGCCGCCCTCCTGAGGCAGCGAGGGCTGAGAAGTACATCATGAGGCAGGGAAAAGAGGGCAGCATCTTCCCCCTTCCCCATCTGGGCTCTGGCATCAGGAGTCTAGGGTTCTGTACTAAGTCACATACTGGCAGTGGCGCTGTGGGCATGCACTCAGTGATGGCTCCCTGATTCACCATGGTACCTCCCAGCCCGTGGGTGCCCAGATGGTGAGGTGCATCTCTCTGGGCCAAGGGCCATGAGAGACGTTGTATGTGGGTCCCATATATGTGGGACCTTGTGACCAGGCTCTCTTGTAAATGTGACCCAATAAGCATGTGGGCAGAGCTCAGTGTCTATAGGCCGTGTGGCTATCAGCCTTGGGTGTGTGTGTGTGTGTGTGTGTGTGTGTGTGTGTGTGTGAATCTAACTAATATGCATTGCTAAGCCCCATCTCTTTGGGCTTGAGTCACTTTTGGAGCCTTTAAAAAAAATATATATATATATATTTTGTTATTGATTCTAGAGAGAGAGGAAAGGAAGGGATAGAAATATCAATGAGAGAGAACATCAACTGGCTGCCTCCCACATGCCCCCCACTGGGGATTGGGTCCACAACCTGGGCATGTGCCCTGACTGGGAATTGAACCGGTGACCTCTTGTTGCATGGGTTGATGCTCAACCACTGAACCACACAGGCCAGACCACCTTTGGAGCCTTTATTTCTGATAGCCATTCCTCAAGGAACAAGTCTCCAGGGCCCTTAGCCCACTTGGAATAAGTCTGCCTGGCAAATGTGGTTTCTTTGGTCCCCCCTGGTAGTGCTACAAAAGGGACTGAGGTGAGGGCATATTTGCTCCTAGTCCTGTGGGAGTTGGGCCCAGACCACCAAACCTCAAATTCCTGATTATTAAATGCAGCATAGGAGGCAGGGTTGGCCCATGACCCCCCTCAGATGGGGCTGACACCCCAACAGTCTAGCCAGTTAAATCTTTTAAAGGGACAGACTCTCTCTTGGATGAGGATCAGCCAGAGTGGGAGAGGAGAGTGTTAGAAACAGCTGGGACTTACTCTGCTGGCAAGCATGTGGCATGTGGCATGTGGCATGTCAGGACAATTTCAGTTTAGTCTCTGGAGCCATGTTCAAAATGCACTCAGGTACATGTGTGGCAACCTCAGTTAACTCAGCCATATCTGACAGGATGTGTGCAGCCATGAGAAATGCCCAGCAAGTGTGATCAGACACACAAGACAGATGTCATGTGTGGACACAACTGTGGACAGAGCTGGTTAGGACATGCAATGCATGACGCACTCAGCACAAGGAGCAAAGGCCCATGAACTCTGCTGGAACTCAGCTCATGTTCTGTGTGTCCACCTGGGTCTGGTCTGTGAGAGGGTCTCTTCTCCACAGCCTCTTTCCTCCAGCCCCCTGACAAGATGCTGGGTCCAGCCATCCTGAAGATCTGGGGCCAGGTTCCCTCTTTTCGGACATGTCTTTTCTCACCCCCACCATGGTGGGGATGACAGCAGATCTCACAGTCATGGGCCAGTAAGGTCTCCCTGGAAGCTCCATTCTCTCCAGCTATGTCCTGCACATGCCTGTACCCCACCATTCTCTGTCAGTCGAAAACCCATCCTCCCCGAAGCGCTCTCCGGGTCCAACCTGACTCCTATGGCACCTCACACCGCATGTCCCCCCACCTTCTTCTTTGCTCCGGCAGCCCAGCGTCCCCACTAACCTCCCCAGGCAAGGTGTGGGGGTGGCCGCCCACTCCCGAGGCCGGCCCAGGGCTGAGCGGGCGCTGAGCGGACCGAGCGGGCGGGGCAGCGGGGCGGGCGGACCTGTGCCTCCGGTTCCTATAAAGGGCGCCAGCCGGCGCTCACCGGCACCGCCGCTGCGCCGGCCGCCCGCCCTCCGCGCTCTGCCTCCCGCCCGGCTGCCGCTACCTGCCCTACCCCGACATGGGTCGACAGAAGGAGCTGGTGTCCCGCTGCGGGGAGATGCTGCACATCCGCTACCCGCTGCTTCGCCAGGCACTGGCTGAGTGCCTGGGAACCCTTATCCTCGTGGTGAGTGGGGGCGGTGGGGACCGGAGAAGCCCTTCTGTCTCCAGCCCCTAAACTCCCTAGTCCCTCTGTTCATCGGAGGGCTGTGCTTTTCCAGACAGCCCTAACCCCTCTCCCAGCTCGGATCCCCACCTTGACCCTTCCAGAGTGCTTTTCCCCCATAGCTTTTGCCGCATCTGTAAAAGATGTTGCTCCCCAGTGACAGCTTTTATCCGCTAACCTCCTGCCAGTGACCCAACCCACAGGCCTGGGGCAGCCGTGACTCCTGCAGCCTGGGACCTCCAGACACTTCTCAAGACTCCCATGGCCCCCAAGTTCTCAGAGTCCCAGCCTAGGAGACAGTGGGGGCAGAGGCAAATAGGCCCTTATTAGGTTAGTTGGCTTCTATGTTTGACGCCTAATGAATAATTAAGCCTCAGAAAGTCCAAAAGTTCCCATGACATGAGGACAGTTTGCCACGGGGGTGGGGGTGGGGGGGCTAGCGCAGAGGCCCACAGGGTACAAACAGCAGATGGGAGGAAAGGAGGATCCTGAAGATAGAAGGCTGTGGAAGGCTGTGGAAGGCTGTGGGGCTCCAGGCACAGAGGAAGTGGTGTCACTGAAGTTGCTCCCCTCCTGCTGAGTGGCTCCCAGATCCTGTCAGTTACTGGGACAGATGCTGTCAGCTTCTGTACAGATGCACTCTGAGTTACTCTATGGGTTCTCTGAGTGAAACACTTCCTCTGCCTGGGTTACTCCCCAGTCCCAGTTACTCCCTGGTTACACCAGTTTAGTCCCTGGGTTGTTTGCACTTTTTGAGTCTGGCAGACACACCAGTTACAGTCTCCATGTCCCGTCCCAGTTACTCTCTGATTTTCAGCTGCTCATGTGGTTATACCTGTTTCCCACCTTGGTTACTTCTAGGTTTAGTTGCTCCATTGTAGTGGGTGGGTTACTCCATTCCTGCCCTAGCCCCAACCCTAGGCAATGCAGACCTGCCAGCTCCCTGTGGACTCAGAAGCTTAACTAGAGGCAATTTGGGTTAGGGTGGCCCACCCCAAGTGTGTTGTGGTGATGGAGCAGGCACCATGGGAAGAGGAGGGCTTCGAGTCACCTTTGGAAATGGAAAGCGGGGAAGGAAATCATGGGGTACTTTATCCATAGCCCTTCATAACATTAGTGGCCCTACCAGTCATCCCCATACCTTCTCTTCCATGTGCCAAGAAGGGAGTGGGGCAGAGCCTTGAGTCCCCCACTCTCTATCTGATTTATGATCCAGCCCCCTGTTTGAGAGCAGCCAGGAGAAGGGAAGTTGTCTTCCACATTCATAGAGGGGCCTCCCTGTCCTCTCCCAAGTCGTAGTTCACCTCCCCCACAAAGGAGTATTCAGGCTTAGCGCTGAGCCCCAGTAAGGAGGTTTTCAGGCTCAGGTGAGTATGAGGCATTGGGTGTCAGTGAAAAGCAGAACCTCAAGGGCAGCCTGAAGAGAAAGAGTCAGGCTTGGGAGATCACTGAGTGGTGGGTGAGGGCTTGCCTGCATACCTCTGTGGGTTGGGGACCTAGAGCCTGGTGGGTGAGGGCTTGCCTGCATACCTCTGTGGGTTGGGGACCTAGAGCCTGGTGGGTGAGGGCTTGCCTGCATACCTCTGTGGGTTGGGGACCTAGAGCCTGCATTAGCAGAACTGGGGCTGGCTTTAGGGCAAGGGAAGCCCCTGTCTCTGGGGTACCTAGTGAGGAAGGAGCATGGGGGAGACGGAGGGGTAAGGAATAGGAAGATTAGTCCCAAGGTGGTAGAACTGGATCTGACGGCTTCTCACTTCAAGGCCTCCTGGAATGGAGCCAGGTTTGGGCCTCAGGCAGGCAAGGAGCTGAGACCAGGGCTTGTGAAGCACAGCAGTGTTCCCCAGACTCACATGTGCCTGGTCCCCCCCCCCCCCCGCAACCCCCATATACTCACAATCTCTGATCTTTGCTCTCACCTGCTTGTATACCTTTGCTCTGCATTACTGCCGCTGGCTTCCCCACTGTCTTCTAGACTTTCAGAGGGATGGTAATGAGAATGCCTAACAACAGTAAAACAGGACCCTGACTCATCAGAACAGACAAAAACCCTTAGCACAGGTCTTGGAAATTGCCTGCTGGGTAGATATAAAACCTTTATTTTGGGGAAGGTGGAAAAGGAGACCTGGGCAGGAGCTGGAGCAGCTTTGGGGGATACTCTAGGGGCTCTTTACAACTGGTACAGAAGCATTTTTACATTTAAACAAGGGAAATAGACATACAGTACATTCTGTCCTTGTAGGACATTAGGGACTTTAGGCCTCTTGAATCCCCCATCCCTGGCAGAAAGCTTAGAATTAATCTCCCCACTTCCACTGCCCTGGGGCCCAAACTGGGGCTAGTGAGAGGAGCCACTTATCACTGTCTTTAGGACCTTCCAATCTGAGTGGGGACCCTGGACTACTGAGGGCAGAGAGGTCAGGGCTGGTGGACAGAGGAGGCTCTGAGACAGGGACAGGTCAAGGAGGGAGAGGGTATTGAGAAGGGTTCTGAGGAGAGCCAGCAGCATAGGCAGGGGCTCTGACATCCAAGATTCAGAAGTGGATTCAACCTAACTTCTGGCCTCCGCCCTATTTCTTTGTGTCCCCCCAACCCCCATCACCACCACCACCACCACCACCACCACCACCACCACCTAGCTCTTCTTTGGGGCAAAAATGGAGGCAACTACAGGTGGGGGATGAGTGAGAGCCTTCTTACCTCTATGGGCCAGACCTGAAGGGCTGGGAAGAAACTGCCAAGGTGAAAGCCGTTCCTCTCCACCCTATTCCTGTTGAGATTCAAGAAAAGTCAGTGAAGATGGTTCAGCCATCTTTAGGGCTCCCGGTTGCAGACTGCTTCCATGGGGACCTCCTATGTTAGCATTGGGACATTGGAAGTGGAAGGGCATGTCTGCTGCTTCTCAGAGTGCAATTGCGCAGGAGGGGTTCGGGTTGAATTCCGGACGGGCCTTCCTTCCTCCTGATGGGGGCAGGCAGAGAGGTTGCTGGCTTTACCCTTCCCTCTGGAGTGAGAGTTGCTGGGATTCAGCAGGGCCTCACCCTCCCTGCCTTTTTCTGTTTCTTGACACAGATGTTTGGCTGTGGCTCCGTGGCCCAGGTTGTGCTCAGCCGGGGCACCCATGGGGGTTTTCTTACCATCAACCTAGCCTTTGGCTTTGCCGTCACCCTGGGCATCCTCATCTCTGGCCAGGTCTCAGGTAAGGCCTTACTCCACCCTCAGTCATTACCCTCGTAGCATTCTTACAAGGGATCCCACTGGGGAATGAGGTGGGGGGATATTCCCAAGGGCAGAACATAGCTGTGGCCTGAGCTCTGAGCCCTTGGAAGAGGAGGCGAATGGAGAAGAAACTTGATACTTAGAACCTTTGACTCTCACCTTGGAATCAGAGATTAACAGAGTTCGCCTGTTACATAGTCCAACCCACCATCTGGTACAAGAAACCCTTCTCCGCACCCCTGCTCCCCCAGGCCAGAGATGGTGAATATGAACGTGGTCACATGGCAGGCTATGCTAATAGGTCCCATCTCCCATTTTAGGGGCCCACCTGAACCCTGCTGTGACCTTTGCCATGTGCTTCCTGGCGAGAGAGCCCTGGATCAAGCTGCCCATCTATTCCCTGGCTCAGACACTGGGAGCCTTCCTGGGTGCTGGGATCGTTTTTGGGCTGTACTATGGTAAGCATTACCCTCTTCCACTACCCCCTCCTTCTACTTGAGACCTGCTGGCATCAGGCCTTTCCATGACAGATAGCTGGGGCCTGCCCAGGCCCCTGGCTCATGACTCATTCATTCACGCACAGGCCCAAGGTGCGGGGCACAGGGTAAATAAACAAGTTGGGCAACAATAGCGTCTCAGGTCTTCACTCCACCCACCCCACCGCCTCCGGCTCCTGAGTAAATAGCAGTGATTCTACTTACCCATGACCCCTGGGAGGGTGGGCCCAGCCTGAGAGGAGAAACTGGGCTTGGGCCTCTGCCCTCACCCACTTGGGGTTTAATCTGTCACCAGATGCAATCTGGGCCTTCGCCGACAATGAGCTTGTAGTCTCAGGCCCCAATGGCACAGCTGGCATCTTTGCCACCTACCCTTCTGGACACTTGGACATGGTCAATGGCTTCTTCGACCAGGTATGGGCTGGGGACATGAGGGGGACACAAGGAGAGGAACTAAGTTGCCCTGGGTTGCTGATGGGCTGGCCGGGGAATAGGACTCCTTGTTTAAAGCAGAGTTTCTCAATATGTGTGGACGCCTTTATCAGAATCAGAATGGCAGCTATTTATATTTAACCAGCTCCCCAGGGGACCCTCATCCCTGAAAAGATTCTAGCACCACTGTTCTAGGAGAGCAGAATTCGGGATGTGACTAGACGAAGAGCTAGAAGGAAGCCAGAGGCCTAAAGAAGGGACCAGGGTGTGGGGGAGGGGGGCTACTCTTCACCTTGTTCTCCCTGCTGGTCAGTTCATCGGCACAGCCTCCCTCATCGTGTGTGTGCTGGCCATTGTGGACCCCTACAACAACCCTGTCCCTCGTGGCCTGGAGGCCTTCACCGTCGGCCTGGTGGTTCTGGTCATTGGCACCTCCATGGGCTTCAACTCCGGCTATGCTGTCAACCCTGCCCGGGACTTTGGCCCCCGTCTCTTCACCGCCATCGCTGGCTGGGGCTCAGGAGTGTTCACGTGAGTGCTACCCCCACCCACCCAGCCTCAGCTTGCTGTCCCTCTGTTTGTCCCACCCACCCCTAACTACATATTCCATTCCCCAGGACCGGCCGCCAATGGTGGTGGGTGCCCATCATCTCCCCGCTCCTGGGCTCCATTGCGGGAGTCTTCGTGTACCAGGTCATGATCGGCTGCCACCTGGATCAGCCTCCACCCTCCACTGAGCAGGAGAATGTGAAACTGGCCCACATGAAGCACAAGGAGCAGGTCTGAGTGGGCAGGGCCATCACCCCCTGCCCCTCTCCCTGGAGCATCCACTGACTGTACAGGGGCTACTCCCTATAAGCCCCCTTCCCCTTCCCCCTCCCAGGCTAAGAAGCTCCTTGTCTGCCCCACCCTACTGGACTACCCCCTCCAGGATTTTTCCACGGGACCCTGCCCAAATAAGACTTTAGGCCACTGTCCTTAAACAGTGATGGGACAGAAAGTAGGGCCAACATAACCCTTTGTTTCCCAAAGGGAGGGAATGGGCAGTGGGTATGTGTGTGCATGTGCAGGTGTGTGTGTGTGTGTGTGTGTGTGTGTTCCCAGATATTCAGGGCAAGGGGCCAAGTGGAAAGGATTTAGCTGTGGGGGGAGCCTGAAGGAAGGGGGATGGTGATGTGTCCATCTGTGGGTGAGGAAAGCGCCAGGGGCCTGCATGTTTCAGGGGCTCCAGGTGGAGAAGGGTCCAGATACATGTGTTTCTGAATACGCATGTGTCTGCCCTGTTTTCCAAACAGGCGCTCAGGGGAAGCTTTGGGGGAGGTATGATGGGAATATGGGTAGGGCTGGGAGAAGGGGGCCACAGCCCAGGTGTGGACCTTTGACTGTATATAAGGAGGAGCTGAATAACGTGTTTCTGTCATAATGTAGGCATGAGAGGTGGGGTGAAGTTTAGGTCATAAGTTTCATATTTGCTTTTTTTTTTTTTTTTTTTTAATATAGCAGATGTTACAGTTTTAGGGGTGGGAGGTGGAGACTACTCTCAATAGGGTCTTCACTCTTTTAATCCTCCACTCAACACATGTACTCTTGCCTTTTGTAAAAAACAAAAAACAAAACAACAATAAAATATATGCCTAAAACTGCCTATTGTGTCAATATTTCTCTGCTTATTCTTCTGTTTTCCTGGGGCCAGTTAAGGAGCTTCAGTGTATCTGGCCACGTACCCAGGGTGCAGGAGGCAGCCACACAGGTCAGAGAGCTTCTGCATCTCAGCTTGAGCTTAGCCGCCCCACATTTTCCCCAAGCTTCCATATTCCTGGGAGCCCTGACACAGTGAATGGCATCTCCTTCCTGATCCCTGCACTCCCCCGTCACCCAGAAAGACAGGCCTGAGCCTGGCTTAGGCAAGAACTTTCTCCTAGGCAGAGTCCTACCCTAAGGGAAGGACTGCTACCCAAGAAATAGTGAGCTCCCTGTTGCTGGAGGAGTCCAATCAGAATGGAAACCTGCATTGTCTTCTACAGCCTGCAGCTGTTTAGGCTCCATCAAAATCCACCCATAGCTAAAGAAATCCACCCAATCATAGCTTCTTAGTAGCTTCCCCGCCTCCAGGCCTGCCCCAGTCAGTCTATACAGCAACCAGAGGGATTGTTCTGAAACTCTTGCTGAAAGTGGGCCTTTTTCCTCAGCTTTTTCCCACTGTCCAGAGACAATCTGAACACCCCAGTTCTGCATTCAGGCCCTCAAGGACCTGGCCCCTGGCCCTACTCATACCCTCATAATGCTCTATCCACCCAGACTACTCAGTGTGCTCCTGTGCTCTAAAGTGTGCACTCACTAGAATCCTCAGCTGCTCTAATGCCTCCTCGGAAAGCCATTCCTGCTCTTCCCCACTCATCATCTTCTATAGTTGTCGGAGCCCAGAGACCACAGCTGCATTCATCCCTGTCTCCCGCTCTGTTTCAGTTCTTCAGTCTGAGGTACATCTGAGTCCTGTAAGGCTGGGGTTGGACGGACTGACTGTGGCACCCTGACTGCACAGGAAGGCAAGGGGCTTGGCACACCTGAGCCCAGGAATCTCTGTCAGGTGATCACGTGACCCTTCTCACCTTCTCCATCCTTACCCAATCCTTCTCAAGTTTCATTACGAATAAAAGGGAAGGTGGCCCCAATCCAAGCTCTCCTACAGAGTTAACCCCGTGGGAGCCAGAGGATCCTTGAGTCTGGCAGGAGAACTGTGGGTTTTAGAGGCTAAACCAGCTCTTGCTCCCCAGCCAATTCGCACATGAGGAGACCATAGCCCAGAGAGGGTGGGTGCCAAGTGCAGGGTCACACAGCTAAAACTCTGGGGATGGGAGTGAAAGAAGGCAGTTCCACCTCAGGTCTCCACCCCCTCTTTGTCCTCAGCTCCCAAGAGGAGTACATGGAATGTTAGAGGAAAGCATGCCAGAGGGAGTGTCCCCTTCCCAGGCCCTGGGGGAGGAAGGGCAAACCTTGGGAGGGGACTGTGGCTTCAGAGTTTCATTCCATCCACATTGATCTCCCCTTTAGTGTCCCACCCTGCTGTCTTCCCCAGCATGCCCTATGTCTTTTTGTCATCCTTTCCTCTCAAATCCTGCTGTTGACCTTGCAGTCAGCCCAGGGGTGGGGGAGGCCTTGTGGTTCATTGCTTAAGGAAAGCAGTCAAACCTGGATTCCAAGCCCAGCTTGCCCTCTCTCTAGCTGTGTGACCATTTTCTTTCCCTGAGCCTCAGTTTCCTCATCTGTGAATTGGGAGATATTGAGAGGAGGAAGTAATGTAAGAGAACTCATGAAAAGGACTTAGCACAATAACCAGCAGATGGTAAATAGTCAATAAATGTCACCTCACCTCATGACTTTTCCTGTAGAGCTGGGGAAGGGGGGTAGTGGTGAAGGAGAGATGCTGAAAGCTGTTTTTTAAAGGTCATTGAATTCAACATCCTCTTCCGCGTCAGATTCCTTTCATGGATTCTGAATTTCCTGAGGGGGGGAAGAAGAGGGGAGGTGATGGCTAGCTGTGCTCTGACTAGAGGAGACTTTTGGGTAAGACTGAAGGGATACATAAGAGGGAGCCACACACACAGGTATGGAGGCCAAGGGCACATGTTGGACAGAGGGTCAATTGGTATGAGAAAGGGTAAGGCCTGGCCAGGGCAGGGGCTGGTAGGGACCTGAGACAAGTGGCAACGTATTCCAGGGGCAGGAGAAAAACTTTCCACCTCCTCGTGCACTTCCAGGCTATGCCTCTGATTAGCCATTCTGGCTGATAGCAAGTTCTAGAAAGAAATCTCTTCATCTACTTTAGGGAAAGTATCTTGATCCATTCTGCAAGGCGGCCTTGGAAGGAGAATCACCCTGTGGGAAGGTAGACAGATCCCATGCCTCATCTCTGTTTCTTTTTCCTGAGCTGAGTCCTTACCACAGCCCACTTTGAAGGAGCACGTTTCCTTAAAGTTCTGACTTGTTTGAATTGAAATTAGTCCCCCTGAAACTTGAGCTTGGTTCCTGTTTCCTTGTGCGCCTGCCTCTGTGTGTGCACAACATACAAGTGTGTGCTTCCCAGGGTTTCTGAATGTCTGTCTTTCTCTCAATATGTCTAGTTATGTCTCTGTGGGTCTGTACCTTTGGCCTACCATGTCTCTCTCTTTGTCTCTGTCTTGGTCACTGCCTGACTCTTTGTGTCTGTGTCTTTCTTTGTGCATCTACAAGTGCATGTCTTGTGTACCTTGGAGCCCATCTCTGTGCGTGCTTAGGGGTGACTCTCTTGGCAGCCCTGTCCCGCTCATCTTACTTGAGGCCATGCCTCCTTCTTAATTTCTGGTAATGAGCTCCCTCCTCCTTGCTAACTCTTTCTCCTTGATTTTGTTTGTGTGAAAACCTGGGTGGGGCACCCCCAGGCTTGGTGAAGCATGGGTGGAGTAGAATTGGGTGGGGTGGGAAGGTGAGAGAAGAGAATACTCCATCAGAACAGAGATCTCAGCAGTCGGAGATGCCCTTGATCCCCTGATGAAGGGTCTGTGAGGATGCTGGCCTAAGTAGGGCCCTGCACCTCCTCACTGGGAGGAGAGAGCCTGTTCTGGAATGGGGTTCTAAATTGTGGGCCAGGGAATGCTGGCAGTGCAAAAGAAGGAGATTGAGGTGCTGGGGCCCTTAGGGAGACTGAAGGAGTTTACCTGGAACACCTTTGAGTCTGAAGGGGGGCAGAGGAATGGGTGTGTCTGCTCAGCATCTGGGATAGCTTTCTCAAGGACTCTGAGTCTCCACACTGGGGCCTCGGCTTTTGGTGCCAGGTTCATTTGAGGTAAGGGTGGGAACACAGGCTCTGTCTAGTCTGGGCACCTTGGCTGTTCCAGAGTGGCACCCACCGCCTCTTTGTGTAAAGGGGAAACTGAGGCCCAGAATGCCATTCAGGGTCACAGAGTAGTACAGCACAGCTTGGACTAGAATCCAGTCTTCTGTCCCTAACCTAACTCCCCTCAACCTCTTTTCCAGACAGCACTTTGCAACATCTCAGGAAGCAAGTCTTTGAGTCCAGATCACCTTTGTTCCAAACCAGCCCTTCCCAGCCACAGGACCCTAGGCATGTGGAGTCTCCATTTCCCCCAGATCCAATCTCCAGGCTGCTTGGTGTCCCAGGAGGCTACTATCTATGGGCTGCATCACCTGGGTCTCTGGCTTCTAGCTGTTTCGGCAGGTGGGAGGTACAGCTAGAGAAGCAGAGAGCAGGGAGGTTGGGAGTGATTAGGGAATGGGGAGGTCAGGATATTAATGCCTTTTCCAGGGCTTCCACTGTGTTCCAGCAACACTGCTCTCTCCTCTTGACTCCCCTGGCTGAGGGGGATGTGGCTACCTGCTGTCAGGCCATCCCTTGTTGGTCACTGTGACCCTTCCCTCACCTCTGTAAACAGTCCCTCCATAAACTCTTTTCAGCGAAGCCCTTCCAAGATGTGTTGTTCCTGCTGGATCTGACAGAGTTCACCTCTCTGCTCTTTAGTTTCTTCATTTGTGAAATGGGGAGAGTACTAGTACTCACCTCATCAGGTTGCAAAAGGTGAAGATTAAATGAGATTATTATTATTATTTTTTTATCCTCACCTGAGGACATTTTTGCATGTATTTTCAGATAGAACGGGAGGGAGAGAGAGAGAGAGAAACATCGATGTGAGAGAGATACATTGATTGGTTGCACCCACACGATCCCAATCAGGGCTGGGGACAAACTGCAAGATATGTGCCCTTAGAGGGAACCGAATCTGGGACTCTCTGGTCCGTGGGCAGATGCTCTAACCGCTGAGCCAAACTGGCCAGGGCGATAATATTATTATTTTTTAAAATTATTATTAGTTTTTCTTTGTTGATTTTAGAGAGAGAGGAAGGGAGAGAGAGATAGAAACATCGATGAGAGAGAACATCAATCAGCCACTTCCTGCATGTTCCCCACTGGGGATTTGGCCCCCAACTGGCATGTTCCCTGACCGGACACTGACCCGATGACCTCTTGGTGCATGGGTTCACGCTCAACCACTGAGCACAGTCCCAACCTGTTTGCTAATGTCTCACAGTCTTATCAAGAAGAGCTTCCGCAGGTCTCACTGCCATTCCACTTCAGCTCAAGAATGGGGCAGAAATAGCCCTGGCCAGTTTGGCTCAGCGGTTAGAGCGTTGGCCTGCGGTCCAGAGAGACTTGGGTTCGGTTCCCGCTAAGGGCATGTACCTCAGTTGCAGTTTGTCCCCGGCCCTGGTTGGGTCGTGAGGGTGGCAACCACTCGATGTGGGTGTCCCTTTTACGTTGATATTTCTCTCTCTCTCTTCCTCTCTCTCCCTCCCACTCTTATCTGAACAAAAAATAAAAAAATGTCCTTGGGTGAGGATAAAAAAAAAAAGAATGAGGCAAAAATCAATTATTATAACGCTCGAGTCCTTTTCCTGCTCTCACCAACACACTGGGGGTTCCAACAGCTTTGGGAGTAAGAAGAGGGTCTATGTTTCCCTGTCTCATCCCTGCATATGGCCAATACATAAGAGCCTGGGTGGGGAAAGCACTAATGGGGGATCTTAAGAGACAGCCAAGGTTGCCAGTAGGGCGAGGTTATGAGCGAGCTGAAAACTGTCTAACCTGACCTGGGGTCCCCTCTGAGTGTCTTGGTCATACTTTCAGGTCAGAGTGAGATATGATGTGGTGTGGAGAAGGGGTGAGTATTACCTTCCCCAGCTCCAGAGCTCTCCGGAAATAAATCTTAACAACAGATTTAATCACCTTGACCAACTTCTCCGAAGCCCCTGTGAAGAGGGATGGGCTTTTACCAGGCTTCCTCCCTGCACTCAGAGCCAAGGAGGCCAGGCTGGGAGAGGCTGGGCAAGGGGAGAGAGGACTCTGGGATCCCTGATAATCATCTGGACATGGTCCACTGCTCATCTCCATGGAGACGCCCCCCATAGCTGAGGAGGCACCTGGAATGTCCTGCCCACCACCCTCATTCTTTGCCTCTCCGCTCAGGGTCACTGACAGGGCCTAGCCGGAAATAGGTTGAGGGAGGGGAGAAGGTGACTTGGCCTAAGGCGGAGGCAGGCTACAGGCTCAGTCTGAAGGAGCTCTTTCCTGTTAGAGGTAGCCTTTAGCTGGGGCATCCCAGTTCATGTCAGGGTGGAGAGTGTAGATGACCCCAGCCTGTGGACAAAGTCTTCCTTTTATCAGACAGAGGGTTTACAGCTTGTCACCTTTGGCCCTTGGAGGTGCACGTGTCCCCACATACACGTGAGGGTGTGTCTGCTGTGACTGAAGGCACGTGTAAGTACGCACCCACACACATTTACACACTCACTCACTCACTGACTCCCCCACCCCACACACTCCACGCTTATACAGGAATACTCAATGCTCTGACATCGTCTCACACTCAACCACACACTCAGATACTCATGTGCTTTCACACACTTCCACATCCCCACTCTGACAAACACACCTGCGCTCTATGTCCTTACACTGACACATACTCTCACAGTCATGCACACACTGACACTCAGTGCACTCACACTGAATGCACACTCACTATTATTATTTTTTTAATCCTCACCCAAGAACATTTTTCCATATTTTGTTCAGATAGAGTGGGGGGGGGGGGAGAGAGAGAAACATCAACGTGAAAGGGACACATCGAGTGGCTGCCACCCGCACGACCCAACCAGGGCCGGGGACAAACTGCAACCAAGGTACATGCCCTTAGCGGGAACCAAACCTGGGTCTCTCTGAACTGCAGGCAGACGCTTTAACAGCTGAGCCAAACCGGCCAGTGCTGAACGCACACTTATTGAGCACACACACTTGAACGCACTCCTACTCATGGGTTGCCAGAAGCCACACATACAATAAGTCTGACAGGTTGGAAGTGTGTGTGGGAGGGTAAGTTCAGAGACAGAGGATAAAGAAATGGGGGCAACAGGGGTCAGGATGTGGGATTGGGAAACCTTTAGGTTTCGAGGTCACAACCCAGATTTCAGAGTAAGTGGTCAGGAAGCAGGAAGTTTAAAGAATGTGACTGAGAGTCCCAGTGTCTGGGAAGGGCACATGGTAACTGTTTACAAATACTTGCTGAATGAGAGAACAGCATAATTGAATAAAACTCCCTATTTCTAACTGGTAGCACGGTCTGTCTCACAGAAGTTTATTTAATTGATTTTTTATTTTTAAAAAAATTTTTTAAATTTTTATTTATTTATTTATTATTGTGGTATGTGCCTCTAACAGGAACCAAACCCAGAACTCTCTGGTCCACAGGCTGGCGCTCAACCGCTGAGCCAAACTTGCCAGGGCTTAATTGATTTTTTAGAAAGAGAGGGAGGGAGAGATAGAAACATTGTTGTGAGAGAGAAACATCAATCAGCTGTCCCCTGCAGGCCCTGCACTGGGGATCAAGCCTGCAACCCACACAAGTGCTCTGACCAGGAATCAAACTGGGAGCTCTCGGTCCATGAGACGATGCTTAATCCACTGAGCTACACCGGCCGGGCTGTCTCACAGAAGTTTGGAATCCCAGCAACCAGAGAGTCAGGGCCACCCTATTCTCTGAAGTCAATGGGTCCACATCCTCTAACATTCTACAGAGCAGGAGGCTGAGTTTCAAATATAGGTGACTTGTATGAAGCTATTGGGTAAGGCAGTGGCCAGTCCAGGTTTGGGTCCCAGTCTCAGGGTACAGCCTCTAAGCCCAGGGATACTTAGTCAGAGAGAAGTCACAGCAGGCTGGGCTGCCAGGGGATGCGCAGGAAACGACTAAGCTCCGGGCTGTTCCAGGATTTGGGCCCTAGCAAGGAAAGAGAGGGACCTGCAGGGATCCCTTGAGGTATGCAGGATCAATGAAACCAACAGAAACTGCAGAAGGGCTCCTGGAAGGGTATATGCAAAGTAGTACCTCTGGTTTTTCTGCCAGAAGACTTGGGTTTAATTCATTTCATCAAATATTTTTTTTTTTTTTTTTTTTTTTTGGACTTTCCTGACTAAATGAAATTTGCCTTGGACCTCCTGTTTTATAAAAATGTATTTCTTGAGTATTTCCAAATCTATAGTTTTTGTGTTTTCCTTTTCTTCTATTTGACATTAGTAACCCCCATCCAATGGGCCTGTCTCTTGCTGGGTTCATCTCACCATCTCTCTTCTGACAGTTGGTGGCTGAATTCCTCCAGGACCAAAATGAACCACTTGTATCTCGTGCCCCTCAGACCTTCAAGATGGATGACCTCCTGGCAGAGATGCAGGATATTGAACAGTCAAGCTTCCGCCAGGCACCCCAGAGAGGTGAGTCCAGAGTCTGGTGGGAGGAGAGATCACCATTGTCTGTGCAGATAGAGCCAAGGGGGTTCCATATTTGGATGCTGCTGTCACTTGGAAACTGGTGTGGCAGACTTGGCCTTGTCTGAGAACTGGACCCAGGAGTTTCTTGCAGCTGGAGATGCTGTGGATGTAACTCAGGATTATAATGAAACTGACTGGTCCCAAGAATTCATTTCTGAAGTTACAGGTGAGGCTCATCATGGGAAAATCTAAAGTGGTTCCTATGGGGCAATTAGTGTTCTACCCTGTTACCCTAATTCATGTAAGGGTATATAGTGATTTCAGCTGCTTATTACTTTTTTGGATTCTTGACTCATTTCTATGGGGGCACTGAACCTGATTTCCCTTAGGTGATGATAATAGGGAATTAAAATTTATATTAAACAGATGACTGGGTTTGAACTGGATAAGAGATGAGAAGGATGATGAGGAGAGAGAGAGAGTGGGGGGCAGAAAAAGAAAGAAAGAAAGAAAGAAAGAAAGAAAGAAAGGGAAGGGAAGGAGGAAGGAAGGGAAGGGGGAAGGAAAACCATTTTATCAAATATTTATTGAGGATCAATTTTATGCCAGGCTGTGGTAGGTACCAGGAACACTATAATGAACAAAATATATGCAATATCAGGTAGGAAGCATCTGAATGCAAAAAAAAAAAAAAAAAAAGATGAAATCTGACTCATAGTGACTTGGGCAACAATGGTAATTCATTGCTCACATAACTGAAAAATCAGAGAAAAACTTCAGGTGAGGCTTTATCCAGCACCAATGTCCTTTTGGTTTTTCCTCTCCTTCTTCCATGGTGTCAGCTTCATCTTAAGCCTGGATCCTCTTGTGCTTCTAGGACACCGGGCAGTAGCTCCAGGCTACATGTTTTGTTTTGTTTTTTATCCTCGCCCGAGGACATTTTTCCATTTTTTTGTTCAGATAGACTGGGAAGGGAGAGAGAGGAAGAGAGAGAGAGAGAGAGAGAGAGAGAGAGAGAGAGAGAGAGAGAGACATCAACATGAAAGGGACACATCGAGTGGCCGCCACCCGCATGACCCAACCAGGGCCGGGGACAAACTGCAACCAAGGTACATGCCCTTAGCAGGAACTGAACCTGGGTCTCTCTGGACAACAAGTTGATGCTATAACTGCTGAGCCAAACTGGCCAGGGCTTTCATCCATTGTTTCTATCTCTATCTCTATCTCTATCTCTATCTCTCTTTCCCTCTCCCTTTCTCTCTCTCAAAACTCAATAAAGGAAGGGGGAAAAAAGGGGGAATTGTGACATTTTACCAGAACAAAGCAACTCTATAGGACTGGCTACATAATTTTCAGGGCCTAAAGAAAAAGGAAAAGGCAACCCTGGCAGGTTTGGCTCAGCGGTTGGAGCGTTGGCCTGCGGTCCAGAGAGCCCCGGGTTCGGTTCCTGCTAAGGGCACGTGCCTCAGTTGAGGTTTGTCCCCGGCCCTGGTTGGGTCGTGCAGGTGGCAACCACTTGATGTGTCCATTTCACGTCGATGTTTCTCTCTCTCTTTTTTCCTCTCTCTCCCTCCCACTCTATCTGAACAAAAAATGAAAAAACGTCCTTGAGTAAGGATTAAAAAAGAAAAAAGAAAAAGAAAAGGCAGGGCCCCTTATTCAAACATTATTTAGGCCCTGGCCGCTCAGTTGTTTGAACATCATCATCCCATGCTCCAAAAGGTTGGAAGTTTGATTCCCAGTCGGGGCACTGCCTGGATTGAGGGTTCAATCTCCAGTAGGGGACAGGAGGTAGCCAAGCGATGTCTCCTTCTCACATCGATGTCTCTCTCTCTCTCTTCTCCCTTCCTCGCTCTCTAAAAATCAATAAAAATGTTTTTAAAAAAGAGGAAGAAGAAGAAGAAGAAAGTTATATGCCCTGACTGACTGGGTAACTCAGCTGGTCAGAGTACTATCCTGATATACTAAGGTTTCGAGTTTGATATCCAGTCAGGGCATATACAAGAATCAAGCAATAAATGCATAAATAAGGAAAAACAAATCTCTTTCTCTAAAAAAAAAAAAAAAAATCAATCAATAAAGATTTTTCAAAAAATAATTAAATTAAAAAATGACCCCAGAGTCCGGCCAGTGTGGCCCAGTGGCTGAGTGTCAACCCATGCACCAAGAGGTTGCCGGTTTGATTTCTGGTCAGGGCACATGCCCAGGTTGTGGGCCTGATCCCCAGTGGGGAGCATGCAGGAGGTGGCCAGTCGATGTTCTCTCTCATCGATGTTTCTCTCTCTCCCTCTCATTTCCTCTCTATGTAAAATCAATGAAGAAAAAATAAAAAATAAATTAAAAAAAAAAAGACCCCAGAAGTTATAGGCCTGTGGTGTGACTACCCACCGTGATCTGCCCAGTTAGGAATTTATGATCAGATAACCCTCTGCGGTTACTTTTCATAGTACCCCTTTTTCATTCACAGTACCCCAGCTTCTGTTACCTCACTGGTTTTCTTTCCCTTCTCATTGCCTCTCTTTATTTTCTCCCTCATGATTGCTTACTATAAATTATTTTGTAAAGTATTCAGCTGACAAAAAGGCAAAAGAGTCAGTAGCAAAAGTCCTGAGATTTCCTTTAATGGGACCTACTCTCATCAGATTTTTTTATTTATCCTCACCCGACGACACCTTTTCCATTTTTTGTTCAGATAGAGTGGAAGGGAGAGAGAGAGAGAGAAACATCGACGTGAAAGGGACACATTGAGTGGTTGCCACCCGCATGACCCAACCAGGGCCAGGGACAAACTGCAACTGAAGTATGTGCCCCTAGAGGAAACAACAGAACCCGGGTCTCTCTGAACCGCAGGCCAAGGATCTAACTGCTGAGCCAAACCGGCCAGGGCTCATCAGATTTTAAAAAGCAGTTTGTGCCCTGGCCGGTTTGGCTCAGCGGTTAGAGTGTTGGCCTGCGGTCCGGAGAGACCCGGGTTCAGTTCCCGCTAAGGGTACATCAGTTGCAGTTTGTCCCCGGCCCTGGTTGGGTCGTGTGGGTGGCAACCACTCGATGTGTCCCCTTCATGTTGATGTTTCTCTCTCTCTCTCTCTCCCTCCCACTCTATCTGAACAAAATATTGAAAAATGTCCTCGGGTGAGGATTAAAATAAATAAATAAATAAAAAGCAGTTTGCCCCTCTCTATTACAAGGGAATAGCACTCTCTCTCAATGGTGACTCTCAATGGTGACTGCCATTTACATTTCTGTCACCCAGTCTGAGCTTCATGGAAACAGGGAAACAGGTCTGGTTGTACAAGTCAGCCCCTCATATGTTGCAAGGGGCTCAATAAATGTTTGTAGGATGACTGGATGGGATTATTCAAACCCCAACCCAGCCCTCCTTGAAGCCGCCTTCTTTTTTCTCTCTTCCCAGGAAATGGTTATGACAAAGCAGAAAGCTCAGAAACTTCTAGTGGGATCAGTTGTGGAAGAAGCAGGTATACTAGACAAAGTCCTAGCTAGGACAGTTGTGGCAAAAGTTGTATTCTCCAAGGAGAGGTTAGTGTTCTTGGTGGACCTCAGATTGGGGTAGATGTGGACCCAGGAGGAGGAGACAGAGATACTAAGGCTCCATGCCTGGGTCCTTTAACTGGCCTGGGCACAGCCAGGAGAGGCACCCAGCCAGCCCTCCTGGCTATGGCTGTGCCTAGAGATATTATCTGGGGCCTGGCTGATGCCTGGATCTGAGTCATGGGACCTGAGGCCTAGGAAACAGTTCCTATGTTGAAATACTGGGGAGGGGGCAGGGTAGGTGTTTCTAGTTTGCCACCAGCATATCATCACCACCCACACTTCCTGTCACTCTTAAGTCACCATCATGGTCACCACTCATCTCTGACCCTGTCACTCATCAACCTCACCATCATCCCTGCATCAGAACCACTGCCCCTTTCTTAACTATGCAGTCACTTGACCCAGTTCCCATTAACTTCTCCAACATTGCTGCCATCCCTGTCCAGCCCCATGCCCAAGGCTGCTGCTATCTGAACCAACTCTGTCTTCTTAAAGTGCCAGGCTCTGTAAGAAGTGATGAACACATACTAACTTGCTAAGGGCTGTACACACACTAACTTGCTCATTCCCTATTGTGTTTTTGCTGTCCATTTTCAAGGGCTTTTTTGCTGAGTAGGCACAAACACTTGGAAACAAGCTAAATACTCAATGATAAAGGATAAATTAAATAAAGTATCTTAGTGATGAAAATCATAGTTCTGAAAAGTTGATAATTATTTTATAATCATGCATTAGGTGAAAAGGGCATTATACCAACAGGCTTATGAAGAATTATTTTCAATTATGTCAACAGAGTATAATGATTCAAAGATAAAAAGAAGTGCCCTGGCCGGTTTGGCTCAGTGGTTAGAGTGTCAGACTGTAGTCCAGAGAGACCTGGGTTCAGTTCCCGCTAAGGGCACATACCTTGGTTGCAGTTTGTCCCCGGCCTTCGTTGGATCGTGTGGGTGGCAGCCACTCGATGTGTCCCTTTCACATCTATGTTTCTCTCTCTCTCTTCTTCACTCTCCCTCCCACTCTATCTGAACAAAAAAATGGAAAAAATATCCTCGGGTGAGGATAAAAAAAAAAAAAAAGATGAAAAGGAGTGAAAGGATTAATAGGCGTTGTTTCTGAATTGTGAGCAATTTATTTTTATTGCTTATAGTTTTCATATATTCTTTGATAGGCATTATTACTTTTATAATAAAAGCTATGAACTTGTAAAAAAAAACAAAAAAAACAAAGAGGCAAAAATAATGTTTTATGTGAAAATGTCAGTGTTTTATAATCCTATATTACTTTTTGATTTACTAGATTGTAAATTCTATGAGGCCGAGCCGCTTGTCTATCTCCCAGCACCAGGCCTGAATAAAGAGTGATTAGTTGCTCAGTCGGTGTGGCTCAGCGGATGTAGCAGCATTATCCCATGGATTGAGAGGTTCTGGTTTGATTTCCAGTCAGGGCACTTGCTGAGGTTTCGGGATCGATCCCCAGTGAGGGGCGCGCAGGAGGCGGCCAATCAATGTTTCCTTCTCACATCGATGTTTCTATCTCTCTCTCTCTAAAAAAAATCAATAAAAACATATTTTTAAATAAATAAATAAATAAACCAAATGTCATTTTAAAAAAGAGTGATCAGTTAAGTGTGGTGTAATTAATTAAATGTACCTTTTTTGCTGCACCTCATGAACTTTCACTTTAATTCTTCAGAGTAATCTCACCCTGCACAGGAAGAGTATCCTGAGTGCTGTCTTGATCTATAAAACAAAAAAACCCACACACACGTGATGGCACACTTAAGAAGTTATGTGAATTTGAGAAATTCTTATTTGAAACATGAAAATAAGATGTGATTATTCACTAACTCTGCTCTTCCCTTGGTTCCTGTCTCAGAGAGGTGCACCACCCCAGCCAGACACCCAGAGGCACTTCCACAACCAATTATTCTCCAGCACCATGCTCCACTCTAACCCCTTTTCCCATCCCTAACGCTACTTTCTTTGTCCCGGCCACCACCATCTCTTGCCTTCATTACTGCAGGCTGCCTCCTAACCAGATTCTCTACTCCATTCTTGTTCCTCCACTCCAAATTCATGCTTTCTGAGCTACAATCACACTGAGCTTCCTAACACACTAATCTACCCCTGCCACTCCTCTGTTTACAGCCCTTCAATGGCTTCCATCACTCTCAGGAACATGTACAAGACAGTTCATGATCTGTTCCAGGCTGACCGCTCTATCATCACCACGTTCCCATCTTATTCCAGCCACACAGAATTTTAGTGTTGGCATTTCCCAGCCTCCCTCCAGGCTTTTGCACGTCTTGTCTCTTCTTCAGGGAAAAACATCCATTCTGTCCCCATTAATTTGCCTGGCTAATTCCTTCTTACCTCTCAGCTGTTAAAGATGTCCCTTCCTTCAGGGAAGCTTTCATTGCCATCCCACACCCCAGTTTGGTTCAGTGCCCCTCCTCTCAACTCCCATAGGCCCCTGTGCTTATTACCTCTGATATCTAATTTCTTTTTCTTCTTCTTTTTTTTAATTCTCACCCGAAGATATTTTTCCATTCATCTTCAGATAGAGTGGGATAGAGAGAGAGAAACATCAATGTGAAAGAGACATATTGATTGGTTTCCTCCCACATGACCCTGATCCAGGCCAGGGACCAAACCGAAACCAAGGTACGTGCCCTTGGCCGGAGTGGAACCTGAGACTCTGTGGTCTGATGGTCGATGTTCTAACACTAAGCCAAACTGGCCAAAGCGTTCTTTTTTTTTTTTTTTTTTTTAATCTTCAGAGCGAGAGGAAGGGAGAGGGAGAGAGAGATAGAAACATCGGTGAGAGAGAACATCGACTGGCTTCCTCCTGCATGCCCCCCACTGGGGATCGGGCCCACAACCGGGGCATGTGTCCTGACCGGGAATCAAACTGGTGACCTCCTGGTACATGGGTCGACGCTCAACCATTGAGCCACACTGGCCAGACTATTTATTTATTTTTAAAAATATTTTTAATTGGCTTTTTGTTGTTGTTAATCCTCACCCGAGGATATTTTTTCCATTTATTTTCAGAGAGAGTGGAAGGGAGGGAGGGGGAGAGAGAGGGAGAGACACATCAAGTGGTTGCCTCCCTCACAACCTGGACCCAGGCTGGCAATCGAACCTGCAACTCAGTTATGTGTCCTTGACGGGGAATCAAACCCACGACAAAGGTTTTACAGGCTGAAGCTCTAACTGCTGAGTCATATCAACCAGGGCTGAAATTAATTTTTTTTTTTCAAATCCTCGCCCGAGGATATTTTCCTATTTATCTTCAGACGGAATGGGAGGGAGAGCGAGGGAGAGAAAGGCAGAGAGAAACATCTGTGTGAGAGGGACATATCGATTTGTTGCTTGGTGCATGACCCCGACCAGGGCCGGGGACTAACCACAACCAAGGTTCGTGCCCTCGGCTGGAATCGAACCCGAGACTCATTGGTCCACAGGCTGACACTCTATCACTGAGCCAAACCAGCCAGGGCTAAAATCAAAACTTTTTTTTTTAATCCTCACCCGAGGACATTTTCCCTTTTTTTGTTCAAATAGAGTGGGAGAGAGAGAGAGAGAAACATCGACGTGAAAGGAACACATCGAGTGGCTGCCTCCCTTGTGACCCAACCAGGGCCAGGGACAAACTGCAACCGAGGTACATGCCCCTAGCGGGAACCGAACCCAGGACTCTCTGGTCCGCAGGCCAATGCTCCAACCGCTGAGCCAAACTGGCCAGGGCACGTCTTCTCTTTTGATTGTAATATATAAAATAAGGTGCAAAACTGCCATTCTCTGAAGCATTATCTCAATCGGTTTAGGTTTTGCTTCCTGACAATTTGAACAGTTTGGTTCAAATAAACTCACAAAAATTCTCTACAAATTTAAATGTTTCTTAAGTTGACGGCCCACACATTAAACTTGTGTGTTTGGGGTCTGGGGTTCTTCATGGAATTTTCCAAGCTGGGGAAAGGATGTCAGTCGTCCCTGTGGTGGGAAGTTGTTCCCCGAGGCTTCCTCTCCCTGCTCCTTTCTCTGTCTGAGTGAGACATTCTATCACAGGGGACTGGCTGGATTGGGTGTGTCAGAAAGCGAGTCTGGACAGGTGGACAGTGGAGTCTGGGCCCCAGGATGGGGTGTGTGTGTATGTGTTGTGGAGACAGAGTAGATGAGGGTGGATCCCAGACAAAGGTCAAGGATGGGAGAGGTGGCTCCAACAAGCCAGCTACCCTAGCTTGGTCACAGACGCTGGGCTGGGCTAGGTCCTGGCTCTGCTGTGAAACTGAGGAGGGGCTGGAGGGTGAAGAACAGCTCCTTGATGATGTCCCTTCTAGGGTGGAAGCCAAGGTCCTTTTCTGAGAAGGAAAAAAAGTATTATGAAAGCAGGATGGATTCAGGTTAGACTACAGAAGGAGAAGGTGATGATGAACAGGAAGGATGAGGTTTCTCTTTATTTGGGCTGCTTCCCAGGAGGGAAGGAAAAATATCCATGTCACCTAGCCCTTCCTTCTTATTAGAAGGAAGGAGAAATTGACAGGATGACCTGGAGAACAAGGTCTGCCCTGGGACATCTAAGGCTAGGTCAGCCACCTCCCAGCCCAGGACCTCAGTTGTTCCTCTGTGAAATGGGGAGAAAGGCGGAGCATCTCCTTGGTCCTTGCCTACCAAAGTGTTCCCTGACTTGGTCATGGAAGACCAGGGTATAATTTCCTCTTGAACTCCTGTGGAGCCAAGAGAAGACACAGCTGAAATTGTGTTGAATGTGGTGGAGATGGGGGAGCCTGGACCTAGCTGTTAGGGCATAGTGGGGCATAGTGGTGCTTTAGGAGGCAGGTAGGTTGATCAGACATCTCTAGAAGGTCCCATGACAACTAGGAAATATTCTGATCCTGCCTTCCCAGACATTTTTTTTTTTTTCATTTATCTTTAAGAGCAAGAGAGAGAGAGGAAGAGAGAGAGAGAAACATCGATGTGAACTGAACCTGGGTCTCTGGTCTGCGGGCTGACGCTCTAACCGCTGAGCCAAATCAGCCAGGGCCTTCCCAGACATTTTGAGCCCCTGGTTTAAATACCTCATCGGGCTTTCACTTCCCTAATCCTGTCTCTTTGCCCCAGGGTCCCTCCACAAGGCTTTAGCAACCCCTCCTCTCCTCCCTGCGCCATTTCCTTCCTCAGATATTTATGGAGTGCTTTCTATCTGCCAGGCGTTTTCTAAGGGATGCAGGAGGGGCAGATGATGGATTCGGGAGGATGCAGAGGTGAACAAGATTGTTGGTCCTTGTGTTTTCCCCCTGAGGAAAAACAGGCAAAAATAAATAAATAAATAAATAAATAAATAAATAAATAAATAAATAAATAAATAAATAAATGTGATAAATGTGGCAGCTTAACCTTTACTGATTCTGAAAGAGAAACCCAAACAGCTGTGGTAACCCAGTGAAGGCACCATGTCCAGCCTAGGGGAGGTCAGGGCAGAAGTAACATAGACCCTGAATCCGGAAGGGTCAGTTGGCCTTGGGCTGGGAGGTCATGGAGGATAGCAAAGGTTTTGGAGCCACCCTAAAAGGCTCACAAAAGCCAATTGTTAAGTTTTCAAAAAATTTTTAATTTTTTTTTTTTTCCTCTCCCGAGGACATTTTTTCATTTTTTGTTCAGACAGAGTGGGAGGGAAAGAGAGGAAAAGAGAGAGAGAGAGAGAAACATTGATGTGAAAGGGACACATCGAGTGGCTGCCTCCTACACGACCCAACCAGGGCCGGGGACAAACTGCAACCGAGGTACGTGCCCTTAGCGGGAACTGCACCCGGGCCTCTCTGGACCTCAGGCTGACGCTCTAACTGCTGAGCCGAACCGGCCAGGGCTCAAAAATCTTTTAAACTGCTTATTAAACACAGCCATTAAATTATATAAATGTATAAATAATTACATAAATTATTTTAAAAACAAAGGTAATAATCAAATTCATTACTTCTTAATTGTTATTACATTTTACTCTTATCTATGCCCTTGAAATTACTTACATCTATTGAACCTTTTAGGTGGAGAAACTATTTAATGGTGTGCTGCTACTCATCATTTTCCAACTTCTTGTTCAGTGACAAGAAGTTGGTAGTATGAAATCGGCCATGCGGCGGTATTTACATCTTTGAAATTGACTAACATAATAAGTCAGGGCTTAATTTATTGTTTTGATTAATTGCTTAGAACAGGGGTTGACAAACAATAGCCAGCAGGCCAGATCCAGCCTGTGAGTAAGAATGGTTTTTATTTATTGATTGATTGATTGCTTGATTGATTTTAGAGAGAGAGGAAAGGAGAAGAAAGAAACATCAATGAAAGAGAACATTGATTGGCCACCTCCTGCACGCCCCCAACTGGGGATCGAGCCCACAACCTGGGCATGTGCCCTGACCGGGAATGAAACCGGCAACTTTTTGGTGCATGGGTCAGTGCTCAACCACTGAGCCACTCTGGCCAGGGCTGTTTTTGTTTTTTTTAAATATGTTTTCATTGATTTTATTTTTTTTTTTTTAGAGAGAGAAGAAAAGAGAGAGAGATAGAAACATTGATGTGACAGAAAAAGATTGATTGGCTGCCTCCTGCACGCCCCCACTGGGGACCAAGCCCTTAACCTGGGCATGTGCCCTGACTAGGAATCGAACCTGAACCTCTCAGTCCATGGGACAGTGCTCTATCTACTGAGCCACACCAGCCGGGCATAAATGTGTGTGTATATATATATATTTTTTCCATTTTATTATATATAATTTTCCACTTTATTATATATATACATATATATTTTTTTCCATTTTATTCCTCTCTTGAGGATATTTTTCCATTTATCATTAGATAGGGTGGGAGGGAGGGAGAGAAAGAGAAACAGAGGAACATTGGTGTGATAGAGCCACATCTACTGGTTGACTCCTGCACGACCCCAACCAGGGCCAGGACGAACCTGGGTCTCTCTGGACCGCAGGCCGACGCTCTAACCACTGAGCCAAACCGGCCAGGGCTACATATATATTTTTAAAAATATATTTTTACTGGCAGCTGTAGTCTGTCAGCAGCGAGATCTAGGGACAGAGTCTCAGCCTTGCCACAACTGCCGCTGCCGCCTAGAGACTGCTGAGTCCCCATAGGTCCACCGCCACTCACTCCGGACACAGAACATCTAGTCATGGATAAAAATGAGCTGTTGCAGAAGGTCAAACTGGCCGAGCAGGCTGAGCAATATGATGACATGGTAGTCTGCATGAAGTCCGAAACAGAGCAAGGAGCTGAGCTATCCAATGAAGAGAGGAATCTTCTCTCAGTTCCTTATAAAAATGTGGTAGGAGCCCGTAGGTCATCTTGGAGGGTCATCTCAAGTATTGAGCAAAAGACAGAAGGTGCTGAGAAAAAACAGTAGATGGTTTGAGAATACAGAGAAAAAATTGAGACCAAACTATGAGATACCTGCAATGATGTACTATCTCTCTTGGAAAAGTTCTTGATCCCCAGTGCTTCACAAGCAGAGAACAAAGTCTTCTCTCTGAAAATGAAAGGACCCTGGCCCGTTTGGCTCAGCGATTAGAGCCTCGGCCCGTGGACCAATGAGTCACGGGTTCGATTACAGCCAATGGGGCATGTATCTCGGTTGCAGTTCGTCCCCGGCCCTGGTCCGGGTCTTGCAGGAGGCAACCAGTCGATGTGTCTCTCTCATGTCAATGTTTCTCTCTCTCTCCCTCTCTCTCCCTCCCACTCTATCTGAAGATAAATAGAAAAATATCCTCCGGTGAGGATTAAAAAAAAAAAAGAAAATGAAAGGTGACTAGACTGTTACCGTTGCTTGGCTGAGGTTGCTGCAGGGGATGACAAGAAAGGGCTTGTGGATCAGTCACAACAAGCATACCAAGAAGTTTTTGAAATCAGCAAAAAGGAAATGCAACCAACACATTCTATCAGATTGGGTCTGGCCCTTAACTTCTCTGTGTTCTATTATGAGATTCTGAACTCCCTGGAGAAAGTCTGCTCTCTTGCAAAGACAGCTTTTGATGAAGCCATTGTTGAACTTGATACAGTAAGTGAAGAGTCATACAAAGGCAGCACACTAATAATGCAATTATTGAGAGACAACTTGACATTGTGGACATCGGATACCCAAGGAGATGAAGCTCAAGCAGGGGAAGGAGGAGAAAATTAACTGGCCTTCCAACTTTTGTCTACCTCATTCTAAAATTTACACAGTAGACCATTTGTCATCCATGCTGTCCCACAAATAGTTTTTTGTTTATAATTTATGACAGGTTTATGTTACTTCTATTTGAATTTCTATATTTCCCATGTGGTTTTTATGTTTAATATTAGGGGAGTAGAGCTGTTTAACATTTAGGGAGTTATGTTTTCATCTTGAGATGGCCAATATGGGGATGTAGAATTTTTATACAAGTTAAAAATATTTGGCATAGTACTTTTGGTACATTGTGGCTTCACAAGGGCCAGTGTTAAAACTGCTTTCATGTCTAAGCAAAGAAAACTGCCTACATATTGATCTGTCCTGGTGGAGAATAAAAGGAATAATTGGTTCCAGTCACAGGTGTAGTTGTGGGTATTTTGGTTTTGGAGCACTTGGAGGGCTGTGGTAGAAATGAATAGCCCATGGATAGTACATGTTGAACCATATGTGTACTTGAGGAATACTCGGTCTCAATGTGCACACCTTTGACAAGAGCTGCAGAAGTTCCTTTAGTTGTGACCCAGTTTACTCTGGATAAGGGCAGAAATGGTTCACATTCCATTATTTGTAAAGTTACTTGCTGTTTACTTTCATTATTTTGCTCCACTCATTTTATTTGTATTTAAATGTTTTAGGCAACCTAAGAACAAATGTACAAGTAAAGATTCTGTAAAATGAATTGCTTGATGTTCATTACTTCAAGTATATCAAACACAGCAGTAAAACAAAGCAAACAAAAATAAATTTATTTATTTATTTATTTATTTATTTATTTATTTATTTATTTATTTTGAGAGAGAGGGAAACATTGATTTGTTGTTCCACTTATTTATGTATTCATTGGTTGGTTCTTGTATGTGTCCTGATTGGAGATAGAACTTGAGACCCTTAGGTCCGCAGGCCAATGTTCTAACTGCTGAGCCAAACCAGCCAGGGCTCTTATTTTTCAATATAAATAAAAATGTTGGAACTATACTTGTTAGTCAATGAAGTGAATGAATTTCTGTGGAATCATATAGTAACCAACCATTTGTTCATGGTCTGGTTTTTATCAAATCTTGGATACATTGCAACCATAGGTTGGCTACAAATATAAGAATGAGCAAAATCACCTGGCTGTTGTGGCTCAGTGGACTGTCGTCCCATGGACTGAGAGGTCCTAGTTCAATTCCCAGTCAGGGCACATGCCTGGGTTGCGGGCTGGATCCCCAGTTGGGGGCGTGCAGAAGGCAGCTGATCAATGTTTCTCTCTCACACCAATTTCTCTCTCTCCCTTCCCCTCTATCTAAAAAAATCAATAAAAACATATTTAAAAAAAATAATTAGCAAAAATGAAAGAAATCATCCTAAAGAGCAATTAATACTATAGAATTACAATAAAGAGCACAGCATAATTTAGTATTTATATTTATGAATATATATTTAGTATTTGTAAATTGTTTACATAGTATTTATAAATTGTGTAAATTATTTTACAGCTTTGTATCAGTAAAATTTATAATAAACTTATGTATGTATATAGATGCATACATTTTTTCCCAGAGACCTAGTTGTCAAGCATTTACCAGCATACCATGGGAGACACAGTTCTAGGCAGAGAGCGTCAAGGGGAGTTCAGCTGGTCAAGGCATAGTGAGAAGGGAGGTATTGAGGCTGGAGCACTAGGACAGATGTGAGGGCATTGTGAGCAGGACTAGGGAGCCAGACACCATCCTGAGGGCCATGGGGAGTCACAGAAGGATTCTAAGTACTGGAGAGACCCCATCAGGTCTGTGTTTAGACCTCTGGGTCAATTATGTTGACAGTTATATGAAGATTGGATTGTTAGGGGCAGATTATGAAATACTGAAATAGTGGAGGGACAGAGAGTAATAGGAGCAAACTCTCAAGAGCGGTTACTATAGCCTGGCTGGTGTGGCTCAGTTGGTTGAACATTGTTCTATGTACCAGGAGGTTGCTGGTTCGATTATATATATATATACACACACATATATATTTAAAAACATATTTTTTTAGAAAAAGAGAATTTGCTATAGGCCAAGCCCACTCGTCTAAGCCGTCTGTGTGTGTTATTAGCTTATTTAATATTCACAATAACTTTATGCAGTAGATACCCTTATCTCCTTTTTATAGATAAGAAAACTGAGGCACAGAAAAATTAAGTAACGTGTAACCAAGAGAGCTGGGATTTGAACCCAAGAGTCTGGCTTCAGAGGCTACACTCTTAACCACTATATATTATGTTTTTAGACTAGAAAGATAGTGAGATTTGGAATGATGTTTCTTAATTTTAATGCATGTACAAAGTTGACCATGTACAGACAGACATGTTTTGCATATAGTAGGAGCTTGAGGGCATTCTTCAGACCCAGCAGGACCTGACTCAGTGAGAATGGGGTATGAGGAGCCAGGGTAGGTGGATTTTACAAGCTTCCTTCAGCTGCTGGATAATATGCTTACGTGACCACTCTGGCCTCCTGTTTCTCTGTGTTTGTAGACTGTCTCTCTGTCCTCAGGGAGGTCCCAGTCTTGGGGACAAAATCCTGAGCAGGAATACAGGTGGGAGAGGACAAGAAGAGACAAAGCCTGGTGGGTCCAGAGTGGGGTTCTTTTTTTTTAATCCTCACCAGAGGATGTTTTTCTGTTTGTCTTCAGATAGAGTGGGAGGGAGGGATGGGTGAGAAGGGGGGGGGGGAGAGAGAGAAACATCAATGTGAGAGAGAAACATTAATCGGTTGCTTCCTGAATGTGCCCTGATCCAGGATCAAACCTGCAACCTAACCATGTGCTCTGACTGAGAATTGAACCTTAAGCCTAATGGTATATGGGACCAACTGAGCCACTTGGCCAGGGCCAGAGTGTATGTAAGCTAAGAGGGGTGAGAGATGTGAATTATCATCTACAGAAAGGACTTCCGTAAGGGAGGCACAGATAGGAGGCATGGGCTTTAGACAGGGGAGAGGAGAGATGATGGGTTCTGTTGCCATCCTGGTTTTCCCCCTAGGGCATCTGTATTTACAGCAAAAGTCTGATGGTAGCCCTCAAGGTACAGTGACAGATGACAGCTCAGCTGCAGATATATGGATATGAATATAACCATACATACAAATTTGAAAGGAATAGAGGTGCCTTTCTGCCACGAGTCCTGACTGAGGGTGTGGGCAGGAGATAATAAGGGTGGAAGTGGAGAGTTGAGGGTACTGGAGGTTGGTGGTAGGGCGGGCCCCACACAGGGTGTTGGTCCCCTGAGGCCACATCTGTTAGCCTGGGGCTTCCTATCCTGCTGGTTCAGCAGGTCCCACGGATTAGCAGGTGATTCACCCCTTACCCTCATATGGCCCTGTTTCAGGAAGGGACAGAGGGTGTTGGAATGGAACACCCATGTGTTCACCTACATGGGATATATGCTGTGTTACATGCCTGAGTCAGAGATGTGTGCCCATGTTTGAACTGTGCATACAGGCTAGGAAGTCCCTGTGCACATATGCCACGTGGGCTGTGCCAAGTAGAGGGCCGCAGGTGTGAAGGTGCGCGCAGTATGAGGAGGAGGGGGCATGGGTGAACACACAGCTCTTCCCAGAGCACATGTGCATGGGTGCAGGTGTTTCCCTGAAAGAGGGATGCAGGTTTAGAGCCTGCTGAACCATTAGAGGAGGAGGCTGGGTGGGAGGCAGGTGAGGAGAGCTCCTTATGATAGCTTACTCTCTTAAAGGAAGGCTTGGCTGGACCAGCAGGCAGAACTGGGCACTCTAAACCCATGGTGATGGCAGCGATTTCTCTAAGGTTATCCCTTAAGCCCCTGGCCGCAGGCCAGGGTGGCGCCCTCATCCTAACCCTGAGAGGGTGTGCACATCCCACAGGCCACATAGGCAAGTCAGGAGCAGCGAGCGTGGCAGGTGGGCATTGAGCCAGAGCTTTCTCTTACCCTCTCGCAGGCCAGAAGGACATATGGGTTCAGGTGGTGTCTGATCTACTGGGATATGGGGAAAGCATGTTAGCCCCAGGTTGCCCATGCCCCTGCTTCATGTGCACTCTGTGTGCTGGCATGTAGTATGCATGCACACCCATGTTTGGGTGCGCTGGCTCCTGACACAGTGCCCGGGGCCTGCTGCTGCCTTCCCATCATGCTCCATGATCTGAGAGATGCTTGAAGTGGGGCCAAGAGCCTGGGCTAGGAGGCAGGAAGCCTGGGTTCTACTCCAGGATTTCACTCAGTGACTTTGGAGATGTTCCTTTACCCTCTCGGGGCTCAGCTTTTCTACTGTGAAATGTGGAGGGACAATAATCCCCATGGGGCCACCTCACAAGGCTGTTGGGCAACTGATTTTCATGGAGGTGTTTGGAAACTCAGGAGACTTTGGTCCTGGAGGCTTCACGTGGGGTAATGGCAGAATTCTCTGGACCGCAAACCGACGCTCTAACTGCTGAGCCAAACAGGCCAGGGCAAATGGCAGAATTCTCTGGTTGTTCAGTTGAAGGACGAGGGGTTGAAAGCAGGTAACAATTTCCAGAGAACTTGCACTCTGACCTACAAGGAGTGTTCAAATCTCTTAGAGAAGCGAGGCATTTAGAGTTCTGGGGCTGAGCTTCAAAACAAATTAATGTTACAGGTCAAGACCTGCCCAAGGTGAGGCTGGTAAAGTCTGTCCACCCATTTTTGCCCCTTCCTGACACTGCTGGCCTGCTGGGGGTGAACAGCAGTGCCCACCGTACAGACACTGCTCACAGTTCTCCCAGTCTCTCATTCCCCACCCCCACCCCCACCCTACCCCACACCCAGCTTGCTATCTCTCCAGCTCATACTTCCCCAAGTTCAGAGTTTTCATCCCCAGGCTGCAGGCTTAGCCAGAACAAACAGACAGCACCAAAGTAAACAAAACAAGAAAGGAAGCAGCACAGGTGACGTGGAAAAGAAAACTTGGAAGCCACAATAAAGGTATGTGAGCTAGGCTGTTGTCTTCCCTCAGAGCAGGATGCTGGGGCTAAGGTTAATCTTGCCAGTCCCGTGTGAGTAGCAGGAACAGACTCATGGCCAAAGGAGTCAGGTTAGACCACCAACAGGGGCGTTAGTGCCCAGGATCGTGAATGCAGCTAAAAAGGATTTGGTTAAGAGGGAGAGTATTTTGCCCTGGCCAGTGTGGCTCAGCGGTTAGAGCGTTGGCCTGTGTCCAGAGAGACCCGGGTTCAGTTCCCGCTAAGGGCACGTACCTTTGTTGCAGTTTGTCTCCGGCCCTGGTTGTGGGGGGTGGCGACCACTTGATGTGTCCCTTTCATATCGTTGTTTCTCTCTCTCTCTCCCTCCCACTCTATCTGAACAAAATATCAAAAAATGTCCTTGGGTATGGATAAAAACAAAAAACAAACAAACAAACAAAAATAGAGGGAGAGTATTTCAAGTCCCCACCTCCCCAGGAGGCAGCCTGTCCAATGCCCTGAGTGTCCCAATCACTGGGTGAGCTTGTTGCTTGAGTAGGTGATTGTTGGTTGCTCTGCTCACCCCCAGACCCCAAATGGCAACTAGGGTGTCAAAATCAGTGAGTTGAGTGACCAGTCTGCAATGGGAAGGGTTGGGAGACCAGACAAACCCAGCTAGAGCAGCTTGAGATCTGGGTGGAAGTCCACGGGCTTCGGTCTTGCTGTCTGTGGAATGAGCACAGTAATATTCCACCCCCAGCCCTTCTACTTGGTCTTGGTGTCAGGCAAGAGTCAGTCAAGGCAAGCGGGGTTGGGGGTAGGGTCCTCGTCCTCAAACAGACATCCTCTCTACCACATAGTGTTTATTCTCCACCAGGGACTTACCATACCCCTTACCAACTTAATCTATTTTCCCAACAACCCTTCGAGGTGAGGATTAGTATCTCCATCTAACAGATGAAGAAACAAAGTTAAATATCTTGCTTAAAGTTACCCAAGTCAATTAAGAGGCTGAACTGGATTCAATCTCAGGTTGGCCAGCTATAAAGCCTGAGCTATGAACCACAGCTTACCACTTGGATGGGAGAGCCCCCCCAACCCCCACCTCATGCCCCTCAGCCAGCGGCCAAACTTCAAACCAGCCCAGACTCAGATTCCTGGCAGGAGGTCCTGGGTTTCCCATTGCTCCCTCTGCCACCACTTCACTCTTTCAATCTTCTCGTGAAGTCTCCCTGATTCTGACATGTCCCTCTTTGCTCTGATTAATCGGGTACCAGAGACTCCACTATTACTAGACCTTTTCTGTGGGTTAGGAAATTGCTGTTTAGAGCTTTTCCTTTAAAATGCTTTAGTATGGAAGAATTTTGAAATTGATTAAGGCAAAAATCAAAGGACGAAACTGGAAGGTGAATGGCTAATGGGGAAACTTGACAATGGAAGGATCTGCTGCCCTCTGAACCCACTGCTCGTCAGCATCACTAAGCATGGGGCAGCTAGACATTATGGGCTTCTGAATGAGATGCAAGAGGAAGCACATAATACTGTTCAAAAAGGATTCCTCCCATCCCCTCAAAATTGAACCTAAATAAAATCACACTATTAGAGCTAACTTCCTGTATATTGTGAGAAATATAGGAAATGGAGGAAAAGTTAAATGACAGCACAAGGAAGCAAACAGATCAATCTAGAAAACCAACTTTCTATAGAACCACATTTATTCAATAAGTCAGTGACATGAACAAATAAGAGAGAGAGTGGGGAACTACTCATGTTTAAAAGAGCACTTAGTCCCTGGCTGGTTTGGCTCAGCAGTTAGAGCCTTAGCTGGCAGTCCAGAGAGACCTGGGTTTGGTTCTCACTAAGGGCACATACCTCGGTTGCGGTTTGTCCCCAGCCCCGGTTGGGGTCGTGTGGGTGGAGGCCAGTTGATGTGTCTCTCTCACATCTATGTTTCTTTCTCTCTCTTCCTCCTCCTCTCTCTCTCGCTCTGTCTGAGGATGGGTGCAAAAATGTCCTTGGGTGAGGATAAAAAAAAAAAAGAGCACTTAGCCCTGGCCAGTTTTCTCAGTGGTTAGAGCGTTGGCCCACAGACCAAAGAGTCTTGGGTTTGATACCAGTCAAGGTCATGTACTTCGGTTGCAGTTCAGTCCCCAGCCTTGGTTGGGGTCATGTGAAAGGCAACTGGTTGACGTGTCTCTTTCACATTGATGTTCTCTCTCTCTCTCTCTCCCTCCCTCCCTCTCACTCTATCTAAAAATAAATGGGAAAGTGTCCTCGGGTGAGGATTAAAAATAAATAAATAAAAAGAGCACTTAACCCAAGTAACGTGTGATTTTGTTGGGATCCTGACTCAAACAAACTAACAAATTAATGCAAAAAGATATTTTGAAATAATTATGGGCACCTGATCATTCCATGGATTTGTTCATTTTTGTTAGGTATGGCATCATGATTATGTAAGAAAATGTTCATTTTAGAGATGAATGTTGGAGAATATAGAAGTGAAATGACATAATGGTTGGAATTTGTTTTTAAATACTTCGTAAGAAAAGAAAAAAGACTGATGAAACCAGAATGGACAGATTTGGGAGAAGTTTAGATGAGGTTGGGCTGGAGCAGGGGAAGGCAGACATGTCTATTAGATGTATGAGAGAGAGGGAGAGAGGGACACTGCATCTGGAGCGCTAGGACTGGGGAGATGGCAGCATTTGCATGGTTGGAGAGGACATCGGGACGTGCAGGGCCAACTTCTCCAGGCTGCGTGCCCGCAAAAATGGTCTATTTAAGGGCCCACAAAAAAATGTGTTTATTTTTAAGTTTATTTATGTTTTCCATTGATTTTTAGGGTGGAAGGGAGGGGGATGTGTGTGTGTGTGTTTGTGTGTGTGTGTGTGCGTGTATACACAGAGAGAGAGAGAGAGAAACATCAATTTATTGTTCCACTTATTTATGCATTCACTGGTTGATTCTTGTATGTGCCCCGACAGGATAAAACTCACAACCTTGGTGTATCGGGACAATGGTCTAACCAAGTGAGCTACCCAGACAGGGCATAGAATACACTTTATTTAAGATTTTAAAGGAGGAGGGCACCCACCAGGCAAAAGTGGCAAGGGCTATAAAAGTCAAAAGTGGCTCTAGGATGGGGAGAAGACTTCCAGAGATGGAGCCTGAGGGAGGCAGGAAGCCACTAAGCCTGCATTGTGGGGAACAACCCCACTGGGAGAGGTCCAGGAATCAGGAAGGCTACACCCTGCTCAGGGATTCCAGTGTTCCACTGAGCCTTCCTGGCTGAGGCCTGTAGGTGCCGTGACCCAGTCCCTGCCAACACAGACCTCTCTGCATAGGCCCTTGGTGTAATCACTATGTGCTTGAAATGCTGTCAATAAGATGGCAGGCTTTTCTGCTGAAGGGGGACGTGCTGTGATGGGTTCCTCTAGGTCTCTACTCCCTGTTTGTCCTCATTGGAACACCTATATTTGGAAAGGCCTTGAGATTTGGGCAAAAATAAGGGAGTGGGGAGGTGTCTTAGGGACCCATTGGCCTTGTCTATTTGGAGGGAAAAAAGAGGCTGCCCAGCTTGGGGAGCCCCCAGTGTGAGTGGGGAGACAGGGCAGTCACATCACACTGGGGCTTCCAGGCTACGGGGCCTGCCTACTTTCTGGGCTGAGCAGGAGAGTGAAGAGTGAGTAGCTTGCCCTGGGGTTGTTGCGATGGGCTCTCTGCCCACCCCAAGCCCCCTGTTTCAGGCCCATAGCACCTGACCAGATTAGATAGGGCACGTTCCTGCAGTGAGCTGCCCACTGACTGCGACTGTGCTGACGCAGGCAGGAAAATATTAACCCAGTGGAATGGGCTCATACTCATGTGTGCACAACGTTGTGTGTGTGTGTGTGTGTGTGTGTGTGAGAGAGAGAGAGAGAGAGAGAGAGAGAACACAGAGTAGTTTTCGCATGCAAGACCAGAGATACATACATGCACACACACACCTGCCCATTCACACACATGTTCACACAGAGACATATACAAAGACACAAATGCTTCTTATACATGCAAATTCCTCCAGTGTCATCTCCCAACTCTGTCAATGAGAACCCCTCTCCTCCAAGAAGCCTTCCCTGATAGCTCCAGCTCATACTAGAAAGTGACAGGCCTGAACTGCATGCCTGGTTTCTGATGCCAAATGAGGCAGTCTGACATGAGCTTTAGAATGGAGCAGGCCTGGGTTTGGATTCTGGTTCTTTGACTCAACAGGATGTTTGCCCTTTTGCAAGTGGCTGTACCTCCTGACCCTGTCTGCTCTAGTTTTTGTCCACTCTGTCCTGGAGGCCTAGGCATGACTGAGAAGGAAGGTTAAGAGCTGGGGTGGGGGGAAAAGGGTCTGGTTATTTCAGAACGTCAGGGTTAAGGACCATCCGGGGTCCTATCTATGCTGCCCCTCCTCAACCCTGTCTCAGACTAGCTGCTTAACCCCCAGCTCTCCTCTCTGGGAGGACCCTGGCCTCCTAGGGCAGGGGCAGATCCCTTATCTGTATATTCTAGTTCTGGGTGAACTTGGGAAAGTTGCTAACTTGCTCTGAATCTCAATTTTCTACCTAAAAAATGAGTCTTAAAGGGGACACTTACCTGGGTGAGGCTTAAGGGTATTTTCATTTTTGAGCAGAATAAGAATCTCACAACTTCAAGTGATTTCAGAGAGACCAGGGCTCCTGAAGGGACCTGCACTGTGCTCCCACCCCAAGTCTAAAACCACTTGATTGAAAACACTTAACATGATAAGTAAGTTAATCAAATGGTATGTTGGTTGAAACAAATAATTAGTTAAAATGATTAGCTTTTTACATATCAACACTTTTGGGGCATTTTGGAGAAGTTCAGAGAATTTTTAGCATCTATGAGTGTTTTTCTTCACTATGATTTTTTGAAAATTTCTACTTGTGTGTTCACTCCTTATTGGGTTTCAACCAATCGTGTCTGCCCCATGCTGTTCATAATAGAGAAGAACTGGATACATTTAAAATTCTGTGCTGTGCAGTCACATACATGATGTAGATGTGGGTCTATTTGTGTGAAAAGTTACTGTGAATAAATGTTTGAGTGAAAAAAGTACTGTACAGGAGCGTTTGAGATCTTGCTCCCCGGCACAAGTCATCAGTTTGGCTTAAATACTCTCTTAAAAAAATACTGTACAAAACTTTTATATAAGTTTCATTCTTTTATTATTTTAGGTAATAAAAGAATCTCACAACTTCAAGTGATTGAGATTTTAAAATTTGTTTTCTACCTTTAAAAAATTTCCACTCCAATGATAGACAATTATATATGCTCCACTTGCTTGGCTATGTGTTCATAAATATTTAAATTTTAAGTTAGATTGAACATTAATGTCACCATTCATCAGTTCACATTGTAAGATTTTTAGTGTTATGAGTAAGAAATGAGAGGTTGATGAGCACTGGGTTATTTCCAACGTTTTGCTAGTAAAAATAGTGTATTACAGACAAAATTAGAATAAGAAAAGTAAACAACTTCTGAAAGAGGGACTAAATACCTAAAGCAATATTAAAGTTTGCAAAAATTGCCCTGTAGCATACTAATATTACCAATTCATTTTCAACCAAATTAGTTTTTATTTATTTATTTATTTTTTAATCCTCATCCGAGGACATTTTTCCTTTTTTGTACAGATAGAGTAGGAGGGAGAGAGAGGAAGAGAGAGAGAGGGAAACATCGATGTGAAAGGGACACATCGAGTGGCTGCCACCCGCACGACCCAACCAGGGCCGGGGACAAACTGCAACCGAGGTACATGCCCTTAGCGGGAACCGAACCCGGGTCTCTCCGGACCGCAGGCCGACGCTCTAACCGCTGAGCCAAACCGGCCAGGGCTTTTTTATTTTTATTTTTTTTTTAATCCTCATCCGAGGACATTTTTCCATTTTTGCAAATTAGTTTTTTACTTAATGGTCTGTTGCTGCCTTCATAAACCTTTTCCTGAGGCCTGTCTGGATGTCAGAAGTGACTGAATGGAAGGACCACATGTCTGCTAACCCCATTTCACAGATTAAGAAACAGAGGCCCAGTGGCAGGGACTAAGCCAAGGTTGTGCAGTGAATTTGATGCTCAACTAGGACTTAAACCCAAATCCATGTGCAAGGCATCTGGAGGGGTCTTCACTGCAGCTCAGAGCTAGGGCATCCAGTTAAAATTTAAATTTCAGAGAAATAATGGATAGTATTTTAATATAAGTATGTCCTAAATATTGCAAATATTGTTGCTCTGAGATTCAAATTTAGCTGAACATCTTATATTTTATCTGGACCACTCTGAGTCTACCCTGTGCAGATAGGGCCCCCAGGTGTCCCCTCTCTGCTCTCTACCATCCCCATTGGCTCTGTCTAGACTCAACACTGACCCAGATGTGGTCCTTTTAATTGCTTTTCTTCTCTCCACAGTTGAACTTTCTTTCTCCTCAGCCACATCAATACTGTGGCCACCCTCCATGCCACCAGTTCATCAAGGTTGGTCCCTTTTCACACCCAACTCTGGGTCCACAGCTTGTCCGAGCTCCTGGTAGCCTGTTGGCAGCCCAGTGTATGGATTTCTATCTCTTCCTCATCTGTTCTTTCTCATTCACCCTCCTGTTCCCAGAATCCTGCCCCTGTCCCTTGCCCCACCCCTCATGTTTCCTGGAAATCCCACTGACTCTCATGGTGAATCCCCAGGTGCTGCTACCTCCTGTTCTCTCCTTTTTCTCTGGCTGGACCCCTCTCCCAAGCTCAGGCCCAACTGTGCCTCTGCCTACTGGATGCTCCAGGGCCTCAAGGACCCTAGATTGGCTACTTTGCTTTTCTCTTAATGGTCCTTAGGCCCTTGGGATAAAGTCTGATCCTGTGTCCTGGCCGACAAAGTCCTTCAGGGTCTGCCCCTGCCAACTTCTCCAGCCCTTCCTCTGCAAGCCACTCACAGTTCCCAGAATACATTAGGTTTTCTCACAATTCTACTGGGCTTCAAATCATCACCCCATCTCACCCTCCCCCACTCACATTGGTGGACTCAGCTCCCATGTCATCTCTTCTGGAAGATTCTTGCCCCCCTACAAGCTAGCTTAGCTGCTGCCTGTATTCCCTCGATCTTATCACAGTGTATCCTAAGTAATCTGCCATTTATCCATCTCTCCCAAGAGACAAAGACGACTGTATCTTCTCCACCTCTGGTCCCCAGCATCCAGCCTAGTAAATGAGCTTAACTGACTCCAACATGGATCTCAGTTTCCTCCCTCATCAGTCTGATCCCAGCCTAATCCAACTTTGCTCAAGCTCTGACCTCATCCTAGACCTCAGCTTCACTTCAAAAAATTTTTTTTCCTTTATTGATTTTAGAGAGAGAGGAAGGGAGAGGGAAAGAGAGATAGCAACATCAATGAGTGAGAACATTGATTTGCTGCCTTCTGCATGCCCTCCACTGGGTATCTGGCCTACAACCTGGGCATGTGCCCTGACAGGGAATCAAACTGGCGACCTCTTGATACATGGGTCAACGCTCAACCACTAAGCCACACTGGCTGGGCTCCATTGATTTTTAGATAGAGTGGAAAGGAGGGAGAGAGCAAGGGGGAGAGAGAGAGAGAGACAGAGAGAGAGATATTGATGTGAGAGACACATCAATTTATTGCCTCCGGCATGACACCCATTGGGGCTGGGGATTGAACCTGCAACCTAGGTAGGTGCCCTTGACTAGGAATTGAACTCTTGACCCTTCCATCCATCCTCAGGCTGATGCTCTAACTGCTGAACCAAACCAGCAGGGCTCAACTCCACTTCTGACTCTTACCTCACCCTCATCCCAACAGCACACACGAGAAAGAAATAAAGGCAGGTGTCCCCCATGTCCAGAGTACATTTTCCTGTCCTGAAGAAAAGACAGCATCCTGACACCATTTGAGTCTGCAGAGGTGAGGAGTGGAGCCTCAGCATGGGGGGCAGTGGAAGAGTTCATTCCTTAAGCACGACTTCTGACTAGGAAGCCCTCAGACTGCAGCTGACCCGACTCTCCCTGTAGGACAAACTGGGGTGGGGACCTGGGCAACTGAGGTTCCAGACCTGGCCTGGTCTATTGGCGCCCTCTAGAGGACAGTTCTATTACCAGAGCTGGCTTTGGGCAACCAACTCTTTTTTTAAAAATTTTTTTCTTTATTGATTTTAATTTGGGAGATGGGCGAGAGGCTGGTTCTTTTTAAAAATCCTTTTCCCGACTTCTGGTCAAGATGGCGGCGTAGGTAAATGCGGTATCGCGTCCTCCCACAACCACATCAAAGTTACAACTAAACTACGGAACAACCATAATTCAAAACCGCCTAAAAATCAAGCTGAATGGAAGTCCTACAACGACGGAATTAAAGAAGCTGCATCAAGACTGGTAGGAGGGGCGGAGGCTGGACGGGCTGGTCCACACCCACGTGTGGCGGATAAAAATCAGGAGGCTACCTCAGCTGGGAAGGTCCTTCCTGAGGACTGAGGGGTGACTGTCCCACACCAGATGCCCCGCTCAGGGTTCCAGTGCCCGGAAGAGAATCCCCATAACTTCTGGCTGGAAAAACCAGCGGGAACTGAGGCTCAGGGAGGCTGACGCGGCTGGAGCCCCAGGCAGCTCCTCTTAAAGGGCCCGCGCACAGACTTATCGGACTCTCTCCCTCTAAGCTTGGAGGGGAGGCAGCTCGAGGGGCGCCAGAGACATACAGGGAAGAACTGAGGTGTTTGGCACTGGAGCGAGGGCTGGAGAGGGGGATTTCTCCAGGACAAATGTGCTGTCAGAGGCCTTTGTTCCTTTGGTGAGCCCTTCCCTGGGGTGGCAGACAGCCACCATATCTGGGACTCCAGCAACCTGGCTCACACTGGTAGCCCCGCCCTGGTGACTCCCTGAGGCCCCGCCCCACCCAACTTTCAGGCCCACCCAAGCTGTTGGCACTTGCTTAACCATAGGATTAGCCTGTCTTGGATCCTGCTTCAGGTGTTCCTAAATTCTTTCAAACAAGCAGCATCTGGTCTCAGCTAGCCCCATACCGCTCATTAAGTAATACACTGAAACAAACACAGGGAGGAAGCCAAAATGAGGAGACAAAGAAACAAGTCCCAAATGAAAGAACAGAACAAAACCCCAAGAAAAGAACTAAGCGAAATGGAGATAAACAACCTAACAAATGCTGAGTTCAAAATACTGCTTATGCCCTGGCCAGTTTGGCTCAGCGGTTAGAGCGTCGGCCTGCAGTCCGGAGAGACCCGGGTTCGGTTCCCGCTAAGGGCACGTACTTCGGTTGCAGTTTGTCCCCGGCCCTGGTTGGTCATGCGGGTGGCAGCCACTCGATGTGTCCCTTCACGTCGATGTTTCTCTCTCTCTCTCCCTTCCTCTCTCTCCCTCCCACTCTATCTGTACAAAAAAAAAAGGAAAAATATCCTCGGATGAGGATAAAAAAAAAAAAAGTACTGCTTATAAGGATGCTCAGTGAATTTAATAAGGGCCTCAAGAGCATCAAAAAGGACCAGTCAGAAATAATGGATGCACAGTTAGAAACAAAAAGGCTTTAACTGAAATAAAGAATAATTTACACAGCTTCAATAGTAGAGTACGTAAATCCAAGAAGCAAACCATCGATTTGGAATAAAGGAAGCAAAAAACGCCCAATCAGAACAGCAAAAAGAAAAAAGAATCCAAAAAAATCAGGATAGTGTAAGGAGCCTCTGGGACAACTTCAAGCGTGCCAACATTCACATCTTGGGGGTGCCAGAAGGAGAAGAGCGAGAACAAGAAATCGAAAACCTGTTTGAAACAATAATGGCAGAAAAATTCCCTAACTTGGTGAAGGAAAGAGACATACAAGTCCAGGAAGCAACAGAGAGTCCCAAACAAGATGAACCCCAAGAGGCCCACACCAAGACACATCATCATCAAAATGCAAAAGGTTCAAGATAAAGAGAGAATCTTAAAAGCAGCAAGAGAAAAGCAGTTAGTTACCTACAAGGGAGTTCCCATAAGGCTGTCAGCTGATTTCTCAACAGAAACTTTGCAGGCCAGAAGGGAGTGGCAAGAAATATTCAGAGTGATGAAAAGCAAGAACCTACAACCAAGATTCCTCTATCCTGCAAAGCTGTCATTTAGAATCGATGGCCATATAAAGAGTTTCCCAGACAAGAAAAAGTTAAAGGAGTTCATCACCACCAAACCGTTATTATATGAAATGATGAAGGGTCTTTTTGAAGAAAAAGATAAAATATATGAACAAACAAAATGGCAATGAATACATATCTATTGCCAATGGAATCTACAAACAAAATGAACAGGCAGAACAGAAACATTCTCATAGATACAGAGAACATTTTGTAGGTTGCCAGATGGGAAGGGGGTTGGGGGAATGGGTGAAAAAGGTGAAAGGATTAAGAAGTACAAATTCATTGCTAGACTGACAAACCTCAAAGGGAAAGGGGTTTGGGGGTGGAAAGAAATAAACCAAAGAACTTATATGCATAACCAGCGGACACAGACAATAGTATGGGAAAAGGTGGGAGGGGGGCGGGACAGGGGAGGAGGGGGTCAATGGGGGAAAAATGAGGAACATCTGTAATACATACAACAATAAAGATTTAAAAAAATTTTTTTTCCCTTTATTAATTTTAATTTTTTTTTTTTTTTTTTTTTTGGTACATGCCCCTAGTGGGGTCTGAACCCAGGACTCTCTGGTCTGCAGGCCAATGCTCCAACCGCTGAGCCAAACCGGCCAGGGCGTCCCTTTATTCATTTTAGAGAGAGAGGAAGTGAGAGGGAGAGAGAGATAGAAACATTGATGGGAGAGAACATCGATTGGCCACCTCCTGCATGCCCCCCACTGGGGATCGGGCCCACAACCTGGGCATGTGCTCTGACCTGGAATCAAACTAGCGACCTCTTGGTGTATGGGTCAACGCTCAGCTGCTGAGTCACACCGGCAGGGTTGGCAACCAACTCTTACACTGCCTCCCTACAAAGGAGCTCCCTTGACTTACTGCCCACCATCTACCACTCCACTTGGCAGGTCTCCTTAGAGTCTGCAGACCAGAAACCATTCCCTTTTGTCTCAGCACTGGATCACCTGCTTATGTCCCACACTGCCTCATCCTTGGAGGCCCAGCTGTGCTCTACCTGCAAACTCCCCTCAGAAGCTTGCCTCTGACAACACCTTAGTCACTGAGCTCCTGCAGCCTGGGTTGGAGCCCTGTACTCTGGTTGGTTTTGGTTCCTGCATAGGGCCTCACTTGCCATTCCCAAGGGAAGAGTTTTTGAGGACACAGCCTAAGTTTCCCATTTCCCTGCTCAGATGGGGGCTCCCAGAGGACAAGACCCAGGCTTCTTCTCTTCTACCCGACTAGAGACCCCCAGAGGACCAGTCTTGACTTTCTATCTTGCCTCTCAGACTGCAAATATGGCTTCTGTATCCTCCTTCCCCTCAGACTGGGGAAGTCCAGGGCCTGAATCTCCCCTTTCTCCTTCAGAATGGGGGCTCCCCAAGGACTGACCCACAGTCTCCTCCCCAATCTCTCCACTTGGCTGTTGATTCTAGAATTTTTCATTCTACATTCTGTACAACTCTCCCCACAGCCAGACACTCAGGAGCCTCTGGAGCCTCCCCTGGGCCTGGGGCCTGGGGCCTGGGAGGGCTTCCTCTGGCTCTAGACTGAACACATGGCTTAGAGGACAGGCCCTTCCTCTGGGACCCTGAGGCCCAGTGCCCACCCAAAGTTCCTCTGACATCATAAGGCTGTCTCGGAACCTGGTTTCCATGGCTCTGCTGGCGGGAGAAGTGATGCTATTTTAGGCAGTTCATCTGGACTTGGCTCCAGTAGCACGGGCCAAACCCCTGCCCCACTAACCTCTCCCCTGGAGGAGCAGAGCAGAGCAGAGCAGAACAGCACTCAGAGTCACTCCAGGGAGGGTTGAGAGACGGTCCCTAGACTAGGGACACAGGAACAGCGGAGCCCTAGCTGGGGGAGCAGCCAGAACCTGGGACAGTCATGGAGAAACAAAACTAAGTCCTGCTGTACCTGCGACGCCTCCAAGCTGGGCGCTGAGAAACAAGGCTCTTCAGCAGGGTGAGTCTGGCTCTAGGCAGGGCTGGGACAAGGGGTCCTCCCCAGAGGCCTAGGCCTGGGAATTCCACTCTCTAGGGACCATATGGGGATGAGGTGACCATGGGACTGTCTGGGGAAGGAACGTCAGCTGGGATGTGAAAGCCAGGGTGTCTGGTTTAGTCTTGAGTTACTGCATTACACTCTCTGGACTTCAGTTGCATGTTGGGAGGCTTGCCTTGACCAGTTTGGCTCAGCAGTCAGAGCGTCGGCTCTCAGACCAAAGAGGCGCAGATTCCATTCCGGTCAAGGGCATGTACCTTGGTTTTGGTTAGTCCCTGGCCCTGGTTGGGGTCGTGTGGGAGGCAACCAGTCGATGTGTCCCTCTCACGTCTATGTTTCTCTCTCTCTCCCTCCCTCCTATTCTATCTGAAGATAAATAGAAAAATATCCTTGGGCGAGGATTAAAAAGAATAATAATAAAAACGAATAAATGAATAAATGAATAAATGAATGAATGAATGAATGAATAAATAAATAAATAAATAAATAAATAAATAAATAAATAAAAGATTTTCTCCTTTGAATGTCGGGAAGCTCCACAGAGCAGACTGGGAGGATGTGTAGCACTGGGCTGTCAGCAGGGTGAGGAGTGGGGCCAGGAGAGAATGGAGACCAGCGATGCTGGACTAAAGCAGAAGGGATGCAGATCAGGGAGATGGGTTGGTTGCTGGCTTTGCTGGAATGGTATCTCCCCCTGGAGTCGCTTCTTGAGAGGCTGGGGCTGGGGCTAAAGGGTTTCTGCAATCAGGCTAGGGTTGTGAACTGTGCTGCAGTTAGAGGGAATTGGGCTAGAGAACAAGGGGGACATACAGGATGAGGAAACTCAAGAGTTATGTTTGTGCTGCCATTTGTGTGGAAAATGGGAATACAAGGAATTTCCAGGGATGGTGAGAAAGATAAATTTTGCTCTGAGGTGGGGGTATGGACTAAATTATTTTTTAGGACCTCATCGTGTGTGTGTGTGTGTGTGTGTGTGTGTGTGTGTGTGTAAGGAAGAGTCCCTTGAAAGTCAAGCAGCAAGAGGGCTTGAGGTTAGACTAAAGGCAATAATAGTATGTAAGGGATGTAAGGGTAGAACCACTGAGGGGAGTCTGTGGGGATCCCCACTGTCCAAAGTGGGGTTGCAGACATGGGAAGGTCAGAAGGAGCTCTGAGCACGTGGTCCAGAAGTCAGGGGTCCTAAGGCCAGCAAGAGCAGTCGGGGTGGGACTCCAGGGCCTCTTCCCATTGGCTGAAGCACATCCAACTGCATCCCTACTCCCTGCTAGGTTGACTGGGTTGAGGGGTTGGAATTGCCAGTAACTGGCCCTGTGATTTCTCCCACTGCAGGTTGAGATCTGATGAGAACGTGGGGTCAAGTTCTGTGCCCCCAAGCCCTAGTGACCTCTCTTTGTTTCCATAGCATCTAAAAATCTCTGCCAGAATATGACTCAAGCAGACAATACGCGGTAAGCATCCACTCATTCCTCTATTCCCATCTCCCATGTCCCACCCAGCGCACCCAGTGCCCTCTCTGCCCCACTCTCAGCCTCTCCCTCGTGTCAGTTGATGCCCTCATAGCTCATGGGGCCCAGAAGAAGGGTCTCTCCCACCTGCACCTATAGCCAAGCACAGGCTGGGCCCTGGGTGAGGGGAAACTCAGAAAGACCTGGGTAAGGGTCAAGCGGTTGGTCAGTGATGGTGCTCAATTGAAATGGACTCATTACTTCTCACTCTCTCAGGCTCAGGTTTCTTTGGGGTAAAATAGAAGCCAAAGTCCTTGCTATGGCTGAGGCCCTACCTACACAGTCTTATTTCCTCTCTGACCTTCCCCCACCCCACCCCCATCCCCCCCACGCCAGTCACACTGACCTCCCTTCCTTACCTTCATACATGCTCAGAGTCCTTCAGTGACTGTTCCCTTTGCCTGAAACACTCTTTTCACAGTTAATCACATGGCTCCTTCCCTCACCTCTTTCGTGTCTTTGCTCAAATGCCTTTCTCTTTCTTTCCCTTTCTCTCTCTTTCCCTTTCTCTCTCTCTTTCCCTTTCTCTCTCTCTTTCCCTCTCTCTCTCTTTCCCTTTCTCTCTCTCTCTCTCTCTCTTTCAAAAGGTGAACAGATAGAGAGACAGGGGCAGGGAGAGAGAGCGAGCGATTTGTTATTCCACTTATTTATGCATTCATTGGTTGATTCTCATGTGTGCCCTGCCTGGGGATTGAACCCGCAACCTTGGCATATCAGGAAGGTGCTCTAACTGAACTACCTGGCCAGGGCTCAGTGAGGCTTACTGACTGATGAGAATGTGGGTGATATAAATCACATCCCAGCCCAGCCAGTGTGGCTCAGTGATTGAGCATCAACCCATGCACCAAGAGGTCGCCAGTTCAATTCCCGGTCAGGGCACATGCCCAGGTTGTGGGCCAAATCCCCAGTGGGGGCACGCAGGAGGTGGCCAATCTATGTTCGTTCTCATTGATGTTTCTATCTCTCTCTTCTCCTCTCTCTAAAATCAATAAAGAAAATAAATAAATAAATAAAATCACACCTCACCTTCTTTTCCTTGCTCTAACTTTTCCCACAGGACATACCTCCTGCTCTGTCCACCTATCCTCTGCCTCTTGACACCTTCCCAGGACTGTTCTTGGTCTCTGCCTGCCTCAGTCTGCTCACAGGCTCTTCTTCAGGGCTGAGAAGGCCAGTCATGGGGGCAAGGGGACCCTACGTGGTGGTGCATGGAAGCTAGAGTTGGATGGGAACCAGTGTATCATCCAGGCAACTTTACATCCCTCCTATGAGTAGTCCTGGATTTGTTTCCCTGGGATAAGGACAGAGCAAGGACTGGGGTGGGTGAGCTATGAACATAGGGGCTCAGCTAGAAAATAGAAAAGTGTTGTACCCATGCCTGGTTCACATTTCTCATTCCCTCTGCTTACTCTTTGCTGCTGTGAGGCTGGGGAAATTTAGGAAGCCTGGGGCAGGATGGGGGCGATGTTGCTATCCCAAGCAGAGCAAGGTAGTAAGTGCCTGGTGTTGGCTTCAGGCAGTCAACAGCTCACCAATCTTAACGAGCACTAAAGGCCACACTTAGAGAGTTATCTCTACCCCTCCTTCTCCATATCTTTAGCCTCTACACCCCATCTCTTCCAAACTCAAGCTCTATCCCACCCCTGCCCCAACAGATGATAGAGCCTGTAACTCACTTTTTCCTCTATCCATCCAATCATGAGCTTATTAAATAAATATTTATTAAGCATCTACCATGTGCCAGGCACTGCAGAAAGTTCTGAGGACCTAATGGAAAGAAAGTAAGACAGATGAATTCCCCAGTGTACATTCATCTTACAATATATACTGAACACCTACTATGTGCCTGGAACTGTGCTTGGCACTGAGAATACACCAGGGAATAAGATCCAGTCCCTCCTTTCCTCTCTCCCTCTCATTTGTTCATTCATTCATTCATTGATTCATTCATTTACATCTACTTGTAAACACCTGTTTCTGTTGACCTGGTTCAGAGACTGGTGCACTTTGCAGACCCCTTCATCTCTGGCAGAACCTGGTGCATATTTCAGGCCTCAGTGCTATTTATAGAGCCTAGGAGTAGACTTTGCCCCACCCTGTGCTCTTTGCAGAATGCCTTGTAGTTGTCAGGTCCTGCCTGATATCTTGCTTATGTCCTCAGGTATATGGGTATCTGGTTCCAGCAGGTAGACAGACAGACAACTGAGTTCCACCTTCTTCCCAGTTCTCTCCCATTTGCTTCTCCTCTAAGTCTTATTGGCACCACAGATGGCATTCATCCGATCCCCTACTGTCTCTTCTACAAAGTGGCCTTGTTGGGGTATCCTTCCCACTGGTCCAGTCTCCACTAGGAAGAAGGGGAATGACCTTGCTATCTGCCCCCAGTTCCTCTCCATGTCTCTGTGACACTCAGGTGTCTCTGATCCCAGCTATTCTAGCAGCCCTGGGCAATATGAGGTGTGTGTGGACAGGCCACTGGGTTATCCATTAACTCAGCCATGAGTTAAAGGGCTGATGGGAAGCAAGTGCACTTGAGTCTCACTTCTGCTCATGGGCTTGGGCTGCTATTTCAGGTCCACTAACAAGGGCAAGATGATTCAGTCGCCCGTGATGGAAAGGGTGCAAGCAATATTGCAGAAGGAGATGGTGCGAGAGTTCCTGGCTGAGTTCATCAGCACATTTGTCATGATGGTGAGTAGGTGGGTGGCACAGGGTGGGTGGGCTGAGGAAGGGGCATGAACCATAGGTACTTCAGGAGGGTGGGGCTCAGTAAGGGCAATCTATGACCCCTCCCACTGCTGGCCCCCTGGGTCACATTGTCCATTTCTGGTCTCTGAGCTGGGAGCCTGAGGGTGAAGCATAAAAAAATAAGGAGAGAACTCTGTCTTTCTCACCAAGTCTTTTTGGGAGAGAAAGGGCTCATACTTTGTGGAGGCAGAACAAAATTATGAGCTGCGGGGGTTGGGGAGGTTGGTGTTGGGGCATGGCTGGAAGTGGGGAGGAAGGAGACTGGAGAGAATGTTGAGTGTCAGGTTTTGAGAATTAATCCTGAAGGCAATGGGGACACATTGAACGTTTTCAAACAGGGGAACCATGTAGTCAGATTTGGATTTTAGAAGGAGATTCTGGGTGAAGTATGGAGTCTCTCAGCAGAATGGGCAAGGCTGGAGGGAGGGGAACCAGTTAAGAGACTGTTGCACAGACCTAGGATAGAGAGAGGATGGTGAATGGTCCAGGGATGGAGAAGAAAGCACATGTTTGAGGCAGCTGTAGAAGATGGAATCAAGGTTTCATAAGCCATAGCTGTGGGTAAGTGCCAAGGGGGCCGTTCTGAGCCCAGAGCCCAGCGCAGGGCAAAAGGTAAGGTTGATCAGGTGGACATGATCAGGTGAAGTGCTGCAGAAGAAATCTAGCAGGTGGTTGGATATAGAGGTCTGGAGCTCACAAGAGTAGCTTGGGCTGAAAGTGTGAAGTTAGAGTTCATCAGAATATGGGTGGTGGTTATAAAAACTGTCCAGTGAGAGTGGATAGGAAGAGAAAATACACTGAGGACAGAGCTCTGGAGAATGAAGAGGGTCACACAAAGGGGCCTGAGAAGTATCGGTCAGGGAAGTAGAAGGAGAAGGTGGGGGAGACCAGGTTACAGAAGTGTTGGGGGTCCACAGGAGGGAGTGGTCAGCAGTGTGGGAGGCTGCAGACAGCCAGAGAAGGTGGGAACTGACCGGGGGCCATGTGGTTTGATGACATGGAAGTAACTGGGGACCCTGGCAAGGACTCATTTAGTGGATGATAGGACAGAAATGAGATCTCAAGCAGATCTCAAGAAACTCCCTCTCACCTGCTTCAGCTCTGCCACTTTTCCCAGCCAGCCTCTGCCCCTAAGCTGTAGCCATGCTTGTCTGCACCTTAGGGAGGACCCAGGTTCACGAAAAAAAGGGGCAGCCTCTGGGAAAAAAAGCAAGGCAGGCAGGAGCACACCAGAGAAAGTAGGGGGGAGAAGGCATTGTGTGTGAGACAGTGTGTGTGCGCCTGAGTGTGTGTGTGTGCATGTGAGTATGAATGTAACTGGTTGTGTACGCATTGAGCCACAGGGTAGGAGATGATGGGACCTACGGAGCCCAAGGGAGATCTCTCCGTGGCTTAGAGCCTGTCGTCTCAGTTATAAAATGTGCTGAATGGGGACTTCATAGGCTTTGGAGCTTGGTTTCAATTCCAGCTCTGCCATCTTCTACCTGTGTGATCTTCCATAAGTGTCTGAACTATCCAGAACTTTACCTTCCTCATTAGTAAACATGACACTAACATCGAGCTGGCAGACTTGTGTGAAGAAGGCCAAGAACCCAATACCCAGTTCACGTGTAGGACACATGGGTTGGTCTCTGGTCATGATAACAAGTGCTCTCACCTTCTCCTCTTCCCCCATTACTCACCCTCCTGCTTGGCTCCTGGGCTGTGAGGACAGAACTGGATTCTGTCCTGTCTTAAACCAGGGCAAAGTAATTCATTTATGACAACACATTCCAGTCCTGTAAGGGCTGTTAAACCTTGGAACCGTGGAGGCAGGAGGGTGCCTCCTTGGAGAGCTCTTAGAGGAAACAGGTACCACCATATACATTGATGCCTGCCTATGTCCATGTTTCTCTTCCTTTTATCAAGATTATTATTGAGCACCTTCTGCATACCAGGCACTGATGCTAAACTAAGCCCCTTACATGCAGCCTTTTCCCAAATCCTTACAACAGTCCTGTGAGGGTCTATTAATACTTCCATTTCTGAGATGGGGAATCAGACTCCACGAGACTGTTACTTGACCAAGGTCACATTTTAAGTAAGATTAAATCCAGTCCAGTCTGTCACAGTCTTGACCCTTAATCTCTATGCTCTGTCCCTTAGCTTAGCTAGGGTAGGATTTATAACATCCTAACCCTAACCCCAGCTGAGGTAAGGCCCTCACTTTCAGGCTTTGGGTAGTCCAAGACCTCACTCTGGGCCTGTTTTCCCCATATGTAGAGGAGCAGAAACATTTGCCATTTAGATTTTCTGTGAGAATTAAGAATAAGTAACACATGTAAAAATACTTTGGGAGGTTTAGGCTAATAAAGGACATTGTGTTATTGTTATTTTTATTTGTTGGGCCTCTGCCAAATTGATAGGAAGTTCAGTGAGTCATTAGGGTGAAAGTTTTATGAGAAAAGCAAGTGTGACCTTGGGCTTCGTTTACTGCATCCGGGATGAGGGAAATGGACTGTCCTACTCAATTCTCCTCTGTGATCTCTGGGGGTGTTGTCCTCTAGGCTGGCTTTCTGGCTGTTGGAGGGACTTGGACAGGTTGGGCCACATTTACTGACAAGGAAGGGGAGGAGCTGGACCATCAGGGCTCTGAAAAACCAGCCGTAGATGTAAACTGGACCATAGGGCAGGGGTTGTAAACTCACATGCGCCAGGGCCTAGAGAGAGCAACTCAGAGTGGTGGGGCCTGTGGCTAACTGCAGAGTGCTGACCTGTTCAAGGACGCAGCTGCCACTGCTCCAGCTGACTGTTGCCTGGAGGGCAGAATGCAGGTCCGCATCACTGGGCTTCTGATTTCTCGAGAAGCTGAAACTTCTGATCATCAAACCAAATTACCCAAAACCAAGCTTGTGTGCTGGATGGATTAGGCCCACAGGCTGCCAGTTGGCAACTGTGACACAAGAGATCATGTGGGTTTTTTTCACTCATTCATTATTTTTAGCAAATGGTTCTGAGCTCCTACTTGGAAATAAAGACCCTTGGTCTTCAGACCCTCTATGATGGCTCCACTCCCTGCGCTTCCTGGCACCCCCCACCCCAGACCTGTCAGCCTGTCTTGGCCTCACTCCCTGCTCCCACACCCCATCTCTTCCTGTCTTTTCCTGTCTCATCCTACCCTTGTCCCTAAGCTGGCCCGCCTCTGGGCCCCTCTGCACCTGTCCTGGGCCTCTTGAGGAACCCAGTGGACTCTGCTCACTGTCTCTCCCCTACTCTATTCGGGCTATTTCACTTTTCCTCAGACTTCCCCAAAGCTACTCTGTACTCTGCCTGTTTTTTTAATCAGCAAATGGCTTTCTCTCCATCAGGTGGGCTTCCTGTGTCTGGCTCCTTACCCACCTGTCCCTCTCACCAGCAGAACACACCTACCTGTGCACCCATATTTCTTCCCCTCCACTAGGTCAGGGCCCCTCCTTCACGGAGGACCCTCCACTTCTGCACCATTCCCACCCCTCAGTCTACTGAGGTACTTCACTCCGTCCTTTTCTCTCCTTTGTCTCCAGCCTCTCCCTCTCTCAGTCTTAACATACCAAAGTCTCTCTACTTAAAACAACACAACACAGAACAAAACATCTATCCCTTCATCCCATGAGCCCCTTCATTTATCACGTTCTCACTCCCTTCTTTCTCAGGCAGGTTCACAAAGGGAGATCTATCCTGGACCACTTCAACTCTTCCTCACGGCCTACTTACCTCTCAGTCTTTAGGACCTGGCTTCTGTCCCCACGGCCTGATGATACAGTCCTCACCACATTATTAATGACTGCTGGATTATCACATCCAAAGGGATGCTTTTCAGGCCTTCATGCACTTGACCAAAAGGCTGCACCAGACTGTGTAGACCACAACCTCCTTGGGAAGCTGCTTCTCCCTGGTGCCCAGGACACCTTCTCTCTTTCTTCTTCTTTCATTTAAATAGCTGCTCCAGCTGGGGTTTCTAAGCCCAGACATGAGGACCAACGTGCAGCTCTAGGTTTAGCCCCGGGTGCCTTTTCACTGTCCTCTCACCTGCCCTCATCCTGCCTGGTGGCTTCAGAGGGAGCCCTCATGTTCACAGTTCTCCAGGATTTCTTTTCCAAAAACTCCAGAATAGAACTGTCCAAGGGAAATACAATATGAGCCATATATGTAGTTAAGAATGTACTAGCAGCTATATTAAAAAGGTAAAAAGTGCCCTGGCTGGTTTGGCTCAGCGGTTAGAGCGTCGGCCTGCAGTCCAGAGAGACCCAGATTCGGTTCCCGCTAAGGGCATGTACCTCGGTTGCAGTTTGTCCCCGGTCCTGGATGGGTTGTGTGGGTGGCAGCCACTCGATGTGTCTCTTTTACATCGATGTTTCTCTCTCTCTCTTCCTCTCTCTCCCTCCCACTCTACCTGAACAAACAAACAAACAAAAAAATAAAAATAAAAAAGGTAAAAAGTGACAGGTGAAACTAATTTTAATAATTATATTTAATCCATATAGCCAAAATATTACCAGTTCAACGTGTGATCAATATACAATTTTTAAAAAATATTTTAGATCAGATAGAGTGGGGGGGGGGAGAGAAACATCGACGTGAAAGGGACACATCGAGTGGTTGCCACCCTCACAACCCAACCAGGGCCGGGGACAAACTGCAACCGAGGTACGTGCTCTTAGCGGGAACCGAACCCGGCTCTCTCTGGACCACAGGCCGACGCTCTAACCGCTGAGCCAAACCGGCCAGGGCAATATACAATTATTAATAAGATTCTACATTCTCCTTTCCTATTAAGTCTTTGAAATCTGGTTTGTACTTTGTACTTAAAGCAGATCTCAATTGTGGGACTAGCCACATTCCAAGTACATAATGGCGACATGTGGCTAGTGACCAACATGTTAAATGATACAAATCCAAGACTCTGACTTCCAGCAGTCTGGACATCTAGAGGTCCCTCAGAGTCAATGTGTCTATAACACATGGACTTTTCAGCGGAGGTACCATTTGAGTGTGGCCTTAGAGTATCATTTTTTCAGGATCTAGGATCACGTATGACAGAGGGAACAGCATAAGCAAAAACACATGAAAAAGCAAGGCATTCAGGGAGTAGTGTGGTTGTTTGGTTTGAGGCTATCTGGCATAGATGACTGCCTAGATTCAAATCCTGGCTTACTATATGCAGGCTGTGTACTTGGGACAAGCCACTCAACTTCTATAAGCCTTGGATTGCCCATCTGTCAAATGGGGAGGTTAATAGTACCTAATGTACATGTTGGTGTGAGGGTTAAAGGAAGTGATAGATGGCACATAGTCAGTTGTCAAGAAATGGTTATTATTATTTAGTAGTAATACTACTTCTGAACATAGAGAACACTGGAGCAGATAAGAAACCGAGAGGCAGAAATTATAAAGGGTCTTGAATGGTGGCCTACTGAGTTTGGACGTCACCCTGGAAATGAAGGAGAGCCAGTGAATGTTTGAATGAGGGGCAGCCACAATCACATCTCTGTGTTAGAAAGTTCCCTCTGGTTGTAAGGAGGAGGCTGTAAAGATCTGGGGAGAATGTAAGCAGGACTGATTAGGTATGGAGGAAGAGGCAGAGAAAGCTCTCATTTGTGACATCCAAGTTTCTGGTTTGGCCAAATGAAATGGAAACATAGGATGAGGATCACATTTTCTGAGATAGTGCGCTTTCAACATAGAGCCTGAGATGCCAGACTTCCAGTGGGTATCTGAAAATAAGGACCTGGCTCCTAGGTAGAGATTTTGGGAATTTTAGTGCAGTAGGCATATCTGAAGCCATAGACCTGGTAAGAAAACCCAAGAAGAGTGACTGGGGTGAGACACAAAAGGAGCCAGAGATGGAGCTCTGGGATCATTCATATTAATGAACCAGATGAAGGAAAAAGTATGTGAGAAGGAACTGTAGAGAGGAAGAGGCTATGGAGGTAAGAGGAAAACCAGGAAGGAGATAGGCTATGGAGGCGAAGAGGAGGGACTTTCCAGGAGCACAGAGTGGTCAAAAGGTTCAAAATCAGCCAAGTCCAGTAAGACAATGTCTGAAGGGACCTTTAGGAAACCAGAAGGCTGGAGCCCTCAGAGAGAGCTTCGGTGTTGGTGAGATGTGGAAGCAGAAGCCAAATTGAGGAGGGAGGGCAAAGGAAGGGATAAAGGAGCCAGACAGTGGGTTCTTTCCTGGAGCTAGACACAGGGAGGGGCATCCAGGAGTTCCACAGGTAGAAAGGAAGGCTGGGCTGAGCTGGGAAGGTTTACTTTCAGGAAGGAAGAGACCTGAGTCTGTGGGAGCCAGTCAAGCAGTTAGGGGTAGGCAAGAGCTAGAAGTGCAGAAATGACACCTGAGGGCAATGGAAATGTTGCTGAGGGCAAGAGAGTTAGAACCCAACTGGCTTCCAGGGCTAATATGTGTAGGGGTGGGGGATTGTGGGTGGGGGCCATGGCAGAGTCCAAGCATGAAGTTTGCAGATCCCTTGAAGAAGCTACCTTCAGGTTAGGCTGAAGTGTGAGTTGCTCTGAGGGGTTCAAGCCACAGCAGCCATGCACTCCTCGAAGCCCTGCCCCCTCCCCTGAACCTCAGGTGGGCTTGGGGTTCAGGGGCCTGGATGTCTCTATAAAAGCCTCTGACTCTGCTGCCCCACCCTGGCTCCTTTTACATCCCCACCCAGCTCTCACTGGTTAGGTCTTAGAGGCCTTGACAGGGGCACGTGGGGAGAGGTCAAGAGGTGGGAAGTCTCTGCATGAAGAGAGCATGGCAGAGGGTCTTTAAGGGCAATTTGGGGAGATCCATGAGAGTGAGGAGCTCAAATTGAGCTCTGATCCCTCCTCTGAGGTGGGGGCTTCTGGGAAGACAGTCCTCTCAGAGGTCCTCCCTCACAGGTGTTTGGCCTTGGCGCTGTGGCCCATATGGTTCTAAGAGAAAATACACTTGGGAGCTACTTTGCTGTCAACGTGGGTTTTGGCTTCGGAGTGACCATAGGAGTGCACGTGGCAGGGAAAGTCTCTGGTGAGTGAGCCTGGGCCCTGCCCAAACAGCAAGGCCAAGGATTCCCTGAAGGTTCTTCCTGCCCACCTCCAGCCACCCCTTCTCCCAGTTAGCCAGCACCTCACCCTCACTGGCCACCTAGAGGGAGAACACCTCAAACCCTTTTCTCTGTCTCACCCAGATTCTTCAAGAACCTCCGTGACCCACCATTTTTGCTAGTTGGGTCAACTTAGCTAAACTACTTAACTTCTCTTCTCCTCACTTTCTTCAGTGGTCAAATAGAGACAGTGGTCCCTGCCTCAGTGGGTCCTTGTGATAATTAAACGAGAGGGCACTGCCCTGCTGGTGTGGCTCAGTGGTCGAGCATCGATCCATGCACCAGCAGGTCACTGGTTCTATTCCCCGTCAGGGCACATGCCGCGGTTGTGGGCCTGATCTCCAGTGAGGGGCATGCAGGAGGCGGCCAATTGATGTTCTCTCTCATCGATGTTTCTGTCTCTCTCCTTCTCCCTTTCTAAGATCAATAAAGAAAAAAATAAATGAGAGAGCACGACACAAATGCTTGCGTTATTATTACTGTCGATGCTCTCCATGCTATTATTGCTGTTGGTGTCTACTCTCTCTCCCGACACACTTGCCCTCCCTGCAGGGGCCCACATGAATGCAGCGGTAACCTTCACCAACTGTGCACTGGGATATCTGTCCTGGAAGAAGTTTCCTGTGTACGTACTGGGTCAGTTCCTGGGTTCCTTCCTGGCTGCTGCCGCCATCTACTTCCTCTTCTACAGTGAGTATCCTGCCCTGGGTTGGCCACTTCTGGCCTCACCCTCCTCCTCTGAAATATGGGCAGATCGGACTTCAGTGTCCTGGACTGTGAAAATGTCTGGGAGAGAAAAGCCTTGGAGATGCCCCCACCCCTCCATCCTACAACTTTATTTCTAGGACTCCAGTGGGGTTGTTGAGCTAGGGGAAGGTTCACACTCAATCTGTGTCTCCACAGCAGCCATTATGGAATTCACGAACGGAAATCTGACAGTGACTGGTCCTATAGCCACCGCTAACATTTTTGCCACCTACCTTCCTGACCACATGACACTGTGGAGGGGCTTCCTGGATGAGGTCAGTGGCTCAGGGTGGGTGCCCTTCACAGGCCCTCCCCATCTCAGGAAGGGATCAGCAGGCAGCCCTTCACTACAGAAAAGATAAGTATTCTGGTGGGAAATGTACCAAGATATATCTCTGTTAGTGGGTTTGGACTGGGGGCACTACTGAGGCTCTGTGACTTGGTAGGGGCTCTGGGTGGCTGCCATGGCATCTGTTCCCCAGGTGTTCCTTACGGGGATGCTCCAGTTGGGTATCTTCGCCATCACGGACAAGCGTAACAACTCAGCACTGCAAGGGACAGAGGGCGTGGTGATTGGCATCCTTGTTCTCATCATTGGAGTGTCCCTAGGCATGAATTCAGGATATGCCATCAACCCATCCCGGGACCTACCTCCTCGCTTCTTCACCTTTATTGCCGGTTGGGGCACACAGGTCTTTAGGTACTGCCCTGCCCAGCCCACTCCTCTTGAGTTTTTGGTGGGTTCCCTGCATGCGGAGGGTGGGTGAGGTAAGGAGCAGCACAGGAGAGTCCTGCAGAGCTGCCAGGTGGCCTGGGGAGGCAGGAGTGGGTCCCGACCTGCCCTCTGACCAGCACTGAATGCAGATCCTGTTCCTGGACTGAATGTAAATCCTGCCCCAGATCAGCCCCTGTTTCTGAATCAGGGTGAAGCTGACCAGGTTCTCAGGCTCAGGGGTGACTCCTGAGCTAGGATATCACTTCTCTACTCTCTGGCCTACTTCCTGTCTCAGTGCGAGGTGGATGCATGTGTTATCACAGGCAATGACCTCTTCACCAGGCCTCTGCCTCTTGCCTGCAGGGCCAAGCACTGGTGGTGGGTGCCAGTGGTGGCACCAACCCTGGGTGCTTACTTAGGAGGCATCATCTACTCAGTCTTCATTGGTTGGACCATCCCAAGGGAGCCTCAGATAATGGAGAACCCCACAGAGTATGAAGACCACCAACTGCCCAAGACCATGCCTCACCACACCACAACCCCTTCCCTTGCCTCTGTCCCTGTGCCCACCTCCAACAAATCTTCAATCCGGCCTGTCCCACCCTCAAATGACTCCATCCGAATACAGCAATTCTAAGTAATACTGTTTGTGACCACAGCTTCACCCCAATAAAGCCTTGTCCCACAGTGGCACTCTCTGTTGGTGTTGGTGGTATAGTGGTGAGCATAGCTGCTTTTCAAAATGGCACCCTCGCTTCCTGGGTGCCTCCTATGGTTGGGCTTCCCTCCTGGGTTCTTCCAGGAACTTTAGGGTTATGCCATAGCCCAAAGCTGGAGCCTGGATCTAAGAGGCTTCCAACTCCTTCCAGTCCAGGAAGCTGGGACGCCCCCTGGGGGAGAATGGGGACGGGCCAATGGGGACCAGGAGGACCAGGAGATTAAAAGATGCCAGGCACATAAGAGTGGACTTTCAGGCATAGGATAGAAAAGGGATAGTTTGAAAAAGGATAACAGCTAACTGGTGGCAGGGGAGGAGGGGTTGGTGGTGGTCAGCTCGGGATATCCTGAGCTGCCCTGGGACAGGACTTGAGACTCTCCCTCAGTTTTGGCCAGTGTGTGTACCAGACAAGACAAAGCCCAAGTATGTAGATCAGAGTTTCTCAATGTTTTCTTTCATTATTGCCCCACCTCAGAATCTCTATCTCTATCTCTATCTCTATCTCTATCTCTATCTCTATCTCTATGTCTGTCTATCTATCTATCTATCTATCTATCTATCTAATTATTATTTTTGCCCTGGCCAGTTTTGCTCAGTGGTTAGAGCATTGGCATTGGCCCATGGACCAGAGTCACAGGTTCGATTCCATTCAAGGGCATGTACCTTGGTTGCAGTTTGGTCCCCGGCTTTGGTCGGGGTCATCTGGGAGGCAACCAATCGATGTGTCTTTCTCACATCTATGTCTCTCTCTCTCTCTCTCTCCCCCACTCTGTCTGAAAATAAATAAAAAAATATCCTCAGGTGAGGATTTTAAAAAATTAAATAAGCCCTGGCCAGTTTGGCTCAGCGGTTAGAGCGTCGGCCTGCAGTCCAGAGAGACCCGGGTTCGGTTCCCGCTAAGGGCATGTACCTCGGTTGCAGTTTGTCCCCAGCCCTGGTTGGTTGTGCGGGTGGCAGCCACTCGATGTGTCCCTTCACATCGATGTTTCTCTCTCTCTCTCCCTTCCTCTCTCTCCCTCCCACTCTATCTGTACAAAAAATGGAAAAATATCCTCGGATGAGGATAAAAAAAAAAAAAAGAAAAATAAAATATATAAGAATTGGAAAAAGAAAAGAAAATAAAAAATTAAATAAAAAATATCTATCTTTTTAATTTGTAATTGAGTTTTACAGAAAGAGAGAAAGGGAGAGGGAGAGAGATGAGAAACACTGATCGGCTGCCTCCTGCATGCCCCCCACTGGGGATCCAGCCTGCAACCCAGGCATGTGCGCTGACCTGGAATCACCAGCAACCTCTTGGTGCATGGATGATGCTTAACCAACTAAGCCACAACAGCCAGAGCTAGATATTTTTTTCTTAATCACATAATATTTTAATACCACAGATATACTGTAGATCAGTTTATGTACTTTATACATATCTGTATTTTATACAGAAATAATAAAATCTTTTTCACTTTTCCCTTTCAAGAATCAATTTTCTCTTTGGGGTAAAATTACCCCCCACCCTTGAAAATGATTGATGTAGACAGATGGAAAGTATGTAAGAGGTTAGACTCCTTGTCTTTATTCCCGGTGCCAGAGCTGTTCCATGTTAAGAAATTCCAGAGTTAGAAAGAAAGATGCAGGGAGGGAAATCCTTCGAAAAGGTGTAGACAGGAAAGGGTCTCATGGAGTTCAAGGGGACAGGCCTAGAAGTTGGGTGGAGATGGGGCAGCCAGGACTCCCAGACTCTGGGGCCAGGCAGGAATCATCATGCTTTCTGGGATTCAGAAGGTAGCATTATCCATGGTTCCTGTCATTGCTTGTGTGTTTATCTTTTCAGCAATTATTGAGCACCTCCTGTGTGCAGGCCTTGCCTGGGCACTGGAGCTGCTGCAGTGGATGAGGCTGGGTCTCTGCCTTTGAGGAACAGTCTAATGGGGACAAGAGGAAAGAGCTAAGTGGTGGATAGGGGGCTACATGGAGGCTGTAGGGCTCACAGCCTGGCCTCAAAGCCAAGGCCAAGGATGGCTTTCCAAAGGAGACAGAGCAGAGTTGGGACGGGAGGGGGGGGTTATACTTTTAGGGGCTGGCTGCTGCACTTTACTGATTGAGGGGACAGGGAACAGAAGAGGCTAAGCTTTCTTCGGGAGGTGGGGACATGGTGAGAAGAGATTTAGAAAGCCCACCTAAGCTGCTTAGTGAAAAAGAAGGAGATTGGGGCCTGCATGGGGGTGTGGTAAGAAGCAATAATCCTGGAGGAGCAGCAGTGCACCTCATAGGTCAGTGCTGGTGGGCGTGGAGAGGAGAGAAGTGTTTCACTCAGTAACTAGGAGGTAAAACCCTCAGGACTTGGGCTCGGATTTGATAAAGGAGTGGATGAGGATGAGGCGGGAGGCAGGTGTGAGTTGCAGTTTCTGGCTTGGGCCTGGACATTGGAGGTGTCCCCACTGAGAGCAGAGCATGGGAGGGGAGCTGATTTGGAAAGGAACATTATAAACTATATCATGGACATGTTGAGCTTGAGTGTCTATGGAACTTGAAGTGCAAGAGACGTGTAGTCTTGGGCAAGTTCCTCAACATCTCTGGGCTTTTTTTTCTCATTTGTAAAATGGGTCTAATAATATTACCTACCATTTGTGTTGCTGTGAATATTCAATGGAATAAAACATACAATGCGGAGAATAGCGCTTGACGCAGAATAAGTGCTCAATAAACAATATGTCTTTTGTATAGTCTGGAGTTCAGAAGAGTTGAAGACAAAGATGGAAAAAGTTGTGGTTGTGTGGATATTGTGAAAGAAGGGTCAGTAAGCAGAATCTTGGAAGCACAGCTGGGAGGTGGATGTGAGGTGTGCAGTGGCCACCTCAAGAGGTCTAGCTGAGAATGGGGCACAAAGTGGATGGTCAGGGGGCACTGGAAACAATCGAAATGTCCATCAACACGGGACTAGACACATTGCAGTACAGTCACACACAACAGATTCGAAACATCAGTGAAAACTAAGGCACAGTAGCTACCTGCAACTACATGGAAAAACTTTGGAGGCATAAAAAGAAATGCAGTAGACTGTAGGCAGTATGACATCAGTTATACTGTTGAAAAACACATAAAAAGTAACATATTCTTTGGGCAAACATGTGATAAAACTACTTTTAAAAAAAAGAGATGATGCTTCCAGGGATATAGGGTTATAGAAATGGGAGATGAGATGGGGAGGAGCATGGGTGTGTGTGTGTGTGTGTGTGTGCACAAGCTATTAATGATTTTCTAATTTTGGAGTTTGGGAAAAATATATGGGTTTATCATATGATTGTGCTTTATAACATAACTGTGATATATATTTGTAGGTTTCATATATTTAAAAAGATGAAGAAATAGTTAAAGCATGAGACTAGGTGGTGGAACGAGTAGTGGGTTGGAGCCTGCTGAGATTAGAGGTCTGAGTATGTCTGACGTCCCATGGCAGAAGGAGCTTAGCCAGGGAACCAGGCTTGAGAGTGACCAGGGAAGGGCCAGTCCCAGCCAGCTGCTTCTCTCTGTGACCCTGGACAAGCCTGTCTCTTCCCCTCTGTCAGCTTTAGGGCTCTGTGAACACAAGGAGAATGGCCTTTTTAAATCCTGGTGTTTCAGAGCAGCGCTTCCATAAGGCCTTCAGGCACAGGTAAGAGAGATATATTATGGGCCTCAGGGTTCTGGTTGCTACCCTCCTCTGTCCCTCATTGACTACTTCAGCCTTCTGGCATCCTCACATTCCTGGGAAGTGGCCTCAGGGCCAAGGTGGCCAGTGGGTCCATCCAGAAACCCTGCCTGCTGCTCACCGCTCTGCCACACACCTACACTAGGCCCATTACCCATAACTTCCTGCAGATCCTGATCCCAATGTCAGACTAGATGAGCCCTGACCCCAGTCACAGAGCATTTCTGTACACAGAGCCCAGACCCCTTTCATTCTCTTGGCAGATGGTTGAAAGCCTACAACATGCCAGACACCATTCCAGTGCCCGAGGATACAGGCACAAAGGAGATACACAAAAGTTCTTATTCTCATGGAGCTGACATTCTGTGCAAAAACCTGCAGTGTGATAGTGATGAATGCTAGGAGGAAAAGCAGGAAAGGGAGATAAGAAGTGTGTGGGGGCGTGAAGACAGAGGCCTCATTGAGATGACTTTGAGTAAAGACCTGAAGGGGATGAGGAAGTGAGCCATATGGACATCTAGGGGAAGAACATGCCAGGCTGAGAAAGAGCCAGTGTTAAGGTTCTGAGGTGGGAGCATGGAGGGGCCATTGCTGGAATGGAAAGAGGGAGGGGAGAGTGCAAGAAGATGAGGTCAGAGAAGTAAGAGGAGTAGGGTGAACTGATGCCAGGCCTAGCAGAGGTGAGACCAAAGCTTGGAGGCAGAAGGTGAGAGGCCTCTGGAGAAGAGAGGCAAGTTTTACTGCAGGAAGGAAGAAGGAAAGGGAGGGGAGGGAGGAAGGAAGGATGGAGGATGGGGGCAGGCATTGTGATGCCTGTAGGTCCTTAATCTCGGTTCTGCGTGCTGTCTCTCTCTCTTTCTTTCTCTCTCTCTCTCTCTCTCTCTCTCTCTCTCTCTCTCTCTCACACACACACACACACACACACACACACACACACACACACACACACAGAGAGAGAGAGAGAGAATCCCTCCTGTAACCAGTCCCTGGCTGGACCCAGGAATCACATCTGTGCAGCTCTGAGAGCCAGGCTAGGACATGAGCCATGGAAACCCTGGCTCCTCTGCTGTTCTCCCACTCCCAGGCCCCGCATGGGCTGGATATGTGAGCTAGAAAGGACCCCCTTTCTCTTGGTTTACCTATCTGTACAATGAGGTTTCAATCTGTTAGTGCCAGGGGAGCCCCCCGCTCTAACTTCTAGACCTTTAAAGCCTCATATTATGATACTACTTCCCTACATATTCCAGTTGAGGCTGGGGATGGGGATGGGGATGGGGGTGGGGTAGAAAGAACTCCCAATCCTAGGCCAGGCCCCTCCAGGGCTTTTCAGATAAAGATTTGGTCGTCAGCCTGGTGATCCTGGCTTTGGGAAGAAGCCCTTACTCCCTAGTCCAGCCTGCTTTCCCACTCCCAATCAGGGCCTCCGGGGGACAGGCACCCACAGGCAGCACCCTGGTCTGGCTGGTCTGTCTCCTCCCTCAGGTAGGGTTTTGCAGCCTTGGAAAACGTGGGAGTAGCCATCTCAGGCCAGGCTGGGGAGCTGAAACCCTCAATTGGAGAGGCTGTGGCCACTCAGAGCTCAAACCTGATCTTGGTTTTTCACCCACCTCTGTGCTGACCCTGGAGTGGGAATAGGCATGACCCCAACCCTCCTGTGCACCACAGGAGCCATACTATGGTACCTAAAAGCATAGCCAGAGACCAGTGTGCCTGGATCAAAGTATTAACTTTGCTTCTCACTAGCTGTATGACCTTGGGTAAGATGGCAATTATAGTTCCCACCTCACAGGGCCGTTGGGATGACAAAATGAGCTATGCCTCGCACATAGAGAGTTTCCTCTACATCCTCTCATGTTCTCTTGTCATCATGTTCATCTTATATGCAAGGAAACAGGCCTGCGGAGATTGGTTTAGTAAGGGGTAGAGGTTAGGGATTCTAGTCCTTCTCAATATAACTTTGGCTAGTTTTTTTTAATCCTCACCTGAGGACATTTTCATTGATTTTTTTTTAGAGAGAGGGAGAGAGAGAGAGAGAAACATTGATGTGAGAGAAACATTGATTGGCTGCCTCCCTAATGTGCCCTAACCAGGGCCAAGGATTGAACCTGCAATTTAGGTATGTGCTCTGACTAGTAATTAAACATCAAACCCACAACCTTTCAGTGTATGGGATGATGCTCCTACTAACTGAGCCATACTGGCCAGGGCAACCTTGGCTAGTTTTTGTTTGGTTTTTTAAATTGTGATATATATTCTGTAAACATGCATATTACATACAGGTACAGTTAAAATAACAAAAGCCAAAAAAAAAAACCCCCCCAAAAAAACCCAAAACACAAGTGAACAAAACCCCCAAACACTCAAGTGCCCCCATCAAGATTTGGTGGTTATTGAACCTCTTCAGCTTCAGTTTCCTCATCTGTAAAGTGGGGATGAGGCTCAGAGTAAGGTGCTTCAGGTTTCAGTTTTGCCATTAGCATTCCATCAGTAAGGTTGAAGGCCAAGTACAGTTTGCCAGATCTCATGGTCTCCCCTAGTGTCTGTGCTCAGGAGCCAAGAGCAGGAGGACCTGGATGAATTGGGGCTGGAGGCTCAGAGACTGGGTGAGAGGCTGAAAAAGAAGATATACAGCTCAGAGCCAGGTATACCCAGGCACAAAGATGAGGCTAATAAATCTAGGGTTGCACCTCTGAGTCCTCCAGGGACCCAACCACATCCCTGCTGGCTGACAAGGATTCCTCATATGGGGGCCACAAGTCCCTAGAACAGCCCTGCCAGGGTCAGCAGGAATGTATGTGTTCCTGTCTTCCCCACATTCCCCTACCTGTGTCCTGGCTTCTGACCCCAGATGAAGGAACATTAGAGAGATGAACTAAGGAAGGCCCAGTGCTAGGCTTAGGGAAACTGTATAGGTGGTGGACCCACCAGGAAACAGGCTGGAGGTCAGACACGCTGAATTGTAGGTGCTTGTGGGACATTCAGGGAAGGACATGGGCCTGGGCTAGAGAGAGCTCTTTTAAGCCCAGGGTGGCATTTGAAGGCTTACATATGACTGAGGTGGCTCAGGGAAAGATGATGGAGCCCTGTGGAGCACCCATGTTTAAGAAATAGCTAGCCCTGGCCAGTTTGGCTCAGTGGTTAGAGCATCGGCCTGCGGTCCGGAGAGACCCGGGTTCAGTTCCCGCTAAGGGCATGTACCTCGGTTGCAGTTTGTCCCCGGCCCTGGTTGGGTCGTGTGGGTGGCGACCACTCGATGTGTCCCTTTCACGTCGATGTTTCTCTCTCTCTCTCTCCCTCCTCCCACTCTATCTGAACAAAATATCAAAAAATGTCCTCGGGTGAGGACAAAAAAAAAAAAAAAAAAGAAATAGCTAAAGGGGAGGAGGCAACCAAATTCTATTATCTCCCCTGCCCCTGGAGCCTGAATACTCTGGGGCCCTAAATGACTTGTGCCTTGGGGCCTCAGGAGGTTCAGATGTCAGGGCAGGTAAGAGAAGTCCATACCCTCCTTGGAAACCTGGAAGAAAATCCCAGAGACCCTCACCCCACAGGACTCCCTTTAGCCTCAGCCCCAGCTCTGGCATTGGAAATCTCTGACTCCTGCCTTTTCTTTAGCTCTCTGCCTTCTAGATGATAGAGTGCCCAGGGCACAGTACTTGGACATCTTCTCTTTCCCCTTCCCCAACCCCACCCAGCCAACATGATCTCATCTGCCTTTAAAAAACATTCTATGCCAACAGCTCCCCAAATAAGATTTTCATCTCAATTCTGTTTCCAGAATTCAGCCTCCCATGTACAACTGCCTACTGGATAGATTTTCATCCCCCAAGCCTGCTTTTCCGAACTCTTTCCTGTTTCAGTAAATGGCAAATTCATATTCCCACTGCTCAGGGAAAACGTTGAAGTCTCTCTCACACCCCACATTGCAGCTATTAGCAAATCCTATAGGTGTTGCCTGCAAAATGTATCTAGAATCCAACCACTTCTTACTACCCTGGGTTTGAGCCACTGTCACCTCTTTCTTGGATTGTAGCAGTGGTTTTCTGACTGATCTCCCAGCTTCGCTCTGACTCAGCTCTATAGCAGCTGGAGTGATCCTTTTAAGAAATGAGCTACAGCTTATCATTTACTTCTCTGCCCTAAGCCTTCTAATAGCCTCAAGACCCCTGTTACTCTCTCCCTTATTTATTCCCTTATAGCTGAATGGTTTTGCTGTTCCTTCAAGGTACATGGCATGCTTCCACCATTAAGCCTTTGCAATGCCTGTTCCTCTGCCTGGGATGCTCTTCCTTCAGCTATCTGCATGGCTTATGTTCCCCCATGCTTACATTGTGCATATCAACTAGTAGAAACAGTATTTAAAAAAAGAAATGAGGGGTTCTTAAGATAGTGGCAGACTAGGTGGATCAAACTCACACCTCCTCCCAGAACCAAACTGGAATTAAAATTAAATTGGGGGCCTGGCTGGTGTGGCTCAGTGGATTGAATGTAATCCCATGCACTGATTTAACTAGGGCACATGCCTAGGTTTCAGGTTTGATACCAGTAGGGGGTGTGCAGGAGGCAGCTGATTGATGTTTTTCTCTCTCTCCCTCTCCCTCAAAAAAAATCAATGAAAATAATAATAATAAAAACAAAAATAACAACTAAATTGGGGAAGTCACCCTGAATTACCAACTGAAGGCTAGCTGAAGAGGAGACTTAAAAATATGTTTTTATTGATTTTTTTTTTTTTTTTTGAGAGAGAGAGAAACATTGATCAGTTGCCTCCTGCATGCCCCCTACTGGGCATCGAGCTCACAACCTGGGCATGTGCCCCGACTGGGAATCAAACTGGGACCTACCAGTCCATGGGATGACACTCAATCCACTGAGCCATACCAGCCGGGCTGAAGAAGAGACTTTTGTTTTTAATATCTATTTTCTTTACTGATTTTAGAGAAAGAGGAAGGGAGAGGGAGAGAGAGACAGAAACATCGATGAGAGAAAACATCGACTGGCCACCTCCTGCATGCCTCCCACGGGAGATTTGGCCCACAATCAGGGCATGTGCCCTGACTGGGAATTGAACCAGTGACCTCTTGGTGCTTGGGTTGAAGCTCAACCACTGAGTCACACCAGCTGGGCTGAAGAGGAGACTTTTAAACAAGGAAAAGCAGAAGCCACTTTGAGACTGCAACTATACAACAATTCACACCACATGGTAGGGGTTGAGCCTCACAGCCAGCCAGCCAGCCGGAGAGGAGAACTCACCCACAAATGAGATGACAATTAAGACTCAATTATGCCCTGGACAGTTTGGCTCAGTGGTTGGAGCATTGGCCTGCAGATCAGAGAGTCCTGTGTTCGGTTCCCGCTAGGGGCACGTACCAAAAAAAAAAAAAAAAAGCCTCAATTACAATAGGAGAGCCCAATTAAGCCACAAAAGGAACACTCCTCGAGCATCAAGCTCAGGAGTTAAAGGAGACCACACCACTGGGTTCCACAGGACATTAACTATGAAAGGCCATACGATGAAGACTGGAAGTCATAGCAGTCCTATCTAATACATAGAAACAAATACAAAGAGACTACTGAAATGGGGAAACAAAGAAACAACCTCCAAATGAAAGAAAGGAAGAGTCTCCAGAAAAAGAGCTAAACGAAATGGAGTTAAGCAATTTATCAGACATAGAGTTCAGAGTAATGATTATAAGGATGCCTAAAGAACTCAGTGAGCCCTGGACGGTTTGGCTCAGCAGTCAGAGCATTGGCCTGCGGTCCGGAGACACCTGGGTTCAGTTCCTACTAAGGGCATGTACCTCAGTTGTGGTTTGTCCCCAGCCCTGGTTGGGTCGTGTGGGTGGCAACCACTTGATGTGTCCCTTTCACGTCAATGTTTCTCTCTCTCTCTCCCACCCACCCAATCTGAACAAAATATGGAAGAATGTCCTCGGGTGAGGATAAAAAAAAAAAAAGAACTTAGTGAGAACTACAAGGAACTTAATCAGAATCACAAGGAACTTAGTGGGAACTATAGCAGCATGAAAAAGGATGTAGAAATCATTAATAATAACTAGTTGGAAATGAAGAATACTATATCTGACATCAATAATACACAGGAAAGAACTAAAAGTAGGCTGAATGAAGCAGAGGATAGAATCAGCAATTTAGAAGACAAGGTAGAAAAAACTCAATTAGAGTAGCAGGGGAAAAAAAAAATACACACTTAAAAAGCATGAAGATTGCCCTGGTCGGTATGACTCAGTGGTTAGAGGGTTGGCCTGTGGACCTGAGTCCTGGGTTCAATTCCTACCAAGGGCACATACCTAGGTTGCAGTTTGTATGGGTGGCAACCAGTTAATGCGTCTCTCTCACATCAATGTTTCCCTCTCTCTCTTCCTCCCTTTCTTCCTCCCACTCTATCTGAAGATAAATGTAAAAATGTTCTCAGGTGAGGATAAAACAAAAACAAAAACACGAGGATCGTTTGAGGGAACTTTGAGACAATATGAAGTGCAAACAACATCTGCATCATAGGGGTACCAGAGAGAGAAGAAAGTGAGCAAGGAAGCCCTGGCCGGTTTGGGTCAGTGGTTAGAGCATCAGCCTGCGGTCCACAGAGATCCGGGTTCGGTTCCCGCTAAGGGCACGTACCTTGGTTGCAGTTTGTCCCCGGCCCTGGTTGGGTTGTGCGGGTGGCAGCCACTCGATGTGTCCCTTTCACATCGATGTTTCTCTCTCTCTCCCTCCCTCCCGCTCTATCTGAATAAAAAAATGAAAAAATGTCCTCGGGTGAGGATAAGAAAAAGAAAAAAAAGAAAGTGAGCAAGGAACAGGAAACCTGTTTGAAGAAATAATGACAGAAAACTTCCCTAGGACTTCTGGTCAAGATGGCGGTGTAAGTAAATGCGGTATCATGTCCTCCCACAACCACATCAAAGTTGCAACTACAGAATAACCATCATTCAAAGCTGCCTGAAATCAAGCTGAATGGAAGACCTACAACTACAAAATTAAAGAAGCAGCCGCATCAAGACTGCTAGAAGGGGCATAGGTGCGACGGGTTGGTCCCACTCATACATATGGCAGATAAAAATCAGGAGGACACCTCAGCTGGGAAGGTCCTCCCCGAGGACTGAGGGGTCCCCGTCCTACACCAGGTGCCCCGCTCAGGGTTACAGTGCCAGGAAGAGAAGTCTCCATCACGTCTGGCTGGAAGAACCAGCAGAAACTGAGGCTCAGGGAGGCTGAAGCGGCTGGAGCCCCAGGCAGCTCCTCTTAAAGGGCCCGCGCACAGACTTATCGAACTCACTCCCTCTAAGCTTGGAGGGGAGGCAGCTTGAGGGGCACCAGAGACATATAGGGAAGAACTGAGCTGTTTGGCGTTGAAGCGAGGGCTGGAGAGGGGGCTTTCTCTGGGACAAATGTGCTGCCAGAGGCCTTTGTTCCTTTGGTGAGCCCTTCCCTTGGGTGGCAGACAGCCACCATATCTGGGACTCCAGCAACCTGGTTAACACTGGTTGCCCCGCCCTGGTGATTTCCTGAGGCCCCACCCCACCCAACTTTCAGGCCCACCCAAGCTGTTGCCAGTTGCTTCACCATAGGATTGGCCTGTCTGGGATCCTGCTTCAAGTTTTTCTAAATTCTTTCAAACAACACTTGGTTTCAGCTAGCCCCATATCTCTTGTTAAGTAATACATAGAAACAGGCATAGGGAGGTGGCCAGAATGAGGAGACAAAGAAACATGTCCCAGGTGAAAGAACAGAACAAAACTCCAGAAAAAGAATTAAGTGGAATGGAGATAAGCAACCTAACAGATACTGGGTTCAAAACACTGCTTATAAGGATGCTCAATAAACTTAATGAGAACCTCAGTGAACTTGGTGAGGGCCCCAAGAGCATAAAATCAGACCAGTCAGAAATGAAGGAGGCACTAACTGAAATAAAGAATAATTTACACAGATTCAATAGTAGAGTACGTAAATCCAAGAAGCAAACCATCGATTTGGAATATAAGGAAGCAAAAAATGCCCAATCAGAACAGCAAAAAGAAAAAAGAATCCAAAAAAATCAGGATAGTGTAAGGAGCCTCTGGGACAACTTCAAGCGTGCCAACATTCGCATCTTGGGGGTGCCAGAAGGTGAAGAGCGAGAACAAGAAATTGAAAATCTGTTTGAAACAATAATGGCAGAAAACTTCCCTTACTTGGTGAAGGAAACAGACATACAAGTCCAGGAAGCACAGAGAGTCCCAAACAAGATGAACCCCAAAAGGCCCACACCAAGACACATCATCATCAAAACGCAAAAGGTTCAAGACAGAGAGAGAATCTTAAAAGCAGCAAGAGAAAGGCAGTTAGTTATCTACAAGGGAGTTTCCATCAGGCTGTCAGCTGACTTCTCAAAAGAAACTTTGCAGGCCAGAAGGGAGTGGGGCAAGAAATATTCAGAGTGATGAAAAGCAAGAACCTACAACCAAGATTACTCTATCCTGCAAAGCTGTCATTTAGAATCGATGGCCACATAAAGACTTTCCCAGACAAGAAAAAGTTAAAGGAGTTCATCACCACCAAACCGTTATTATATGAAATGATGAAGGGTCTTTTTGAAGAAAAAGATAAAATATATGAACAAACAAAATGGCAATGAATACATATCTATCAACAATGAAATCTACAAATAAAATGAACAGGTTGAACAGAAACATTCATAGATACAGAGAACATTTTGTTGGTTGCCAAATGGGAGGGGGGTTGAGGGAATGGGTGAAAAAGGTAAAGGGATTAAGAAGTACAAATTCATTGCTAGACTGACAAACCTCAAAGGGAAAGGGGTTGGGGGGATGGGAAGAAATAAACCAAAGAACTTATATGCATAACCAATGGACACAGACAATAGTGTGGGAAAAGGCGGGAGGGGGGCGGGAGTGGGGAGGAGGAGGTCAATGGGGGAAAAATGTGGAACATCTGTAATACATTCTACATTCAACAATAAAGATTGGCATGTTACTGGACAATGAATGGGTTACCAATGAAATCAAGGAAGAAATAAAAAACTTCCTGGAAACAAATGAAAATGAACACACAACAACATAAAATCTGTGGGGCACAGTAAAAGTAGTCCTGAAGGGAAGTTCATAGCATTTTCAAAAAATAAGAAAAGGCTCAAATAAACAATCTAACCCCACAACTAAAAGAATTGTAAAGAGAACAACAAGAAAAGCCTAAAGGAAGTAGAAGAAAGGAAATAATAAAGATCAGAGTGTAAATAAATGACATAAAGATAAAAAACAACTACAAAAAACAAACAAACAAAATATCAATGAAACCAAGAGCTGGTTCTTTGAAAAGATAATCAAGATTGATGGACCTTTAGCCAGACTCATCAAAAAACAGAGAGAGGACCCAAGTCAATAAAATCAGAGATAAAAGAGGTGAAGTAACAACTAACACTACAGAATTATAAAGGATTGTAAGAAAATATTACTAACAACTATATGCCAACAAACTGGACAACCTAGGCGAAATGAAAAAATTCCTGGAAAAATACAATCTCCCAAAGCTCAATCAGGAAGACTCAGAAAACCTGAATAGGCCAATAACAACTAATGAAATTGAAACAGTAATAAAAAATCCCCCAGCAAACAAAAGTTCTGGCCCAATGGCTTCACAGGCAAGTTTTACCAAACATTCAAAGATGAACTAACACTTATCCTCCTCAAACTATTCCAAAAAATTCAAGAGGAGGAAAGACTTCCAAATCCTTTTTACAAGGCCAGCAGTATCCTAATTCTGAAACTAGATAAAGACACTACAAAGAAAAAAAATTACAGACCAATATCCCTGATGAATATAGATAATAAAATCTTTAACAAAACATTAGCAAATAGGATCCAGCAATACATTAAAAACATACACCATGACCAAGTGGGATTTATTCTGGAGATGCTAGGCTGATACAATATTCACAAATCAATGTGATACATCACATAAACAAAATGAAGGATAAAAATCACACGATCATATCAATAGATGCAGAAAAAGCACTTGACAAAATCCAGCACCCATTTTTGATAAAAAGCTCTCAGCAAAGTGTGTACAGAAGGAATATACCTCAATCCTATAAAAAGGCCATATATGACAAATCTACAATCAACATCATATTCAATGGGCAAAAACTAAAAGCGTTTCCCTTAAAAACAGGAACAAGACAGGGATGTCCATTTTCACTGCTCTTATTCGACATAGTACTGGAAGTCCTAGACACAGTAATCAGACAAGAAGAAAAAAATAAAGGCATTCAAATTGGTAAGCAGGAAGTAAAACTGTCATTATTCACAGATGACATGATGTACATAGAAAATCCTACAGACTCCAACAAAAAACTACTAGATTTAATAAATAAATTTGGCAAAGTAGCAGGATACAAAATTACCACCCAGAAATCAATAGCATTTTTATATACCAATAATGAACTCTCAGAAAGAGAAACTAAAAGAAAAAAATCTCATTTATCATTGCACGAAAAAAGTAAAATACCTAGGAATAATGAAAAGATCTTACTCAGCCCTGGCCAGTTTGGCTCAGCAGTAGAGCAATGGCTCGTGAATCAAAGAGTTGCAGGTTTGATTCCAGTCAAGGGCATGTACCTTGGCTGCAGTTTGTCTCTGGCCCTGATTGGGGTTGTGTGGGAGGCAACCAGCTGATGTGTCCTGCTTATATCAATGTTTCTCTCTTTCTCCCTTTCTCTCCCTCTCACTCTCTCTGAAGATACACAAAAAAATATCCTCAGGTGAGGATTAAAAAAAAAATAAAGACCTTACTCAGAAAACTACAGGACATTGAAAAAAGAAATAGAGGAAGATACAAACAAGTGAAAGCACATACTGTGTTCATGGATTGGAAAAATTAACATCATTAAAATGTTCATACTACCCAAAACAATCGAAAATTTCAATGCAACCCCTATTAAAATACCATTGGCATATTTCACAGACCTAGAACAAATATTCCAAAAACTTATATGGAACCAGAAAAGACCCCAAATAGCTACAGCAATCTTGAGAAAAAAGAACAAAGTTGGGGGGAATCACAATACTGGTATTAAACTATACTGTAATCAAAACAGCCTGCTACTGGCACAAGAACAGGCATATAGATCAGTGGAAGAGAACAGAGACCCCAGAAATTGACCCACACCATTATGGTCAGTTAATATTTGACAAAGGAGGCAAGAGCATACAATGGAGTAAAAACAGTATTCTCAATAAATAGTGTTGGGAAAATTGAACAGGTACATGCAAAATAATGAAACTAGACTACCAACTTACACCACACTCAAGAATAAACTCAAAATGGATAACATAATTAAATTTAAGTCACAAAATCATAAAAACCCTAGAAAACATAGGCAGGAAAATCACATCTCACATAGCAGAATTTTTGCTGATGTATCTCCTAGGACAAGAGAAACGAAGGAAAAAAATAAACAAAAGGGATTACATCAAACTAAAAAGCTTCTGCATAGCAAAAGAAACCATTATTAAAATTAAAAGGGAACCCACTGTATGGGAGAACATATTCACCAATGATACATCTGATAGGGGGTTATTTCTATAATATATAAAGAACTTGTACAACTCAATAAAAGGAAGACAAACAATCCAATTAAAAAATGGGCAAAAGACCTGAATAGACATTTCTCTGAAGAGGACATACAGATGACCAAAAGACATATAAAAAAAATACTCAAATCCTGGCCATTTTGGCTCAGCAGTAGAGCATCGACCCGCAGACCAGAGTCATGGGTTCAATTCTGGTCAAGGGCATGTACCTCAGTTGCGGTTTGCTCCCCAGCCCAGGTTGGGGTCGTGAGGCAGGCAGCCAATCAGTGTGTCTCTTTCACATCGATGTTTTTCTCTCTCTCTATCCCCAATCACTCTATCTAAAGATGAAAATGGAAAAAAGTATCCTCTGGTGAGGATTAAAAAAAAAGCTCAACATCACTAATTATCAGAGAGATGCAAATTAAAACTACAATGAAGTATCATCTTTACACTTGCCAGAATAGACCCATCAATAAATCAACAAATGCCGGTGAGGATGTGCAGAAAAGGGAACCCTGGCACACTGCTGGTGGGAATGTAGACTAGTGCAGCTACTGTGGAAAACAGTATGGAGTTTCCTCAAAAAGACAAAAATGGAACTGCCATTTGACCCAGTGATCCCCCTTCTGAGATATATCCTAAGAATCCCAAAATACCAATCAGAAAGAATATATGCACCTCCATGTGCACAGTAGCATTGTTTAAAATCGCTAAAATCTGGAAACACCTCAAGCGCCCATTAGTAGATAAGTAGATAAAAAAAAAGCTGTGGTACATTTACACAATGGAATATGATGAGGCTGTAAAAAGAAAGGATCTCTTACCCCTTGCAACAGCATGGAGGAACCTGGAGATTATTATGCTAAACTACATAAGCCAGTCAGAGAAAGACAAATATCACATGATCTCACTTACATATGGAATCTAATGAACAAAATAGGTCCAGAGACATAGATGCTTGGAACAGGCTCACAGATCTCAGAGGGAAGGAGGTGGGTGACAAGAGATTATTCAAAGAACTTATATGTATAGCCCATGGACACAGACAATAGTGTGGTGAAGACCTGAGGTGGGGTGGGGGCTGATGGAAGGGGACAAAGAGGGCAAATGGGGGACATCTGTACAACTGTCAACAATAAAAAATAAATTAAAAAGTGAAATGATCATACATTTAAAAGATAATGGTTATAAACACTTCTAAAGCTTTAAATAAAGAGCTTTCATGAGGCAAAGTGCAAGCACCCCCCCCCCCCCAATCCCTAGGATCCAGGTTTGAGGATATATACTGCCCCCTCGTGGCCACTGTAGGAAAACCCCTCCATCTTTGGGGGTTGCTAGTGTTCTCTGCATTTGTACATAGTGTGAACTTTCCTCCCATTTGCCCTAATCTCATGTGCCACGCAATCTCAGGGACTCCAGTATGAGTTGTGTGAGCTGCTGCTGCTCTGACTGGGTAGTGGAGAGGGCACAGGTTTTAGAGTCAGACCTAATAGGAATATCAGATCCCCAGTTATTAACTGAGTGATCTTGGGTTAGTGACCTGACCTCCAACTGTCAGTTTCCCCACTAGTGAAATGGAGATAGTAAGAATACCTACTTCATGGGGCTTTGAAGAGTAACAGATAAGCACAGTGCTCGGTGCATATTAAGAGCTCAGAAGAGATCCTTGGGAAACTGTGGGTACATAAGGACTTCTGACTCCTTCACTCATGGGTCAGTCAGGCTTGGATGGGTGGAGGTGGGATGGAATAGGGGTGGAGGGTGACTGAAAGCCCCAACCCCTATCAGAGCAACTTCAACTTCACAACTGCTCTATTCCTTCCCCACTACCTTCTCAATGGCTTGGAGCAGTGTATGAACAGGAACTATTACCCACCTGACAGATGGGGAGACCACTGCCCAGACACTAGAAGCAAACTGCTAAGAGTCACAGAGAGCTGAGGCAGCCAATTGGGCATCCTAGCAGTTCAGTTGGGTTTTCTGCACCCAGGTCTCCCAGGAGGCTGTGCAGCATGAAGCATGGTCCACTGGGAAGGATGCCTATGCAATTCTTTTAGGGAAAGACAGTGCACCTTACCTGAGGCCGCTCCTCGCCTAGGGCAGCTCTACGTTGGGAAACCCAAGGCCTGGATTCCAGTCTGGCTTGGCACACACAAGTTTGAGACTTTGACCTTCCTCATAAGACTGACCCCCCACCCCACCCTGTTTCTCGCCTGGCTGGGCCCCGTCAAGGACACCATCCAGAGCTGCTTTCACCTCCAGTCCCCTACACACAACCCCTCACTGCATGCCAGGCTGGCACCACTTTTGAGAGGAGTCAGCCCTGCCAGAGGGAATTCGAGATAATAACTTGGTCTGTGGAAATCTCTGGCTCCATAAACAAACTCCTGTTGGAGAATGTGGGGCTGGAGGGGAGAGTTGGATACCACCTGATTCTCAGGAAGCAAGGGTTGGGTCTTGGTGCCCACAGGCTCCTTCCATGTATGGGGTGGAGGAGTATCTTTTCCTTTAGTCCATATTCATGTAGAGTCTTGTCCGAGGCCCCTGCTCATTGGAGAATGAGAAGCAGCTTCCTTTTGCTGAGAGGTCTGGGTCCCTTTGGTGATGAGGGGGGCTAGCTCTCTGCTGGTCCCTGGCATCCTATCCTATACCTCTGGGATCTCCTAAAATCTCTTCCCTATTTGCAGCACCAACTCCCACCACCCTCATCCTCTTACTTGGATTGCTCCCACAGCTGTTGGCTGGGCCTCTTAACTGTTAGTCCTCCAATCCCTGGGCAAAGTAAGGTCAACAGCCACATCCAGACTGCTGCTGTTTTCGTACAACCCACAAGCTAAGAATAGTTTACACATTTTTAAAAGGTTGGGCAAAATAAAAATAGTATCTTGTGATGTAAAAATTACATGAAATTCTGATTTCAGTGTCTATAAAATTGTTCAGAACAGTCATGCTCACTCACTTGTATACTGTCTGTGGCTGCTTTCATACTACAAAGGCAGAGTTGGGTAGTTGCAACAGAAACTCTAAGGTTCACAAAGCCTGAAATGTTTGCTATCTGGTCCTTTACAGAAAATGTTTGCTGGCTTCTGCTCTAGATCCTAAATCCAGCTGAGCCACACTCTGCTTAGGATCCCTCAGTAGCTCCTTGTAGCTCTCAAGTTGACCTACCTATCTCTTCAGCTTCATCACCTGTCCTTCCAGTTGTCAGCCCATTCTGGTAGACCTCTTCCTCAAACCATACCCCGGGGCTTGCCTCATGCCCTTTACCTTCACTTAACTTGCCTCTCTCTTCCAAATGGTTGTCTGCCATCTCCAGACTCAGCTCAAATGTTTCCTCCTGTTTTCCTTCCCCATCAGGGGTCCTTCCCCCAAGCACAGGAGCTAACCCAGTCCTAACACATCACAAGAAAATCTTCATATAAATCTTCAGCTTTTAATAAGACTAATGACCTATTTGTGCCAGACAAACCTATTGCATTATACATATATTCAGGTATGTGTCCCCTACTGAATTACTAACTAAAGAACAGCCCACATCTGCTCCCACAGCCTTAGTACAAGGCTGGTGCTAAATAGGCACACAAGTATTCACCTGAAGAGGCCGGCTTAGCATTCTAAATTTTTACTTGACTAGTATTATGGAGAAAAAAGATGCTTACATATTTTCCAGATAGCAAGTGTCATTTTTATACACTTTCAGCACCTATGATAGATTGGGTACCTCTAAGTATGTTATCTCATTTAATCATTAACACCCTGGTGAGATAGGTTTATACCTCCATTCCATTCCACCACTTGGTAAGTTGTTATGTGACAGAGCTAGAATCTGAAATCAGGCTTCCTGCCTCCTGCTGATTTCAAGATGCTCTCAATGTACAGTTCACCTACAAAACTCACTGATTAAAAGATGTAACAGATGCTTGTGGGCTTCCTGTTGGGTATAGGGCCATTGACTCTGTGCTAAATCGGTCCAGATAAGGTGTTTTGTAATTCATCTCTTCCCTCTAGCTGTCTATTCCCATTGCTGTACCTGACACCTTTCAAGGCAGACTGTCAGGGTCAGGACCAAAAGGTAGGTAGCCATGCTCTGTGAAAATTAAGTGCTGGGTTTGTGAAGTCATTTCTCAAATCTCCTGTTGCCCTGGGACTCGTGGCTTGTTTTGGAGCAGAAGGAATTTGGAAGTTTGGCCTCTGTGCTGGAGGGGTGCCAATGCAAAGGGCTAAACTAATGTTAAATGGTGATGCACTGCCTGGCTGGTGTGGCTCAGTGGTTGAACATCGACCCATGAACCGAGAGGTCGCCAGTTTGATTCCTGGTCAGGGCACATGCCCAGGTTGTGGGCCCGATCCCCAGTGGGGGACATGCAGGAGGCGGCCAATTGATGTTCCCTCTCATCGATGTTTCTATCTCTCTCTCCCTCTCCCTTTTTGTCTCTCTAAAATCAATTAAGAAAAAAAAAATGGTGGTGCACCTGCCTTAAAGAAGCCTAAAGAATGCTCCCAGGGGTTGCTGGGATAATCCCTGAACAATGTGCATATTTTTTTGACTATTCAAACAGAAGTCCAATGCTCAGAGACAAAGGGAGCCGATATGGCTGCTGCAGTCCTGGGAGAAAGCAACACTGGAAATATAAGTCTACCTGAGACTCTCAACCAGAGAGAAGGCATTGGGGCTACACTGCTCATACATAGAGGCTACAATATGAACCTGGCAGGAGGAGCTTACTCTCTGTCCTCTGCCATCATGGTGGATAACTAAAGTGACTATCACCAGACAGGCTCAGTGACATGGTATGTGTCCCCTGGACTCTAAACAATGGAATTCTGTAAAGCCACCAACCCCTTTGCTAGGTCTAGAACTGATGGTACTGAGAACCACTAAAATAAGTTCAGCTTGACAGACCTCTGAGTTTTTGGCAAAAGACTCAGATAAGATAGCTGGGTTCAACACAACACGTGTGCTTCTAGATACGATGTACCAATTCAATGTTTGGTACTTCAGACTGAGAAATTTGCTTATGTATTTCCAAAGACTGTGATCAGTCTGGATTAAGAAAGTGAGGTGCATCTGACGTTACAGGCATTTTCAGGAGGGGGTGGATAACTGGGACAACTGAGGCTATGACTAAGTGCCATAAAGCTGGTTTCAGGCTAAAATCCTGGTCTATTCAAATCAAGCCCAATGTTCCCCTAAGGCCCAAGCAATCACAGTGAAGGTGTGAGAAGCCTCTGCAAATACATGACTGAATTGCTAGTGACCATGCAGTCAACATCTGACTGCACAGAGACACTTCATACAGAGAGATCAGAGGACAGGGGATTTCTGACACACACATGCTTTGGATGTATCAATACAGGACAGTATGTGAGGCTGTAAGATCATCAGGAAGTTGGGAATACGTATGATTTATCTGCTGGCAAATGATTCTCCACCCCACCTAATCATTCTTTCATCTTAGTGCATCTTGAAGTTCTCAGTCCTGAACATCAAAGTAGTCAATTACCGCCTCCTTTGCTATTTTCTGTAAGTTATTGCTCCCAGGATTCCTGAAAAGCAAACAAAAAATAATCCATCTTTTCTTTCTGGAGGAAACCAGATTCACATCTTCAGAAAGTTAAGGATCAGCGGATTTATCATTTGCAAAGCTCTGCTAAGACAGTGGGGTCTACATGAGCTGAGAACTGTTGAAATTTGGTGATGAGCACACAGCAGTTCACTATATTAATATACTTTCTTTACTCTTAAAATGTTCTACCATACCGTTTTATACAAAAATAAAGTAAGCACAGGAAAAAAAAAGATAGCATGGCATAAACAGGTCAATGACTATACATGGTTATGCCCAGGTGGTGCTGGGCACAGCTGTGGAATAACATAAAATAATCCAACCATTTCCAAAACCATTGCCCATGTAGACAGGCAATCTACACTGTCTGGAATCTAGGCCAACTGCTTCCCAGAGACGATCAGACTGACATCGAGGAGCTATACAGCCCCCAGATGCTCCTGCTGGGGCTGTGCCCAACGGGCGACAGCTAGCTGCCCTATCTAGTCCCAGGGGAACACCAATTGCTTTGACTTTGAAAACTGCTCTACCCACCCTCCCAGAGGTTTTGTATAAGAGGTATGCCAGGGCTGCAGGGCTTCTGTGTGGAAGGTCAGAACAGGAGTAGGGAGACCTGTGGGTTTCAGAGCAACTTTCAGCAATGCTACTTCATCAGAGTAGGGCAGCCAGCTTCCCTCCTGACCAGGGAGAGGAGGGAAGGATGGTATTCCTTCCTTGCTCCTGTCTGAGAAAAAAACCTGGCAAACTTGCTGCTGCTTGCCAATGTGGCTTTCTTTTCTCCTTAAATCATGAATACGTTTTTGTTGTAAAAATGACTCATATCATAGGGAAATAGCGCAAAACATGAAAGTCCTGCTCTTTACTGCCAACTTTCCCCACCAATGCCACCTCCAACCAGAATAACAGTTGTGAATTGTATGCTGTTCCTCAATCATCTGATGTGTCAAGCTGAATCCACTTCCCAGGGTCTCCATCTATATCATGGAAATTATGTCCAGTGACTGCTCTCCCTTCAGGGAAAGTAGGCATAATAAACATCAAATTGGGACCCCTCTGGCGTGACCAATGTGTCTGACATCCAGTCAAACCTTACATATTTGAACACGTTACCCCAAGGCCAGGCCTTAGGAGGCCACCAATGGCTGGTGTGGCCCAGGATAGCTCAGCTCTGCTGGCTTCTCTGAACAGGCAGGGGCCCTTTGGAAAGCAGCTGAAGAATCCTTACTTATCTGACTGTCTGTGATGAGGAATTGGAGGTGGAGGCCGTGACTGCATTTCCTTTTCAAGTACACCTGTCAGCGTGGTAGGAGGACAAATGGACTTCCCTCTGATAAAAGTCAGAACATAAAATATTGAAAAGTGAGAACTGTTTGTGGAGACAGGCAATAGTTGGAAATCCAGTCCATGACTTTGGCACTATAATGCTACTGAGCACTCTCTGATATTACCTGTCTCTGCTCAGGCATGGTTACCTCTGTTTAACCCTCATCCCTCCCACCCACCTCTGCTGGGCCAGTTACCTGCTTTTTCTCATCTCACACAGAATCCTAAATCTTCCCTGTCCCTTCCTGTCTCACATTACTGCCCCAGAAGGGGAAAAGAGACAGATATGATGGGCAGGCACCCAACCCAGGCCCTCTGGGTCTGTTCCCCCAGCCCGAGGAATGCTGCCTCCAGTGACTGATGTGGATCTGGGCAGATGTGAGGCTTGTATTCTTTAGGTGGGTCTGTCCTGTGGACTGAGGCTTTGCTCTCAGGTTTGGACCCTTATATCATCTCAGAATGGCTGTTACAGAAGCAGATTTTCCAACTATTCTTCCAAGAGAGGAAGTAAGAAAAGCAAATATTGACAGACTGCTTCTTGGGTCCAGTTTATCCCACCAAGCAGTCCCGCCTATGATGGCAAAATCAACCCACCTGACTGCAATGACGACGACGTTGCGCTTTGGTTCACTGTCATAGCTTACACTCTCCAGGCCATACACTTGGGCCAGGTCATGGATGATCCGGCGGTGGTCTCTGTTCATAGGAGGGAAGAAGTGGCTCTTCTTAATATTCTTTCCCTGTATTAAGGGAAAAGAGAATGATTGATAAAATCATCTTGAAAACTGAGTATGCTTAAAAAGGTCCTTCCCACCCACTCACCCCCACCCCCTTGTCCAGAACAGTCTGGGTCAATTAAGAGGTGGCTGAGTTTTAGAAGCTTGCAGTATACAGCATTTCACTGACTGCCAAGCAAGCCAAATGGTTTGGGAGGATGAGAGCTGATGCACTTCATCTACTGGTGAGCCACACAGTGTAAGTTGCCCAGGGTTAGGGACAAAGGGTAAGTGAACTAAGACTTATACAGACAGTGACTGGTTCTTCCTGAGGGGGCCTATAAGTGGGGAGTGAGTGATAATTCCAAGAAAAGACTAAATAAATTTAAGACTTATAAAACAAGAAAATCTCATTTCCTATAAAAGTATGTTCTGCACTAAAAATCATGTGTACACAGAAGCAGACATAAGCAGAAAAATACATTTGCTCAGGATTCCTAATTAGGAAAGGAACAATGATTCCATTTCCTCCTTTGTGTCAGTATCCTGCTGGGAAGTGGAAACAAAGGGTGGAAGGGAAGGGAGCCAAGACACGTGGTGGGAAGGAAACCTTCATTTGATATGAAGCTAAAGCAACATCTCATCCTCACTCCGAGTCCCCACTGAATGAAGAGGGGGCCACTGCGGGGCTGGCTGCTTCTGACTAAGACTTCTTTTGCTTAAAGCTACCTCAACACCCCTGTCTGCCTCCAGGACAGAGGCCTCACTCTCTTGAGACTCCTGAGGGAGTCTATGCTATTACTCTTCAGCTCCAGCCACTCACCTTTTTATCTTTACCCAAGGGTTTCTTTCCTGCCTTTGGGGTAGTAAAGAACTGCTGTGTCCTATTATATAATAGCCCTTCAGAGATCTGAGTGTCCAGCATGTCTCCTTAAGTATCTCGCACAGTCATTCAACTATCACTATTGAAACCCCTCATCCAGGCTTCTTCACCATTCTTAGGCACTGAACTAGGTTTTTTATTTACATGTAATTTGACTACAGTTACCTTTCCTGAACCAGGATGGGGCTTCTGTGGATATTATTATGGTTGGGCTTTTGGGAAAGATAAGGATCCTCAAAATGGAGCTGTGAATTTTATCTACAACTATTCGATACCAACAGTGTTTGATTTTTTATCAAGCTGGCCTTAGAGACATGTCCAACTGGATGTTTTGACTTCAACCTTATTCACGGCTTCCACAAGGGCTTCCATTTCCTTCTCAACGTCACTGACAAACTTTAAGTCCTTCCTGAAATGAGAAATCACTACAGTTAACTTCATCTGTTCCTGCTCTTTAAAAATTCTTCCTGCCCACCCTATCTGCCTGTAAGGTGCAGACAATGGACAATGTGGGCAGAAAAACTGCAGAGGTCAGGAATTGTCAGATAACAGAATGTTGATCGTGATTGAACTAAGAGAAAACAAATATAAAAAAGGAGGAGATGGAAAAGAAATAGCCACTGGAGGGCAAGAAGACAGGTGGACAATAAGAGCTGTTACTGCCCAAGTGAGGACACAAATGACTGAGACCTGGGTAGACAGAGGTGTGATGTGGCTAGAGAATTTAGGCTAATCCAGCCCTAGGGAGGCCTGAACTCCTATCATAGGGGACACAAACGCAAACACATGCATACATGCACATCCCCCAAGTTAAATTCTTCAAGGAGATAGTTCTGAGAAACTGAGAGAAGGATTTTTATTAATCATACAATCTCTTGTAATAGATATATAAACTTTAACTGGTTCAATCACAGAGGAGTACATATTATTTACATCTTATAAGACCGAACATTCTTGTAAGCCACAATTAAGAAAGTAGGTAATAAGTTACATACCTGGCATCTTCTTTCAAACTGTCACTAAATTTTGAGGCTGAAGAACGTACATTGAAAGGATCAGAATCATCGCTGATATGAAATGCCTCTGCTAACCGCCTGAAAGTAAGAAAGAGGTATGTAAATAAAAGGAAAGGAAGGTGGGGAAAACTATCTTACAGTAACACAGAGTGCTCATCATGTCCTAAGTTCTTTATACATTAATGATCAAATTTCAGTAACCCGGATTATTAAGGAAAGAACAATAACAACTTGGGACAACATACAGTGTTGTCTTCACAGAAGAAAATAAATAAGACAGATTTATGTGGGACCAAGCAAGCCATAGGCTAACACTGGGGACTTAGATTTTTTTTGGTGAAGAGGAGGCTGAGGATTGAGAGTACTAGAAATGGTCAGTGAGGAATGACATTCTCTGAGGTTTCACCAAAACATCAGATAAACTAGACCTATAAACATTAAAATTAATATCACATTATAGAAAGTCTGGAAAATAAAGAATTCTATTAACAACATAAGCACTGCATTTTAGTATATTTCCTTTCAGATTTTTTGCCTCTATAAATACACTGCAATCAGGGTATGTAAAACTTTGCATCTTCTTCAATCCTATCATTATATGATTAACTTTCCTCATATTACTATTTGGTTTTCACACAATTTTTTGTTTCTGTTTTTTTAAATTTTTTTCTTTATTAATTTTAGAAAGAGAGAGAAAGGGAGAGAGAGAGAGTTAGAAACATCAATGAGAGAGAACATCGACTGGCCGCCTCCTGCATGCCTCCCACTGGGGATCGGGCCCACAACGTGGGCATGTGTCCTGACTGGGAATTGAACCAGCGACCTCTTGGTGCATGGGTCGATGCTCAACCACTGAGCCATTCCAGCCAAGCCACACATACTGTTTTAATAGCTGCAGAATCACCTGGCGGGTATGGCTCAGTGGTTGAACATCGACCCATGCACCAAGAGGTCGCTGGTTCGATTCCCAGTCAGGACACATGCCCACGTTGTGGGCCCGATCCCCAGTGGGAGGCATGCAGGAGGCGGCCAGTCGATGTTCTCTCTCATTGATGTTTCTAACTCTCTCTCTCCCTCTCCCTTCCTCTCTAAAATCAATAAAGAAAAAAAAAAAATAGCTGCATAATCCTCTAATTATGTACACCCCATAATTTACTTAAACATTCCCCATTTAGGGCTCTTTAACAGTTCTCCAGTTTCTCAATATTATAAGTGACAGAATTAATAACTTTGGACAAAAAGCTTTTCAGACCCTTGGTCATCACATTCTAAAATGGCCTCCAAAACTACCCATTTGTGTTTTGACCAACAGTGCGTGAGTCTCATGGCATCTCACCAACACCCGGGTAATGTCTTTTAAAAAATCTTTTTTAATCTTTATTGTTGAATGTATTACATAGATGTTCCTCATTTTTACCCCACTGACCCCCTCCTCCCCACTCCCATCCCCCTCCTGCCTTTCCCCATACTGTTGTCTGTGTCCATTGGTTATGCATATATGCATATAAGTTCTTTGGTTTATTTCTTCCCACACCCCCCAACCCCTTTCCCTTTGAGGTTTGTCAGTCTAGCAACCAATTTGTACTTCTTAATCCCTTCACCTTTTTCACCCATTCCCACAACCTCCCTTCCATCTGGCAACCAACAAAATATTCTCTGTATCTATGAGAATGTTTCTGTTCTGCTTGTTCATTTAGTTTGTAGATTCAATTATCGATAGATATATATTCATTGGCATTTTGTTTTTATCTTTTTCTTCAAGAAGACCCTTCAACATTTCATATAATAATGGCTTGGTGGTGATGAACTCCTTTAGCTTTTCCTTGTCTGGGAAACTCTTTATATGGCCATCGATTCTCTTTGTCTTGAACCGTTTGCATTTTGATGATGATGTGTCTTGGTGTGGGCCTCTTGGGGTTCATCTCATTTGGGACTCTCTGTGCTTCCTGGACTTGTATGTCTGTTTCCTTCACCAACTTGGGGAGGTTTTCTGCCATTATTGTTTCAAAGAGGTTCTCTCTCTTCTCCTTCTGGCACCCCCAAGATGCGAATGTTGGCACGCTTGAAGTTGTCCCAGAGGCTCCTTACACTATCCTCATTTTCTTGGATTTTTTTTTTTCTTTTTGCTGTTCTGATTGGGTGTTTTTCACGTCCTTATATTGCAAATCAATGGTTTGCGTCTTGGCTTTACCTACTCTACTATTGAATCTGTGTAAATTATTCTTTATTCCAGTTAGTGCCTCCTTCATTTCTGACTGGTCCGATTTTATGGTCTTGAGGTCCTCATTAAGTTCGCTGAGGTTCTCACTAAGTCCACTGCGCATCCTTATAAGTAGTGTTTTGAACTCAGCATCTGTTAGGTTGCTTATTTCCATTTCACTTAGTTCTTTTCCTGGGGTTGTGTTCTGTTCTTTCATTTGGGACCTGTTTCTTTGTCTCCTCATTTTGGCTGCCTCCCCGTGTTTGTTTCTGTGTATTACTTAACGAGAGGTATGGGGCTAGCTGAGACCAGATGCTGCCTGTTTGAAGAATTTAGGAAAACCTGAAGCAGGATCCAACACAGGCCAATCCTTTGGTAAAGCAACTGGCAACAGCTTGAATGGGCCTGAAAGCTGAGTGGGGCGGGGCCTCAGGGAATCACCAGGGCGGGGCAAACAGTGTGAACCAGGTTGCTGGAGTCCCAGATATGGCGACTGTCTGCCGCTCCAGGGAAGGGCCCACCAAAGGAACAAATGCCTCTGACTGCTCGACTGTCCCGGAGAAAGCCCCCTCTCCAGTCCTTGCTCCAGTGCCAAACAGCTCAGTTCTTCCCTGTATGTCTCTGGCACCCCTTGAGCTGTCTCCCCGGCAAGCTGAGAGGGAGTGAGTCTGATGAGTCCAGTTAAGTCCGTAAGCGGCCCCACCCCCCTTTTTTATCCTCACTCGAGGACATTTTTCCGTTGAGATAGAGTGGGAGAGAGAGAGAGGAAGAGAGAGAGAAACATTGTCGTGAAAGGGACACATTGAGTGGTTGCCACCCGCACGACCAACCAGGGCTGGGGACAAACTGCAACCGAGGCACGTGCCCTTAGCGCGAACCGAACCCGGGTCTCTCTGGACCACAGGTCGATGCTCTAACTGCTGAGCCAAACTGGCCAGGGCATGAGCGGGCCCTTTAAGGAGCTGCCTGAGGCTCCAGCTGCCTCAGCTTCCCTGAGCCTCAGTTTCCGCTGGTTTTCCAGCCAGAAGTTATGGGGACTTCTCTTCCTGGCACTGGAACCCAGAGCTGGGCACCTGGTTGGGACCGGGACCCCTCAGTTCTCAGGGAGGACCCTCCCGGCCGAGGTATCCTCCTGACTTTTATCCGCCACATGTGGGTGTGGGACCAGCCCGACTGCCTCTGCCCCCCCTACCAGTCTGGATGCGGCTGCAGCTTTAATTCCGTAGTTGTAGGACTTCCATTCAGCTTGATTTCAGGCGGTTCTGAATGATGATTGTTCTGTAGTTTAGTTGTAACTTTGATGTGGTTGTGGGAGGATGCGATATCGTGTTTACCTACGCCACCATCTTGATCAGAAGTCCCTCTCTCTTTTTCTTTTTTAAGACAATTAAAATTCAGCTCAGCATTTACTACAATTTTCATTTATATTGAGACTAGGGTCTCTTGCAAGCTTAATGTGTGTAAGAATCTGGATTACTATCGCTAGATTTTATAATTTTTCAAAAGAAACGTAATTTTCTAATTTTCAAGAGAATTCCTAAGGACTCCTCCTTAGGAACATTTTTTGATGTTTTAACTAGTTGGCCACTAATTCAAATTTAAACACCAATAAAACATGTCTATGGGAAAATCTAGCCTTCCAGTTTTTCATTTCAGTATATATTTGCAACTTCAAATGGCATTTTTCTCTTTTAAATTTGCATTTCTTTTTTTTCTTAGGTCAGTGGGTATTTAAAAAAAATATATAGTTAGAGTCATTATGTCATCACCCTAAGACTGAGGAAAAATTCAAAAGGCTTTCAGAAATAGAGAGTCAGTTCTAATCAATAAATGACATTTACTGAGCAACTATTATGTGCTAGGCTTGTGCCAAGAGCTTTATGCAGTTCATCCTTAGTTTTAATGTTTCAATCCTCATAACAACTATTATTATTAATTATTATTTTTATTATTTTAATTTTTTATCCTCACCTAAGGACATTTTTGCATTTATCTTCAGATAGAGCGGGAGGGAGAGAGAGAGAAGAAGAGAGAGAGAAACATCAACGTGAGAAAGATATATCGAGTGGTTGCCACCCACACGACCCCAACCGGGCTGGGGAAAAACTGCAACCGAGGTACATGACCCTAGTGGGAACCAAACCCAGGACTCTCTGGTCCTCGGGCCGAGCTCTAACCACTAAGCAAACCAGCCAGGGCACAACTATTATTATTTTAAAAAATTTTTTTCTTTATTGATTTTTTAGAGAGAGAAGGGAGAAGGAGAGAGATACAGAAACATCGATGAAAGAGAACATTGACTGGCTGCCTCCTACATATCCCCCACTGGGGATCGGGGCCACAACCTGGGCATGTGCCCTGACCGGGAATTGAACTGGTGACCTTGGTGCATAGGCTGATGCTTAACCACTGAGCCACACCATCCGGGCATAACAACTATTATTATAGGTAATAATAAGAGGTAGATACTGTTATTGCCACCATTTCCACCATTTTTATTTTTATTAAAAAAATTTTTTTTTCCTTTATTAATTTTAGATAGAGAGGAAGGGAGAGGGAGAGAGAGAGATAGAAACATCTATGAGAGAGAACATTGATTGGCTGCCTCCTGCATGCCCCCCCACTGGGGATTTGGCCCACAACCTGGGCGTGTGCCCTGACTGGGAATTGAACTGGCGACCTCTTGGTGCATGGGTCGACGCTCAACCACTGAGCCACACCAGCTGGGCCATTCCTATCATTTTTTTTTTTTTTTTTTTTTTTATCCTCACCCGAGGATATTTTTCCATTTCTTGTACAGATAGAGTGGGAGGGAGAGAGAAGAAGGGAGAGAGAGAGAGAAACATCGACGTGAAGGGACACATCGAGTGGCTGCCACCCGCACGACCAACCAGGGCCGGGGACAAACTGCAACCGAAGTACGTGCCCTTAGCGGGAACCGAACCCGGGTCTCTCCGGACCGCAGGCCGACGCTCTAACCGCTGAGCCAAACCGGCCAGGGCCCTATCATTTTTAAAGAAAATTAAAGCACAGAAAAAATATGTGATCACATAGTTAAATGATTTTGAGAGGCGAGAATTCAAATCCAAGCAATCTGACCCTAGAGCTCTGGCTCTACCTATTGTACAATACTGTCTATCAACTATATAAAGTTCATTTCTATGTTTTAAAAGACCACCTGTGGCCCTGGCCAGTTTGGCTCAGCGGTTAGAGCGTCGGCCTGTGGTCCAGAGAGACCCAGGTTCGGTTCCCGCTAAGGGCACATACCTCGATTGCAGTTTGTCCCCAGCCATGGTTGGGTTGTGCAGGTGACAACCACTCAATGTGTCCCTTTCACGTCAATGTTTCTCTCTCTCTCTCTCTCCCTCTCTCACCCTCCTACTCTATCTGAACAAAAAAATGGAAAAATGTCCTCGGGTGAGGATAAAAAAAAAAAAAAAAAAAAAAAAAAAAAAGACCACCTGTGTTTTCACTACAACATTTCTGAATACTCAGGACTCAGTTCAAATTTTAAAGCTGAGAACACTGTAACAAATGGTTCTTAAAGGGCAAGAGTTTTGAACAGCAGTTATTACAAACTTACCAAAGGGGTCAAACCAAGAGCAATTTGGGCAGTGGTATTAATCATCACATTACCTTCTACACTGATAGCCACTTAAAGAAGGGTACTGTTAACAACTGTTGAAAGTACAACTTCAACATAAAACAGAACTATACTTTGTCTGTTTCTATTTAATTTTTCTTTTTTAATCCTCACCTGAGGATATTTTTACATTTATCTTCAGACAAGAGTGTGAGGGAGAGAGAGAGAAAGAAAGATTGATGTGAGAGAGACACATCGATTGGTTGCCACCTGCACAATCTCAACTGCTGCCAGGGATGAACCACAACTGAGGTTTATGTACCCTTGGCTGGAATCAAACCCGGGATTCTTTGGTCCGCAGGCCCATGCTCTAACTGCTGAATCAAACTGGCCAGGGCTCTGTTTAACTTTTTATCTTGAAAATTTTCAAAGACAAGTTACAAGAATATTACAATTAACTCCTACATACTGTTCACCTAAATTCTCCAATTGTTAATATTTTTACAGGGCCAAACTTTATTTATTTATCCTCACCCGAGGACATTTTTCGATATTTTGTTCAGATAGAGTGGGAGGGAGAGAGAGAGAGAAAGATTGATGTGAAATGGACACATCAAGTGGTTGCCACCCACACGACCCAACCAGGCCCGGGGAAAAACTGCAACTGAGGCACATGCCCTCAGCGGGAACCGAACCTGGGTCTCTCCGGACCACAGGCTGATGCTGTAACCGCTGAGCCAAACCGGCCAGGGCTTGTTTGTTTGTTTATCCTCATCCGAGGACATTTTTGCATTTTTCCTCAGATAGAGCGGGAGGAAGAGAGAAACATTGATGTGAGAGAGACACATCGAGTGGCTGCCACCCACACGACCCCAACCGGGGCCTGGGACAAACTGCAACTGAGGTATGTGCCCCCACAGCAGCAACTGAACCAGGGACTCTTTGGTCTGCGGGCCGACACTCTAACCGCTGAGTCACACTGGCCAGGGCCAGGGCCAGGGCCATATACCTTTTAATCAATCTTTGTTGGAACCAGAAAGCTTGCCAGTTATTGAATAATTGTTGCTTAATCTGATAAAAGGTACCCTCAAATAACTTTCAGCAAACATCACATTTACTAGTAAAATAGTTAAAGCTTTCCCTATGAGACTGGGGACAATAAGTCAGGAATATCTACTATCAACTTCCATTCAACACTGTACTGAAGACCCTAGCCAGTGCAAGAAGACAAGAAAAAAAGAAGTTAAAAACTGGGGGATAAAAGTCCTGGCTGGGTGGCTTGGTTGGTTGGAGCATCATCCTGTATACCAAAAGGTTGCAGGGGTTCAATTCCCAGTCAGGGCACATACATAGGTTATGGGTTCAATACCCAGTTGGGGCACAATAGAGAGACAACCAATTGATGTTTCTCACATCGATGTTTCTCTCTCAACATATCCTCAGGTGAGGATTAAAAGAAAATAAATGGAAAGAAATAAAAGCACTACTACTATTATTGTAATAAAACTACTATTATTAGAAGGGGACATGACTGTATACATGCAAGATTTAAAAGAAGTTATAAACTTTTAGAAATAACTAAATTTAGCAAGGTTGTGAATACAGGGCAACAAACGTTAACTATTTCTACATAACATTAACAAGCAATTAGAAAATTAAAATTTAAAAGTGGTAAGAAAAAATACATTTATAATAGTGTTAAAACATCAAATAGCAAAGAACAAATCTACTGAAAGATGTACAAGATCTATATACAGGAAACTATAAGATAGCACTGAAAGAAATCAAAGAAGACATGAATAAATGTAAGGAGACACCCAGCTCATGGGTTAGAAGACTCAGTATTATAAAGATATCAAATCTCCCCAAAGTAATCTATAAATTAAATACTAAATCAAAATCCTGGCAGATTGTTTTCTGGTAGATATTGATAATTTAATTCTAAAATTTAAGTGAAAATGCAAATGGATAAGAATAGCCAAGACAATCATGAAAAATCATAATTAAAGATATATACTTTTAAAAAAATCCTCACCCAAGGATATTTTTCCATTTATCTTCAGATAGAGTGGGAAGGAGGGAGAGAGAGAGAGATAGAGAAATATTGATGTGAGAGAGACACATTGATTGGCTGCCTCCTGCACGACCCCAATCAGGGCCAGGAATGAACCACAACCAAGGTACATGCCCTTGACTGAAATCGAACCTGTGACTCCTTGGTCCGCAGGCTGATGCTCTAACTGCTGAGCCAAATCGGCCAGGGCAAAGAGATATACTTTAAAAAAAAAATGTTTCTATCTATTTATTTATTTTTAATCCTCACCTGAGGATATTTTTCTATTTATCTTCTGATAGAGTGGGAGGGAGAGAGAGAGAGAGAGAGAGAGAGAGAAAGGGAGAGAGAAACATCAATGTGAGAGGGACACATTGTTTGGTTGCCTTCTGCACGATCCAGACCAGCGCAGGAAACAAACCGCAACCAAGGTATATGCCCTTGACTGGAATCGGACCTGAGACTCATTGGTCTGCGGGCTGATGCTCTACCGCTGAGCCAAACCAGCCAGGGCTATTTATTTTTATTTTTTAGGGAGAGAGAGATAGAAACATAAATGTGAGAGAAAAACATCAATCGGCCGCCTCCTGCACGCCCTCCACTGGAGATTAAGCATGCAACCCAGTTGACTGGGAATGAAACCTGGACCTCTCAGTCCATGGGACGACGCTCAATCCACTGAGCCACACCAGCCAGGCCAGAGATATACTTAACAGATATTAAGACTTGTTATAATGGTACAATAATTAAGATGGTGTGATATTACTGCAATGGAACAGAATGAGCTCAGAAATAGACCCACACATAATATAAATATTTTTTAAAAGGTTTTTCACTTTTAAAAGATGTTTTGTTTTTTTTTAATCCTTACCCGAGGACATTTTTTTCATTTTTTGTTCAGATAGAGCAGGCGGGAGAGAGAGGAAGAGAGGGAGAGAGAGAAACATTGATGTGAAAGGGACACATCGAGTGGTTGTCACCCGCACGACCCAACCAGGGCCAGGAAAAAACGGCAACCGAGGTACATGCCCTTAGCAGGAACCAAACCCGGGTCTCTCTGGACCGCAGGCTGACGCTCTAACCACTGAGCAAAACTGGCCAGGGCTTTTTATTTATTTTTTAATCCTCACCCAAGGACATTTTTACATATTTTGTTCAGATAGAGTGGGAGGGAGAGAGAGAGAGAGAGAAAAACATCAACATGAAAGGGACACATCGAGTGGTTGCCACCCACACAACCCAACTAGGGCCGGGGACAAACTGCAACTGTGGTACATGCCCTTAGTGGGAACCGAACCCAGGTCTCTCTGGACCACAGGCGGACACTCTAATGGCTGAGCCAAACCGGCCAGGGCGGGCCAGGGCTTTTTAAAGATTTTTTTATTGATTTTTTTTTCAGGGAGAGGGAGAGAGAGAAACATTGATGTAAGGGCAATATGGATATTTGATTTAAGACAAAGGTAGCACTACAGAGCCCTGGCCAGTGTGGCTCAGTTGGTTGGGCATTGTCCTGTGCACCAAAAGGTTGTAGGTTTGATTCCAGGTCAGGGCACATGCCCAGGTTGCAGGCTTAATCACCAGTAGGAGGCATGCATGAGGCAGCCAATTGATGTTTCTCTCTCTCTAAAAATCAATCTTAAAAATCTTTAAGTAAATAAATAAATAAAGGTAGCTCTACAGAGCACTGAAAAAAGGACATCTTGATAAATGATACTGCTCAAATGAATATTCATATAGAAAAACACTGAATCATGACTGCTTCTTTTTTTTTTAATCCTCCCCCAAGGACATTTTTCCATTTTTTGTTCAGGTAGAGTAGGAGGGAGAGAGAGGAAGAGAGAGAGAGAGAAACATCGATGTGACACATGTGAAAGGGACACATTGAGTGGCTGCCACCCGCACGACCAACCAGGGCCAGGGACAAACTGTAACCGAGGTCCACGCCCCTAGTGGGAACTGAACCCGGGTCTCTCTGGACCTCAGGCCAATGCTCTAACCGCTGAGCCAAACCGGCCAGGGCCATGACTGCTTCTTATACCATGCTCAAAAAAATCAGGTCAGGTCAAATGTAGATCTAAATGTTAAAGGTAAAATAATACAGCTTCTAGACAGTAACACTGAATGTAATCATAACCTCAGATAGAAAGGTATTTCTTAAATAGGACAATAAAAAGCCCTACTCACTAAGGAAAAGACTGATAAACTGGACTTCCTTAAAATTAGAAAATTCTATTTATCAAAAGACACCATAAAGAGAGTGACAAGTTAAGGCATGGATTATGAGAAAAAATATATAAAACCAACAACGGTCTCATATCCAAAATATATAAAGAACTCCTACTAATCAATATGAAAATAATAGACAACACAATAAAAAATATGCAAAAGACTTGACTAGGCACGTCACAAAAGACTGTATCCAGATGGCCAATAGACAGGAAAAGGTGTTCAATCTTACTGGTGATCAGGTAAACAGAAGTTCAAAGCTCAGTGACACCAGGCTATATATCCACGAGAATGGATTAAAATAAAAAATACTGACAATTCTAAGTGCTAACAAAAATGTAGTGCAATGAGCCTGGCTCTGAGAGGTTGCTGGTTCGATTTCTGGTCAGGGAACATGCCCTAGTTGTGGGCTTGATCCCCGGTGTGGGTGTGCAGGAGGCAGCTGATCGATGTTTCTCTCTTATCAATGTTTCTCTCTTCCTTACCCTCTCCCTTCCTCTCTCTCTAAAAAATCAGTAAAAACATATTAAAAAAAAAAAAGTACAGCAACGAGAACTATGACTCTGCTGGTAATTTGGTACAACCATTTTGGACACTGTTTATGAGAAATGAATAAAGCTGAACATATGCATAATCTATTAATAAGCAATTCTACTGTTTCTATTTAATGGAAACAAATACATATATACAGTAAAGCAAATATAATAATTATTTTACAAAGTATTATTTGTAATAGCCCAATACTGACAACAACACATATCTATTAATGGTAGAAAAGAAAAATAGATTATGATATATTAATACAATAAAATATGCGGGGATGAAAATGAACAAAGTACTGCTACATGACAATAGGAATGAATGTCACAAATGTAATAAAAAAAAGCCACACAAAACTAATACAAACTACATGATTTCATCATTTATATAAAGTTAAAAAATAGACAAAACTAATTTAAAGTGTTAGAAGTCAGGATAAGAGGTTATATCTTTGTGGAGTACAAGAGAGAATTCTAGTAATTTTCCATTTCTTGACCTGGTGCTGATTGTAACACTGTATTTACTTGTTACAGATGACTCACTGATCTGTATACTTCTGATCTTCTATGTGTATATTACACTTGAACATAAAAGTTCATTAAAAAAAATTTTAAGCCTTTAATCTCCAGTGGAGCCAGGAAGTCTGCTAGTCATGAATAAATATGGTGTGGCATTCATAAGCTCATGTTTCAGAAATATGCTGAAAGCGCGATAAGTGGTTTATCCTTTGATGCTTCAATTCTTGATAATCAAATTTCTCTTGCTTCCAATAGCAGCAAAAGATTCAGAGAAGGTGCCAAATGAATGCTTGAAGAGTTGCTCCCTCCCACTAGTTTCACAGAGCTCAAGGACAATTAGATACACAGCAGTTGACACTACTTACTTTTTCCTTTCTAAGGCTGAACACTCTTCATCACACTCCAGCCTTGAGAAGCAAATGAAAAAATAAAGTCAGGGCACAGGTTTCAGGGTTTCTATCTAGCAATAAGCTCTTAGTCAACCTGGAAGCAGAGCAGACTCTAGGCCAGAGGATGGCTGGATAAGGTCCTTCTCAAGGGCAGGCCTGTGGGTTTTGAAAGTCTAGGAATCATCAGAAGGGCCTAAGAGTATTCCCTGCCTGCTCAGCCCCCCAAGTGCTCCCAGTGGCCCCCTGACAGCCCCACCTCCACCTCCTGACATAGCTACCACTGGTTCTCTGTTCTCCAGTGGGTTGGGTTGGACACATCTACATCTCTGCTTCCTCTGGCTACTGGCTGAAGTGAGGCTTGGAAATGTCTCCTCTAGTCTCTGTTATACCCTGAGTAGGATTCATTCGATTGGTTATGTGTGACTCTTATTATCAAATATCTGTTGAATACCTACTATGTGTATAGGCTTTATTGTGAGGAACCGAGAAATGAATTGTTCCTGCCCTTTGAGTTTTTTTGTTTGTTTATTTTTTGTTTTTTTAGTCCTCATCCAAAGACATTTTTGCATTTATCTTTAGATAGAGTGGGAGGGAGAGAGGAAGGAAGAGAGAGAGAGAAACATTGATGTGAGAGAGACACATTGAATGGCTGCCACCCACACGACCCCAACCAGGGCCGGGGACAAACTGCAACAAAGGTACATGCCCTTAGCAGGAACCGAACCTGGAACTCCCTGGTCTGCGGGCTGACACTCTAACCACTGAGCCAAACCAGCCAGGGCTGTTCCTGCCCTTTGGAAATTAAGCCTAATAGGAGAAAGAAGGCATAGCCACGCATATAAAAAATTACCTGGCTTGGTGAATTTCCTTCTTAGTAATTAACTTGCTGATCTCCACTGAATCTCCAAGCTGCATGTCTGTTATTTTAGCGGCCATGGAAATAGCAGCTATTCTGAAGTATAAAAAAGAAAGGGAAGAAAAGGCAGTGCAATTTCTCAAGAACTTCCTCATACTAGGCAGCACACAGAAGACTTCTTTCAAGGCATATATCTACTACTCAACAATTTGTGTGGCCTCAAAAACCCATCTATTATAAGCTACTTGCATGCTATGTCATATCTCCTTAATTAGATTCTAAGCAGCTAGCTTCACAGGAAGCGATAAGGTAATCCACTCCTCAGTACCCCCTTGAATACCCAGGCCAATGCTTGGCACTTTGAGGGTATCCAAATTCAGCCACTCTGATGTCTGCATACTCTGAAAGTCCTACCTGCATTGCACATTTCTGCATCTAGTCAGATACACACAATCATCCAACCCTAACACTTTCACCTCTGAATTCAGATCCCTGTGCTAACACATGAATCCCAAGATTTGGGGAGGCTGCAAAGATGGTCAGAAACCCCCACCCAGGGGAAAAGCACAAAACTTGGTCCCAGCTGTGCCACCATAAGTGGTAGGGCATTAAAGCAACTCATGCAAGTGCAGGACATTTTCCCCTCTGATCTCATGGTGTAATAAAACCAAAAGGGAGAGAGAAAGGAAGGAGGAGGAGGAGAAATAAAGAGGTTATTTACAAATTAAAGTTCAGAAAGGAAAGATACACAAAGTAGTACCTTTTCTTTTAACCAGAAAAACTAAATACAAGAAAATGTATTTTAAAAACTCTCCAACTTTTACAAAAGTTGCAAAGACCCAACAATAAACACATGTATTCCCTTTACCTAGACCAGTGGTTCTCAACCATCCTAATGCCGCGACGCTTTAATACAGTTCCTCATGTTGTGGTGACCCCCAATCACAAAATTATTTTCGTTGCTACTTCATAACTGTAATTTTGCTACTGTTATGAATCACCGTCGCAAATATGTGTTTTCTGATGGTCTTTAACGAACCACTGACCTAGACCACTAACCTTTGATAAGTACTGGATGCTTCAGAGCAAATCATGATCTCTTTTCTTCGTTCACATTCACACTGCAGCTCGATCTGAAATAAGATGAACGTGGAGTGACTTTTAGTACATGGAAACCATGTGAATAGGCAGCTTTCACTTTTAAAGCTCTCTCAAATCAAACCATGGCAGAGAATAGAGACAGTGAGTGGCTGCCCCCCGAGATGGAGAAAGGTTAACCAAACATACAAACTGACTACATGGTAGGAGACATGCCCCTTTTTGGGAACTACTATTGTCCTTAATCCCACCTGAAAGGACTGGTCTAGAATGGAGTTTTTACCACTGAACCAGAGGTACACATTTAACCCAGGACCAGCCAAGGCCTAACCAACTACACCTTATCCCACTGCTTTCACCTCCTCAGGTCAAAGCTTTGCTTTAATCCCTCAGACCTCATTAGTTCCCTTCTCACATACTCTCATAGCTCCTTCTACAAGGGTGTAATACTCGTTCATGACACTTACATAGTCATAATGAATTATGTGAATAATTCATGATTATCTGTCCCATCTAATTGGAGGGACCAAGTGTCTCCTGTTCACTAGCACCTAGCACAACATCTTACATACAACAGACCCTTATATATTTAAAAAGCTATTTCAAGCCGTGTGGACAGAAATCTATACAATTTATTTCACCTTTCTCTTGCCAAATTAACTTGCAGTTTCTTGCAACCAATGACTTCTGATTAGGATGGGTGCCCAGGTGCTGCTGCAGGCAGTTCTAGACTCATTAGCAGCTCCAGAACCAGAGTCAATGCCCCACCTAGAGCCAGGAATACACACCTTGGCTTTGCAAGCAGTCACAGGGCAGGGTGAGCTGAGGTGGCAGGGTGCCATACATGGGTGGCCACAGTCAGCTCTGGGGGTGGTGCAGGGCTGCTTGCAGGCCTCATCTACAAGACACTCTCCTTTGTGACAGAGTCTCTGACACTTGTGCATCCCACATGGTAGCACGGCATTGCAGGGCAATCCACAAGAGATATCAACCAGGTGACATGGGATGTTGCTTCGTAACTAGGAGAAACAGAAGTTGTCAGATTCTCATCTCCATTTGGGATTTGGGATAAACTTTAACTTCCCATCTAAACATTTTACAACTGTCAAAAATAACATTTTTTAAATAAATGCATTAAAAAATTTTTTTTTTCCCTTTATGAATTTTAGAGAGAGAGAAGGAGAGGGAGAGAGAGAGAGAAATAGCGATGGAAAGAGAACATTGATTGGCTGCCTCCTACATGCCCCCCACCAGGGATCAGGCCCACAACCTGCGCATGTGTCCTGACTGGGAATCGAACCAGTGACCTCTTGGTGCGTGGGTTGATGCTCAACCACTGAGCCATACTGGCCAGACCAAAAATAACTTTTTTTAAAAAGTTATTTTTTGCCCTGGCCGGTTTGGCTCAGCGGTTAGAGCGTCAGCCTGCGGTCCACAGAGACCCGGGTTCGGTTCCCGCTAAGGGCATGTACCTTGGCTGCAGTTTGTCCCCAGCCCTTGTTGGGTTGTGTGGGTGGCAGCCGCTCGATGTGTCCCTTTCACATCGATGTTTCTCTCTCTTCCTCTCTCTCCTTCCCACTCTATCTGAGTAGAAAATGGAAAAATGTCCTCGGGTGAGGATAAAAAAAAAAAAAAAAAGTTATTTTTATCTAAAAAAAATTAGGCTGATTTTCAAAGTCTGAAAGGTTAGTTTGAAAAGAAAACAAATCTGAACCTTATTTAATAATGCTTGTTAGAATCCAAAAAGATTTGTGGGAGTAGCCAAGAGTGACTTGGGATATAAATTTCCCAAGGTGGGTAACAAGCATGGGAAACCACATAACTAGGGAGTATTTGAAAATGCTATGACCAGCTGGGAGGATCAGACAATCTTTTCCCTCCTTTGCAAACATCCAGGGTACTGAATTGACAGACAAATCCTGAGAGCCAAGGCACCGATGGTCCATGGTTTTGAAACTGCTGGCAGGGACGTTTTTATTTTTATTTATTTTTTGTTAATCCTCATCTGAGGATATCTTTCCACTGATTATGTTTAGAGAGAGTAGAAAGGAGGGAGGGAGGGGGGAAGAGAGAGAGAGAGAGAGAGAGAGAAACATCGACGTGAGCAAGACACATGGATTGGTTGCCTCCCACATAACCCCGACCAGGGCCAGGGAACAAACCTGCAACCCAGGTACACGCCTTTGAATGGGAATTAAACCTGAGACTCTTCAGTTCTTGGGGCGACGCTCTAACCACTGAGCAAAATCGGCCAGGGTGTTTTTTTATTGATAGAGAGAGAAAGGAAAGAAGAGAAGGACAGAGGGGAGAGGAAGAAAGAGAGAGAGATTGATTTGTTGTTCCCCTTATTTATGCATTCATTGGTTGGTTCTTTTTGTTGTTTTTTTTTAAACATGTTTTTATTGATTTTAGAGACCAAAACATTGACGAGAGAGTAACATCAATCGGCTGCTTTCTGCATGTCCCTCCTGGGGATCAAGCCTGAAACCTGGGCATGTGTCCTGACCGGAAATTGAGTCAGTAACCTCTTGGTGCATGGGACAATGCTCAACCAACTGAACCATACCAGCTGAGCCATTGGTTAATTCTTATATGTACCCTGACCAGGGAATTGAACCCACAACTAGGACGATGCTCTAACCAATTGAGCTACCTGGCCAGGGCAAGACTGTTATGTAATTAAATACTCAACTCTCCTCATATCTCCTAACTCATAGTCTCCACAGCTTTAGACAGCCCTTTCATTTAAAAAAATAAAAGTCAATGGGCCATGTACTTGGTTACCTCCAAGTCATTTTTTCTTAGAAATCACCCCCCTCCAGGATTTCGTGCTCCAGAAAAAAGATGCAGGAATTTTATTCCCATGGAACCAAAGGTTACTTTATTTATTTATTTAATCCTCACTCGAGGACATTTTTGCATTTATCCTCAGACAGAGTGGGAAGGGGGTGGGGGGAGAGAGAGAAACATCTATGTGATAGAGACACATCGAGTGGTTGCCACCCACATGACCCCAACCAGGGCAGGGACAAACTGCAACCAAGGTACATGCCCTTAGCAGGAACTGAACCCAGGACTCTCTGGTCCGCAGACCAATGCTCTAACCATTGAGCCAAACCGGCCAGGGCCCAAAGGTTACTTTTATATAATCACTCAAATTCTTTCAAGAATCCTCAAAATCAGAATTATACTTTGACTCTAGTGACACATAACTTTTACTCTTCAAAAGGCCTCCAAAGTCTAGAATATATATGCTTGTAACACTCTGGAATCAGTATTTTAGTAGACTGTAGTTCCCAATTATTAAACACTTTCCTACTCTACTACCAGGGCGCTGGGGATAATTTTGCACATTATGTGCCCTCTGCTGTCCCCTCCCAACATGACTTGCTGTAGTCTGATTATCCTTTAGGATGTTACTTCCTAGTATATATATAGTGTATAGTACACATACTATACCTTAATTTTATAAAAGTGTTGATAGTAAACCTCCACTTCTTGGGAGTATTAATTTTGAGAAACAATGATACTAACAACTCAAAGTAATTCAATAAAAAATAAATCTCTGGCTGGAATAATGAACATAAGAGAGAAAACTCACCTCATGTTTGCCCATGCACCATTTCTGAGTGAGGAAAGTACAAGGGGGACACTTCTCTTCACTATGACAAGAATGATATACTGTAGAAAGAGAAAGGTAAAATTAGGAATAATGTTTAAATAAAACCACATAAACTATTACACATGTCATAATGGCATATGACAGGGAACTTTAAAACTTTTAAAAATGGTCATAGGAAAGTAAAAAGTAGCTAGCTTTATGTTAAAGTGTTGAAGGATGAGCATGAGTGAGAAAAGGAAGCCCAACTGAGGGGGACAGACATACCAAACACAGAAGCAGAGAAAGGCAGCTTTTCTGCCCCATTTTCTGCAGCATAGCCCCATGGTCTGTCCATTCTACTTAGTCATTCTTTTGGCCTTACCTTACAAAGCAACTGCTCACTTCTGCTCAGACATCTTGGTTACTCATCCAGCTAACAGGCTTCCGCAGATTCCCTTAAATTTCCTTGCTACACATAAGACGCAGTTCATCCAAACTCATGTCCTACAACAAAGCCTTCCTCAGCTGACCACACCCTGCCCTGAGCTCTCTTATGCTCCCCGGTGTCTTAGTTCTTACACAGATTGTTATCAGGCCCATCTTCATATAATGGTTACTTGTCATATATACTGAATTACCATCCTCTTCCTCTCAGAGAGAACATAAGAACCTCAAGGTCATGGGATTTTTTCCCCCCCTCTAAACCTCCCTGCTGTGTCTGACATCATGCTGGATATACAACAAACACTCAAGAAAAGTTAAATGAATGTTGAACCAAAGCAAGCTAAAACAAAAAACTCACAAATGGTTAAGTCATACCATGGATATTAACCAGCAGGATGTGAATTTCATCTGTAACATCTGCAGATGAGTGTAAAGGAAGGAGTGGGTGAGTACTGGCTTAGGCATTCACTTCACACTGGTGTGAACAACACAGCAGGGACTTGCAAACTAAATTGGGAGGGCCATCCTAAGGTTCCCAGGGAAAGAACTTTTCACTTCAAAAAGAACTTAGTGGTGGGTGGAGGCAGAAGAGGGTGTGGAGGGATAAATGGTGATGGATAGAGAAAAACATAAAATTAAATAAAATTAAAAATAATTTACCTAATTCTGTTTTACTTTATTAAGTTAAAAATTGAGAGCTAATTGCCTATTTGTCAATCTGAATCAGATGGCCAGAGTTACTGTAAGTACCAAATCTGGTGACTTGAGTAATTTCAGGTTTGCCTCTGGGACTTGGTAAAATGAAACGATGGGCCTGATATGATCCTAGAGGAAAGCCAGTGACTAGACTGGACAGATATGAAAAAACGGGTGATGATAAGTAACTTTGGCCTGGTGTCTACAGCAGACCATCAGAGAAAAACTGGAAAACAACTTAAATGTCCAGCAACATAAGATTGACAAATAAGTTATGGTCCATTTATGCAAGAGAACACTCCACTGCCATTGAAAAATCTATTTGTAAAAAATATTCATTAAGCCCAGTTTGGCTCAGCGGTTAGAGCGTCGGCCTGTGGTCCTGAGAGACCCGGGTTCGGTTCCCGCTAAAGGCACGTACTTCGGTTGCAGTTTGTCCCGGCCCTGGTTGGTTGTGCGGGTGGCAGCCACTCGATGTGTCCCTTCACGTCGATGTTTCTCTCTCTCTCTCTCTGTTCCTCTCTCTCCCTCCCACTCTACCTGAACAAAAAATGGAAAAATGTCCTCAGGTGAGGATAAAAAAAAAAAAAAAAGAAAGAAAAGAAATATGCACCAAAAGTGGAGGCTACAAAGAAAGAAAAAAAATCGCTGAAAGACAAGACCAGTGAGGACTCCTCCTGGTCTTTCAGGTGTGTTTGACATCAACAGAGTAAAGCAACGAAGACACTGTAATTCCTAACTGTGGCCCCAATCACAGACCCACCTTCACAGAAGTAGCCTCTGAACAACTCTGGGAGCAAGGGGTGCCATCACAAAATGACTTCAGAACAGTGAAGGCCATCATGCAACATTCTAAAAGACATGGTGTGAACACGCTATAACATTCGGAGACAAGGGGATGGGACCCACCTGGATGGTCACATTCATGGATTCTGGCACAGGTTTGGGTACACTCAGGGGGCCTGGTACCACAGGGAACTGGAGGGTAGATGACTGATGCACCACAGTGGCAGGTTAATTCATCAAAACCTGGTGGAACAGCAGATAAAACAAAATAAACCTTCATGATTTGGGATGAGCACATATTTTACACACGCACACACACACACTCTTTTGGGGGGAGCCTTCTAGAGGAGAATTGGTTATTATTTTTTTTTAAGTTTTTATTTTGTGAAAGTTGAGCTGATGACAAAGGAGCAGAGACATGAAGTGTTTCTTTTTTACCTACAATAAACTCTAAGACCATGAACCCAAGACAGTTTTATATGTATTTTATAAACAGCAGATCTATAGGTAATCTCTTTTTGAGAGAATAAAGAGACTTCCACTAAAGGCACAGTTCTTTTTTAACTTTCTGGCTAGGAAAATGGATAGAGATTATGAGAGCTAGAGGTAGTTAACAAATATACAAAAATATACTTTTGAATATAAACCCTAGTGAGCCACTGAAGCCATTAAAAAAAATTCTTATAGGTATAATCAACAACTATGGTGCTTGAAATATAAAGTTGAAAGGAAAGCACAGAGCTACATCTGAGTTCATTAGGCATAGTTCACAAGCCAAATCAAAATGGGCCGTGGCCAGTTTGGCTCAGCAGTTAGAGCGTTGGCCTATGGATCAGAGAGTCCCGGGTTCAGTTTCTACTAAGGGCATGTGCCTTGGTTGCAGTTTGTCCCCGGTCCTGGTTGGGGTTGTGTGGGTGGCAACCAGTCGATATGTCTCTCTCACATCAATGTTTCTCTCTCTCTCTTCCCCCCCCTCTCCCTCCTGCTCTATCTGAAGATAAATGTAAGAGAATATCAGGTGAGGATAAAAAAAGAAAAAAAAAATGAGAGCTCACATGGGACTGCTCTAACAAGCAGCCCACTTTGTCCAGAGCTCTCCTAACCCTGAGACCTCAGGGGAGCCAGTTATCCAACTCTGGGCGTTGGTAGAGGCCAGGCCCTTGACCATGGTTCTCAACTAGGGCACTAGAGTTTGGAAACTCAGGGGCCTCTAGGATCACCCACTGCTCTTTTCCAATCATCATTCTTCAGCAAACCCTTCAAAGGCTACACAATGTAGTAGAAAGAGCACTGTAAACACAGTCACGAGATTCAGGGTCCTAGTCCTAGACCTACTACTTACTTGCTCAGGGACTGTAGGCAAGTCATTTGAGCTTTCTTTTGGTCAGATGGGGATACCAAACTTTGACCTATCCACTCAACAAGCTAGTGTGAGTTTGAGCTAATACATGTGAAATAGCTAGGTAAAGGGTAAGGGGCCATGTATGTTTTCTATAGAACTCCATGTGTATGATCTGTTACAAAGTACTGATTCAACTCCTTTTTGAAATGAGGCAAGCCTAGCCCTGGCCAGTTTGGCTCAGCGGTTAGAGCGTTCGCCTGCGGTCCGGAGAGACCCGGGTTCGGTTCCCGCTAAGGGCATGTACCTCGGTTGCAGTTTGTCCCCGGTCCTGGTTGGTCGTGCGGGTGGCAGCCACTCGATGTGTCCCTTTCACATCGATGTTTCCCTCTCTCTCTCTTCCTCTCTCTCCCTCCCACTCTGTCTGTGCAAAAAATGGAAAAAATGTCCTCGGGTGAGGATTAAAAAAATAAATAAATAAATAAATAAAGTTTAAAAAAAAAAAAAAAAGAAAGAAATGAGGCAAGCCTAGCATTCTTGAGAAGAAATTTTGGGAAACCCTGATTTAGGTCAATCTTTTAATGCAACAGTTCTAAAAATATGCTCTGTTGATCCCTAGGTATCCCCGAGAGCATTTTAGGAAGTTTGAAATAGTTTTTATAACAATATTAAGATATTTTTTACTTTTTCCACTATGTTCACATTTGCACTGTTGGTGCAAAAGCAAAAAAACTGCCAGGACCTTAGCACAAATCAAGGCAGCAGCATCAAACTGTAATCATTGTATTTTTCACTGCCAAGCACTTAGAGTAAATAAAAAATGTCAGTTTCACTTAAGCCCTCGATGAAGCAGAAGAAAAAAAATCCTGAATCTTTTTTTTACTGAATTTATTGGGTGACACTGGTTAAAAAAAAAACCTTGAATCTTAAAAACGTGTCTTTTTAATATTCTGTGGAACAAAATAGAAAATCTGTATATAAAGCACTTTTGCTGCACACAAAAAACTCTGGTTGTACCCTGGCCAGGTGCCTCAGTTGGTTGGAGCATTGTACCATATACCAAAGGGTTGATTCTTGGTCAGGGTCACGTACCTAGGTTGCAGGTTTGATCCCCAGTCCAGGTGTGTATGGGAGGCAACTGATCAATGTTTCTCTCTCACATCAATGTTTTTCTCTCTCTCCCTTCCTCTTTCTAAAATCAATAAAAACATGTCCTCAGGTGAGGATTTAAAACAAACAAAACCTCTAGTTGTTCTTAAAGAAGTTCACTTCGAGTTGTGAGCTAAATAATTAATCTCTTTTTTTACACAACACCATTTTTACTTGAAACCATGACTGACAAATTATGGCTACTCAGACTTGAGTATCTGGCAGACATTTTATCAAAAATGAATAAAGTGAGCCTATCACTTTACAAAAAATGATTTTGCCGCCAATGATAAAATTCAAGCTTTCAAATAAAAATAGAATGAATATTTGAAAATATGCAATTATCACTATGAGCTTGACAATTTTCTAATACTTTCCCCAAGACTATTCTGATGGTAGTTATATTAATGTTGAGGTTTTGTTTTTTTTTGTTTTTTAAGCCTCACCCATGGATGTTTTTGCATTTACCTTCAGATAGAGCTGGAGGGAGAGAGAAACATTGATGTGAGAGAGACACATCGACTGGTTGCCACCCACACAACCCCAACTGGGGCCGGGGACAAACTGCAACTGAGGTACATGCCCTTAGTGGGAACCGAACCCGGGTCTCTCTGGTCCGCAGGCCAACGATCTAACTGCTGAGTCAAACTGTCCAGGGCATGAGTGAGTTTTTAATAGTAACACAAAATTTATCAACACTTCAAAGATATGCATAACCCAGTGAACAACTATTTTCCAAACGATCAAATCATGATGTTGTAAAATCATGAATGGGTAAAAGATCCATTCAAAATACAAGAAAAACCAATGAATTTTAATGTGACAGAGAATAAAAACAAAAATACTGACTTAAGTCCTTTACGAAATGAAGTTAAGTTTTGGTGTACTATCAAAAAAGAATATCCACTGTATTTCAAAATACTCATTCCTTTTCCAACTAGCTATATGAAGATAGTTGTTTTTTTTTTCATTTGCCTTAACAGATTGATGTAGAAGCAGATAATGAAAACCCAGCTATCTTTTATTAAATCAAGCATCTACTCTTCTAATTTTTTTCAAAATATAGTTGAAAAAAATGGTTATTTATGTTAATATGCAATAGATAATTATAATTTTAAAAATGAGCTAATAAGTCAATATTTAAAAAATTTGTTTTAATTCCTCATATGATAAATTAAATATATGTAGACAGCTTTAACTCACATAAAAAGAGCTCTTTAGGGTTCTCAATAATTTTTAAAACTATAAATAAATCCAAAAAGTTTGCAAACTGCTGCTAATAATATAGAGCAACGATTTTCAACCAGTATGCTGCAAGAATTTTTAAAACATGCAGTACCTGACTATTTAGTCAGGGGCACTGAACTCTCTTCCCTTAGACTGTCAAATAAAAAAATGACAACAGCCAACACAATAGCTGTACTATTGTGAATGCCCTGTCTTGAACCATAAATACATAGGCCATACAATAGAGTTGCATCTTATTGGTCATATAGTGTAAGGTTGCATCTGATTAATTCTTTTTTCTTTTTTTAAATGTTTATATATATATTTAATCCTCACCTGAGGATATTTCTCTATTGATTTTTTTCAGATAGAGTGGGAAGGAGGGAGGAAGAGAGAGAGAGAGACATCGACGTGATAGAGACACATTGATTGGCTGCCTCCTGCATGACCCTGATTGGGGCCAGGGATCAAACCTGCAACCATATATATGCCCTTGACTGGGACTCAAACCTGTGACTCTTTGGTCTGCGGGCCAACGCTTTAACTGCTGAGCCAAACTGGCCAGGGCTTTTTGTTTGTTTTTTTGAGAGAGTGAGAGAGGGAGAAGGAGAGAGAGACAAAAACATCAATGAAAGAGAAACATCAATCAGCTGCCTCCTGTGCACCACCAACTGGGGATCGAGACCGCAACCCAGGCATGTGCCCGGATTGGGGATTGAACCAGTAGCCTCTTGATGCATAGAACGATGCTCAATACACTGAGCCACACTGGCCGGGTTGATTGGTTAATTCTCGGTACCAGAAATCTTTATGTACAAGTATAGGCACCTGATTTTTTAAAAAGTCACTTTGGATCAAAAGGGTAGGAAATTACTATTTGGTGTGGTTTTTTTTTTGTAAATCAATCAAAATTATACCTATTTTTTTTGGTGTGCCACAGAATTTCAGTAATTAGTTTGTGTGTGTCATGAGATGAAACGGTTAAAAATCACTGATATAGAGAAAGAAGGACTGCTGAGGACAGAACCAGGGTCTATAATATTTAAAGGCAGGTAGCAAAAGAAGTATCCATTAATGAACCAGACTCCATCTTGGGATCACTGCCTACACATCCCAAGTTTCGTACATTCAGGGAAAACAAGACAGCACTAGGAATCTTTTTTAAAAAACTTAATATATCTGAAATACTAAAGCTTATTAGGTTCAGTAATTCATACCAATCTAAGTATATCAGTCTCTCAAAATATATTATGCCTACATTTCTAGAACATTCTTATAATAAAGTAATACAGTGAAGACACTCACTAGCCTGCCAGCATGTCTGGCAATTCCCTCGATGACATGGTTCTTCACATCTATGAAGGCCACATCGGAGTTTTCTCCCACAAATCAAAGGACATTTGTGCTCCTTATCCTAGGAAGAGAATTACATTTGTTTACAAAATTATCACTATTTTGTTATCCATAAACAAGATTAATTTTAAAAAAAATAAAGCTCTCCACATTTATGGATGAAATGATGTCTGAGATTAGCTTCAAAATAATCAGGGAGCCCTGGCCAGTTTGGCTCAGCAGTTAGAGTGGCAGCCTGCAGACCAAAGGGTTGCGAGTTTGATTCCTGGTCAAGGGCATGCACCTGGGTTGTAGGTCTATCCTCGTCCTGGTGGGGTCGTGCGGAAGGCCACCAGTCTAGGTGAGAATTTCTTACATTGATGTTTCTCTCTTTCTCTCTCCCCCTCCCTCCCTCCCTTCCACTCTATCTAAAAATCAATACAGAAATGTTCTCAGGTTAGGATTCACAACAACAAAAAATCAGGGGATGTGGAGTTAGTAGAGATATGAATGAAACAAGATTAGTCATGAGCTGATCACTACTAAAGTTGGATACTGGGTATATGGGACTCATACTAGTCTGCTATTGTATGTATTAGAAATTTTCAATAACAAGAGGAAATCTTTAAGCTTTCAAACACTGGTTTATAAATAAGTCTTGATGCATTGTACAATTTCATTACTCTTCACCATGTCAATAAATTTTAAAAGTGGCAACAATTATGTATTTTTTATATACACACACACGTGTGTATGTGTATATGTGCATTACCTCACTATTGGTACTGTTTTATGTTGTGTACAAACACACACATACAGACAAGAAAACACAGTACTGACTACCAGAAAGAGCTTCCTTTATCTAGTTTCACTGAAGTGAATTTTTCAGATAACTAAAACTTGGTCCTTTCAAAAATGCACACTTGCCCTGGCTGGTTTGGCTCAGTGGGTAGAGTGTTGGCCCATGGTCCAAAGAGTCGTGGGTTCAATTCCGGTCAAGGGTACATACCTTGGTGGCAGTTCGGTCCCTGGCCCTGGTCAGGGTCATGTGGGAGGCAACCAATTGATGTGTCTCTCTCATATAGATGTCTCTTTCTTGCTCTCTCTCTCCCTCCCTTCCTTACACTCTATCTGAAGATAAATGTAAAGGTATCCTCAGGTGAGGATTAAAAATAAATAAATAAATGAAAAAAAGACCAAAGTCATAAAAGAAAACATAAATATTTACTAAAAACAAATACCACACTCATATTACCTACCAACTTGACCCAAGGAGTATATAAAACCTGAAGCCCGAGTAGCTAAGGACAGGCCAGTCTGTATGCTGGGATGGCACACAATCTCCTGCAGAGAACTGTATGCTTATGTAGTGGTCTTGGGCTCTGAGGTCTGAGGCCTCTGTCTTTCTTTTTTCTCTTCTTCCATGTTGCCACTGGCTGACATTTTCCCCCGACTGAGGTCAGCTTGATCTGGGAAGCTCTCTGACTCCTTCTCAGGAGATCCCTTCTATATCTGGGCTACATTCTAGATGGCTGAGGCTTCCAGAAGCCCAGCCTCTGAATGAATGCAATCTGATGGTGCCTTATTATATGTTCACTTACCACACAACAAATCTCATTACATTTATGCCGTCCGCACAACCGTTTCTTGTTACACCGCTTGTCACACATAAATGTAGCATCTGCTGTGGCCAATCAAAAAGAAAAACAAAGCAAAAGATATAAACATTCATTCAACAAATATCTAAAAGACTACAGGTTTAAAAAATACAAATGTGTTCCATGGCCAGTTTGGCTCAGTGGTTAAATCGTCCGCCTGTGGACTGAAGGGTCTCGAGGTTCAATTCCTGGTCAACAGCATATACCTGGGTTGCAGGTTCGATTCCCAGCCCCAGTCAGGGTCATTTGGGAAGCAACCAATTGATGTATCTCTCACATCAATGTTTCTCTCTATCTCTTCTCTCTCCCTCTCCCTCCCTTCCTTCCATTCTAACTAAAAATAAACAAAAATAAATGGAAAAATATCCTCAAGATTAATCCTGAGGATTAAAAAAAAAAAAGGAAGAAAAAAAATACAAATGTAATAATAATGTAAATAAGCCCTGGCTGGTGTGGCACAGTTAGTTGGAGCATTGTCCCATGCACCAAAGGGCCAGGGGTTTGATTCCCAGTCTGGGCACGTACCCAGGTGGCAGGTCTGATCCCCGCTTGGGGTGGGTGTTGAAAGCAACCAATATGTTTCTCTCTCATATCGATATTTCTCTCTCTCCCTTTCTTTCTCTAAAAAATAATGTGTTAAAAATGATATGGTGAAAACACATGTTAAAATAAGATACCATTTTTTACTTGTCAGATTGTCAAAGAATAGAAAACAAAAACAATAACAGGAGCCCTGGCCGGTTTGGCTCAGTGGTAAAGCATCAGCCCGCAGAGTTGCGGGTTCGATTCTGGTCAAGGGCACATACCTCAGTTGCGTTTCGGTCCCTGGCCCTCATCGGGGTCATGTGGGAGGTAACCAATTGATGTGTCTCTCTCACATCGATGTTTCTCTCTCTCTCTCCCACTCTATCTGAAGATAAAAATGGAAAAAAGTATCCTTGGGTGAGGATTTAAAAAAAAAAGAAAAGAAAACAGGAAGACTGATTAATATATAGTAGGGTAAAGGTGTGGAGAAAAGGCATCCATACTTAGTGAATGAGAGGGTATAAACATTTGGAGTCCATGTGTAGCTATTAAAAATTTAGGTGGTAATTTCCATTTTAAAGAATTCTTCCTACAGATATACTTTATTTATTTATTTATTTAATCCTCACCCGAGGACATTTTTCCATTTTTTTATTCAGATAGAGCGGGAGGGAGGGAGAGAGAGGAAGAGAGAGAGAGAGAGAGAGAGAAACATCGACGTGAAAGAAACACATCGAGTGGCTGCCACCTGCACGACCCAACCAGGGCCAGGGACAAACTGCAACCAAAGTACATGCCCTTAGCGGGAACCAAACCCGGGTCTCTCTAGACCGCAGGCTGACGCTGTAACGGCTGAGCAAAACCAGCCAGGGCCAATTTATCTTTTTTTTTTAGTCCTCACTTGAGGGTATTTTTTCCATTTATCTTCAGATAGAGTGGGAGGGAGGGGAAGAGAGACACAGAACAACATCGATGTGAGAGAGACACACTGACTGGTTGCCTCCTGCATGACCCCAACCAAGACTGGAGACAAAATGCAACCCTTGATCAGAATTGAACCCGCAAGTCGTTGGTCCTCGGGCTGACACTCTAACCGCTGAGCCAAACCAGCCAGTGCTAATTTATCTTTTTTTTTTTTTTTATCCTCACCTGAGGACACCCTTCGATATTTTGTTCAGATAGAGTGGGAGGGAGAGAGAGAGAGAGAGAGAGAAACATCGACGCGAAAGCGACACATCGAGTGGCTGCCACCCACACGACCCAACCAGGGCCGGGGACAAACTGCAACCAAGGCACGCGCCCTTAGCGGGAACCGAACCCGGGTCTCTCCGGACCGCAGGCCGACGCTCTAACCGCTGAGCCAAACCGGCCAGGGCTCTTTTCTTTTTTTTTTAAATGCATTTTCAAGTAAGCTGCAGACATGAGTATAATGCTAAACGTAACACTTCCCCTAAAATTGTCAGCACTTCATTAATTAGAATATATGATTCTTCCTTTTCTTATGGAGTAAAAGTTACATACAATAAAATGCAAAAATGTTAAGTGTATCTTTGCTGAATTTTGACAACTATATGATCTTATAGAACATTACTTTTACCCCAGAAAGTTCCCTCATGCCCCTTCCCAGTCATACCTTCACTTTTGAGACTGGTACATGGAAGCTCCTATGGAAATACAAAAAGAAACAGTAACTACTTTAAGAATAAATGAAACAAAACAAGTATATTATAATGCTAAACGTAACATGTATATCCCAAATATGTTGTACTTCTCTGGCAGTCAATTAATCAACTTCACCTATTTTTTTTTTTTTTTACATTGGTTTATTAGAGTATTAGTATGAGGATATTTCAGTAACCAAAACCATTTGAAATCAAGTCCAAAATTATTTGCCCATATGTTTGAAAAAGTCTATTAAAGATCTTTGGTTATTAGTATTCTCTTTTTAGCTAGCATCAAGTAATGTTAAGTTGATAGGTAAAACAATTTGGACATAGTGATTTGGGGGATCAGGAAATCTCTCGAGAGTGAAGTGTTTTACTTAATTAGCTTTTACTTTTAACTTTTTTATTATTTTATTTTTTGTTACAGATGTTTCTCCTTTTTCCCTCCTTGACACCCTCCTCCCAATCCCCGCCGCCCAGTCCCCAGCCTTGTTGTCTATGTCCATAGTTACGCATACATGCATTTAAGTTCTGTGGTTTATCTCTTCCCTCCCCCCCGGACTCCTTCTTTTGAGGTTTGTCAGTCTGTACCCTACTTCTATGTCTCTGGGTCTATTTTGTTCATCAGCTTGTTTTTGTTCATTATATTTCACAAATAAGTGAGATCATGTGATATTTGTCTTTCTCTGATCGGCTTGTTTCGCTTAGGGTAATACTCTCCAGGTTCTTCCATGTTGTCTCAAAGGATAAGAGATTTTTCTTTTTTACAGCTGCATAGTATTCCATTGTGTTTATGTACCACAGCTTTTTTTTTTTTTAAATCCTCACCCAAGGACGTTTTTCCATTTTTTGTTCAGGAAGAGTGGGAGGGAGTAATGGAGGGAGGGAGGGAGAGAGAGAAACATTGACGTGAAAGGGACATATCAAGTGGTTGCCACCGGCACAACCCAACCAGGGGCAGGGACAAACTGCAACGGAGGTATGTGCCCTTAGTGGGAACTGAACCCGGGTCTCTCTGGACTGCAGGCCAACACTCTAATCACTGAGCCAAACTGGCCAGGGCTATACCACAGCTTTTTAATCCACTCATCTTATTGATGGACACTCAGGCTGTTTCCAGATCTTAGTGATTGTAAATAGTGCTGCTATGAACATAGGGGTACATATATTCTTTCTGTTTGGTGTTTTAGGCTTCTTAGGGTATATTCCTAGAAGTGGGATCACTGGGTCCAATGGCAGTTCAATTTTTAATTTTTTTGAGGTAACATCATATTGTTTTCCATAGTGGCTGCCAACTCTACCTATCTTGAGCAAGATTAGCCAAGTCCCTATATCAACATGCTTTACTCACAACAGGGCCTCAGGTTTACTAACTCTTCATGTAAATGTAGTTGTAACAATCTTTGTGGTCTGGCCTCCAAGTGTACAGATTAGGTATTATAAAATCTGAATGGAAAGAAGGGCTGCTAAAGGTAGGCAAAGCAAAGAGTAATAATTGCCTATTAAGAGTACATAGAGACATCTCACTTACTTGTGGGATATAATGAACATAACAGTCTGAGGAATGGGGTAGTCCCAGAGATGTGGAAGTGGGTACAGACTGACAATCCCCAGAAGAGGGTGTAGGGGGGGAGAGATAAACTACAGAACTTATATGCATGTATGCATGAACAATGGACATGGACAACAAAGCTGGGGACAGGGCGGGGAGGGAAGAGTAGGGAGGAACCAGTGTGGGGGGGGGAGAAACATCTGTAACAAAAATAAATAAATTAATTAATTAAAAAAAAAAGAGTACATAGAGACAGAAAAAGTAAAAAAGAGATGTAAGATTTGAAAATATGTAACAATCTGGTGCTATATAATGCAGAGGCAAACAGCTCTACAAACTTAAGAGCACCCCTGACAACCTAGCTGGACTGCAGCAAAGTAGAATACAGTATACCTCTGGTATTCAAAGTTTTATTATTGTGGTTTCCATTGTATTAATGGCCCTAAAGGTCTATCACATGTAATTTTGCTGAGGTATGATCCTGAATAATGTGTGGTAAGGGTGGTGTGTGAGGAGCAAGTCAGTCATTTTGGGGTAAAGTGAGCCTGCCTGGCTGTCCAGCAACTACATTTATATTTGTTTTTGATGCCATTTACAGGTTGCGCTGTACTCAGAAATAAATGAATGATAAAAATATTCCTTCTTAGTGAAAAATTACCCTAAAAAAAAAAGGGAGCTACTAGAGTTTAATAATACAAGTAAAGAGGTCTAAGAAATTGAAGCTTTTTGGCTAGATGTTTTAGATAAATTAATGAGTTGGCTGGGTTTGATGATATGAAAAAGTTCCCCATAAGCTCTCTAGAGATATAAAGCAAAGGTGACTCATGAAATTGCCCCAGTGAGTTTTCCAGTTAATGCAAACACTGGATTGTATAGCGGAAATAATATGCTGAAGTATCTACAACTGTAGAGAAAGGCAGAGCTCCCATAAATCTCTACAATAAATATGAATTACCAATAAAAACTTACAGTATTCTTTGTAAAGAGGCAGTAAGATATATCATGCATTTCTCGAAGACTCCTACCAAAGTGATTAAAAGAAAACAACTCCTGAAGCTTTAAAAAATGTTTTATTTATTATTTTTATTTTAAATCTTTATTGTTGTATGTATTACAGATGTTCCTCATTTTCCCCCCATTGACTCCCTCCTTCCCTGTCCCGCCCCCCTCCCACCTTTTCCCATACTATTGTCTGTGTCCATTGGTTATGCATATAAATTCTTTGGTTTATTTCCCCCCCCCAACCCCTTTTACTTTGAGGTTTGTCATTCTAGCAATGAATTTGTACAGTGATACCTTGGTTCTCGAACGACTCGGATTTCGACCAAATCGGTATTCGACCAGGAGATTCGAGAAACTTTTGTCTTGGAATCCGAACAAATATTTGGAACTCGAACTTCTGAGATGAGCCGAGTTGAGCCGAATGGCGTTCATTCGGCCCAGCGCGCCTTGCTTGCGTCATCAGTGTGAGTGCAGAGAGAGAGTCACGCTTTGTGGAGAGAGTCACTCTTTACACTGAATTTAACCCTTAGACATACTGTACACTTTTATTTCTTGTTGAGACTTATGTTTTTCTACATATTATATACAAATTAGGCCAGTAAATAGGCATTTTCTGGGGCTTGGAACGAATTAATCCAGTTTCCATTATTTCCTATTGGGTTTCATTGCTTCGGTTCTCGAACAATTTGGTTCTCGACCGTCCTCCTGGAACGAATTATGTTCGAGAACCGAGGTATCACTGTACTTCTTAATCCTTTCATCTTTTTCACCCCATTCCCCCAAACCTCCTCCCATCTGGCAACCAACAAAATGTTCTCTGTATCTATGAGAATGTTTCTGTTCTGCCTGTTCATTTTGTTTGTAGATTCCATTGGCGATAGATATGTATTCATTGCCATTTTGTTTGCTCATATATTTTATCTTTTTCTTCAAAAAGACCCTTCATCATTTCATATAATAACGGTTTGGTGGTGATGAACTCCTTTAACTTTTTCTTGTCTGGGAAACTCTTTATATGGCCATCGATTCTAAATGACAGCTTTGCAGGATAGAGGAATCTTGGTTGTAGGTTCTTGCTTTTCATCACTCTGAATATTTCTTGCCACTCCCTTCTGGCCTGCAAAGTTTCTGTTGAGAAATCAGCTGACAGCCTTATGGGAACTCCCTTGTAGGTAACTAACTGCTTTTCTCTTGCTGCTTTTAAGATTCTCTCTGTCTTGAACCTTTTGCATTTTGACGATGATGTGTCTTGGTGTGGACCTCTTGGGGTTCATCTTGTTTGGGACTCTCTGTGCTTCCTGGATTTGTATGTCTGTTTCCTTCACCAAGTTAGGAAAGTTTTCTGCCATTATTGTTTCAAACAGGTTTTCAATTTCTTGTTCTCTCTCTTCTCCTTCTGAAACCCCCAAGATGCGAATGTTGGCACACTTGAAGTTGTCCCAGAGGCTCCTTACACTATCCTGATTTTTTTGGATTCCTTTTTCTTTTTGCTGTTCTGACTGGGTGTTTTTTGCTTCCTTATATTCCAAATCAATGGTTTGCTTCTTGGATTTACGTACTCTACTACTGAATCTGTGCAAATTTTTCTTTATTTCAGTTAATGCCTCCTTCATTTCTGACTGTGCATCCTTCATTTCTGACTGGTCCTTTTTTATGCTCTTGAGGCCCTCACTAAGTTCACTGAGCATCCTTATAAGCAGTATTTTGAACTCAGTGTCTGTTAGGTTGCTTATCTCCATTTCGCTTAGTTCTTTTCTTGGGGTTTTGTTCTGTTCTTTCATTTGGGACCTGTTTCTTTGTCTCCTCATTTTGGCTGCCTCCCTGTGTTTGTTTCTGTGTATTACTTAACGAGAGGTATGGGGCTATCTGAGACCAGATGCTGCTTGTTTGAAAGAATTTAGGAAAACCTGAAGCAGGATCCAAGACAGGCCAATCCTATGGTGAAGCAACTGTCAACAGCTTGGGTGGACCTGAAAGTTGGGTGGGGCGGGGCCTCAGGGAATCACCAGGGCGGAGCTATCAGTGTGAGCCAGGTTGCTAGAGTCCCAGATATGGCGAATGTCTGCCGCCCCAGGGAAGGGCTCACCAAAGGAACAAAGGCCTCTGACAGCACATTTATCCCAGAGAAAGCCTCCTCTCCAGCCCTCACTCCAATGCCTAACAGCTCAATTCTTTTTTATTTTATTTTTTATCCTCACCCGAGGACATTTTCCCATTTTTTTGTCCAGGTAGAGTGGGAGGGAGAGAGAGGAACAGAGAGAGAGAGAGAAACATCGACGTGAAAGGGACACATCGAGTGGCTGCCACCCGCACGACCAACCAGGGCCGGGGACAAACTGCAACCGAGGTACGCGCCCTTAGCGGGAACCGAACCCGGGTGTCTCAGGACCTCAGGTCGATGCTCTAACCGCTGAGCCAAACCGGCCAGGGCTCAATTCTTCCCTGTATGTCTCTGGCGCCCCTCGAGCAGCCTCCCCTCCAAGCTTAGAGCGAGTGAGTTTGATAAGTCCCTGCACCGGCCCTTTAAGAGGAGTTGCCTGGGGCTCCAGCCGCGTCAGCTTCCCTGAGCCTCAGTTCCCGCTGGTTTTTTTAGCCAGAAGTTATGGGGACTTCCCTTCCTGGCACTGGAACCCTGAGCGGGGTTCCTGGTGTGGGACGGGGACCCCTCAGTCCTCAAGGAGGACCTTCCCAGCCAGGTATCCTCCTGATTTTTATCCACCACAGGTGGGTGTGGGCTGCCCATCTGCCTCCACCCCTCCTACCAGTCTCGATGTGGCTGCTGCTTTAATTCTGTAGTTGTAGGACTTCCATTCAGCTTGATTTCAGGTGATTTTGAATAATGGTTGTTTTGTAGTTTAGTTGTAACTTTGATGTGGTTGTGGGAGGACACGATACCGCGTTTACCTACACCGCCTTCTTGACCGGAAGTTTCTGTTTTATTTATTTAGAAAACTGATTTCCATGGAAAAGCTCATTCCATGACAAAAGACATTTCATGAAAAATCTGGCTAAACAATGAGGTGATGGTTTTTACTTTGTCAAAGAATTTAACAGAATTCATATACTAATAGTGAACTTGGTCTACAGCCATACCACCCTGAAAGTGCCCGATCTCGTCTAATAGTGAACTTGTATAGCAATTTTACAATCAGACATATTTGCAACAATTTTTACACATAGCTTTTAAAGAATACACTCACTGCCATAGGGGTCCACTGTTAGAGGGAGTGAGGATAGAGAGTGAATGAGAAGCAAAAAAAGCTGAGGGAGAAAGAGATTGCTAGGGAGAAAGAAGCAAATTGATAATAGCTCATATGTCCCAACACTGTTTGTGATTCTTTGTTCCTAACAGCACCTCTGGGCATTACTAAATTTGTGATTACTAAATTATAGCATCTCAGTCTTCAAGGTCATATTTACAAAGCATAAAGTGGCCTTGTACTGACATTCAAAACACCTTTCTGCCCCATGTATTCTGTGGGTTCTTTGAGAAAAACAACAAACAACCCATAATGCTCACACAACTTTTGCATGTAACCTGTGCTTTTACATTTATTCTTTTAAACTGAAGCTTAACTATTAACGTAGCTCCCAATTTATGGATTATAGCCTCAGAATCATTTGCAATTCAGCTGAAACCTAGACCTTGGGCTGTATTTAAGAAACAGACCCAACTGCTCAGAATTCTGTCTGCACCCCGGCCTGTGCTTTGCTGGGACAGGTGACAATATGCATTGAAATGACTAAACAGTAGGTCAGAGAGCAGGATGGATCAACATTCAGTTTGTTCCTCAAGTTGATTACCCAAATACTTCCACATGAAGGCTTCCTGCTTCTTTTGGTTACAGACATAAGGATGGGCACTATGGCCTAATTTCAAAATGGTAAGACACCCCTTTCATAACAACACAAAGTCCAATAGAAACTGCCAGGGCAGAAAGCAGACAGATTAACTATACCTATCAACTTATAAAACAGTTGTATAGTGAATAATCATTACCTGAACAAAGGTTTGACTTTTGTCATTGGCTTCTGGGAGGTAATATCGAAGCCCTTGGAATATCATGCCTGATGTCTGAGGTCTTGGGTTACAAGTGACTTGGGTCATATAGTCTAATAATATAATTTAGAGTACAAGCCTCACTGGATAGTCTTAGGGTAGGGGCTGACCACACCAGAAAGACCAATGATGTGATTTAGGGTGGGGGATTTTGGTATCAGTAGACCTCTGGAAGGACTGGAGACCAAAATCATGCCTACATGATGGAGCCCAATAAAAACTGGGCAAGCTTCCCTGGTTGGCAATACTCCATTGTAATGTCACACACTGATGCTGAAAAAGTAATGCTGTTCCAACACCATGGGGAGTGGACAAATGGAAGCTTCACTCTGTTCTATGTGCTTCTTCCTCTGGCTGATTTTAATCTGTATCCTTTCCCTGTAATACACTGTAACCATGACTATAAAAGCTTTCACTGAATTCTGTGGGTCATTCTCATGAATTATCAAACCTTGAGGGTGGTCATGTGGACTGTTCTAATTTAGCAGTTGCCTAAACACTTGCAGTGGGTGTCAGAAGTGAGGGCAATCTTGTGGACTACGTTCCCTTTAATTTCTTAGTTAACTCTTTGCAACAGTGCTACTGTTCTTCTCTTCCAGCATCTAGCATTATCATACTTGATTTGTTATAGTTATCTGTATACTTGTCTTATCCTCATGACTAGCCTGAGTCTTTATTGCTGGATCCCCTCTCCACCTGATGACACCTGTCTTACTGGTCCACAGTGGGTGTCAGTTTACATTCATTGGCTGGATTGAATGAATCATACATAGTATAACAGGAATAAAACTGAGGTTATTTTTATTCCTCCCCTTCCATAATCACCAATTTAAAAGGTACTGGTAGCAATGTCAGCATTTTTTAGGACTTACCTTTGTTCTGAAAGAGCATCTGCAGGAAATAACTGATGTGCGAGAGCAGGGTCCACAGTCCCCTTCATGGCAGAGCTTTTCACAGGTATGAATGAAATCTTTAATAGAAATGAAAAGAGCTAGGAATGAAAATTGCAACTATTCATTGCAGACACCAAAATCCACTAGCCACATTGGTCTTCTACCTCAGTTCCCTGAAACTCCAGAATAAGGGTTGAGGGAAGAAGGATATCATCAATGCCTTTTGCCTTATCTTCCCTTCACCCAACAGCCTAGGCCTTTTCCAGCAAGGAGAGGGCCCAGCATTAGTCACTGGAATATGCTTTGGACTGCATGGTGCTTTGCCTAAAGACCAGATCTGTCTCGCCCGGGCTCAGCTGGTTGAATATCGTCCCATGCACTGAGAGCTCCCCACTTCGATTCCTGGTCAGGGCACATGCCCAGATTATGGGTTTGATCCCCTGTAGAGGCTGTGCAGAAGGCAGCTAGCTGATCAATGTTTCCCTCCCTCTCAAAAAAAAAAGAAAAAGAAAAAGCCTTGGCTGGTTTGGCTCAGCGGTTAGAGAGTCAGCCCGCAGACCAGAGAGTCCCAGGTTCAGTTCCTGCTAAGGGCACGTACCTCGGTTGCCAGTCAATGGGGTTGTGTAGGTGGCAGCCAGTCAATGTGTCTCTCTCACATCAATGTTTCTCTCTCTTCCTCCCTCTCCTTCCCGCTCTATTTGAAGATAAATGAAAAATGTCCTCGGGTGAGGATAAAAAAAAGAAAAAGAAAAGGGCCCTGGCTGGTTTTGCTCAGTGGTTAGAGCACCAGCCCATGGACCAATGGGTCTCAGTTTCGATTCCAGTCAAGGGCATGTGCCTTGGTTCATTCCCGGCCCTGGTCGTGTGGGAGGCAAACCAGTCAATGTGCCCCTCCCACATTGATGTTTCTCTCTCTCCCCATCTCTATCTGAAGATGAATGGAAAAATATCCTTGGGTGAGGATTAAAAAAAAAAATCTGTCTCTTTCCTTATTTAGGCCCCAGGACTCCAGGTTAGACTTGGATCTCCTTAAAATTGTAGCCATGGCCCTGGCTGGTTTGGCTCAGCGGTTAGAGCATCAGCCTGTGGTCCTGAGAGACCAGGGTTCGGTTCCTGCTAAGGGCGCGTACCTCGGTTGCAGTTTGTCCCCAGCCCTGGTCGGTCGTGCGGGTGGCAGCCACTCGATGTGTTCCTTTCACATCAATGTTTCTCTCTCTCTCTCTGTTCCTCTCTCTCCCTCCCACTCCACCTGAACAAAAAATGGAAAAATGTCCTCAGGTGAGGAAAAGAAAAATTGTAGCCATGGATGACTTTAGAAGTGTTTTTCACTGAAAGTTATCTGGGGATGAAAAATAATCAGAAGCCATGATCCATAATCTCATTGACTCAAGTTCTGTGAATGTCTGGTGATAGGTGGCCTGCCATTCATTCTGTTAAACGATGCTTAGGACATGTTCTGTTTTAAGGACACCTTAGGGATCACCCAGAGTCTCTTAAGCCTAATTGTATCTTTGAGTCTATTGTCTATTTCCTGAAGGTAGCATATAGCTGGACCTTGCTTTTTATTTCCTAAATTTGGTTTGACATTCACAATGTTGTTATTGATAACTGGATTTACACCTGTCATTTTACTTAGTTTTTTACATGTCTTGTATCTTTATTGTTAATCTAATCTTCCTTTACTGCTTTCTTTTGCATTAAGTGAATATTTTCTCTTGTAACATTTTCTTCCCTTTAATAAAATTTTTCACTATATTTTTTAGTTATTAAAATTCTTTTTTTCTTTATTGATTTTAGAGAAGGAGAGAAAGAGAGACAGAATCGTTGATAAGAGAGAACATTGATTGGCTGCCTCCTGCACGTCCCCCACTGGGAATTTGGCCCACAACCTGGGCATGTGCCCTGACCAGGAATCAAACCAGCAACCTCTTTTTTTTTTAATCCTCATCTGAGGACATTTTTCCATTTTTTGTACAGACAGAGTGGGAGGGAGAGGAAGAGAGAGAGAGGGAAACATCGATGTGAAAGGGACACATCGAGTGGCTGCCACCCGCACGACCAATCAGGGCCGGGGACAAACTGCAACCGAGATATATGCCCTTAGCAGGAACCGAACCCGGTCTCTCCGGACCGCAGGCGGACGCTCTAACTGCTGAGCCAAACCGGCCAGGGCCAAACCAGCAACCTCTTGGTGCACGGGTCAATGCTCAACCACTGAGCCACAATGACCGGGCTTAATTCTTTTCTTTCTTTTTTTTTTTTTATCCTCACTTGAGGACATTTTTGCATTTATCTTCAGATAGAGTGAGAGGGCGAGAGGAGGGAAGATAGAGAAACATCGACATGGAAGGGACACATCGACTGGTTGCCACCCACACGACCCCAATCGGGGCTGGGGAAAAACTGCAACTGAGTTAGGTGCCCTTAGTGGGAACTGAACCTGGGACTCTTGGTCCGCAGGCCAATGCTCTAACCACTGAGCGAAACCAGCCAGGGCTAATTATTTTCTTAATGGTTACTCTAGGGCTTACCATATGCACCTTATCAGAATCTACTTCAGATTTCTTTTTTATCCTCACCCAAAGACATTTTTTCATTTATCTTCAGATAGAGCGGGAAGAAGAGGAGGAAGAGAGAAAGAGAAACATCGATGTGAGACACAGACTGGTTGCCACCCGCACGACCCTTCAGGGGTCCGGGACAAACTGTAACCAAGGTACGTGCCCTTAGCGGGAACCGAACCCGGGACTCTCTAACCGCTGAGCCAAACTGGCCAGGGCAATCTACTTCAGATTTAATTAACTAACCTAACTCCAATGAGATACAGAAGGATTACTCCTATGTAACTGTATTCCCTCCACTCCTCTTTTGTGGTATTATTATTATACACATGACATCTATATGTATATGTTACAAATCCAATACATTACTGTTATAATTATTACTTTACATAATGTTATGGTCTATTAAAGAAGCTGAGGAAAGAGAATAGAATATATTTATAGTTTGCTATATGTTTCTTATTTACCATTTCTGGTTTCCTTCATTGTTTCCTATGAATCTGAGTTACCATCTGGTATCATTTCCTTACTCCAATACAATATTGATCCCACCCACTTCCTTTGTGCTGTTATTAGATATATTTCTACAAACCATAGGCCAAATAATTCAATTATATATTGTTTTATACAATTGCTTTTTAAATCAGTTAAGAAAAAAGTATGCATTTATACTGTCTTTTATAATTATGTAATACCTTTACTCTTTGTTTTTCTCATATGGACTTGAATTTACATCTGAGTTTACTTGTTTTCAGCCTAAAAAACTTCCTTTGGTATTATTTATTGTAAAGTAGCAACAAATTCTCCAATTTCATTTTCATTTTTGAAAGACAATCTTATTGGATATAAGATTCTTGGTTGGGCCCTGGCCGGTTTGGCTCAGCCGTTAGAGCGTCGGCCTGCGGTCCTGAGAGACCCGGGTTCAGTTCCCGCTAAGGGCATGTACCTCGGTTGCAGTTTGTCCCCCGGCCCTGGTTGGGTCGTGTGGGTGGCAACCACTTGACGTGTCCCTTTCATGTCGATGTTTCTCTCTCTCTCTCTCCCTCCCACACTCTATCTGAACAAAAAATAGAAAAAATGTCCTCGAGTGAGGATAAAAAAAAAAAAAAAGATTCTTGGTTGGCAGGTTTTTTTCTATTTTTATTTTAAATCCTCACCCAAGGACATTTTTTGCCTTTATCTTCAGATAGAGCGGGAGGGAGAGAGAGAGAAACATTAATGTGTGACACATCGACTGGCTGTCACCCACACAACCTGCAACCGAGGTACGTGCCCTTAGCGGGAACCAAACCCGGGTCTCTCTGGTCTACAGGCCAGTGTTCTAATCGCTCAGCCAAACCAGCCAGGGCGGTAGGTCTTTTTCAGCCACTTTGAATGTCAACCCACTCCTTCTGGCTGTGATGTAGTGTTCTCCCTTGTTTCTGATGAGAAGTCTGCTGTAATTTTTCTTGAGTAATTTTTCTCTTGCTACTTTAAAGATTTTCTCCTAAGGGCTTTAAGCATTTTTACTATATGTCTGTGGGTGGGGCTCTTTGAATTTACCCTATTAGTTTGTTGAGCTTTATGGATATACAGATTGTTTTGCAATAAATCTGTTTTCAGCCATTACTTCTTTGCATATTTTTCCGCTCTTTTCTCTTCCCCTGGTATTCCCATTATATATACGTTAGTGTGCTTAAAGGTGTCTTCCATTTTTTATGAGGCACTGTTCATTTTTCCTCATTCTATTTTCTCTCTGTTCTTTGGTTATATAACCTCCATCAATGTATCTTAACATTCATTCATCCTTTCTTCTGCAAGCTCAAATCTATTGTTGAGCCCCTAAATGAATTTTTAATCTTAATTATTGAACTTTTCAACTCCAGATTTTCCCTTTGATTCTTTTTTATAATTTCTATTGATATTTTTTATTTGATAAGATACTGTCTTTATAACTTCCTTTACCTCTTTAAGCATGGTTTCCTTTAGTTCTTTGAACATGCTATCTTGAAGTTTTGTTAAATCTGACATAGGTCACTCTTACAGGAAACAAAAACTGTTTGTTGCCTGTGTTTTTTTCCATTTCTTTGCATACTTCATAACTTTTTGCTGAAAACCAGACATTTTTGGTAATATATTATTTGTAGCAACTCTGCATATTGCTTTCTCTCTCTCTCTCTCCATTGTGTTTTTGTTGTTGTTTGCTTGTTTGTTTTGTGACTTGTCTAGTTATTTTAGTAAAGTCTATTTCCCCTATGGTATGAAGTCTTTGGTGTCACTTTTTGGATGGCAGAGCCTTTGGGTGTGGTTACCCTGGGATGACAATGGTTTTAGCAGAGCTCTCTCTATCTTTCCCAGATCTCTCTGTTACACTGTCTGCCTCATTTGCTATTATTACCCTCACTCTTAAGGCTCCACTAATTGCTCAATGGTTGCTCTACTATTTTCAACAATACCTTTGAGGCATAAATTGCTCAGCAGTCTAACCCAAGAAAATATGGGCAGCAGTAGTCTTTGAGGTTTGTTCTGACCCCAGGAAGGTTCCTCTTAGGCATCTCCTTCCCTTTTTTTTCTTTCTTTCTTTCTAGTGAACTAGCTGGCCTATAGTTTAGCTTGTTGCTCTTTATTAAGAGGAGTTATTGTTTTCTGAAGGGCTTTAGGTCTGAACTTTCCCCCACACTGTTTCAAATTCAAGTCAGTTCCTTTGGGGAATACTTCGGAGCTTGCTTTCTTATGGACTGCCTTTCCCCTTGGGAAGTCTCAGCCACTATTTTGGGTGATAGATGGGATAGTAGCCTCTAGTTTTCTTGACTTAATTCTCCTACTGTTAAAACTCTGCCCTACAAGTGAGCCAGAGTGAGGGTGACTGGGGCCCAGTATTCTCACCTATTGTGATTGGGATAGAGGCTCTGACTCATGGGTAGGGCTGCATTAAGGAAGAATAAGCTCCCAACCACTGGGCTGTGCTTACTTGAAATTTAACCTTTTTTTTTTTTTAATTGATTTTAGAGAGAGAGGAAGGGAGAGGGAGAGGGAGATAGAAATATTGATGAGAGAGAACATTGACTGGCCATCTCCTGCATACCCTCCACTGGGGATTGGGCCCACAACCTGGGCATGTGCCCTGACCGGGAATTGAACCAGCGACCTCTTGGTGCCTGGGTCTATGCTCAACCACTGAGCCACATTGGCTGGATGAAATTTAGCCTCTTTAACTTAGAGTTAGAGGGGATGAGAAAGGCTGGTAGTCTGCTGGTAGTCTGGGAGCTGAGGGCAGAGGAAGCCCTATCTTCTTGGGCATACCCATACTGAAGGAAGCTTTTGTTAAGTGCTAAGCTGGGGTTTGGGAAAAAGGGAGGAAGTGGGTCGTAACAAATGACACAGATTCTTGCTGTCACTGAGTTTTAGTAAAGTTTCTTCAATAAATATTTCTTCATTGATGTATCCTACAGGACGATTTCCAGAGACTTAAAAATTTTTTTTAAATAGTTTCTGCCAGCTTTGCTTGTTTTGCTGGGGAGTGGTCCAAGTAGCTGCTCATGTTACCATCCTGAAAATAGAAATCCACCTAGTCTCTTATACTAAAGCTAAATATCTTGAATGGTAATTTCCTACAGGGTGAGATACTAAAAGACCTAAACAAGCTTTCTACAGATATACCAGATCTGAATAAACTTGAGAACCATTGTTATCACTAGCTATGGGCTTGCTTTTGAGCTTTTCAATCCAACTCAGCCTAGTTCCTTAAAAGTTTGCCATGATTAGACAGTGGTTACTCTTAAATCCCTTGACCTGGTTTTATCTCACCCCCAGATCAGTTCATACTGAGAGTTACTATACTTTTGCTCAAGTCCCTTTGCATTACCCATTTTACATTTCCTCTTTCTCTCACTGCCAACAAGATATCTTAGCCTCAGGGTAGGATTGCTGGTGATTATATATGAAATTCTTACAAAACTGACTCATGTGCTTTCTGAAAAGGGAAGATCTTTACCATCCTTCTTGATTTAGAAGTCATCATCTGATCTCCATCTCACAGGGCTTATCTAAAGATACATTTTCATAGTAGACAAAGAAAACCAATAGACAATTCATTTTCCTACTGCAGTTGGAACATGTATTAAAATATGAGACGAGTCCAGCTGGTGTGGCTCCATGCACCAAGAGGCTGCCGTTTCAATTGCCAGTTGGCACATGCCCAGGTTGTGGACCCAATCCCTAGTGGGGGCATGCAGGAGGTGGCCAATCAATGTTCTCTCTCATCGATGTTTCTATCTCTCCCTCCTTCTCTCTCTAAAAATCAACAAAAAAGAAAAAAAATTAAAAATAAAATATGAGAAGAGAACATTTCTATACATGATTTTTAAGTCAGACTGAAAAACAGAATTAGGTAGGGTGCTCCTATTGGTTCCTGCTGGTGCTCGGAAGAAGTGTGAACTCTTTCTTTTTGATAAAAATGCAAACCCAACTTAAAGATTTAGTTTTACCACAGATAGTTATAGAAACACCTCTTTTATTAAGACTTTGTTGCCCAGTTTCATTTTTCTAAGCACACAGCCTTGGAACACTAAGGAGAGAAGTTGCCAGGTCATTGCAAAACTGTACATGTATATTTCCCAAGGACTGCCTCAGAAAGTCTGTTAGAAACTCAGACTATTACTGTATAGTTAATTCCAACAAGTCTTTTTTTTTTTTATCCTCACCCGAGGACACTTTTCCATTTTTTGTTCAGGTAGAGTGGGAGGGAGAGAGAGGAACAAAGAGAGAGAAACATCAACGTGAAAGGGACACATCGAGTGGCTGCCACCCGCATCACCTAACCAGGGCCAGGGACAAGCTGCAACCAAGGTACGTGCCCTTAGCGGGAACCGAACCCGGGTCTCTCTGGACCACAGGCCGACGCTCTAACCGCTGAGCCAAACCGGCTAGGGCCCAACAAGTCTTTTATGGTTCTTATATTCAAGTAATTAGAAGCCACAAGTTAGGAGTCACTAAAGGAACAAGCACTGACAAGGAAAAATATAAAAGCTTTAATAAATAGATTAACAATTCAAACTGCACACTAGTACGGGGATATCACCTGAGAAACCTCAGCCATCCCTGAGGGCATCACTGTAATCAGTTTAACACAGTAACTGAGGTTCAGAAAAATGATGACTCTGGGTCAATAATGGAAAATAACTTATTTTCAGTTACCTCTGCTTAAAGACAGAAAAGAATTCCTCAGCTAGATGGGAAATGTAGCTATAAAGAAAGACATTTCTTGCCCTGGACAGTTTGGTTCAGTGGTTAGAGCATCAGCCCACGGACCAGAGAGACCCAGGTTTGGTTCCCGTTAAGGGTATGTACCTCGGTTGCAGTTTGTCCCTGGCCTGGTTGGGGTTGAGTTAATGTGTCTCTCTTACATCGATGTTTCTCTCTCTCTCTCTTCCCCCCTCTCTCCCTCCCACTCTATCTGAAGATGAATGCAAAAACGTCCTTGGGTGAGGACAAAAAAAAGAATGACACTTCTTGAGTGGTCCAAATAGCTAAAGCTTTAGTGTACTTAGAATTTTAATTAAGATGTTCCTAGTATATGAAGATGCTTTTAAACACTTACTGAAACCTGGATTAGTAAAAGTATATCTGGAGTTCATACTTATGTAAGCTATTAAGAGAAATTATACTCACACCCTATAGGATAGTATTTCACCACAAGTGACCTGAGTCAGCAATAAAATACCCAAATCAGAAAGAGAAATCACTTGGGCAAATGTGAGTTTTCATAACTATATTTTGAGGAGGAAAAAAAATGTGCCCAGACAAATTTGATTCTGATATTTAAAAAAAAACCTGACATTGTAACTAGAATTTAAAATAATTTTGATTAAGTAATCATTGCTGCCAAACATTTATATTCATATGTCTACTAGTTACCTAAGGAACCACAAGGCAGAGGCTTGCCACACACTTTTCCACATGAAGGGACAGGATCCATGCACGTTTTCCGACCACTACTTCCAAGTTCTAGCAATTGGCTGAGAGGAGTTTGCCCACAAGGGCAATAGCGCACCAGATGGGGGAGCCGTGGGCATAGCTGGCAGGGCTGAGGGTGGCATACTTGAGAACACATATGGTTCCCACATTTCAAGTCCCTGTTAAAAAAACACAACAGACTATTACACAGTTGTTGCATAAAATACAACTTTATTCTAACTGAGAAAAACATAAAACCTTACTTGCCACATATCTTTAAACAGCCAAAATCCCCAAATCCATCAGACTTTCCTATGTCTGTTCCACATAACACATCTCGGGAGGTGCTGCCACAGTAGCATACTTTAGGACACAATTTCAAAAACAAGAGATTAGTAACCTGTATGGGTTCTTAAACAATTCCAAATAATCTATAGAAAAACACAAAATACTATTCATTAGTGTTTATCAGACCTGGTGCAAAAATGAATATGCCTTATATAGCAGCTCTAAGTCCCACCTAAGAGCTTATAGGAAGGAATAAAATCCTTGTTAGACTCTGTCAATATCTCATGGTGCCTCTGTGGTATGTCCTGGAAACAGCGTTAAAGTGAAACAACCCTCTAAATTAAGAGACTAATATCTGGTCCATAGGCCATATTTGAAAACCAAGGATTGTGAGTTGAATTTGAAGTAATCATGTTCAAGTATTCACACTAAGTATAAAATTGCAAAAATCTGAGACTTTTATTTATTTTTCTTTATTGACTTTAGAGAGAGAGGAAGAGAGAAAGATAGAAACATGGATAAGAGAGAACACTGATTGGCTGCCTCCTGCATGCCCCGCACTGGGGATTGGGCTCAAACTTGGGCATGTACCATGACCGGGAATTGAACCGGTGACCTCTTGGTGCATGGGTCGACGCTCAACCACTGAGCTACACCAGCTGGGCAAAAATTTTAGACTTTTATTTGCTAGGTAGAGAACCTAGTTTAACATCTATAGATTTTTCTGTGGGTTCAAGAAACAATGGATTTCTTTTCTTGGGGTCAGCAATAAATGTGTTATGTTTAAGGAGTTACGTTTCTGATTTATTAACATGTAACGAAGTCTGATAAAAATTAATTTTCAACTTACATAATTTTTGTGTCACTTTACATTTTCAGTTTATAATGAAAATTTATCTCATTAAAATCAATCTATGCAAATACACTGAGTCCTACATAAGTAATGCAGACTAGAAGAGTAGAAACTAAGTTGAAATTCTGCAGATCTAATGACACTTTCCTTCTTCCTCAGTATACTTAGCTATCTCCTTGTACAGTAAACCAACATCAGAATAAATATATTATAAAATCATAGTAAATCTTAAAATCACATACTTAGTAAAAAATAAAATGCTTCTAACAAAACATTAGAAATAATGCTCATAAAAAATATATTTTTTATCCTCACCTGAGGATATTTTTGCATTTATTTTCAGATAGAGCAGGAGGGATAGAGGGAGGAAGAAAGAGAAACATTAACGTGAGAGAGACACATTGAGTGGTTGTCAGCCACATGACCCCACCTGGGGCCGAGGACAAACTGCAACCAAGGTACATGCCCTTAGCAGGAACCGAACCCAGGCCTCTCTGGTCTGCAGGCTGACGCTCTAACCGCTGAGCCAAGCCGGCCAGGGCTCATAAAATATTTTACAATTAAATTTATTGGTATGACATTGGTATAAAATACGGTATCGAATAGACCGAAAACTTTTACTGAGACATGGAAAGAAAAGCCTCAAATAAATGAAGACATAACCAAGACTTTGAGTTTTAAAATATATAATCCAGCCCAGCCTGTGTGGCTCAGTGAACTGAGCATTGTCCCATGCACCAAGAGGTCACTGGTTCGATTCCCAGTCAAGGCACGTGCCCGGGATGCGGGCTAGGTTTCCAGTGGAGGGTGTGCAATTAATGTTTCTCTCTCACATGGATGTTTCTAGCTCTCTCTCCCTCTCCCTTCCTATAGAAGTTCCTAAAAAAGTTAAGAATAGAACTACCATATGATCCAGCTATTTCAATGCTGGGTATTTATCTGAAGAATATGAAAACAGTAATTTGAAAAGATATATGCACCCTCTATATTCATTACAGCATTATTTACAACAGCCAAATTATGGAAATAACCTAAATGTTTGACAGATAAACTGACAGACATTGTATATATATACAATGGAATACTACTCAACCATAAAAGAGATGAAATTTGCCATTTGTGACAACATGGATGGACCTTTGGGTATTATGCTAAGTGAAATAAGTCTCATGGATGAAAACTATATGATTTCACTCCTGTGGAATATAAAACAAAACAAAAACAAACACAGATACAAACAACAGGTTGGTGGTTATCAGAGTTTGGAAAGAGTGGGGAGAGGACAAAATGGGTAAAGGGGGTCAAATGTGTGGTAATGGATGGAAACTAAACTAGAAATTATAGTGTATACATATATCAAACTATAATGTTGTACATCTGGAACTTACATAAATTTTATTAATATTACCTCAATTAAAAAGAATATATAGAGGGACTACTGGTTGTTGGGAGCATGCAGACTGTGAGTTTGTGAACTTTTTCAGATAAAATATGGCTAAAAGCTTACACATTAAGTGGAAAAGAAAAATGTGTGCTGAAAAGAAAAAAAAGAATGCCTCAAAGGAGCTTAAGCAGACCTTAAAAGTATTCTTAAAGTAGATACTGATTTTTTTTAAACAATTTGTTGTTTTTTTTCCTTTCTTGATCTTAGAGAGGAAGGGAGAGGGAGAGAGAGAAACATCGATGAGAGAGAACACTGATTGGCTGCCTCCAGCATACCTCCCACTGGGGACTGGGCCCACAACCTGGGCATGTGCCATAACTGAGAATTGAACTGGCGACCTCTTGGTGCATGGGTCGATGCTCAACCACTGAGCCACACCAGCCAGGCTAGATACTGATGTCTTGATGCAAGATATTCAAGAGATAACAACTGTGGTGGTCTCCAAACATTCTGAAGAGACAACCCCAGTGTGTGGTAAAAGATGATATGAAAATGGAGTCTGATATTAAGAGAAACAGAATGTCTTCTAGATCAGCACAGACAGTACCCCATATGGATGAACTAGAGGCATAGAAAAGGGCTTGAAAGCAAAGTTAAAGAAAGGGAAGGGGAAAAGCAAAGCAAAGCAAAGGCAGTGAAGGCAGCTAAGGGTTTGACCTGGTAGACTTTTAAAAACATGAAAAATGCTACGAGACAGATCTTTGATTAGAATGTATACACTGATTTCAGTTTCCACCAAATGAAACTTTATTTCAGTATTTTAACTGGGCCTTTTTCTTCAAACCCAATATAACTCCTCAAATTTATTTTGGGAACTTGAGTAAAATATATTCTTTTATAAATGAAAGCTATACTGATATGTTAACTGGATACTGTCTTATATGCAGGGATTATTAGACATCAAAATTCTATCATGTATTGCTCTGGCTGGTGTGGTTCAGTGGTTAGAGCATCAGTCTGTGCACCAAAGGGTCGAAGGTTTGATTCCTAGTCAAGGGCATGTACCTTGGTTGTAGGTTCAATCTCCAGCCCTGGACGAGGCTTGTGCAGGAGGCAACCAATTGATGTGTGTGTCTGTCTCTCTCTAGTCCTCCCTTCCACTCTCTAAAAATTAAAATAAAAAATCCTCGGGTAAGGATTAACAACAACAAAAATTCTATCAGGTATTAATGTGGTTGTTTCTGATCTTAGTAAAAATAAATGATATTACCCTAACTCATATTTAAAGAAAACTAATTATATAATGTTATTTTAAAATAGCCCTAGCTGGGCACATGCCCAGGTTGTGGGCCAAATCCCCAGTGGGGGGCATGCAGGAGGTGGCCAATCAATGTTCTCTCTCATCGATGTTTCTATCTCTATCTCTCTTTCCCTTCCTCTCTCTCTAAAATCAATAAAGAAAAAATTAAAATAAATAAATAAATAAATCTAATAAAATAAAATAGCCCTGGCTGGTTTGGCTCAGCGGTAGAGCGTCGGCCCGTGGACCAAAGAGTTGAGGGTTCGATTCCGGTCAACAACATGTACCTTAGTTGCATTTCGATCCCTGGCCCTGGTCAGGGTCATGCGGGAGGCAGCCAGTTGATGTGTCTCTCTCACGTTGATGTTTCTCTCTCCCCTATTCTATCTGAAGATAAATGGAAAAAAGTATCCTTGGGTGAGAATTTCAAAAATAAATAAATAAATAAAAGTTAAATATAAATGTCAGTGGATCTTATAAGCAATACTTGCTTGGAGTTTTGATTTTGTATTATTCATAAAAAAAGGTATTTTATAGAGGGGATAAACAGTGATGAAAGGAGACCTGACTTGGGGTGGTGAACACACAATACAATATATAGATGATGTATTATAGAACTGTACACCTGAACCCAGCCGGTGTGGCTCAGTGGTTGAGCGTCAACCCATGTACCAAGAAGTCACTGGTTCGATTCCTGGTCAGGGTGCATGCCCAGGTTGTGGGCCCGATCCTCGGTGGGGGGCATGCAGGAGGTGCACAATGTTCTCTCTCATTGATGTTTCGATCTCTCCCTCTCCCTTTCTCTCTCTCTCTAAAATCAATAAAGAAAAAAAAATGAAACTGTATACCTGAAACCTATATAATTTTAATCAATGTCACCCAAATAAATTCATTAAAAAATAACAGAAGTACACACACACACACACACACACACTCCATCTTCCAGTAAGTATATGTGCCATTTCATCCAATGTTCTAAAGCTCATTCATTCATTCACTCACTCATTCATTCAGTGCTTATTGGATGAATAAATATAGGTGATTAAAAAAACTCAATCAGTATTTGTAGAATCAATGAATTGATAAACCCTAGCAACTGGGACCTCCTGCAAACAGGCTTTTTTTTTTGCTAAGTTTCTGATCAAACACAACAGAGGTTTTTTTCAGAGGTATAAATAGATAGCTGTGAATAAAAGAATCCAGGGTCCGAAAATTGTGACAACAAAAACAAAATGGAGCCTCCAATCAACCAGAAAATAATCTGAGTACTGTATAAAAAGCTCTCCTATGCTTAGGCAAAAGAGACAGAAATATGAGCTGGTGACAGAAGAGCTGAGTGGAGCTGGCTGAAGAATATTAAGGAACCAAAGATAGTCTGGAAGAAGGTCTTACTGCCAGTCTTAACCTGTTTAGCAATTTTACCAACCTAGGAATGAAGACCTTGAAGGAATGCTTATTAAAAGTCTAGATAAAGCTGAAAGGGAGTCCCAGAGAACTTTAATTTGAAAAGATAAACTATACTCATGGCCATAATACTTTGCTAGATATTTAATGTAAACAAATGAAAAGTCTTCAACTGAGTTTGAAAAATAAACTACACAAAAACGGAAGACAATGGGATCCATACAAATTTGTACAACGAGTTTGATTTAGCGGAATAAAATCCCAATACAAATCAAGAGCTAAACATGGTGCAGAGATCAAAGAGACTCTCGCACACCACAGTCTATTCTCCTAAGACCAAACTACCATTTATACTTAACTCCTGCCTTATCTCAAAATGGATTTGAGGCAGCATATAAGGATATATAAAATATAACAAGAAAACATAGTAAAAAAATGTGAAAAACAATAGTAAGGATATAGAATGAATCATAGATTAAAAAAATATATACTATAAAGAAAAGAAAAAACAGTTATACAGGGTTCTTGAGATAAATACGATTAATTGTCTTTGAGGAAAAACAACTATTCCTAGAACTAAGACCAGATAGGAGTTTTTCCCAAGAGAACCCATAAAGAGAACATTGAGTAATATAAAGCGGTTCCTTACATAAAATTCTTATAGCACACCACACAAAACATTTCATAGGACTATTTCTTTCTTTTTTTTTTAATCCTCATCCAACGATATTTTTCCATTTTTTGTTCAGATAGAGTGGGAGGGAGAGAGGAAGAGAGAAAGATCGATGTGAAAAGAACACATTGAGTGGCTGCCTCCCACACAAACCAACCAGGGCTGGGGACAAACCACAAATGAGGTACGTGCCCTTAGTGGGAACCAAACCCGGGTCTCTCTGGACCACAGGCCAATGCTCTAACCGCTGAGCCAAACCGGCCAGGGCCATAGGACTATTTCTTATTATAAATGTTAACATAGATCAACAGCATCACACCAAGGTAAAATCTGATAAAACACTATAGGGCACCAATACAGTGTAGCCCAGGATCCTTGCAGATTAGAGGCAATCATAAAAACAAAAGAATCATATAAGTGGTCCTTTCTGATTCACTTCTTTCATTTAGCATGTTTTCGAAGTTCATCCATTTCATAACACATATTAATATTTGATTCTTTTTCTTGGCTGAATAATACAAACAGTCCTGACTTAAAATCATTCAACTTACAATTTTTTTTATTTTATGATGGTGTGAAAGCAGTACGCATAATAAATTATACAAGATATTCAACACTGCATTATAAAATAGGGACTGTGTTATATGATTTTGCCCAACTGGCAGGCTAATGTAAGTGTTCTGAGCATGTTTAAGGTAGGCTAGGCTAAGATGTTATTGGGATGTAACCCCATCATAAGTCGAGGAGCATCTGCATTCCATTTTATGGACATACCACATTTTGTTTATCCATTCATCTGTTAATAGACTTCTGGATTGTTCCATATTTGACTATTATAAACAATGCTGCTATGAACATCCATTCACAAGTTTTGTGTGGACATATACGTATTTTTCATCTCTTCTGGGTATATGCTTAGAAGTAAAATTGCTGGGTCACTTAGTAATTCTATGCTTAACCTTTCTTAAAAACAAACAACACACATTTTTATTGATTTTTTGAGAGAGAGAGGAAGGAAGAGAGAGCCAGAAACTTTGATGTGAGAGAGAAACATCAATTGGCTGACCCCTGCACACCCGACTGGAGATTGAGCCCACAATCTAGTATGTGCCCTGACTGGGAATCAAACCAGGCATCGAACCAGGAATGTAACTGGGACCTCTCAATCTATGGGACGATGCTCAATCTACTTAGCCACACCAGCCAGGACATGTAGAATTAATTTTTGTGTAAAGAGTGAGATAGGGGCCCTACCCGGTTTGGCTTAGCGGTTAGAGCATCGGCCCGCGGACCAGAGAGGCTCGGGTTCGGTTCCCGATAAGGGCAAGTACTTCAGTTGCAGTTCGTCCCCGGCCCCCATTGGGGTCATGTGGGTGGCATCCACTCGATGTGTCTCTCTCCCATTGATGTTTCTCTCTTTCTTCCTCCCTCTCTCCCCCCTGCTCTATCTCAAGATAAATGCAAAAGTGTCCTTGGGTGAGGATTAAAAAAAAGAGTGAGATAGGGGTTCAAGTTCATTGTTCTAGCAACATTTGTAAAAACATTCTCCGTTTTCACCCTGGCCAATGGCTCAGTTAGTTGGAGCATCATCCCATACACCAAAAGGTTGCGGGTTCAATTCCCAGGCAGGGCACATACCTAGGTTTTGGGCTTGATCCTTGGTTGGAGTGCGTGTGGGAGGCAACCAATCAATGTTTCTCCCTTCCTGTCTCTGAAAATAAATAAAACATATCCTCGGGTGACAACTAAAAAAAAAAAAAGATTCTCCTTTTCCCATTGAATTATCTTATCTTTTTTTTTTTTTTTTTTTATCCTCACCCGAGGATATTTTTCCATTTTTTTGTACAGATAGAGTGGGAGGGAGAGAGAGACAGAAACATCGACATGAAGGGACACATCGAGTGGCTGCCACTCGCACGACCAACCAGGGCCGGGGACAAACTGCAACCGAAGTACGTGCCCTTAGCGGGAATCGAACCCAGGTCTCTCCGGACCGCAGGCCGACGCTCTAACCGCTGAGCCAAACCGGTCAGGGCGAATTATCTTATCTTAACAGCTTGGCTGAAAATCAACTGACTTGCCCTGGCCGATTTGGCTCAGCAGTTAGAGCGTCGGCCTGCAGACTGAAGAGTCATGGGTTTAATTCTGGTTGAGGGCACGTGCCTCAGTTGTGATTTTTTTTAATCCTCACCCGAGGACATTTTTTCATTTTTTGTTCAGATATAGTGGGAGGGAAAAAGAGGAAGACAGGGAGAGAGAGAGAGAGAGAAACATCGACGTGAAAGGGACACATCAAGTGGCTGCCACCCACACAACCCAACCAGGGTCAGGGACAAACTGCAACCGAGGTACATGCCCTTAGTGGGAACTGAACCCGGGTTTCTCTGGACTGCAGGCCAATGCTCTAACCGCTGAACCAAACCGGCCAGGGCCTCAGTTGTGATTTGGTCTCTCCCCCACACCTGCCTCTATTTGAAGATAAATGGAAAAATATCCTTAGGTAAGGATTAAAAAAAGAAAATAAAATCAACTGACTATACTTGTGGGTCTATTTCTGGACTGTATTCTCTTCCACTGATCTAGTAGTCTATCTTTACAACAAAAATCCGCAGTCATAATTACTATAATTTTGTAAGTCTTGAAATCAGGTCGTTTAATTGTTTCAACTTCTCTTTTTTCAAGATTATTTTGACCTTCCTGGATCCTTTTCAAGTAGTTACTTTTTAAAAATCTCCCCAAGCAGTTACTTCTAAATGGCATTTTAAAATCTGGCCAGGTAGCTCTGTTAGAGTGTTGTCCCAATATGCCAAAGTTGCAAGTTCAATCCCCAGTCAGGGCACATACAACATCAACCAATGAATGTATAAATAAGTGGAACAACAAATCAATGTTTCTCTCTCTCTCTTGCTCTAAAAAAATAAATAAAATAAAATCTATTGTCCAAATTTTGTAAGAAAATGACCTAAACAGGTATTATGTAACTAAAATAATGAAAACCATCTAAACATTAATATATCTCCAGTTCTGTCTACCCAAGGTACAAAAGGTAAGTCTTTGTGACTATAGATTTGAGACCAATCCATGTCATCAAGAAAACCTTAAATAAAGTTCCAGATAAGTACACAGGTATTGCTGGATAGTGTGTTCACTACTTACCTTGGTTCAATATGATCCGGCAAGGCTGGCACTGACCCCCATGGCACAGCTCAGCACAGTGGTGCTGACCACAATTCAAAACATTCTCACACGGGTTAGAACAGTGGACTGAGACAGCCTGACCACAGCGAACTGTGTGCCTATTAAGACAGTAGATGTAAAGTCAGCATTGGTCTAATGTTGGACATCAAGTTTCTGTTTGACAGCTAAACTAGTACTGAAGCCCAAGCCCTCCCCCAAAACCCTTCTCTTGGCCCCATTGCCTCCACTTTTTCTGTTTCCCTCAATCCTTATTTCCTCAATTATTCTCCCATTCTCCACTTTCTTCTTTTTTCTCCTTTGCTTTCCTTATTTCCCGTACTTTCTGTCCCCTATTTTCTGACCAGTGAGGAACTGAAGGCTACTCCTAAGTTTTTATTATATGCCATTTGTTCTCTGAGTTCCCATGAAGCAGCAGCATGCAAGAGAGGAAAGGGCCTGGAGCTCCCACAGTAACTTACAGATGGCAGAAGGGAAGTTGGAGAGGTATAGTTAATAATGTAGATTCTCAGAATGAACACACAATGATATTCTCCTGGGACCTGGCACTCTGGCATTTAATGCAGCTATAATACTTAAGAACAGCCCTGGCCAGTTTGGCTCAGCGAATGGAGCGTCGGCCTGCGGACTAGAAAGTCCCGGGTTTGGTTCCTGCTGGGGGCATGTACCAAAAAAATAAAAATAAAAACTAAAAAAAAAAAAAAATACTTAAGAACATACTTACTATATGTGACTTTGATTCAGGATGGGGAAATCATTTTGGCTTTATTCTAATAAACATCCTGATATTACCGAGTTATCAGCTAAGAAGGATATGAGGCTAGGGCTTTCAGACAATTGTCTTCAGGTCTCTTTCCAGCTTAATGGTTTAGAGCTTGGAGTCTACTCTCCCACATAGTTTTATTCTATCCCCTACTCTTATTTCAACTACATATTTTGTTTTAAAAGTCACTGTTATATACTTAAGGTGACCAGTTTCCAGTGCTCAGCATCATGGCTAACATCAACCCCTTGAGGAAAACACTATCATTTCTACTTTATGGTAAGAGAACGAGGCTCAATAAGACCAAGCAACTGGCCTAGGTAAACAACTAGCTAGTGGCAGAACCCACATCTGACCTGGTCTTTCTGTCCTAGAGCCCTTGTATGTGACTCTCAGGTCACACTGCTACTTTCATAAGTATAGTAAATATTAAACAAATACATGTTATTGAAAATCTGCGTGATCTCATCTCATCGTGTGGTTTAGAAATCATTTTATGGTCTTACTGGGCCTCAGAGGCGTTCCACAGTTATCAGTGATCCTTGCACTGATGATGCAGAACTTGTAATGAAAAGAAGGCAGACTCTGGGGTCACTTACTATTTCATTCAACAATATTACGATATTCACTGAAAACTTTCCGGATGCCAGATACTGTGCTAGCCACAAGTAATGGTTCCTGCCCTCTGGACCTACCAAAAAAGGCCTGGGTTCGATCACCAGTTCTTTTTCTTTTCTAAATCCTCACCTGAGGATTTTTTTTTTCTTCATTTTTTTTTTATCTTCAGACAGAGTGGGTGGGAGGAAGGGTGAGAGGGAGAGAGAGAGAGAAACATCGATGTGAGAGAGACATATCGACCGGTTGCCTCCTGCATGATCCTAACCACAGCCAGGACTGAACTGCAACCAAGGTACATGCCCTTGACTGGAATCCAACCTGTGACTCATTGTTCCGTGGGCCGTCACTCTAACCACTGAGCCAAACTAGCCAGGGCCAATTACTGTGTTCTTACACCCAGTAGAGAGGTTAAGAAGAAAATCCCTGTCACCTTGCCTTTTCAATAAGAAATTTCATACAACTTCTTAATCACTTATAAGATTGCAAAATAGGATCAAGGCAGCCAAGGAAACTACAGAAAAGTACCATTTACGCCTGCCATTTACTTATTAATGGTAGTAAATAATTACTATTTACACCTACTTACTAATTTTTATTTTAGAAATTCACACATAAATCATCCATATGGAAAAATGAGTCTTCTTCAGAGTACAATTCTAACTTTACCTGGTCCGTCCACATTCACATGTTTTAGTCATAAAGGCAGGACAAGGTGGGCACGGTCCAGGATGGCAGAGACTAAAAAAGAAAAACCTGGATGAATAAATTATATCTATAAACCAAACCCAAACAAAGTTGCCCCAGCTGGCTCCCATTGTAATATGGCAACAAATAAGTCTACTATGAAATGTTTTAGTATTTGCCTAAAATTGATTAAACCAGTGGTTCTCAACCTTCTTAATGCTGCGACCCTTTAATACAGTTCCTCATGTTGTGGTGATCCCCAATCATAAAATTATTTTCATTTGCTACTTCATAACTGCAATTTTACTACTGCTATGTCTTAGGCAACCCCAATGAAAGGGTCGTTCGACCCTCCAACGGGTTGCGACCCAGAGGTTGAGAACCACTGGATTAAACTATTTAAATAAAGACAATTTTTTATATAAAAAGAATTGACAGCATTATCATCTTAGAATATTTAGCCAGAAAAGTAAATCCCAAATCAAAATACTGGTTTTATTTGGGTCTGACAGTCAGAGATGACATTTCCAAATATGGTCTTGGCCCACTTAGTGCAGTGTGCAGAGATAAAAATTACTTGCCACTCAGGTGAATGGCAGGATGGTCAATGGAGTCCTTTAGAACCTGAGCAAAACAATAAAGCTCAACTCTACTAGGTCCATGAGAAGTACAGACATTTTCTCATCAGCTAGTGAAATAACCAGATGATGGGCTAATGATGGGAATAGTAAAAAGGTTGACATGAGGGCAGGCATGCTGGAAACACTGGGAGAGTACATTCATGGAAAGAAATGGGCTTAACAATATACTATAGGTCAGAATTAGATCTCTAAAGAGAATGATTTTTATAGGAGCTATGATATAAAGAGACCAAAGGAAAAAATTACAAAATGGAATTATATATTCAAATATTGCCCTCTAAGCAGACACACTGGTAAATTACACACCTATTCAGAAATACCACTACTTAAAACACTGTGGGGCCCTGGCCGGTTTGGCTCAGCAAATGGAGCACTGGCCTGTAGACCAGAGAGTCCTAAGTTCGGTTCCCGCTAGGGGCACATACCAAAAACCAGTCAAACAAAAAAACACTGTGGGAACTTCTATGATAACTGTTTTTGGGAGGTTAGCAGCTTTCCAAGTAATGGCAAATCACAGTCCTTTAGGCATTAAAAGTCAATCAAGCCCGGATGGTGTGGCTCACTGGTTGAGCACTGACCCATGCACCAAGAGGTCGTCGGTTCGATTCCAGGTCAAGGCACATGCCCAGTTTGTGGGCCCAATCCCCAGTGGGAGGCATACAGGAGGCGGCCAGTCGATGTTCTCTCTCATCGATGTTTCTCTCTCTCTCCTTTCCTCTCTCTAAAATCAATAAAAAAATTTTTTAAAAAAATGTCAGTCAAGCCATGTCTAATTAATTAAGTTGGTTAAAAGAATTTGGTATAAAAATTAGGTGTGCCTATAAAGTCTGGTTGGATTTTTTAATGTGACTTCTAAATTAGTTCTGATAATTCTTAAATGAGCTTTAAACACTGAAAACAATCAAGGCACAAGTGCTTAGTCTTTTAAAGTGACCCATTTTGACAGAGTCCACAGAAGACATAAGTTTAAGCATGTGTGTGTGTTTAAAGATGAGTATTATTGTTCAATAGTAATATTTCACATGACATGCCTCAACCCTTTCAGGTGAAACTATTTTCATGACTGCACATTTAAATAATTTTAGACTGATAAATAAACCATTAGTCAGCAGTGGATGACTACAGGTTATTTCAAATATCCACGAGGCATGGATTTAAGTCAAGTTTTTATAACCTTTAGAACAGTGGTTTGCAACACTGGCTACATATTAGAATCACCTGGACAGCTTTAAAAACTACAGATGCTCAGATCCACCCCCAGAGATTCTGATTCAATTGCTTTGAGGAAGAGATTGGGCACTGGTGTTTAAAAATGTTCCCTGGCCTCGCTGGTGTGGCTCAGTGGTTGAGTGTCGATGCGTGTACCAAGAGGTCACCAGTTCGATTCCCAGTCAGGGCACATGCCCAGGTTGTGGGCCTGATTCCCAGTGGGAGGCGTGCAGGAGGTGGCCAGTCGATGTTCCCTCTCATTGATGTTTCTATCTCTCTCTCCCTCTCTCTTCCTCTCTCTCTAAAATCAATAAAGAAAAAAAAAATTTAAAATGTTCCCTAAATGATTCTAATGGGCAGCCAGGATAAAAAAAAAAAACTTCTCTAGAGAACTTTATAGTCTATGATAACAACCCAAATAGAGAGATAAAGGGGCCAGCTGTGGCTTGAGTCCTAAAAAGTATAAATTAGAGAACTCAAAGCTTTCGTTTAAAAGGAAGATGCTGTTGGTATATGGCAATCTTTAAGGTCCTGAAAGAAATAAAAAGTCAGTTCTCAAATCAAGAGTAGAATTTCCAGAGCCACAAAGAAACTAATTTTACAGCCTCCTTTCCCTTCAGACATGTTGTTGACTAACTGATCTACATCACATTTGTTGTTCTCTAGTAGTCACATCAGGGCCCATTTCTACTGGAGGCATCAGATAAATAGTTCATGCAAAGGATTAATTTATTACTGAATTTACTTAAAATGCCAACTAAGGGAAGGAATAGTTCAAATAGATGAGTCCCCTGGGTTCTGAGGAACGATCTATGGAAGCAGTCAAAGGAAGGAGGGCTATGCTGTTTAGTCCAGTATGAATAGCTCTCCCTGCCACTGACAAGTCCCCAGTACCACTTCCACACTTAGATCACAGGACCTCTGATCCAACATATACTCCTGCTCCATGCAGAAGTACCAACATAACACTATGATGTCTGTTTTACTCTTAGATTTGGGTAATATGAGCAAGAATTACCATTTTTTGACCACTTACCACATGCCAGGCTCTGTACCAAGCCTCTTAAGTGCATCAATTCATTTAATAATTATAGAACTCTGTAAGTTCTACAAGCTCATATCATTATATTACAGGCTCAGAGAAATTAAGTAACTTGTCCAACATCAGAAATTAAAGCTTGATCTGAGGTCAAGGTTTATAGAAATTTATTTGTAATCGATCAACTCTTTATTATTATGCATTTATCTTATTATTTACAAGCTGATTAAATAAATTCTAAAGCTCACTACTTATTGTACAGAAGGGATTCACATCCTAAAAATACTGCCCAATAGGACCCTGCCTTTCCCCAAACAGAACTCTGTCCTATATACTCTCTTGGACCTGAATATCAGTGGGGGATATTTCATCTTAGAAGCCAGCAGTGTAATATGGTAGAGGAGCACTGGCTTTGGAAATCCCAGCTCCACTATGTCCTAGCACTGTGATAATGGGCAAGACATTTGGCCTTTCTGAGCCTCACCTGTAAAAGGAAGATGACAAATATCTCTATATGGCTGTTTAAAGAATTCAATGAGTTAACTTTTACAGAGTAAGTGCTAAGTAAATGATACCATACTGCCTTTTACCCCATCGTGTCACATGCTAACCAGATATGTATACTCAATGAGCCATGAGCAAAGTATGTCCATCAAGAATCCCCAGGGGTCTAGCATTTCAACTTACAGGTTACAGGAATGTGGGCAGTCCTGTCCAGGCTGTTTCTTTCTACAAACCTCACCACAACTATGTGGAATTTCATTTCTGCTCCATTCAGGATTCTTTACCTTGCCTAAAACATATCAGATCAGACAGTCAATGGTACAAACTTCAAATGCACCCTAGACTTTGATGAAATAACACAATATAGCTAGACAGCATGGAATATCAGTGTGGTTTTCATTAGTTCAACATCCTAAATAAATCGTTGAATGCAATGCTATTCATCAAAAGCTTCACTGAGTATGATAAATCTTAAAGATGGATTACCTGGAAAAGATAAATAAAATGTTATTTTTACTTATAAAAATGCCACTTTAACTAATGGACACATTTTATCCAAAAAAAACCTACAAAATAATGCTTCTGTAAATGGCTCCTTGAATTGATACGGGAATATCTGCTGTTAAAGATCTGAAAAAGGGAATAAGGGAAGAGAGAAATGGGGGTGGGGGCGGGGGCGGGGAAGCAGCAGTAAGAGATGGAAAAGACATAAGTCCCCAGTATAGTAAGAACTCACCCATTCTAAAGCTATAAAGTAGGCATGGAAAGGCTATGTTTTTATAATCAATGTCACTCCACAAATCTTTAGTAAACATCTTCCATCAACTTAGCATAGAGGCAAGAACAGTAAAACTGAGGCATGGGACTCCTCCTTGCCCTAGAGGAATGCATACTTACTGGACAATTTACACCCTAAATGACAGTCTGTCTGGGCTCTGCTTTTCTCTCTAGCTTGTCTCTTTCAAAACTCTTATTCATGCTGTGAGGTTTAATACACCTAAAGGCCACTGATTCCCAAATCTACATTTTCTGCATGGTCCTGAAGCCTCAGTTTCATTCTTACTTATCCAACCATCTGCTGAACATCTATGCTTGGGATTTCAGTAATCTCAAACTGCCTAAATCTGCAGCCACCTCTTAAAACACCTCTCTTCAGTGTTCCCTATTTCTGTCAGCAATATCATCACTGTCAGGGTCACATAAAAACTAGTCATTCCCCCTTTTCTCTTTCCATATTCTACTTAATCACCAAATCTTGTTAATTTTTCTCCTTTTCTATCTGGTATATCTCACTTCACCTCCCCCGCGACTCCTGCTCTAGCCTCTCTCTACAGGCTGGAACTTCATCTCCAGACTACTGGAAAAGCTTACTTGCCTCTGTGCTTTCTTGCTTCAATACAGTGACCTGATTTTCCCCAGTCATCTTTCAATGGCTCCATCTCTTTTTCCTGACTCTCAATGTTTTTCTTCCTTTTTCTGCCAGGGTTCAACATTAGACCCTTTTTTTCACTCCTTCCCCACTCAGGCCTCATCTACAACTCTCAACTGCGGTGACTATCAATGCTAAGTCTTGATCTCTCTTCAAATACTCTTAACTGCTTGCTGACCATCTCTCACTGAATGTCTTATTCCAACTCAACATCTCTAAATTAAAGTCATCATCCCCACCAAACCTGGTTCTCCTGATTTGCCCTTTTTGTTCTTGGTATCATTTATAAAAGCATAAAACTTTGGAACCACACTGGGGTTCTCACCTCAATGCTGTTAATTCCTGTTTACCTTTGAAATCTTGTATGCCCTCCTTTCTGTCCCATTCTAACACCGATTATAGATTTTTATTATTCATCTGGGTAACTATAAGACCACAAACTGTTTAGGCCCCCAAATACTCCACTCATTGACATGAGATTAAGTTTAATAAAGAATCACACTGATGCCCTCAGTGGCTTCCCACAGCCAGCCAAATGAGGTCCCAATGTCTAAGTCTGGCCTCAAGAAGTCAGCTCCTCCCTTTCCAATCATATCCCACTCATCCACCTTCATAGATCTACCCTCATAGATGACTACCCTCTTCTCCCAACAGAGTCTAAGCCATCTTTGTTTTGTACTTCTACTTACGCTATTCTCTTCAACAAATCTTCCTTCCTACCAAGGTTTTACCTAGTTTTCAAGCCCAGTTTAATTCTATTTCTTTTATGAAGGCTTTCCTTAAATCATCTAGCCAGAAATCATAATTCATCCCAAAGATCTCCCATAGCACTTTGTACTTCTAGTAGAACATCGAGTTAATTATGTCTCTTGGACTGTAAGCTCTGATAAGTCAATAGTCTTAATTCCTCTGCTTCTTCATGGTGTCTGGTACATTAATAAATTCTCAACAAACTACATTAAATTAATGGTCTCCCAGAAGAACAGAGTAAAGCTATCAGGAAAAATAAGGCCATTATTTGCATTCCCACAGCATTCTATCTTGCTCAGATCATCTTAACCTTCGCTCCACTTTCTTCTACTTTCATAGGGTCTCATATCTAATTTTATCAGTGAAGGCTTTAATAAGATTTTAAATTATATTATGGTACTTTATGTTTAAAAGTCCTTTAAAAATAAGGTAATCAAGCCTTGGTATTGGTCCTATTTGTCCAATTTTCTAATGCTCTCTTGCTTTCAGTTTCATGCTACCTTTTAGTATTACATTGTATAATATTCATCCTTAAATTAATACTAATTTAGTATTACTAGAGCTCAGATTTTGGCAATAAAACATATAATACCAGTAGATTCTGAATAAAACAGTGGCCAAAGTGGGAGAGATAATAAGAAAAAGAAGCTTCTGCCCTGGCTGGGTAGCTCAGTTGGTTAGAGTGCTGTCCCAATATGCCAAGGTTGTGGGTTTGATCCCCAGTCAGGGTACATACAAGCATCAATCAATGAGCGCATAAATAAGTGGAACAAGTCAATGTCTCTCTCTCTCTCATATCAATACATAAAATTTTTTTTTAAAAAGGAAGCTTCCTTTCGAAGAGAATGTTTGAGGTCAAATCTTAAATGATATAGTAGACGAGGATTTAAAGAAAAGAAGGAGAACAGCATTCTAGATAGTTGATAAATTCACCAAGACACTGAGTTGAGAAGTTAAAGAGTTGATTGTCAATGACTCCCTTGATGAAAGCTGCTAGGTAAGTAATGGGAAAGGAGAAATATGAGCCAACTAGTTAGAAAAATAAGGAGAGTTTACATAAAGAAACAGGAAGAGCTAGTCATTTCAAGAAGGGCATGGTTAAAAGTGTCAAGGGCTAGCCCTGGCCAGTTTGGCTCAGCGGTTAGAGCATCGGCCTGCGGTCCAGAGAGACCGGGGTTCGGTTCCCGCTGGGGGCGCGTGTCTCGGTTGCAGTTTGTCCCTGGCCCTGGTTGAGCGTGAGGGTGGCGGCCACTTGATGTGTCCCTTTCACGTCGATGTTCTCTCTCTCTCTCTCTCCCTCCCACTCTACCTGAACAAAAACAGAAAGGTATCCTCGGGTAAGGATAAAAAAAAAAGTGTCAAGGGCTATTGTGCTGCCAGAAAGATTAAGAAATTATAAATCAGCTCTGGATTTGGTCAGGAAGGGGTCATTGATGACTTCTGAAGAAAGTTTCAGTTGACGTAACAAGAATGAAAGCAAACATGCAATGGTACAAGGAGGTAGACATGCTTAAGAAACAAAATTTGAGCCTTGGCCGGTCTGGCTCAGCGGTAAGAGTGTTGGCCTGCAGACCAATGAGTCTTGAGTTCAATTTGGGTCAAGGCCATGCACCTTGGTTGCGGTTTGTCCCTGGCTCTGGTCAGGGACATGTGGGAGGCAACCAGTTGATGTGTTTCTCTCACGTTGATGTTTCTCTCTCCCCCTCCCACTCTATCTGATGATAATCAGAAATAATGATTTTAATACTTGGGTGAGGATTAAAAAAAAAAGAAACAAAATTTGAAAAATCAGGCCCTTGCCCTGGCCAGTTTGGCTCAGCGGTTAGAGCGTCGGCCTGCGGTCCTGAAAAATCAGGCCCTGGCAATGTGGCTCAGTTGGCTGGGCGTTGTCCTGTGTACCGAAAGGTTGCCAGTTTGACTCCTAGTCAGGGCACATGATTGGGTTGCAGGCTCTATCCCTGGTAGTGGCATGCAGGAGGCAGCTCGTCAGAATTTCTCTATCACATCTATGTTTCTCTCTCTCTCTCCCACCACTCCCTTCTTCTCTCTCTAAAAATAAATAAAAGATCTTAAAAAAAAAAATCAACAACCACATGGTAAAGATTAGTTGTTAAAAGATAGGCAGGAAAGGGGGGAGAGGAAGACATGCAGGAAATAGGCTAGCAGCAGAAATGAGCATCTGAATCACAGAAATTTTTTTCCTAAAACACAGGAGAACTAAGCTATTGAAAAACAGGAAGTACCCTGGCCGGTTTGGATCAGCAGTTAGAGTGTTGGCCTGAGGACCAAAAGGTTGTGGGTTCGATTCCCTGTCAAGGGCACGTCCCTGGCAGGTTTGATTCCCAGCCCTGGTTGGGGTCATGCGGAAGTCAACCAATCGATGTGTCTCTCTCACATGGATGTTTGTTTCCCTGTTTCCCCCTGCCCCCTCTCCCCCCATCCCTTCTTTCTCCTTCCCATTCTATCTGAAAATCAACAGAAAAATATCCTCAGGTGAGGATTAACAAAAATAAAAAAATAAATACAGGAAGAAGTACTCCATAAAGAGGGAGGACACAAGGATAGAGTTAGTAATGCTCGCCTATAGAAAATCCATCTTTTTATTTATTATAAACATCAATGAGTGACTCCTTGGGTTAAAATAAAGTATACTTCAACACTACGCTTTCCTTATGCTGCTCAAATCTGGAATATCAAAACTGTTACAGCTAGAAGTGAGAAGAAGCCCATGTCTATACCCACTTTTGCATCTGATCAGCTATGATCTAAAGTGAAGACCAAGGAGTCCAACACCACAGTTCAGAAGTAGCATGAGCCTAGAGGGCATGATGTAAAGGTCCTTCTCCAGAAAAGCCTGCCAAAGATACAAAGGCCTGTGACTCTAGCTGTGGGATGGACAATATACATGTGATGTCTAGTAGACACCTGTAGCTTTGAAGTCTTATTAGTAACTTCTCTAACAAGTCTAGCAGACCACCTCTCCTGGGGTAGGAACTGAAGTATAATGCATGAAATGGAAAAGACTCCAATGTATGCAAAAAACTTACCACAGAAACAAGTGTAGGTATTAGGAACATGTGCAGAAACATTCTGACAGGCAGGACACCTCCAGCCACTCTGGCCATCTGTCAAAAAAGGGGGGAAAGAAACCAAAATAATTTTCTTTAAAAAGCACACGTAATTAAAAAACTTTAAACCTACAAGAAGTCATAACATTGAAGGAGTGGTGGTGATTTCCATGTTAAGGATATAGACATTAAAAAAACAAATTTACAATATTGAATGCTGTGTTTAAATATTGCATTTAGGCTTATATTTATAATAATTTTAGATATAATGAATCAGGTGGGTATTTATTTTGTTCTTTAACTGAGATATAAATGACATATAATATTATGTGAGTTTAAGGTGTATAACATGTTGCTTTGATACACTTACATATTGCAATATGATTACCACAATAGGGTTAGCTAGTACCTTCATCCCATCACATAATTATCATTTCTTTTTGTAGTGATAATGTTCTATTAGAGTATTTCTAATTTTTTGAAAAATTGACTTTAGAGAAAGAGAGAGGAAGTGGGGGAGAAAAGGGAGAGAGAAACATCGATTGGTTGTTCCACTTATTTATGCATTCACTGGTTGCTTCTTATAAGCACCCTGATTAAAGATCGACCCCACAACCCTGATATATCAGGACGACAGTCAAATCAATTGAGCTACCTGGCCAGGGTCTATTACAGTATTTCTAATGTTAAGATGATCATTATCTGAATCTTGGCTTGACAAAAAGAAGGATAAAATATTTGAGTACATGCAGGAATACCCAGATATCTTAAATTAGAAGAAGAGCCACAGTCAGAAAGCATATTATTAACATTTGCATTACCCATAAATACTAGTATCCGTTGAGAAAAGCCCACAAAATACTATGAAGAAGATTCGTTCAAGGAAAAACAACTTTCAACATTCCAAGTATAAATTAAACAACTGCTTTCCATAAATTTTCTAAAGCAAACTATACAAGAAATGTTTTCTATAGTTGTTACTTGGATAAAAGCTACCATTTTCAGTAGATGTGACTGATTTTATTTTACCTTAGATATATTTTAATATTGCTGTGTTTAGCTGGTTTGAGATCTACAGCTTAATTCTGACCATCTGAAATATGTGACCGTGACAATATACTCTCTCTGCAGATAAAACATTCAAGAATTAAACAGCATTTTAAAAGCTGAAGATATCGAATGGGTGAGAATAACTACTCAGAAGAATGACTGACCTGCTTGAGATGCCGGAGACCTTGCCCATTTCTTTATGCAGTTCAAATGAAACACATGGTAACAGCTCTGACAACTCCATACTGGGGCTGTGACTCGTACCAATTCACAGCACACCATGCACTCATATTTTTCTGTAGTTAGTTGTTCAACTAGAGAACCTGTTTAAAAAACAAAAGAGATAAACTCAAACACAGAAAACCAATCCTTACTTTAGTCAACCAAGGATCAGCAAGGCATTTGAAAGAACCCAAACACAGAGGTTTAAAGGGATATCTGAATCTGAGAATGGTGGCTGTTCAGAGATTGAGGCCAAGAAGAGGTAGGAATATAGTGAGGTAGAAGACTTAGGAAGTAGACATTCACATGGGAATTCCCACAGTTGAGGAAACATTCCTAAGAAACTGCACAAGAACTGACCAAAGTAGTCAAATGCCCCTCATTACATAGCTTGGGCATGTACAGGAGCAGCTGTAGGTCCTTGCCTTGCCCTTCTTAATCTAGGTTTTGTTTTTTTCTTAATTTTTAATTTATTAATTGGTTTTTGTTACAGATGTTTCTCATTTTTCCCCCATTGACACCCTCCTCCCCTTCCCCCTTAATCTAAGTTCTTAATATGGGATGCTCTGAATCTACCAGTACCATGGATTCAAGCTACGGTGGGGGCTCGTGAATGGTCAGCTGCAAGAAACCAAAATGTGGACAGGTTCCAACAATCCATGGTGGTGAGATGGTTCTAGTAGTTGCCCTGAAAGTCCTTAGTTGATTCATTCAATAAAGATATGCTTAGTGCCTATCATAAGCCCCATAGAAGGGTTACTAGACTGAAGGAGAAACAGTCCCTGGCTCCAGAAACTCTCCATCTGGTGAGAAAGACCAGCGTATGGCACCATAAGAATCTTCCCAGATTTATTTCTCAATACCAGACTTTTTCTTCAAATACAATCTCAGCAAAGTCTTTCTATCCCAAGTATAGTCAGGTGCTCTTAGAGATGAATGTGAGTGAGTGAGTGAGTGTGAGTGTGAGTGTGAGTGTGAGTGTGAGTGTGTATCTTTTTTGAGTTCATACTTTTAGCATTTATTTCACGATGTTATTTTATTTGTTTTCAGGTCCAAATAGGTTATAAGAATAAACTAACTAACCTTAAATAACCTGGCCCAGTATTATGCTAAAGCTTTACACATATTATTTAATTCTCTTAACAAGGCTATAAGAATCATTTTACAGCCCTGGCCAGTTTGGCTCAGCGGTTAGAGCGTCGGCCTACGGTCCAGAGACCAGGGTTCGGTTTCCACTAGGGGTACGTACCTCAGTTGCAGTTTGTCCCCGGCCCTGGTTGGGTCATGCAGGTGGTGGCCACTCGATGTGTCCCTTTCATGTCGATGTTTGTCTCTCTCTCTCTCCCTACCACTCTATCTGAACAAAATATCGAAAAATGTCCTCGGGTGAGGATAAAAAAAAAAAGAATCATTTTACAGATGAAGAAACTGAGGCACAAAGTGGTTAAATCACTTACCCAAGGTCACAAAGCTAGAAATTATCAAGTCAAAATTCAAATTCACTGCTATGACTCAAAAGTTCACATTTTAATCCTTTGATAATATTAGCTCTCCTAAGATTATTTTGTTTGTCCAATTTAATGCCAAAAAATAAGAACACCCCAGGAGTGTATGCTCTGTGGGGCAGGGACAGTGTCTTTCTTGTCTGCCCTGCTCACCGTAGTTTTCCAGTTCCTGACATACACCAGGTGCTCAATAAATATTTGTCAAATGACTGGATGAAGGAACAAATGAGTCAAGAAAGTTACATTTTTAAAAAGTACTCCATCTTTGCATCAAACTCAAAGGGAAGTCCAAGATAATAAGGACTGAAATACATCTTTCCACTGGATGTGGCGAATAGGAAGCCATTCATGATCTTACCAGTAGTTCTGAGTCAGGTGCTGATGATGGCAGAGGAATTAAGAAGTGAATCAAAATAGGGAAAAAGGGGGGGTGGGGAGCAAACAACTCTTGATTTGACTGTAATGGAAGGGAAGGAAAGTAACCACTACTAGAAGGTTATGTAACATAGTAAGTTTTTCTTGTGGAGGGTAGAACAGACCTGGGAAGATCTTCAGGCCAAGAACTTGGTATAGCAAATGTGAAAAAACTGATGGAAGGAAATAAGGAGATCTAAGAAGGAAAGAGAAGAAAAATGGGCACAGGTGCCTCTGAGTTTGCTTTATGGGAGCAAAAAATTGAGAAAATCATACCTGATGATCTCCCCTTTCTCAGTGAAGGAGGAGGCAATGAAATATGCTGAGATTGAGGGAGAATTAAAGGTTTGTGGGAGATGAATATTAAAAAGGTTTATGGTGGAAAAAGTTTGGAGTAATCTTAGTAGAAAATGGAAGGATAGCTGACCAAGGTCATACAAGAGAAAATAGGCAGTGTTGAAAGCCAATTGAGGTTGGAGACCACTATTCAAAAATATTTACTAAGCACTGGGTGGTGTGACTCAGTTGGTTGAGCATCGTCCCATGCACCAAAAGGCTGCCAGTACAGTGCCTGTACAGTTCAGGGCACATGCCCAGGTTGTGGGTTCAGTCCCCAGTCGGGGTGCGTGCAAGAGGCAATCTATCAATGTTTCTCTGTCACATCAATGTTTCTCTCTCTCTCTCTCAAATCAATAAAAGCATATTTAATTTTTTTCTTTATTGATTTTAGAGAAAGAGGAAGGGAGAGGGAGAGATAGAAACATTGATGAGAAAGAACATCAATTGGCTGCCTCCTGCATGCCCCCCACTGGGAACTTGGCCCACAACCTGGGCATATGCCCTGACTGGGAATCGAACCAGCAACCTGTTGCTGCATGGGTTGACGCTCAATCACTGAGCCACACCAGATGAGCCAATAAAAGCTATTTTTAAAAAATTACTAAAAACCTACTATGTGTCAGGCACTCTTTAGACATTAAGGATATATAGTGAACAAAACAGACAAAAATCTTCCCTATGAAGCTTATTATCTAGGGGGGAAAGGTAGACAACAAACAAACTATAAAAATATGTAGCAATGCCCTGGCCGGTTTGGCTCAGCGGTTAGAGCGTCGGCCTGCGGTCCTGAGAGACCCGGGTTCGGTTCCTGCTAAGGGCGCGTACCTCGGTTGCAGTTTGTCCCCGGCCCTGGTTGGTTGTGCGGGTGGTGGCCACTCGATGTGTTCCTTTCACGTCGATGTCTCTCTCTCTCTCTCTCTGTTCCTCTCTCTCCCTCCCACTCTACCTGAACAAAAAATGGAAAAATGTCCTCGGGTGAGGATAAAAAAAAAATGTAGCATCATCAAATAGTGATAAGTGCTATGGAGAAAAATAAACCAGGAAAGGAGACTATGGAATGCTAACAGTAGGGGAAGTATGGTTTTAAAGAAGGTGATTAGAAAGGCTTCCCTGAGAAGGCAAATGAATTACAGCAGCACCAAATCTGTACTATTATGTGATTTCCTGGAACAGCATTCTGTTACCCAGATCTGGAAGAAGAAAGGTAGACTGCATTATCAATCCGTTTAGATGAGATTCTGCTAAACAGCTTGGCAGAAGGATACTTCAAATGACTTAAGATAAGGCCCACCTAGAGAGGGAATAAAGATGGGCAGGAACTGGCAAAACTGGTAGTAGGTGGAAGAAACTGAGGAAGCCAGAGGACAGGAATTTATGGTCAGAAAGTGGAACAAAGACTTTAATATTTCAGAGATGGGGCATCCCCAGGGTTATTTCACTAGTAGTGGGTATGGAGGTGGAATGAAGGTGAAAGTCCCCATGGTCAATAAGACCAAAGACTTTGAAGCTAACACAATGCATATGCTCACTAAAGTTATCTAGAATAACAACAGACTTATGGTAAATCAGTTCTCAAATTTGAGCATGCCTTAGAATCACCTGGAGGCTTGTTAAAAGATAAGACTGCTGGGCCCCACTTCCAGAATTTGTTCAGTAAATATGAAGTGAGGCCCAAGAATACGCTTTTCTAACAAATTTCCAGGTATTGCTGATGGCATCTGACCTGGAATTACACTTTGAGAACCTCTGTGGTAGAGAAAAGATATAGGCTAGATGCATTAATAAATGAGGGCTGGGAGATTTGTAGGCTAATAAATGATAAGAAGATATGGCAGGTGATATAGCTACAAGGTGATGTGGCATTAGACTCAATGAAGCAAGGATTTTGAAACAAAGGTAGAAGAATGATTTAGAAATGGTTTCTTACCTCTTCCACCACTACTACTCCTATTGAAGTCTCCATCATCAACTACCTGAATTCCTCCAACAGCCTCCTAACTTGTCCCCTTGCTTCCATAGAACCTATTCTCCACAGCTGGCTGAATGCTCATTTTGGAATGCCAGTAAGATCATGCCATCCCTTTTCCCCAAACCTTCTCATCTTCTTACTCAGAATCAAATCTAAAAGACTCACATAATCCAGCCCCTATGATTTCTCTGAAATCCTCTCCTACCCACCCCCACCTTTAATGCTCACAATGCTGCCCTCCCACCTCAGTCTAAACCTGTTTCTGCCTCTGCCTAGAATGCTCTTCTCCACAGAGCCACAGGGTACACTCCTGTACTTCCTCCTGGTCTCTCTTCAAATGTCTCATCAAAAAAAAAAAGTCTCATCAAAGAGACCAACCTATCTAAACTAGCACCTCTGTTACTCTGTCCTCTTAACATGCTTTATATTCCTTTCTAGCTTATCACCTACCTGACAAATTAAAAAATTTGAATGCTTTCTGCTTGTCTTCCCTACCAGAATATAAATCCCATTAGTGCTGTATTTCTAGTACCTAGAACTTGTGCTTGGCACATAGTATTTACTCAGTAAATATGATGAATAAAGTATTCTCAAGGATATGTAGGGATATGAGACCAAGAGAGATTTGTTAGGCAGAACTCTAAGATGGCCTCCAAGATTCCCACCCTGGGGTATGCATGTCCCCCTTGAGTATGGTGGACTGATCTAATCAGGTGAGCCCTTTAAAAAGAGTCTAGAGATCAGAGAAAGAAGTCAGAGAGGCTTGAATAATTTATAGAAGATGCTTTCCTACAGGCCTTAAAGAAGTACACTACAAAGTTGTGGAGAGGGCCCATATGGTAGAAAATTCCAGGTGGCCTCTAGGAGCTGAGAGTGACCCCCAGGCAATAGCCAGCAAGAAAACAGAAACCTCGCCCTGGCCAGTTTGGCTCAGCGGTTCAATCTCCGGCCCTGGACCTGGTCGGGGTCGTGTGGGAGGTAGCCAGTAGATGTGTCTCTCTTACATCAATGTTTCTCTCTCTCTCTCTCTCTCTCTCTCTCTCTCTCTCTCTCTCTGTCTCTCCCTTCCTCCCTCCCACTCAATCTGAAAATCAATGGAAAAAAATCCTCAGGTGAGGATTAAAAAATAAATAAATAAAAATGTTAAAAAAAAAAAAATGGGACCTCAGTCCTACACACATAAGGAACTAAATCTTACCAACAACCAGTAAGCATGAATAAGGACCCTACACCTCAGATGAGATTGCACCCCTGGCCAACTTGAGTCCTGTGAGACTGAGTCAAGAACTCAGCCAACCTGGACCCAGACCCCTGATCCACAAAAACTATGACATAATACATCTGTGTTATCTTAAGCCACTACATTTGTGATCATTGATCATGAAGCAATAGGAAACCATTAACCAGCCTTAAGAATTCAGAAACAGTCCTGGCCGGTTTGGCTCAGAGATTAGAGCGTTGGCCTGCGGTCCGGAGAGACCCAGGTTCGGTTCCCGCTAAGGGCATGTACCTCAGTTGCAGTTTGTCCCCGGCCCTGGTTGGGTCATGTAGGTGGCAGCTACTCAATGTGTCCTTTCATGTCGATGTTTCTCTCTCTCTCTCTCTCTCCCCCCCTCCCACTCTATCTGAACAAAATATCAAAAAGAAATGTCCTCGGGTGAGGATAAAAAAAACAAAGAATTCAGAAACAGCCTGGCTGGTATGGCTCAGTGGCTGAGCATTGACCCATGCACCAAGAGGTCGCCAGTTCAATTCCCGGTCAGGGCACATGCCCAGGTTGTGGGCCAAACCCCCAGTGGGGGCATGCAGGAGGTGACCAATCAATGTTCTCTCTCTCATCAATGTTTCTATCTATCACTCCCTCTCCTTTCCTCTCTCTCTAAAATCCATAAAAAATAAAAAATAATTCAGAAACAACTGTGGTATAACATTGCCTGTGTTCACACACAAGTTGCGGTCCCAAGAACTACTGTTTGGTGAATTAAATTAGAACTAGAAAAACTATAGGCCAGAGTAAAAACAGGCCTGGGCAGGAGGTGGTTTCACATATTAGGCTGTATGTCACATTAAACTGGAGGGAGATCAGAATTGCAAAAGTCCATGAGGAAGAGCTAACAGAATGAAGTTTTTAGCTTAGATGGAATATATCCTCAGGGCAAAATGAGAAGTGTCTTCAAATATTACAAGAGCCCTGGCTGGTTTGGCTCAGCAGTTGGAGCGTCGGCCTGCAGACCAGAGTGTCTCGGGTTCGGTTCCCGCTAGGGGCACGTATCAGAAAAAAAAAAAATTATTACAAGAAGCTAATCTCCATTGAGGGAGGGAAAACTATAAGGAGAGAGACTAGTTGCTATGTAGTTTCAGAGGCCAGAACTTAAACCAGAGGAAATAAAGTATTTATAGGAAGAAAGTTCTCAATTCAATGTAAAGAAGAACTTCCTAACAGTTAAGAAAGATACCGTCTCTGCTTTTAAGGAGCTTATAGATAAGTGGAGGGCACTGACACATAAACAAATGATGGTTTCTAGTGTACCTGCTATAATAGAAGCATTATATTTAAGGGAAAGACATATCACAGGGATGGAAAAGATTAATTTTATCTCTAGAGGTGAGAAAAGGATTCCTGGACATGTGACTAAACTAGCTTTTGAAAAATGAGTAAGAATTCACCAGTGAGCTGAGTGGTAGGCATTTTAGAGAGAGGGAGCCACATATGCAACATCATGGAAAGATAAAACAATATAGAGTCCAGGGAGTAAAATGTGCTGGGGACCAAGGCGGCAGAAGATGGGGTTGTTGGGTAAGGCAGAAGCCAAAATCTATAGGTGATGAAAAAAAGTGAACAAAAGTGAATGGTGGAGTGGTGATGACACAGTTCAATATGTGTTTTAAAAGAGCACTCTTGCCTGGCCAGTGTGGTTCAGTGGTTGAACATCAACCCATGCACCAAGAGGTTGCCAGTTCAATTCTGGGTCAGGGCACATACCCAGGTTGTGGGCCTGATCCCCAGTTGGCCAGTTGGGGGCATGTAGGAGGCAGCCACTCAATGTTCTCTCTCATTGATGTTTCTATCTCTCCCTCTCCCTTCCTCTCTCTAATATCAATAAAGGAAACAAAATTTTGTTTTAAAAAGAAAGAACACTCTCTGATCCTAGTGTTAGAGATGAACTGAGAGAAACGACATGGTGAGATTGGTTAGGAACTTTTGCAGATGAGCAGACAAAAGATGATGCAGGCTGGAACCAGGACAGATAGTGGAGATGTTACCATCCCCTACTTGGCTTTCACAATTCAAAGAACATCTTGTTACCATATATCTATACCACCCATATATGCATTTTTCAAAACCCTTACAAAATTCCTTAAAGAAAAAAATTCCTGCCCTGGCCGGTTTGGCTCAGCGGTTAGAGCGTCGACCTGTGGTCCAGAGAGACCCGGGTTCAGTTCCCGCTAAGGGCACGTACCTCGGTTGCAGTTTGTCCCCGGCCCTGGTTGGGTCATGCAAGTGGCAGTCACTCGATGTGTACCTTTCACATCGATGTTTCTCTATCTCTTCCTCTCTCTCCCTCCCACTCTATCTGAATGAAAAAATGTCCTCGGGTGAGGATAAAAAAAAAAAATTCCTTATTTGTGTTTGCTTATGATATAAAAACTAAGTAAATAGTTACCTACTGGGGAGAGAAGGTGGTGGTGGCAGAATCCAGGCAGATGATGAACAAGGACAGAAAGAGACTTTTCATTACGTACTTTTTTTTTTTTAATCCTTACCTGGTATTTTTAAAAATTAATTTTAGAGAGAGAAGGGGGAGGGGAAGAGAGAGAGGAAAAGGGGGTGGAGAGAGGGAAGGGGGGGGGGGACAGAGAAACATCAATCTGTTGCCTCTTGTACGCATCCTGACCAGGGATTGAACCTGCCACCTCTTGGTGTACAGGACAATGCTTCAGTCAACTGAGCCACCCGGCCAGGGCACTGTGTACCTTTTTATACTTTCTGGTATCTAAATTGTGTGAATATATTACCTTTTCAAAAACTTAAAATCAGAAAAACAAAACATTTCCATCTATCTAGGTAGATTTACCTGTGTGTGTTTCCACATTCTTTAGCACGGGGTTCTGTTTGCCTCGGGGAAAAGACATTACTTGAGGATCCTGCCTCCTTATAGCACATTTCTCCGGATCAACCCTTCTAGAAGACTTGTTGAGGACTGCCAAGTTCCCATTTTTACAGGCAGATTTTGCTGGCCGTTCATTAAGATTATCCTTTGGAATGGGTGGAATGGGAGCCATGTTGTTTCTAGGTCCTGAACTTGTGTGTCGTTGGCCCTCCTGTTTTGGTGGATTCCTGCCTGGACGTGGTCTTGCCCCCTCCACTTCCCAGGGAGGCCTTTTCTGCGAGTGTCTTCTCTGCTCGTTGCGTCTGGCCCCAGACCCATCCAGTACTCCTTTTCTAAAGGATGTATCTGAAGAGTCAGGGTAGATAACCCCCACAGGTTTGGTATTTTCAGGTCCAGTATCCTCAAGTTTGGGAGTCATTCTGTTACCCCACTCACATTTGAGCTTCCCCTTGACTTTTGGTCCTCTACCATAGCTATATACAAATTGGGTTGCTTTTTTGGGTTTTGCTCCCCTGGGATCTGCGCCAATAATTTCCTTTTCACTTTCAGCAGGGCTGTGCTCTCTGGGCTTTGTCCCACTCTCTGATCTGTCCACACTTTCTAAGCCAGATGCATCAGAAGTCTGGTCAGTTAGACTTTGTACTCTCTTGACTCTGATATGCTGCTTTTCACTCCTCAATTTCTGCCCAGGTTGATTCTGAAGGCTCTTAAGTGATTTATTAGAAGCAGAGGTTTGGAAAGAAGTATGTTGACTCTTAGGTTTACTTCCTGAAAGATGATAACTGTGTTGATGAACAGCAGAGATGTCATCATAAGGGACTTGCTTGGAAAGGTGACACGGAGGTGGTGAATTATAATTTCTTCTACCAATCCTATTAGAATCTAGTCTTCTTTGACTCCCACAATGTAGACCATAATTTTTTCTCTCCTGAGGAATGAACTCAGAAGCATCTGTATTGAATTTAAAAGTACCTAGGACATAAGAAACAGACATGCCAGTAAAGAAATCAGTCAACCGTGAAGCCAATAAGATGTAAGCTGTATTTAAAAGTTGTTTGCCTAAGGACTGTATAAAACAGGCTCTTAGTAAGACCTATGTTTCCAGTGAAGGTCATGGGTTCAAGGCGCTTGTGAAAGACTGATCATTGGTCCAGTAGCTTCCCCAATAGCCACTGCTGAGAGTTGCTAAGTAAAACTGCTCACCTGTATACTGTATTTATTTTATCAAAAAATTTAAGGTCAGCAAATAGTTCAGAGTTGAGACATCAGTCAGCAGGTTCTATGTGGTCTTTCAAAACTCTAATGTCACATTGTGTAACATCAAGTAAACAGGCTTAGGAATCAGCCAAAACCAGTTTCAAGTCTGGCCCTTCAACTTACACTTTAAGGTTAGGTATATCACTTGATTGCTTTTAGCCTGGTGTCCTCATCCATGACAAAAGATGACAATACTATTTCAAAGGGTAACTGTGAAATTTAAATATGATTTCATATAGATAGTACTTAGCATAGTGACTATATTAGGAATATATTTTGGGTTTTCCATACATATCCTCTATAATACAGTCCAGAATCCCAGAGTCTCAAAAATTAAGCATATGCCCCTTCAACTCACTCATTTATTCTCCCAAGATGCCTCTGTATAGTCAACTTAGTCCTTGATGCACAAAGACAAAATAATTTGCCTAAGGATACAAAACTAATTAGTAGCAAAGTCAGAACTACATGTAACATACAGAATATACTATGAATTTATAGGGCACTGGTTCTCAACCTTCCTAATTCCGTGACCCTTTAATACAGTTCCTCATGTTGTGGTGACCCCCAACCATAAAATTATTTTCGTTGCTACTTCATAACTGTAATTTTGCTACTGTTATGTCTTAGGCGACACCTATGAAAGGGTTGTTCCACCCCCAAAGGGGTCGCGACCCACAGGTTGAGAACTGCTGTTACAGGGCCTAAAAGATAGGGGTTTAAGTCCTGCCTATTACTTATTGTATCTTTATGCAAGTTACTTAATCCCTGTTTTCTTATATATAATGGAGATAGTGATAACATCAAAGAGTTGCTATGAAGAGTAAAGTAAGTTAGTAAGATGCATAAGGTGGTTAAAATGGTGTTTTACTATTGCTGTTAGGATTATAGACTATCTGAAACACACAGACCCAACCATAAATGGATACAGTTTAGAGCCTGGGGGTTTCAGGTTTAATAACGAGCCTGTTAGGTACTTTATTAGGTACTTAACATGTGCCAGGCACTACTTTAAGCACTTTGCATGTATTAGCTCATTTAATCCTCACATTCCTGATGAGAAAACTGAGACATAGAAAGAGTAAGTAACCTGCCCAAGGCTACAGGGGTATGTTAAAGGACAGAGTTCCACCCCAGGTTATATGGTTCTAGAGATCATGTTCTTTCACTATCACCACACTATACAGTCAGAGGTTGAGCAGCTAGTACCACAGAAACACACTAAAGAAGTGAATGAGATCTTAAGGGTCATAGGATAACCTCTCACTTGAGCCAGGATTTTTTCTGAAAGCTTTCACATAGGCAGAATTCTAGGAATGGGGTGGAGGGCCTTACAAAATGACAAGAGGATTAGACAAATTCAGAAAGTGGCAGAAAAGATGTTCTGGACACCTAACAGATAAGTTAAAGGTGGAAATGGATGGATTAGACCAAGTGGGTATTGCATAGTCCTTTCCTACTTAAAGAAGCAAGATTGGACGGGCAGTAAATGGCCTGGTAAAGGATGGGAAGAGGATGTTTCATGTTAAGCAATGAGGATTTTATTCAACTAGAGATTCTAGACAGGGCAGTCCCTAATCATATACAGCATATGTTCCACTGGACATGATGTAGTAGACAAAGCCCTCAGAAAGAGCCTTAAGAGATATGAGAAAGGGTAAAAGGACAACATGAATCAGGAAACTGGACCTGAGACACAAAGATCTGAAACACCCTCCCCCCCACACACACTATTTTAAGTAGCTGGAAGTTACGCAGTAAATGGGATGTCTAATACCAAGGCATTGCTATAGTACAAGTGGTACCCTAGATCCAAGATTACATGGCAGCATGGTAGGTGTCCAACAGGTGGGTGGAGCAGAGTAAACTCTAGATTATAAAGTCCAGAGACGCCTGGCCAGTGGAGCTCAGTGGTTGAGTGTTGACCCATGCTCTAGGAGATTGGGGGTTCCACTCCTGGTCAGGGCACATGCCCAGATTGTGGGCCAAATCCCCAGTGGGAGCCATGCAGGAGGTGGCCAATCAATGTTCTCTCGCATTGATATCCCCCCCCCCGCCCCTGCTTTCCGCTCTCTAAAACCAATAAACAACAAAAAAAATTTTTTTTAAATAAAGTCCAGAGACAAAGCTGGCATTGGAGTCTGCCCATGGGCAGGAAGATAGCCCCTGGGATTTAGATGCTGTTTGAGAACAGAGGGAGGCAAGAGAACCAAACCTTGAGTGGGGATGGACGTGTGGGTTAGAGATCATGCTGGAATAAGAACATGGAATAGAAACTAATGCAAAAGCAAACTCAGGCACACAAGAGGGAGTGCGGAGATATGTGGAGTATTGGACTTTGTCTCAGTAGATGGGGAAGGAGGTTGTAACATGGAGCACAACAGTGTTGGTCAAAACTATGGCTCACAAATAGTCCCATCCAATTTTTCAAACAATGAAAGGTATAGAAATGGGTCAGAAGTGAGCCTGAGGATGGGAAGATAAATGGATCCACTTTAGAGGAGATGGAAAAAGAATGGGTGGGAGAATAACAAAACACCAGCCTAAAAAGATTCAACTCACCAAGATGACTTAATACCTAAGTCATGATTGAGGTGCACAATTGCAGTGTGTTTTCCAACTTTTTAACTAAGATCCACAGTAATAAATACATTTCATCTGTCACCCCACATATAGTGTCTTCTTAGTACCCTAACAGCTGGCAGGTAGCACAACTAAGACTCAAATCAATGACTGTTTACAAATCTCATGCGGCAAATTGCTGCCCTTTTTTTTTTTTTTTCAGAAAGAGTGGGTCCTGAAACCAAATCAATGTAGTGGGTTGTGACAAGTATTTTTTCAAAAGTAAAATGTTCCTTTTCGGTCGCTGTCCAAAAGTTTGCAAAACAAACATCTAGGGTACACACGGAAATGGAAATGGATGTTATATTAACAGCCAAATGAGGCTATCTCTATACACAGAGGCAACTCTGGGAGAGAAAGTGAGCTAACAATTATGGAGCAGGAATAGGGCCGGAACCTTCACAGGAATTAATTACCCCAATTGACAGATGAAGAAAATGATTCAGTCACACTGCAGTCTAAGGCTGGAAACCACAGGTGTTCGGCGCGCGCCAGCGCTGCTGCACCTGGACGCACGAATACACCTTAAGCACAGCGCGCCAAGTCACTATGCAGCGATACCTCGCCAGTCACCTACGCCCGCTTGTCGGAGATCAGTGCAGCCGCTGTCCCGGGAGTACAGGGCACCCGCATCGACACGCTGGGCGTTAGGACAAACCGGTTGTCCTTGGAAACCCAGCTGCCGGGCTTCACGACCTAGTCGACGATGGTCGAGATCTCCGTAAGCACGACGCGCGTGGCTTGGCCCTTCTGAGCCACTATCCCTAACCCTAGTACGCGCCACTCTCGCGATATGAATGGCCGAAACCCTAGGACTCGTCACTGACCAAACTTCCACAACTAGAGAGGGTCCCACACCCACGCGGGCCCGAACAGTACCTGAGACAGGAGGCGCCTCCGCCATCCCGTGCGTGCCGCAACACCTAGAGCGAGCCCCGCAGTCCAGCGAGCACTGTCACCCGGTCACGTGCCCTAGACTTCCGGCGCCGAGAGAACACTCGCATCAGCACGCCCGGTGGACGGCCACCGAGTTTGCGCGGCGTGAATTACTGTATGGTGCGTGCGTGATGTCAGACAGTGGCGCCAGGCGCCGGGCGGAAGGAGGAGATAAGTGAGGATAGGTTGCAGGGAAAGCGGGTTTGGGGCGGGCGCTCCGGTATTTGCGTAATCATTGTTTCCGTTTTTAAGATTCACTGTTCTCACCTGCTACTATGTCCTTTTGCCCTGCCACCCAACCAATTACATGTGGTCTCCTGGAGTCCGGTTGGACATCATCTTCTTCCTAGAGTAATTCAGGCTTGGGGTTAAAACAACCAAGTAGTCAAAAGTCAATCTTGGGAAAAACTGTCTGCAAAACAAGGGGTAATATACAAAGAACTCTTACAAATCCGGTAGAAAACGATAAAGTACATGTTAGAAATAGTTAAAAACTTGAACAGGCAGATGCCAAAAAATACAGAGGGATACAACCTGAGGTGGGGAGTTGAGAAGCACTGATCATTTTTAAATATGAAATATACAAATTTAAATTAATGTGTGAAGATTGTTTTCTTGTTGCATTACTAAATATAACACAACATTAAAGTATGAAGCATCTACATTTGTAAAGTAATTCTCATTGGTCCAGGCTTCCACAAGAATGTGAAATAGCGTCATTCATTCACATACGTTTTAATGCATACTTTGTCTCAGGCATTGCTTTTTTTTTTGTATCCTCACCGGAGGACATTTTTGCATTTATCTTGAGATAGAGCAGGAGGGAGAGAGGGAGGAAGAGAGAGAGAGAAACATCGACGTGAGAGAGACACATCAACTTGTTGCTACCCACACGACTCCAACCGGATGGGGAAAAACCGCAACCGAGGTTCCCTTAACGGTAACTGAACCCAGGACTCTCTGGTCCGCAGGCCAAGGCTCTCACCATTGAACCAAACTGGCCAGGGCTCAGGCGTTGCTTTAAGTGCTGGAGGTAAATGGTGAAAAAGAGAAATATGATTCCTGTCCTCATGAAGTGCATTGTCTAGTAGGGGAGATAAAAACTAACTTATAGCCCTGGCCAGTTTGGCTCAGTGGTTGGAGCATCGGCTTGCGGACCAGAGAGTCCCAGGTTTGGTTCCCGGTAGGGGCACATACAAAGAAAAACTAATTTATATTTACAAGTTAATATTTGCAAAATCATTAAAATTATGTTGGCAGGGTAATGTGATAGAGACTTACTAAAATTTGCTTCAGAAAAATGTGGCCAGCCCTGGCCAGACAGCTCAGTCAGTCAGTCAGAGCATGGTCCCCATAGCCAAAGTTTGAGGTTTGATCTCCCATCAGGGCACGTACAAGAAGCAACCAATTAATGCATAAATAAGTGGAATTACAAAAATAGATGTTTCTCTTTCCCTCTCTAAAATCAGTAAATTAAATTAAAAAAGAAAAAGAAAAAGTGGCCAGGCTTCTTTCAGTAGAACAAAAGATGAGAAGGATCAAGCTATGTGAAGTTTCAGACAGGGAATAGCATATACAAAATCTATGAGGAAAGAAAGAGCTTGAAGTCTTCAAGGTATTGAAATATTTGCTGGAGAATAGTGAGCAAGAAGAATGACACAGTATGAAATTGAAGAGGTGAGTAAAGAGATCACACAAATCACCTGTAGGCTATGCTGAAAAATTTTATTCCGAGAGCAAAAGGAAGTTACTGAAAAGCTCTAAGCAAAGAAATGGTATCTGGTTGACTAAAGGATTTCTCTTGCTCCTAGGGGAAGAGTGAATTGTAGGGGAGCAAGAAAAGAAGTGGGCAGACCAGTTATATTTTTATATTATGCTAGTGCAGAATATGATGGTGGCCTTGACTAGAGTGAGTAAATGTGGAAAGAAGAGAACATATCTGAAGTATATTTGAGATAACCATTATACAGCTTCCCAGCTTTTTCTAAAACAACAGTTGTGATGTGCACTTATTGTTTGTGTTTCTGATTACTAATGAGTCTGACATTACTTAATGACCTTTTGTTTCCTCTTTTTAAATTGCTTACTTGGCCCTGGCTGGTTTGGCTTAGCGGTTAGAGCATCGGCCTGCAGACCAGAGAGACCCGGGTTTGGTTCCCGCTAAGGGCACGTACCTCGGTTGCAGTTTGTCCCTGACCTTGGTTAGGGTTGTGTGGGTGGCAACCAGTTGATGTCTCTCTCTCACACTAATGTTTCTCTCTTTCTCTTCCTCCCTCTCTCCTTCCTGCTCTATCTGAAGATGAATGCAAAAATGTCCTTGGGTGAGGATTTAAATAAATAAATAAATAAATAAATTATAAATGGCTTATTCATATCCATTTCCCGTTTTCCTATTGGGCTTACTCTTATTTTTCTTGCTGATGGTTTCTTGTATATTACAGATATCAATTCCTTGTTAGTTTTAGACATTTCAGTTTTCATCTTCCATTGTCTATTAAGTTTGTCCTTTTTTGAACATAAATCCTTAATTTTGACAGATCAGTTTATCAAACAAACCTTGTTGCTATCTTTAGAAATTACCAGATCTCAGTCTGGGTCCATTCAGGAGAGAGGAACCACACGGTAATTTGAATAAGGGAGATTTTTTTTTTAATAGTTTTTTTTTTTAATTTTATTTTTTTGTGGTACGTGCCCCTAGTGGGAACCGAACCTGGGACTCTCTGGTCCGCAGGCCGATGCTCAACTACTGAGCCAAACTGGCTGGGGCGAGATTTTATTTATTTAAAGACGAGGCCTGTCAAGCCAAAAAGGCTACAAACTCTGATTCCAATTAAATGACATTCTAGAAAAGGCAAAATGATGGAGACAGTAAAAGGATCAGTGGTCGCCAGGGCTAAGGAGGAGGGAAGGATGAATAGGCAGTGCACAGAAAATTTTTAGGACAGTGAAACTATTCTGTATGGCACTACAATGGTAGGTACATTGTCAAAACCCATAGGATGTATACCGCCAAAAATAAACTACAAACTTTGAGTGATAATGATATATCAACATAGGTTCATGGATTGTAACAAATGTACTATTCTGGTGTAGAATGTCTATAGTTGTGGGGGCAGGAGGGGAGGAGGTTGTGCATGTGTGGGGATAGAGAGTGTATAGGAACTCTGTATTTTATGCCCAATTCCAGTGTGAATCTAAAACTACTCAAAAAAGTAAAGCTTATTAATTTAAAAAATAAATCTCAAATCAATAGCCTAACCCTCTACTAGAAAAATAAGAGCAAATTAAACCAAAACAAGTAGAAGGAAATAAAGGCTAAAGCAGAAATGAATGGAATTAAGAAATAAAAAGAATAATAAAGAAAAATCAACAAAACAAAGTTGGTTCATTAAACGAAAACAAAACTGACCAACTTTTAGCTAGACTGACCAAGAAAAAAAAAAGGGAAAACTCAAATCGCTAAAATTATGAATGAAAAAAGAAACACTACCTACCTTATAGAAATAAGAAAGATCATAAGGGCCCTGGCCATTTTGGCTCAGAGGTTAGAGCGTCGGCCTGCTGTCCAGAGAGATCCGGGTTTGGTTCCCGGTAAGAGTACGTACCTCAGTTCGGTAAGGGCACATACCTCAGTTGCAGTTTGTCTCCAGTCCTGGTTGGGTCGTGTGGGTGACAGCCACTTGATGTGTCCCTTTCACATTGATGTTTCCTTCTCTCTCTCTCTCTCTCTCTCTTCCTCCCACTCTATCTGAACAAAAAATGGAAAATGTCCTTGGGTGAGGATTAAAAAAAAAGATCCTAAAGGAATACCATGAACAACTGTATGCTAACAAATTAGATCACCTACATGAAATGGATATATTTCTAGAAATACACAAGCCAAAATGGACTCAAGAATAAATAAAATCTGCCCTGGCCAGTTTGGCTCAGCAGTTAGAGCACTGGCCTGCAGTCCAGAGAGACCCGGGTTCGGTTCCCACTAAGGGCATGTACCTTGGTTGCAGTTTGTCTCCAGCCCTGGTTGGATCGTGCGGGTGGCAGCCACTCTATGTGTCCCTTTCATGTCGATGTTTCTCTCTCTCTCTCTTCCTCTCTCTCCCTCCCACTCTATCTGAACAAAAAATAGAAAAATGTCTTTGGGCGAGGAATAAAAAAAAAAAAGGATAAATAAAATCTGAATAGAAATAACAAGTGAAAAGATTGAATTAGTAGTAAAAATCTTCCTAGAAAGCCCAGGTCCAGCTGGCTGCCTGGTGAATTCTACCAAATATTCAAAGAATTGACATCAATCCTTCACAAACTCTTCCAAAAAACAGAGGGAATACTTCCCAAATCATTCTCTGGATGAAGTCTGCCTTGGGGTAATCATTGCTTGTATCTTCATTGCAGACATTGATGGCAACATCCCAAACTATTTGTCCATGAAAACAGATTACAGACTGGTTAGTCACCCTAAGGCAGGAGTACACAACTTCTTACACGTAAGAACTACCTGGGGAGCCCTAGTTGGGTAGCTCAACTAGTTAAGAGCATAGTCCCAATAAGCCAAGGTTGTGGTTCAGGGCACACACAAAAGCAACCAATGAATGCATAAATAAGTGGAACAACAAATCAATGTTCTCCCCCTCCCCCCCCCTGCTCCTCCCCTTCCCCTTTCTCTCTCCAAATATTGAAAAAAAAAAAGAACTACCTGGGAGCATTGAAAAATCCAAGTGTTGCCTGGCCGGTTTAGCTCAGCGGTTAGAAACTAGAAGTGATTATTAGAGCATAAAATTGAAAACTGGGACATGGCATGGAGAGAGGCTGAAGAGAAATTTTTCAGGACTCTTACTAGCAAGTAACAGGAACCTAACTCCAACTAGTTTAAGCAAAAAAAGGGGGTTTATTGGCAGAATTCTCAGGTAGCTCACAGAATTAAAGGAAGAGTTGTAGAGACTTGGAGCACTGTGGGAATATCAAGGATCAGAAGTCAGGGCTAAATGCCATGAGGATTCTTTCATTCTGCCTCTTGTGTTGGCTCCTCTCTGGTCTCAATATCTCAGGGTTCTTATATTGACAGTTTAAAAAAAAAAAAAAAAAAGCATTTCCCCTATTTCCACTTAGAAAATTTGATTGATAGACTTCAATGTGCACAGCATAGTCACAAGCCTACTCCCATTGCTCAGAAGAGTAAGGGTAGGACTACTCTAATTGGTATTTTTCCAATAATCACACTTAGAATGGGGGAGTCACCAGTTCTCTAAAAGAGAATTCTGTTCTGAAAGGATTAAGCAATAAACCATTAATGAGAGGCAGGGGATAAGTCATAAGCAGCTTTTATGCCCTACTGGAATAACATGGTCAGATGTGTATTTTAGAAAGGTAAGTATAGCTGTATGTAATGAATGGACTCAAGTAGTGAAATCATGCAAGAAAAGAGCAAATAATTTATTCCAAAAGATTTATGTGAATGATATCTAGGCCTAGGAGAGGAGGGGTTGGATTTGAGAAACACTAAGGGGTTAAAAACAGGGTTTAAGGATTAAGACAACTTGTCTGGCACATGTGGCTCAGTGGTTGAGCGTCCACCCATGCACCAAGAGGTTGCCGGTTCGATTCCTGGTCAGGACACATGCCCAGGTTGTGGGCCAAATCCCCAGTGGGGTGCATGCAGGAGGTGGCCAATTGATGTTTTCTCTCATTGATGTTTTTTTCTCTCTCTCCCCCTCTCCCTTCCTCTCTAAAATCAATAAAGAAAAGAACATTTTTTAAAAGAAAAGGATTGGACAACTCAAGAGTTTTCTGTTTTGAATAGTGAAGGACAATGATTTCATTAACTGAGAGGGGGTTGGGAGAGGGAGGAGAAACCTGAGGAGATTCAGGTCTGAGGGAAAGGTAATGATTGTCTTGGCAATTTGAATGTGAAGTGTTTGTGAGCTTCTGAAACATTCAAATAATTGTTAGGCAAACAGCTGGATATAATCACTAGGATTCTGAAATTCAGGGGCAAGATCAGGGATAGGCCTGCCGCTTTGTGCCCAGCTTATAAAAGTAGCCAAGCAGAGCCAACCCTGAGCCAGTTCAGAGGATCTTCCTTTCCTGTGTGCCTCCCTTCTGCTCGAGCATAAGCTTAATAAAATCTGTATAGAGTCCAGCGGGTGTGGCTCAGTGATTGAGTGTCGACCCATGCACCAAGAGGTCACCAGTTTGATTCCGGGTCAGGATACATGCTCATGTTGTGGGCCCGATCCCCACTGGGGGGCAGGCAGGGGGCAGCCAATTGATGTTCCCTCTCACTGATGTTTCTATCCCTCTCCCTCTCACTTCCTGTCTCTCTAAAAATCAATAAAGAAAAAATATTTTAAAAAGGAAGAAATTTTTTTAAAATCTGTACAGAAATTTCTCTGAGGTTTCCCCTAGATTTCTATCTTGGGGAACCCAAGAAGCCCAATGCCAGTAACAAGGTCTAGCATTAAAAAGGTCTAGCTGGAGGACTGTCACCCATTAAAACTGGCAATATATATGGTTCACTGGTGACACTGGCAACATAAAAATAAAGCAGAAATTGCCCTGGCTGGTGTGGCTCACTTAGTTGAGCATCATCCCTTGCACCAAAAAGTTGCCAGTTTGGCCCTGGCCAGTTTGGCTCAGCAGTTAGAGAGTCGGCCCTCTGACCGAAAGGAGAAGCACATACCTGGGTTGCAGGTTTGATCCTTGGCCCCAAAGTCTTGCGGGAGGCAACCAATTGATGTGTGTGTCTCTCTCCTTTCCTCCCTCCCTTCCACTCTATCTAAAAATCAATGGAAAAATATCCTTAGGTGAGAATTAACAATAACAAAAAAGGTCACCAGTTTAATTCCAGGTCAGGGCACATGCCTTAGTTGTGGGCTCTATGCCTAGTAGGGGTATGCAGAAGGAAGCCAATTGATGTTTCTCTCCCTTCCTCTCCCTGTAAAACCAACACACACACACACACACACACACACACACACACACACATTTTAATGTTTTTATTGATTTTTTAGAGAGATGAAGAGGGAGAGAGATAGAAACATTGATGAGAGAGAAACATTGATCAGCTGCCTTCTGCACACCCCACACCAGGGATCGAGCCTGAAACCCAGGCATGTGCCCTGACCGGGAATTAAACCAGCGACCTCTTGGTGCATGAACTGATACTCAACCACTGAGCCACACTGGTCTGATGACAAAAACATATTTTTTTAAAAATTACTATTTCTTTTTGTTATTGTTAATCCTCAGTGGAGAGTAATTTTTCCATTGATTTTTAGAGAGAGTGGAAGGGAGGGGGGAGATGGAAAGAGAGAAACATTGATATGAGACACATTGATTGGTTGCCTCCTGCTCGCCCCCACTCCTACCAGGGCTGCGCAACCTAGGTGTGTGCCCTTGACCAGAGTCAAACTGGTGACTACCTGGTGGGTAGGCTGACGCTCTAACCATTAACCAATGCTGGCTAGGGCAAAAAAATTACTACTTCTCAAAAAATGAAATAAAGCAGGAATATGCCCTGGCCAGTTTGGCTCAGCAGTTAAAGCGTCAGCCCACAGACCAGAGGGTCTCGGGTTCAATTCTGGCCAAGGGCACATACCTCAGTTGTGGTTCGGACCCTGGCCCTGGTCAGGGTTGTATCCTCAGGTGAAGAGTTAATTAATTAATTAAATAAATAGATAGATAAATAAATAAAGCAGGAATGTTTGCTGGCAGAGAAGCCTAAAGTATTAAAGTTAATCTGGATGTTAGATTGTTTTTAGGTAATGGTGGGACGATTTTTTTTATTTTTTTATCCTCACCCGAGGACATTTTTTTTTTTCCATTTTTTGTTCAGGTAGAGTGGGAGGGAGAGAGAGGAACAGAGAGAGAGAGAGAAACATCGACGTGAAAGGAACACATCGAGTGGCTGCCACCCGCATGACCGACCAGGGCCGGGGACAAACTGCAACCGAGGAGGTACGTGCCGAGTGGGAGGGAGAGAGAGGAACAGAGAGAGAGAGAAACATCGATGTGAAAGGAACACATCGAGTGGCTGCCACCCGCACGACCGACCAGGGCCGGGGACAAACTGCAACCAAGGTATGCACCCTTAGCGGGAACCGAACCTGGGTCTCTCTGGACTGCAGGCCAGTGCTCTAACCGCTGAGCCAAACCGGCCAGGGCAGGGACGATTTTTTTTAAAGTATACTTTCATTGATTTTTTTAGAGAAGAAGGGAGAGATAGAAACATCCATGTGAGAGTGATACATCGATTGGTTGCCTCCTGCATCTCCCCCACCGGGGATTGAGCCTACATCTGGAGCATGTGCCCTGACCAGGAATTGAACCGGGGCCTCTCAGTCCATAGGATAATGCTCAATCCACTGAGCCACACCAGCTGGGCAATGGTGGGACATTTAATTGGGAATGCCCAGAACATTAAATAATAAAAAGGTCTAGACTATTGAGTTACTTTGAGTCATTAGTGCATAGGTAACAGTTAAAATCATGGTTGTAAGATATCTCAAGGAGAGTATAAAGGTGAGAAGTCCAAAACTGGAACTATAATAGAAGAAATATTTAAAGGGCCAAGTGAAAACTTGTAGGAAAGTCAAGGAAGGTTTTAAGAAGGTAATGATGAATAATAGTATGTTCGTTACCACTGGAAGGCTTCTTGGGAGAGTGAGTTTAGTGGGGGTGGGAGAGGATTATATCCCACCTATAACTAGACAGTGAAGTTTTGAAGAGAGGAACTGTGGTTGTTTTCGATACCCCCAGGGTTGGTATAGAGACTCTACAGAGTTGGTATTCAATAGATATTTATTGGAGTGACCTGCTGACACATGAAAGGCTGGTACATGTGGCATTGTGAGGTACCCAGTGAGGTGGAGGAAGGAATGCTGTTAGTGAGAGGCTGAGTGAGAAGAGGATGGGTCATTAAAGGCCCTGAAATGAGGCAGTAACGTGGGCTTGCTGTCGCACTCCCAAGAGAAGATGCCCTTGTTTTTCTACTGTTAATAATCCCTCATATGAAAATAGCATGTTGCAATTAACAAAGTACTTATGACAATTACCTCAATTATTTCTCATAAGAGCCTTGTGAGGTAAGCACAATTTTACTAATAAGGAAATAGAAGTGAGGAGGCTAACTTAGTAGTTATTAGATGGCAGACCCAGGGCCCAAGCCTGGATTGTTCCTCGCTCTTTCCTCTATACCACAATGCCACTGGGTAAATTCAATTTCTGTAGTGGAGTTTTTAGGCTGAATTGATATTAAAAGTACATTAGATTTGGTTTCTGCAGTGGATGTTTTAAGCAGAAGTGCTATTATTAAAGTTATATCCTTTTGAAAAATATTTATTGAATATAAATAAATGTCTTATACATTAAATATCAAGAAATATTCATTATTGATTACAAGTCAGGCTGTAATACTGAGGGAACCATAGAATCAAAATATCCACTCATAACATAGTAATAATTCCATTCCACTATTGGACACAGTAATGATTTACTCACAAGACACAAGACACAACAAAACTCATCAAAAAAGGCCATCACTTTAACCAACCTATAATACCACTATAGAAAATGATTTTGAATCATAATATGAACAGTCCCAATAATCCCATCTGCCTTACCAATTTATCAGATCGATTTGAGATTGTGGAGTTATACTATCATAAAATCTAAAGAGTCTAATTTCCTTGGTTTTATTTCAAATTGTTACTGAGAAATGAAATCATACATAGTCACTGATACTTTTAAGTAAGTCAGTCTTTTTAAAAGGGAAAAGGAATAAAAATCTAGTACAAAGAAAGCATTCCCTAAATGTGAGTTTCTTAACGGAAAAAAATAGCAATGTAATTAACTTTTCCTTCAAAGAAAGGAGAAAAATCATAATCTGTTATGGCAAATTTGGAAAGATAAATATTTCCTAGTCCCAGAATATGTGTTTATTTTACATGATATACTTAAATGGTAAGTCTATGAAGTCTATAAGTCTATGAAGCAGGGATCTGTGGCAATCCAAATTCATCCACCAGAACTCCATCCTGTAAAAAGGGAACAATGTTTAGTGCCACTATTTTTGTTTTTAATTTTTTTATTAAATTTATTGGGGTGACATTGGTTAATAGAATTGTATAGGTTTCAATATAATACAAGATCTGTATACTGCACTTGTGTGTCCACCATCCAAGGTCAAACCATCTTCTGTCACTGTATATTAGGCTCCCTCCACCCCCAACCACCTCCCTATCCCTTTCCCTCTGGTAATCACCACACTGCTGTCTGTGTCCACATGTTTCAGTTTTATATCCCACACATGAGTGAAATCATATGGTTCTTACTTTTTCTGACTGACTTATTTCACTTAGCACAATATTCTCATAGTGCCATATTTTTCAATTGATAAAAAAATGATTACAAGTATTTAGTAGTTAAAACTCATCTCCAAGTGTTTAATCAATGAAAATAAAAATTCCACTCAGAAAATGAGAATGATTTTTTTTTGTTCAGCTAGAGTGGGAGGGAGAGAGAGGAAGAGAGAAACATCCACGTGAAAGAGACACATCAAGTGGTTGCCACCCGCACAATCAACCAGGGCCAGGAACAAATTGCAACCGAAGCACGTGTCCTTAGCGGACACTGAACCCGGGTCTCTCTGGACCGCAGGCCGACACTCTAACGGCTGAGCCAAACTGGCCAGGGCGATTTTTTTTTTTTTTATGAAAGGTAAAGAATGAAGTGATGAACCTGGAAAAGAACTGGAAGAGATCAAAAGGGGTTATCTTTGCAGAGTAAAGGAAGAGTAAGAGAGAAAGAACTTAAGTGTAAATCCAGAAGGGGAAAATGGGTCTGGGAGGGTCCAGGAGGAAAGGCCAAGGAGTTAATCCTTGCCTACAGATTCCCATTTTCACTTTGATCCCTAAATCGAACACTGAACTTTTATAGCCTCCCAAGTCCTTGAAGGAGCAGTGCCCTAGATCAGGCAGCTACTGCCATATCATGCTGTTCTTCAAACTTACAGGCAGTAATATCACTATCAGTGAAGAAACTAATATCCTGCCCTGGCTGGTTTGGCCCAGCGGTTGCAGGGTCACAGGCTTGATTCCTGGTCAAGGGCACGTACCTGGATTGCAGGTCTGATCCTGGCCTAGGCAACCAATTGATGTGTCTCCTTTACATGGATGTTTCTCTCTCTCTCTCCCGCCCCCTCCCTCCCATCAACTCTATCTAAAACTCAATGGAAAAATATCCTCGGGTGAGGATTAATGAAAAACAAACACACAAACAAAAAAACAACCATATCCCAACAGCACTTTAACTTAGAAACCTGTGACTTGGGCATGTGCCCTGACCAGGAATCAAACTGGTGACCTCTTGGTCACCTGGTGACCTGAGCCACAGCAGCCAGGCATGTTCCACTTATTTATGCATTCATTGGTTGATTCTTGTGTGTGCTCTGACCAGGAATTGAACCTGCAACCTTGGCATATCAGAACAATGTTCTAATCAACTTCGCTACCTGGCCAGGTCTTGTTGCCCAAATTTTATAGGTAGAAAAATATAGATGAGATTGAGAGAGAAGACACAAATTGCTAATTTGCTATAGTCACACGGTGAATAAAGGCAGAGGTCAGACTGGCTCCCACTCAAGGATTCTGTCAGTTATATTAGGCATACTCAATGTACACGCGGGAGTTAAGGCAAACACCAGGACTGTAAATGTCCAGTGGCAACAAAAAAAATCACATACTACACCGAGAACTAAGATGAAGTAAACAGGATTTTATATGCAGCAAATTTTTATCTGTTTACAATAATGATAACCATGTTGCTTGGGACAGGTCTTTAAGTTCACAAAGCCATTTTATATACAAGATCTAATCTGATCTACACAACAACGTGAGACTGTAGCTGCAAGGAACAGAGTTCAAAACAGCTAAGTGATTTGCTTAAATCTTACAGTCAGTGGTAGAGACTTAAATCCAGGTGTCCTGCTTCTTTTACCATATTGAATTAGAATCTTTCTACGTTAAGTTTTACTTTTATTGTATTTTTTGTTAATCCTCACCTGAGGATATTTTTCCATTGATTTTTAGAGTGGTGGGAGGGAGGGAGGGAGAGAGAGAGAGAGAGAGAGAGAGAGAAAGAGAGAGAGAGAGAGAGAGAGAAAGGGGGGGGGGAGATAGAAACAGTAAAAAAAAAAAAAAGATAAGAAAAAGCCCTGGCCAGTTTGACTCAGCGGTTGGAGCGTTGGCCTGTGGACCAGAGAGTCCCAGTTCGGTTCCCAGTAGGGGCACATACCAAAAAAAAGAGAGAGAAACAGTGATGTGAGAGAGACATATCTATTGGTTGCCTCCCACATGACCCTGACTGGGGCCAGGGAAGGAATCTGCAACCCAGGTATATGCCCTTGACCAGGAACAAATCCTGAGACTCTTCGATCCACGGGCTGATGTTCTAACCACTGACCCAAACCAGCCAGAGCTACATTAAATTTTATATTTAAATTAGTAATCCTGCCCTGGCCGATTTTGCTCAGTGGTTAGAGCATCAGCCCGTGGATCAAAGAGTTGCAGGTTTGGTTCTGGTCATGGGCACGTGCCTTGGTTGCGGTTTGTCCCCAGCCAGCTGGGGTTCGTGTGGGAGGCAACCAGTCAATGTGTCTCTCTCACATCATTATTTCTCTCTCTCTCCCCCTCCCTCCTATTCTATCTAAAGATAAATATAGAAATATCCTTGGGCCCTGGCTGGTTTGGCTCAGCGGTTAGAGAGTTGGCCTGCGGTCCAGAGAGACCCGGGTTCGGTTCCTGCTAAGGGCATGTACCTTGGTTGCAGTTTGTCCCTGGCCCTGGTTGGGTCGTGTGGGTGGCAGCCACTCGATGTGTACCTTTCACATCAGTGTTTCTCTCTCTCTCTCTTCCTCTCTCTCCCTCCCACTCTATCTGAACAAAAAATGTCCTCAGGTGAGGTTAAAAAAAAAAAAAAAATCCTTGGGTGCCCTGGCCAGTTTGGCTCAGCAGATAGAGCGTTGGCCAGTGGAACGATGAGTCGCAGGTTCGATTCTGATCAAGAGCACTCACCTCTGTTGCGATTCGTCCCTGGACCTGGTTGGGGTCGTGTGGGAGGCGCCCACTGGATGTGTCCCTTTCACATGGATATTTCTCTCCCTCTCTCTCTCCTTCTTTCTCCCTCCCACTCTATCTGAATAAAGGTGAAAAAATGTCCTCTGGTGAGGATAAAAAATAATATATATCCTTAGGTGAGGATTAAAAAAATAATAATAAAAAATAAAAATTAGTAATCCCTAGTTTAAAAATATTCACCCTCAAATAACCAATGTGCTGGAGAGTAGAACTTTCTTTTTACACTGCTGCCTAGCACGGTTCATGCATGTGTTGCTGATGCTTTTCCAGGTAATGTCTAAAACCTATAAATGGCACTCAGTGCAAGTTCACAACAAGGGTAATTTGTAATATTATACACATTGTCATTATAGAAAAACATTCCTGGGTCTCTGTGACACTATTTACACAGCCTGACCATAACCCAACGTAGAAAATTGGGCTTTCAAGGATACCCAAAATAATGATTGAGAAGTCTTTTCTTGTTCTAACTTAGGAGTACCTTTTAGATTCTCAGACTGGTGATTAAGCATAAACCTTTATAATTTGCATAGAAAATATAAACAGAAAAAGCTTTCACCTTATTCTTTGTGTCAGTGGGAACACCTTCTGGAATTGCAGGTGCAGATGCTGCTTCATCCAAGTAAGAACTATCTTCATCAGCCAGAAGCTCATCACCCAGTGCATCCAACTCTGAAATGGAAATAGTCAACATTTCAAAAGCATGTAATCAAGAAAACTGGCAGCTCATGTTAAGAAAGCCAAATTATTTGCCCTGGCCTGTGGCTCAGCAGTTAGAGTCAGCCCGCGAACCAATGAGTCACGGGTTCGATTCCTGTCAAGGGCATGTACCTCGGTTGCAATTCATCCCCAACCTTGGCTGGGGTTGTGCAGGAGGCAGCCAGTCAATGTGTCCCTTTCACATCGACATTTCTCTTTCTCTTTCTCTCTCTCTCTCCCCCTCGCCCCTCCCCCTCCCTTCCACTCTATCTGAACAAAAGTGAAAAATGTCCTCAGGTGAGGAAAAAAAAAAGAAAAGAAAGCCCTATTATTTATAAGATGAATATTTAAAAACAAAGGCAGCCCTGGCTGGTGTGGCTCAGTTGGGTTGAGCATTGTCCCATGCACCAAAAGGTTGCCGATTCAATTCTGGGTCAGGATATATGCCCAAATTGCAGGTTCAATCCCTGGTTGGGGTGTATATAGGATGCAACTGATTGATTCTCTTACACTGATGTCTCTCTCTCTCTAAAAAGATTGATAAAACCGTATTTAAAAAAATAAAATAAAAACAAAGGGGAAGGGATTATTAATTTCCATTTTCAAAATAAACGATTACCATTTTAAGAAATTATTAAAGGCCTTAGCCGGTTTGGTTCAGTGATTAGAGCGTTGGCCTGCAGAACAAAGGGTCTCGGTTTCGATTCCCAGTCAAGGGCATGTTACCTGGGTTGCAGGTTGGATCCCCAGCCCTTGTCAGGGCACATGTGAGAGGCAACCAATTGATGTTTCTCTTTTTCTCTCTCCCTCCCTCCCACTCTATATAAAAATCAATAGAAAATATCCTCAGGTGAGGAGTAAAAAAAAAAAAAAAAGGAACTGATGGGGTAAAGGCTATGAAAAAACAAAATAAAAATAAAACAAACAATCTGGCTGGTTGAGTGACGACCCATGCACCAAGAGGGTGCTAGTTCGATTCCCAGTCAGGGCACATGCCAAAATGTGGGCCAAATCCCCAGTGGGGGGCATGCAGGAGGTGGCCAATCGATGTTCTCTCTCATCGATATTTCTATCTCTCTCTCCGTCTCCCTTCCCCTCTCTTTAAAAAAAAAAATCAATAAAGAAAAAAAAATAAATAAATAAAACAAAACGAACATTCCCTATGGGTTTATAAGGCCCCCAGCCTTCATGAGAGGACTCTATAGTTATCAGCCAATTCAAATAAGAAAATCCTGATTATAACAAATGTAAAAAAATCTCTCTCATTTATTGATGAACTTTAAAGAAGACAACCCAAATAGAAGAAATTGCTATATACTGAGTGATCATTACATGAATCAGGCTTTTAAAAAAAGTCTATGGATTCGAGAGTGACCAGGAGGAATGACAATAGCAGGCAGAGACTCATTAGGGGAAACTCTAGATGGGAATTAAGAAAATAAAGAAATTAATAGGGGGAGAGTTGTTCTAGGCAAAAGCAGAACATGGAGAGAGAGGAGAGGGAGGGAGGGAAAAAGGGAAAGACGGAAAGATGGAGGGAGTGAGGAAGGGAGGGAGGGAGGGAGGGGGAGAGAGGGGGAAAGAAGGAGGGAGGAAAGGGGAGAGAGAGAGAGAGAGAGAGAGAGAGAGAGAGGCAGCAGTAATGTTATAGAAAATGCAGTGTAGGATGGTTCTGCCATCTACCCAGGTACTCATGCTAGAAATTGGCAGACATCCCTAATACTTCCCTCTCCCTCCATATCCAATCAATTATTAAGTCTTGGCCGTTCAACTTCCTAAAATTTCTTCAATCTGTTCACTTCTCTGTTTCTGCTATACAACCTTAGTCTCAAACACCAGCATCTCTTAAAGATTATAGCAATATTTTTTTTTGTTGGTTTTTTTTATCCTCACCCGAGGACATTTTTCCATTTTTTGTTCAGATAGAGTAGGAGGGAAAGAGAGAGAAACATTGACGTGAAAGGGTCACATCGAGTGGCTGCCTCCTGTACAACCCAACCAGGGCCAGGGACAAATTGCAACCAAGGTACATGCCCTCAGCGGAACTGAACCCGGGTCTCTCTGGACCACAGTTCCAATGCTCTAACTGCTGAGCAAAACCAGCCAGGGCATATAGCAATTTTTTTTTTCTTTATTGATTTGAGAGAGAGGAAGGGAGAGGGAGAGAGATAGAAACATCGATGAGAGAGAACTGGCTGCCTCCTGCATGCCCCCCACCAGGGATCTGGCCCACAACCTGGGCATTTGCCCTGACTGGGAGCTGAACTGGCAACCTCTCGGTGCATGGGTTGACACTCAACCACTGAGCCACACCAACCGGGCTATAGCAATCGTTTTTGTAAGAATATGTTTCTATTGATTTTAGAAGGAGAGGGAGGGAGAGAGAGAGAGAGAGAGAGAGAGACATTGAGGTGAAATCGATGGGCTGCCTCCTGCACTTCACCTACTGGGGATGGAGTCCACAATCCAGACATGTGCCCTGACCAGGAATGGAACCTGTGACCTTTTGGTGCATGGGACGACGCTCAACCAACTGAAACACACTGGCCAGGGCACAGCAATGGTTTTTAAATGACTTTCCCTGAGGCCACCCAACGACACTTCCCTTTTTTTCCTACTAACTGCTACTCATACTTCAGTTCCCATGCCTGTTCCCCACTCCCAAATACATTAGATTCCCCAGCTATGTGTTTCATGGTACAGTGGGCCCTCATTTATCGCAGTTAATCAGTTCCAGACTCTACCGCGATAAATGAATTTCCACAAAGTAGGATTCTTTATTTATATACAGTTGTCCCCTGCCACTTCACGCTTTGACTTTCGCGGATTCACTTTATCAGTTTTTTCAAATACTATACTATATACTATACTTGAAAAAACCACAACAGAATGAAGACGCGAAAGTCGAAGCACAAAGTGGCGAGGGACGACTGTACCCCATACTTCTCCTATCATTTGTGCTCTTGTAATTAACTACTTGAAAGAAGCAGATTCTTACCCCTAGCTCAAGAAACTTTATGAATGCAGGGGTCATACTTGTTTTCTCCAATGCTGAATGCCCAACACCTAACAGCGTCTGGCATATAGTAGATGCACAATAAGTATTTGCCAACTACTGTTTCTTGATCTGCTTTGCTATTCTCAGGGAGAGGAGTCCAAGTAGCAACATAGGGAGAACAAAATCACAAGGAAAACAGCCAAGGAAAGGCAATGTTTAGATACCAAGCACTGGGTCAGCAGAGGCCTTTGCGTGGACCTCCCTTCAGAGCTTGTCCATCCCAGAGTTGTTGGTGGAGTATGCAAGTCCAATGTGGCTTCCTCACAAGCTCTCTTCCCAAAGACTATTCCATAAACTGTATCTCAAGGAACTGTCACAGGAATTTTCTCTAACATTTGGGAAAAGGTTTTAGTCAGCTGCTCCTTTCAGACTCTGAAGCTACATTTACAGTTTTCCCCATAACTTACCTGCTTCTAGGTCATCTTCATCTAACTCTGGGGTGCCATAACTACGACTCAGTGCTTCTTGGATTTCGTTTGCGTCTTCCATCATATCTTCTAGCTGGTCTTGTAAATCCTATAGGAATATATGACGAGATTTTTATTCATTTCTTACCATTTTTCTCTACCTCTTTTTAAAATTTTTATTTATTTTTTTCTTGATTTTTTTTAGACAGAGAGCAACATCGATTGGCTGCCTCCTACACACCCTCTACTGGGTACCAAGCCTGAAACCCAGGCATATGCTCTGACTAGGAATCAAACTAGGACCTCTCAGTCCATGGGATAACATTCAATCCACTGAGCCACACTGGCTGGGCTTTTTCTACCTCTTGCCCTATCTGCTCCTCTTATTCTTAGAAAGGAGTAATTTTTAAAAAGATGGGTGTACAAAAATGCAGAGTACAGAACAAGTTCTCCACAACTGTTAGTTACCTCTTTTTTTTTTTTTTCAATCCTCACTCAAGGATACTTTTCCATTGTTTTTTATATACAGTGAGAGGGAGGAAGGAAGAGAGAGAGAAACATCGATGTGAGAGAGACACACTGACTGGCTGCCTCCCACACGACCCTGACCAGGGCCAGGAATGAACCACAACCAAGGCACATGCTCTTGACTGGAATTGAACCCATGACTCATTGGTCCGAGGGCCGATGCTCCAACCTCTGAGCCAAACTGGCCAGGGTGCAACATTACTACTTTACAACAGAGAAAACAGACTCAAAAATCACTGAGTTGGAATAGGAAACTGGGTGCTTATTTATTGGTGCTTATTACATGCCAGGCATTGTGCATGTAGATACACCAGTTCATTTATTTCATCTTCATAATAACCATATGTGGTATTGGGAGTCTTGCATTAACAAGGAAAGTGAGACCTGTGGTACCCTTTCCCAAAGTTACTTATTAGTAAATGGCAGGCCCAAGACTCAATTCTTCTTCTGTACCCTTCCCATCACATACACATTCATTTGGATTCTTTTAGAAACTAGTGTATTCTTACAGAAAACAGAATACATCTCACCTCGATCTGGTCAATTTTCACTTGCTTGTACGCTTTCTTCATTTCCTTTACTCCCAGTTTCATAGCATCAACCTTAAAAAAAGGTTAAGAGAAAACACAATGTCTTAAGAAGCCACGCTGGTTAATGTCTTTTAAAAATCATAGGAAAAGAGCACAAGAGTACAAAAATTAAATCTAATTATAGAAAAGGTGCTATGGAAGTACCGTGGTCTTGGTGTCCTTCAATGACTGGATGGTGTAATTGGCTTGTTCCATGTTAAATGACTGCTGGGCGAGATTGTCCCGCTGCTGCTCATACCTTTTTAGAGTGAATTGAGAATGGCAAATGTGAACCAGATATAAATCCTGAGGAAGAAAGTATCTCTAATACTAAATAAAATAATTTTCTTTAAAATAAATATAGAAAAAATTGGCCAAAACAATCACTCTAATCCAGTGATTCTCAACCTTTTTCACCTCACAACACATATAAACTAATTATTAAAACTCTGCAGTACACCAAAAATAAATTTTTTGTTGATCTGACAAAAAAAAAAAAAAGGTATAATTTTGATTCATTCACACGGAATTGCATATTTTTATTTGGCAATCTAAGGGGAAAAAGGTCAGTACCCCTAACTAAATATCAGGTACAGCATGTTTTATAAATTCTTGCAGCACCGCTGTTGAAAATTGCTGCTTTAACCAAATACCATTTGATGTATCCTTCCAATCTTTTTCTTTTGTATGTATTTTAGTAGTAATATAATTTCCCATTTAATATTATAACATTTGTTACTTCAAAGTCTTAATATGTATGTCTTTATAATGTTTTACATTGTTTCCTATGCTAAATTCCCAGAAGTAGAATTCTGGGGCAAAGGGTAAGACTATTTTTAAGGCTCTTTATACATAAAGTGAAGCTATTTTTCCAGTAAACTGAACTCCTTGAGGACAGGTATTATATTTTATTAATGTTGTATCCATAATTAGGTAACCCATCTGACCTAATATAAAACCTGGCACTCAAACTATGTTTTTCAAATAAAGTTTTATATGAAAGTTTAATACCACCTCAAAGATTTACACTATTATATTCTTGTTTTGTTGTCGTCAATCGTCATCTGAGGATATTTTTCCATTGATTTTTAGATAGAGTGGAAGGGGGGGAGAAGAGAGAGAGAGAGAGAGAGAGAGAGAGAGAGAGAGAAATATTCTTGCACATCTCCAACTGAGGCCAGGGGTTGAACCTGCAACCCAGGAATTGAATCTGAGACCTTTCGGACCTCGGGCAGATGCTCTAACTATTGAGCAAAATTGGCCAGGGCTGTCATTACATCCCCCCCCCCCCTTTATTGATTTTAGAGAGAGGAAGGGAGAGGGAGAGAGAGAAAAAACATCGATGAGAGAGAACATCTACTGGCCACCTCCTGCATGCCCCCCCACTGGGGATCAGGCCCACAACCTGGGCATGTGTCCTGACTGGGAATCAAACTGGCAACCTCTTGGTGCATGGGTCAACGTTCAACCACTGAGCGACACTGGTCAGACTCATTAGATTCTTTATACAATATTTGGAAGCCATCTAATTGTCCAACCAGGAGAAAAATGGTCGATTCATGGTGTAGGCAAATGGTGGTGGAATATTAAAAAGTGTAAGTTTCCAAAGAATATTTAAAAGGACAAAGAATGGCCAGTTTTGCTCCGTGATTAGAGCATTGGCCCGCAGACTGAAGGGTTGTGGGTTTAATTCCTGGTCAAGGGCACGTACCTGGGTTTCAGGTTCCTGTGCAAGACACAACCAATCAATACGTCTCTCTCACATTGATGTTTCTCTCTCTCTCTCCCCCCATCCCTCCCTCCCTTTCACTCTCTCTAAGAATCAATGGAAAAAATATCCTCAGGTGAGGATTAACGATAAATAAATAAATAAAATAAAGGACAAAGAAATGATATAAACATTAAATAGAAAAAGATACCTATAGACATGCCATTTTTTATCTTCTAAAATATGTGCACATACACAAGTTCAGAAAAGAAGCTGTAAGAAATCAGCATTTTAAAGGTGGTTATTTCTGATAGTAGGAATCTAGGTGAATTTTCTTTTCTTCTACTCATGTTTATGTATTTTCCAAGTTTCTACAATGAACATGTATCCTTTTATCAAAAAAGAAGTTACTTAAAACTTTCAAAGTTACCAATTAAGGAGACATTATCATATTATCACCACTCTAGGTATTACAATTTTTTTCCAATTTTGTCTAATCTAAAAAGAGTAAGACGATATCTGATGTCTTATAAAAAGTCATCTTATAAATAGGAAAAGAGATATCAACAATCTTTCTGGCTCCTTATTAGTTGATTACATCTGACCTGTACAACCCTGCAAAAGTCTCTTTAGCTGGACAGCCCACAAGGGTAAACAACAAAGATACTATTTGGCTTCTGCTCAAACACTGGGATATTGTCACCCAAAGCAGATTAAGGACCCTTAAATCTTGTGGTGGGAGGGAACAAATATTCAAGATTTTCAATTTTACAAACAAAAATTAAAACGGCACACTATAATTAAATAATTAACGGGAGAACCAAACTCTCTAGATCTAGGCAGTCCAATACAGAAGGCTACCAGCCACATATAGTAACTTAAACTTAAATTTAAAATTAAATAAAATTAAAGCTTCAATTCCTAGTCATACTAGCCATATTTCAAGTGCTCAATAGCTACCCATGGCTAAGAGCTTCTGAACTGGACAACATAAATATAGAACATCACTATCATAGCAAAAAGTTCTGGGTAAATGGATGGTGCTACAACAGATGTTGCTGAATACACGGGGAGGAAATAACCCAGCTAACTATATATGTAAAAGAAATTTGTAATTAAATAAAAAATGCTTACAAAATGGCATAAAAACCTGAAGGAATGGAAAATTATTTCTTTTGATCAAACCTGTGGAAGAAAGGAGATTATGCCTATAACTTACATCCGCTTTTGCTTTAAAACCCGTAAGGCTTTCTGCTTGACCATATTCTGAGGAGAAAAACAGATTTTAATGAAAAGAAGTAGAAAACATACATATGGTAAAAGAAATCTCCCATATCTCCAAATGTACTTATCTACTTATTCTCTTCTTCAAATTAGCAGATATAGTGGCTCCTGGATTGTTCTTCACTTCCCAAGCACAGTCTTTAAGACTCAATAATTTGGCCCTGGCTGGTTTGGCTAAGCCGTTAGAGCGTCAGTCCGCGGACGAGAGACCTGGGTTCGGTTTCCGCTAAAGGCATGCACCTTGGTTGCAGTTTGTCCCCAGCCTGGTTGTGGTCATGTGGGTGGCAGCCATTCAGTGTGTGTCTCTCTCTCTCTCCCTCCCACTCTATATGAAGATAAATGCAAAGGTGTCCTCGGGTGCGGATAAAAAATAAAATAAAAAAATAAGACTTAATTTGGCCCTGGCCTATGTGGCGCAGTGGTTAGAGCACAAGCACGTGCCTGGGTTGCAGGATCTATCCCTGGCCCGGTCGGGGTGTGTGTGGGAAGCAACCAATTAATGTGTCTCTCTTCCTCTCTTTTCGCCTCCCTTCCTCTGTCTCTAAAAATCAATGGAAAAGCCGTGGCCGGTTTGGCTCAGTGGTCTGGAGAGACCCGGGTTTGGTTCTTGCTAAGGGCATGAACTTCGGTTTCAGTTTGTCCCCAGCCCTGGTTGGGTCGTGCGGGTGGCAACCACTCAATGTGTCACTCACTCAATGTGTCACTTTCACATCGATGTTTCTCTCTCTCTCTCTCCCATGCTATCTGAATAAAATATGGAAAAATGTCCTCGAGTGAGGATAAAAAAAAAAAATCAATGGAAAAAATATGCTCAGGTAAGGACTAAAAAAAAAAAAAGACCCAGTTTGTCTCTGCCCTTGCATCCCACATCTCAGTGTATGAACTGCATGTCTTTTTTTTTTTTTAATCCTCACCCAAGGACATTCTTGCATTTATCTTAAGACATAGCGGGAAGGAGAGAGAAACATCGATGTGAGAGAGACACATTGAATGACTGCCACCCACACAACCCCAACTGGGGCTGGGGACAAACTGCAACCAAGGGACGTGCCCTTAGCAGGAACCGAACCCAGGACTCTCTGGTCCATGGGCCAATGCTCTAACCGCTGGGCCAAACCGGCCAGGGCCTGCATGTCTTTTTCCTAGTGCATATTAATTCCACCCCAAGGACAACAGTGCTGATTTTGTATATCCAGTTGCTTTAGGAGATCCCCAACTTGTACATCCTACTATCCACTCAAACTCTACACACAAACTCCTCAACTTGCTCTCTCTTTGGAAATGTCTAACAATAGCCAATCTCTCGCTTCTCTAGGTTGAGAATCTTTACATCAACCTTACCTTTTCTCTCTGTTGTCTCTTCATGAATAGTTATCTTGTTACTGATTTTCAGAACTCACTTTCAAATTGATTTATGTCATTCTCATGAGTATTACCATGGTTTAAGCTTTCATCTCTTCAAGTCTAGATGAGCTTTCCTGCCTCTGGTCACTCTTCATTCCACACCATCAACTAAGATGACTGAGAAAAGCCTCTTTTCACTTCCTTTTCTATACCATTAATCTTTTTTTTTTTTTATCCTCACCCGAAGACTTTTTTTTTTTGATATTTTGTTCAGATAGAGTTTCAATGACATGAAAGGGACACATTGAGTAGCTGCCACCCACACGACTCAACCAGGGCAGGGACAAACTGCAACCGAGGTACGTGCCCTTAGTGGGAACCGAATCCAGGTCTCTCTGGACCGCAGGCTGACACTCTAACCACTGAGCAAAACCAGCCAGGGCCCATAAATCATTTGTCTCCTCCAATGAAGAAGGGGAAGCAAATATTACTTCACAGACAATAATAATACCTAACCCTTACTGAATGTTTCTTTTTTTTTCCCTTTACTGATTTTAGAGAGAGAGGAAGGAAGAGGGAGAGAGAAATAGAAACATCGATGAGCAAGAACACTGATTGGCCGCCTCCTGCATGTCCCCCACCGGGGATCAGGCCCACAACCTAGGCATGTGCCCTGACCGGGAATCAAACTGGAGACCTCTTGGTGCATGGGTCAGCACTCAACCAGTGAGGCACAATGGCCACACCTGATGTTTCTATGTAGTAGACACAATGCTTTGTAGGTCACATGAATTACCTCATTTAATCTTCACACTATAAAGTAGACATCATCCCCATTTTACAGATGGAAAAACAGATTCAGTGATGCTAAGTAACTTGCCCTAACTCAAATGGTTAATATTATATAGATGGAAGCAAAGAAGATAGTTCTATATCCACAGTCCATGCACTTTAATATAGTATTCTATACTTCCACCTAACATAATGGTTCTCAGCCTTCCTAATGCCGTGACCCTTTAATACAGTTCCTCATGTTGTATATGGATGTATCTGCATGTGGGCGGAACCTGCCTGGAGACTGGATGGAGGAGCAGTGTCTCAGTTCCTAAGACCATTGGAAATATGTATTTTCCGATGGCCTTAGGGGACCCCTGTGAAAGGGTCGTTTGACCCCCAAAGGGGTTGGAACCCACAGGTTGAGAACCGCTGACCTAATGGAAGAGGAAAATAAGAAATTAAATGACTTTGAAAAGAGCTCCAGGTGCCCTGGCCGGTTTGGCTTAGTGGTTAGAGCGTCAGCCAGTGGACCAGAGAGTCCCAGGTTTGGTTCCCACTAAGGGCATGTACCTCGGTTGCAGTTTGTCCCTTCCGGGTCATATGGGTGGCAACCACTCAATGTCTCTCTCTCACATCGATGTTTCTCTCTCTCTCTTACTCCCTCCCTCTCTCTCACTCTATTTGAAGATAAGTGCAAAAATGTCCTCAGGTGACAATAAAAAGAAAAGAAAAAGAAAAGAGCTCCCCTGGCTCCCACACAGAGCTGGGGTGGGGGTGGGGAAAAAGAAATTAAGTGACTTTATCAAGGCCACAGCTAGTAGTTAGTGAAGGTGTTGACAGAATACTGATCTCCAGATGCCTAGTTCAGCCCTTTTCCCCCCAGTATGCTACCCCCAAATCAGTCTATTACACCTATCTAACATGACCAGCCTGGCAACTCATTATTCTTGAACATGACCCAGCCCTTCTCTCCAGATTGCCACTTTTCTCAGTAGAATATGCTAATTCCCACATACATGCTTTTGGACATGTGATCAGTATCTTCTCTCCATAAGGTCAAACCCCAGTCTCCATCTCATCTGGTTGTAAACTCTCTTCCCTGAAGGGTGCACCCTCACATAGGTTTTCTCCTTACCAGACTGTGAACATGCCTTCAGTATCTCTCACCAGCCCCTATCACCAGGCCCTACTTCCACAGGTGTTTAAGTTAGGCTGTCACCTTACCTTTGCAGGACTCTCTCTCATCTTCTTGATCTGATCCTTATACTTCACTAGCTCAGCATCCAGTCGAGAGATCTTCTTGTCAATAGATTCTGCTCTGCTGTCCACCTTGAGGAAAAAAAAAAAAAGGCAATGATAGCTATTATAATATACTTATATGAGAAGGGGCAGAAGAGGAAAGAATATGGGGAAAGAAAAATCAAGAGGATCATATGGTGAAGAGTGGAAAACTGTGGTTCCCAAGGAAGTGGTGGTGGGATTCCCAGTCCAAAACATTGAGAACTTTTATAAACTATACTGAAACCCCCAGATTCACATATTCCAGGGTCTCCCTCAAATGCCTTTGGGCAAAGTAATCTGAGACTCAATCAGCTAAGTTGCAATTTCCCTTGACCCAGAAACGAGTCTGGCTGGGGACTCAACCAGCAGGTGTGTGAAATGAACTTAGTGCCCCGTGGACCCTCGTGGACCCTGGCCAGGGCTGCAGATCTAAAGCTGTTCCCTAGATAGAGGGTGGTGACTTAATGTGCAGAACCAGGGTTCCAAGATCTAGGATGGGGTACAGACATGTTGACCTAGGATATCAAGCTGACGGTCCTGACGTGGGAGAGGGGTGAGGGATGAAATAAGGGTAAGGGGTCGGGCTGGACGAGGTGTGAAGGGTGTATGGGTCTATGGCTACTTGGGATGAAGGGATAAGGAAAGAGCGACTGGATGCGGCAGTGGGCATCAAGGGTAGGATGTCAGTTGTGGGAGATAGTGATGGGTCAGGGGTCCCTGGTTTGTGGCGTCAGAAATGACTTGGGTAACAAGAACTTAGGTGGATTGGGAAGCGCTGAAGTGTAATGGGCCCGGGACCGAGAATAGGGTGGAGGAGTAAGAACCGGGAGCCTAAGGGTGCGTGGAGTGAGCGGTCTCAGAGACCCCGAGCCTAGTTACGTGTGGTCAAGCGCCCACCGTGCCAATGCAGTCAGTCAGGTTGGGCGGCGGAGCCTTGGGTTTCGCTTTTCCGAAGAACCGGTTCATCTTGGACAGCCGCGAAGAACACCCAAACACTGGAGCAAAATCAGAAACGGAAGCAGAGACACCGCCGCCACTCCCCTGACTTCCGGCTCTCCGTGCGCAAGCGCAATGTGCCTGTTGGAGTTTCCCGATCCTTTTTCCGGATTTTCAGCTCGGCCTTCCGGGGAAGGGGAGCTTCAGGAGGTTGGAGGTGCGGATAGAAAGTCAGCAGGGGGCGTGGCCACGCGGGATGATCTGGGAGCGTGACTTCAGGCCAGCAAGGCGGGGCCTCATCTGAGTGGGTGGGACCCAGTGTAGGGTGGGGTAGAAGCAGGACTTGCTCCGAGGGGCGTGGCCGGTAGGCCGGTAGGACGGGCGGACCGGGGCGGACCGGGGCGGACCGGGGCGGGCCGGGGCGGGCCGGGGCGGGGCGGGACCGGGAAGTATTCCTGCTGGGTTGCAGAGAGCGGTGTTCAGCTCCTACCGCTCGGCCGGCAACAAGTGCGGGTCTGGCGGAGCGCGGTGGCGCGCGAAGATCGAGAGGCGACCGGGAGCGGCTGGGCTCCCGGCGGCGCGCCCCTCGGCCGGGCCGGGAGTCGCACCAGTCGGTGTCCCAGGCCGAGCGCGGTCCGCCTCCCTCCCAGCGATCATCGGTCCGGAGTGTGGTCAGCGGGCATGTCGGGTCCAGCAGGGGCGCCGCCGCCAGTGCTCGCAGGCCGCGGGTGAAGAAGAAAGTGCGGCCTCACTCGGCCCGGAGCGAAGAGGTGGCTCGGAGCGAAGAGGTGGCTCGGAGCGAAGAGGTGGCTCGGAGCGAAGAGGTGACCCAGAGCGAAGAGGTGGCTCAGAGCGAAGAGGTGGCTCGGAGCGAAGAGGTGACCCAGAGCGAAGAGGTGGCCCGGAGCGAAGAGGTGACCCGGAGCGAAGAGGTGGCCCGGAGCGAAGAGGTGGCCCGGAGCGAAGAGGTGACCCAGAGCGAAGAGGTGGCCCTAAGCGAAGAGGTGGCCCAGAGTAAGGCAATGGCGGCAGCTGGACTCAGCGTGACCGTCACCCACAGTGAGCACGGGTGGCCGGGTGGGCTCCGTGCCGGGCCACGAAAATCCGGCAGGGTCTGTGGGTTTGGCCTCATGTCCTCAGGAAGCGCGCGCGTGTCCTTGTTTGCCCTGGCGTCCAAAGTGTAGGTTCTGGTGTGTGGCTGTGAGGCCGGTTTTTGTGCGGGCACTATTTTTTTCAGGTCATTTGTTTGAACTTCGATGTCGTGCTTCACGTCGTGATCCTAGTTGAACGTGTTAGTGTGTGCCTGCACAGGTATTGTGGGTCTTTGTGTCAGGCTTGTATTTGGCCATGTGTATGACGGACACCTATGGGTGTGTCAAGTCAAAACCCACATACACTGGGTGGGCCGTGGGTCCAAGCATATATTCTGGGCACCCTTTGGGTCTGCTGACTGTTGGAGTTGACACAGAACTAAACAGTCAATTCCCGGAATAACTGAATTCATGAGGTTTCCTCAGAACCAACCCTGTGAGACCCAGAGCCTCAGATCTGGAGAGACCAGGATTCTGGAAACCAGGATTCTAGATCCTTCAGTTTTGAGTGACCTAGGGATGTCTCTTATCTAGGCATCTAGTTTGTTCTCTGTGAAGTAGAGTAGTTAACACCTGTCCCGTAAACTTCACACCTGTTAAAGGGCTCAAGGCTTGGCCTAATGCATGGTAAACAGGCTACCTCCCTCCCCTAAAAAGAAATGTTCTGTTTTGAGTTTATTCACTCATTTGTCTATTTCCTGAGCACCAACCATGTATGTGTCCAGATGTGCCCAGTGGGAGAGACTTGGAGGAAAAACAGTCCCTTGCCCATTATAGCAAAGGAGACAAAGGCCAATACAATGCAGAGTACAGGGTAGTCAGGCCACAGGAGGCAAATGGCTTGTGATAAAAAGCATGGGTTTTGGAATCATCTGAGGTCAGGTTCTGTCTTCACATTTGGGTCTCCATAGGCAAGTCTTGACTGAACTCACAGTTTACTTATCTGTAAAATGAGGAATAATAGGTAGTACCTACTTCATAGGGTTGTTCTGAGGATTAAATAAGGTAATGCATGAAATGAGCCTAGTCAGCCCCTTGTGTGTGTAAAGTGCTTAAATATTAGGTGATATCACTAATATTGTTAGTTATAGTAGAGGAAATAAAAATCTTTGAGCAGGTCACCAGAAGAAAGCTGGACAGATGGGGGGGGTGCATTTTGGGGTGTGGGGGAGGGTAGCATATGAATTGGGCCTTGTAGGCTGAAGGCTGGGTACATAAATATAAAAAAGTGTCAGTCTGTATTGGTTCACGTGGAAGAGTTTTCTTCATTGAACACTTTTCTCTCTCCCCAGGCAATGAGAAACATGACCTTCATGTTACCCCACAACAGGGCAGTAGTGAACCAGTTGTCCAAGATCTGGCCCAGGTTGTTGAAGAGGCCACAGGGGTCCCACTACCTTTTCAGAAACTCATATTTAAGGGTAGGCATTGCTCTTCCAGTTTTGAGCCCTTATGACTAAAGGATCTATTTAAAACTACTTAACCTTACCTAATGGTAACTCTTAGCTTTCAAATGGGACAATTCTTACTTGCTATTTATTCATTTATTTCTTCAGCAAATATTTATTGAGAACCTACTATGTACTGGACACTTCCAAACATTTGGACAGAAATTAGAGTTGAAGTCACATGAGTATGGAAGAAATGTTATCATTTAAAAAACAACAACAGCCCTGGCCGGTTGGGCTCAGCGGTTAGAGCGTTGGCCCGTGGTCCAGAGAGACCCGGGTTCAGTTCCCGCTACGGGCATGTACCTCGGTTGCAGTGTGTCCCGGCCCTGGTTGGTCATGCGGGTGGCAGCCACTCGATGTGTCCCTTTCACGTCGATGTTTCTCTCTCTCTCTCTGTTCCTCTCTCTCCCTCCCACTCTTCCTGAACAAAAAATGGAAAAATGTCCTCGGGTGAGGATAAAAATAAATAAATAAATAAAAAATAAAAAAAATAAAAAACAACAACAATTTTTAAATTGATTTTTAAGAGAGAGTGGAAGGGAAAGAGAGAGAAACATTGGCTTCCTCCTGCACATGCCCTATCCAGGATGCCTGCAACTCAGGCATGTGCCCTCACAGGGAAATGAATCGGCAATCTTTCAGTGCACAGGACATGGCCCAATTGAGCCACAATGGCCAGGGCTGAGAAATCTTACCATTTTTTTTTTTATCCTTACCCTGAGGACATTTTTTTCCGTTTTTTGTTCAGATAGAGTGGGAGGGAGAGAGAAAGAAACATCCGATGTGAAAGGGACACGTTGAGTGGCTGCCTCCCGCATGACCCAACCAGGGCCAGGGACAAACTGCAACCAAGGTACGTGCCCTTAGCAGGAACTGAACCCGGGTCTCTCTGGACCGCAGGCCGATGCTCTAACCGCTGAGCAAAACCAGCCAAGGTGGGTTCTTTTTTCTTAATTTTAGAGAGAACAGAAGAGGGAAAGAGATAGAATCATCAATGAAAGAGAACATCGATTGGCCGCCTCCTGCATGCTTCCCACTGGGGATTTGGCCTATAACCTGGGCATGTGCCCTGACCGTGAATCAAACTGGCAACCTCTTGGTGCATGGGTTGACGCTCAACCACTGAGCTACACTGGTTGGGTTGGAAGTGTGCATTCTTGTTTGTGGGTGTTGTTTTTTAGTTAACAAAACTAGGATCATATTGATTATACAGTTTTTATAACATTTTTTTTCTTATAACACTAGGTCATCAATATTTATTGTACCCTTGAAGTTTTTTGAAAATATAAACTTTAATGTCTACAAAGCCTTTTATTATACTGATATATAGTTCATTAGTCTCTTGGTCCTGAATTTTTGGCTTTTTTCAGTTTCTCATATTATGAATAAGGTTGCACTGAAAATTATTGTATAACAGTTATTGTGTGGGCACATGTCCAGTTATTTGTTTAGGATAATAGCTGAAGTGAAATTATTGAGTCAAGACACTTCTAAAAAGGTTACATCAGCTTATCCTCTTCTCATTAGTGAATACACTTGTCTGTCTCCAGTACCCTTGCTGAAGTCTGTTTTCAGTGTTGTGCAATTATTACAGCTTGGTATAACTTTCTTTTCTTCAGGAAAATCTCTGAAGGAAATGGAGAAGCCACTGTCTGCACTTGGAATACAAAATGGTTGCCGGGTCATGTTAATTGGGAAGAAGGTAAATTGCTTTTTCCACCAGAATACAGCCAAATCAAATGACTAAGGTCTTTCATGCGTATTTCTGGGTAGAAAGCAAAATTGGGGATCTAGATTCTGCATTGGTGAAACACTCTAAACAAATGTAGTCTCCATTTGTTTGATGGGGTTACCAATTTTTGTTTGTATGCCCTCTGGCTTCTGTTGGTTAGAGCTCTCTCTTGGAAGTTAGGAACAATTGTGCTGCCTCAATAACACAGCTTTTGTGTTGGTGGTGGAACCTCAGTCTGTTTATTTATTTATTTTTATTATTATTTTTTTGACTCTTAGTCTGTTTAAAAGGTGCTTAGACAGGCCTTACTTGGAGAGGATTTGCAAGAAAACATTTTGTTAAAATAAACATTTAGTTTTAAAAAATAAATACAAGTTTTAGGCTCTCTCCCTTTGACCACCTTTTTTTTTTTTTTTTTTGATAAAGTGGGAGGGAGAGAGAGGAAGAGAGAGAGAAACATCGACGTGAAAGGGACACATCGAGTGGCTGTTTCCTGCATGACCCAACCAAGGCCGGGGACAAACTGCAGCCGAGGTACATGCCCCTAGCGGGAACCAAACCTGGGTCTCTCTGGACTGCAGGCCGACGCTCTAACCACTGAGCAAAACCGGCCAGGGCTAACCACCCTTTTTTACTAAAATCTTGTACAAGGGAAAATACTTATGTCTGGAAGAAAGGTTCAGACTAAAGAAATGAGGGCGAAAAAGAGCCAATTGATGACAGGGGAGGACAATAGCTTCTTGGGTGATGAGTGAGGGCCATGGCCAGCTCTGCATTGTGACACAGTGGAATTGTTGGTCATATGACGTTCCCTTACTTTGAGTAAGATGGCTGACTCAGAGTGGGGAGAGGGCGAGATTAGCAAAGTAGAGGCAAAGAAAATCTAGTCCAGGCTTGGAACTGCTAGGAGACTGGCACTCAGGATTTAGCCACAAAGGAGAATGTAAATAATTTAGAATGGTGTAAAAGCAGGAAGATACTGGCTCTGGCAACCAATTGTTTAGGTGAGAGAAGGGGAAATACTCTAGATTTCTTGCTCAAAAGTCAGAGAATGGTGATGGGCAATGGGTAAAACCCGAAGGTTGAGGTCGAAAAAGCTGTAGGATCCCTGATTGGAGCTATTCTGGGATGTGTGAAGGCAAGTCTGATTCAAGTCTCAGCTCTACTTCTTTTGGGCTATGTGACCTTAGGTTACAATAACCTCAGTTTCCATCTAAAAGAGTACCTACCTCATTGGGTTTTGGTAAGACTTAAAACAATAATAAAGGTAAGGTACTTAGGATAGTGCTTGGCATGGAAGAAATGCTCAATAAAAGTATTCAGCTCTGGCCGGTTTGGCTCAGAGGTTAGAGCGTCGACCATAGAGTCCCGGGTTTGGTTCCCGCTAAGGCACTAAGGGCACGTACCTCTGTTGCAGTTTGTTCCCCACCCCGGTTTGGGTCATGTGGGTAGCCACCAGTCAATGTGTCTTTCTCACATTGATGTTTCTCTCTCACTTCCCTTCTCTCCCTCCTGCTCTATCCAAAGATAAATGCAAAAATATCCTCGGGTGAGGATAAAAAAAAATGTATTCTCATTATCATGTTAGTAGGTGACATTTTGGAATTCTACCTAAGGGAATAGTAGAATTCCACCTAGCTAGCCATTCTGGACTCTTCACAGGTGTTCACTGTAATTTGTTCACCCTCCAGGGATCAGTCCGGCTGTTGATGATCAGCCCCAGGCTGAGGTTGAGTCTGGTTCCATTCTCTGAATCCAAGTCTCAGCTCTTGCCAGAATGTTTATATAATACCTTCTCTCTGGAGTCTTTGTAATTAGAAAACCTAATGTATATCCTCTGGCTTGCTTTCCAAGAAGCAACAGAGTTAAGACTTCCTTTTTGGTGAGTGGTTTAGCCCAATTGTGGTCAGATTTTTTTTTTTTTTTCTGACAGGGAATACTGTTCTTAGTAATTATTGGCTTCATTGTATTCTTAAACATTTTAGAACAGTCCAGAGGAAGAAGCTGAACTAAAGAAGTTGAAAGATTTGGAGAAGTCTGTGGAGAGGATAGCTGACCAACTGGAAGAGTTGAATAAAGAGCTTACTGGAATCCAGCAGGTAACTTTGTGGACTTCGACTTTTTACCTTCTCTAAGAACTTTGTGGAGATACAAATGTGTATTATGAGGGTAGTCAGACTCCCTGGGTTCAGATCCTTGCTCTACCCTTTCTATTTTTAAAATATGTTTTTATTGATTTTTAGAGAGGGGGAGAGAGAGAGAGAAACATCGATGAGAGAGAAACACATCAATTGGTTGCCTCCTGCACGACCCAGACCAGGGCTGGGGATCCAACCTGCAACCCAGTTACATGCCCTTGACTGGAATCGAACCCTTGACCCTTTGGTCCGCAGGCCATGCCCTAACTGCTGAGCCAAACTAGCCAGAGCATGGCTCTACCCTTTCTATCACTGTGGGCAAGTCTACCTTTGTCTCAAGTTCCTCATCTATAAAAAGGGAAAAACAATGACCTTTTTCTTAGAGTCATTGTGACGATTAAATAATGTAGTTTGAGCCTGAGACATGCCAAGTGCTTTTTAAGTGTTACAATTATTATTTTCAAACCCAGCCACTATCTACTTGTGCTTCTAGGAGAGTACCTGCTGTGCTAGGATCATGTATTATCTGAAATAGAATAGGTAACTTCTCTCAGTCTAGTCCAGCAATTTTCAGCTGGTGTGCGGTGGCAGGCACACTGCAATACCTAACTATTTAGTCAGGGGCACTGACTTCTTTTCTTTTAGATTGTCAAATTTAAAAAATGACAAGAGCCAATATGACAATAGCTATCTGGTGTGAATGAATCAAAATTATACCTATTTTTTTGGTCAGATTGGCAAAAAATGTATTTTTTGTGTGCTCTAAAATTTTTAGTAATTAGGTTATGTATGCCATGAGATTAAAAAGGTTGAAAATCTCTGGTCTAGTTTGTTAAGATGTGTTTAGCAAAGCAAAGAATATTTTGTTGATTCACAGAAGTTACAAGTTGAGTGGATTTTAGCAGGGTGGTCATCCAATTCAATTTCTTATATTAGGGTACTGAAACCAAGTAAGGATTAGAAACAGCCCCAAACTACATATTTGTCTTTGACCTCCTCATTTTATAACTTTAATGGAGGTATGTTTGTGTTTTAATTACAAAAGTAACACATGTTGATTGTATATAACTTTTTTTTAATATAGTTTCAAAAAAATTTTTTTTATTGAATTTAGAGAACGAAAAAAGGAGAGGGAGAGAGAGATAGAAACACTGATGAGTGAGAACATCAATTGGCCACCTCCTACATGCCCCCCACCAGGGATTTGGCCCATAACCTGGGCATGTGCCCTGACTGGGAATGAAACTGGTGACCTCTTGGTGCATGGGTTGATGCTCAACCACTGAGTCACATCGGCTGGGCTTAGTATGTTTTTATTGATTTTTTTTTTTTTTTAGAGAGAGAGAAACATTGATGTGAGAGAGATACATTAGTCAGCTGCCTCTTGCACGTCCCCTACTAGGGATTGAGCCCACAACCTGGGCACGTGTCCTGACCGGGAATTAAACCGGGACCTTTTGTTCATGGGACAATGCTCAATCCACTGAGCCATACTGGCCAGGCTGTATATAACTTTTAAATAAACATATGGACACTAATATAGACAATAAAAATTATTTGTAAGGGCCCAACTCAAAGGTAACCATTACTAAAGACTAGAATCTATTTTTGTATCTTCAAAAAATATATTTGGGCCCTGGCAAGGTGGTTCAGTTGGTTGGAGCATCATCCCATACATCAAAAGGTTACGGATTTGATTCCCAATTCAGGCTCATGCCTAGGTTGCAGGTTTGATTCCCATTGGGGCACAAATGGGAGGCTACTGATTGATATTTCTCTCTCTCTCTAAAATAAATAAAAACATATCCTTGAGTGAGGATTAATAAATAAATAAATAAATAAATAAATAAATAAATAAAGTATTTAGTATGATGTTATATACACTTTGTAAATTTTTCTTTTATTGGATAAAACATTAAACGTTTTCTGTGTCATTAATAATGATTATACTTTTCAATACTTACATAACATTTTATCGTATATGACGGTAGCATTGTTTTTTGTTGTTGTTGTTGTTTTTGGTGGTACGTGCCCCTAGCGGGAACTGAACCTGGGAGTCTCTGGTCTGCAGGCCGATGCTCAACTGCTGAGCCAAACTGGCCAGGGTGGTAGCATTGTTTACCTAACCAGTTCTCTATTCATCACCTAATGTTCTTTTACCATTTTTGGTAATGCTTCTTTGAAATACTTACACATAAATCATTTTTTACTCTTTCCGATTTTTTTTTGGTAGAATAAATTCTTTTAGTTGGAATTACTGGCTAATATTTATTACATGTTGTCAAATCTGCATTTGTAATTCTCAGCTTTAATAACCATCCTTAGAGATCCCTGTTGTCACCAGCTAACTGGTCATTTGGCCAAGCAATGTGAATAACCAGCAAGACAGTTTAATAAAAATAATGTAAGTGCTGCCATTTGTTAGCACGTCTGTGTCAGGAATTATATTAAGGATCTACATATATTCCCCTTTGACCTCATAGTAACCCTATGTGGTGTGGGTATTATTATTTCCATTTTTATTTTTTATTTTATTTATTTATTTATTTCTGTACGTGTCCCTAGCGGGAACTGAAACCGGGACTCTCTGCTCTGCAGGCTGACGCTCCAACCGCTGAGCCAAACTGGCCAGGGCTATTATCTCCATTTTTAAAATGAGGAGACTAAGGCACAGATAGGTTAAGTAACTTGCCCAAGATCACAAGCCAGTAATGGCAGTCAGAATTCAAGTCCAGGCCTATAAACTAAACCCTGTGCTCTTTTTTTTTTTTTATCCTCACCTAAGGACATTTTTCCATTTTTTGTACAGATAGAGTGGGAGGGAGAGAGAGGGAGAGAGAGAAACATCGACATGAAAGGGACACATCGAGTGGCTGCCACCCGCACGACCAACCAGGGCCGGGGACAAACTGCAACCGAAGTACGTGCCCCTACCGGGAACTGAACCCGGGCCTCTCCGGACCGCAGGCCGACGCTCTAACCGCTGAGCCAAAGCGGCCAGGGCAAACCCTGTGCTCTTAATGCCTGCCTCTTGTGTACAGGTATCCTCTTCTGGCTTCACCAAAGCCAGGCCTCAGAGGCATTTGCAGCCCCAGTGGGCTATTATAGAGTGGCCTGTTACAGGGCTTGGGGTGGCCCAGGGCCAGCTTTTCTGTTTTTTGTCCCAAGAGATGAAGTTGTGGGTCTGAGGTCTGGCCCAGCCTGTTGGGGGGATTGTGGATTCAGGGTGTGGCTGCTTGCTTCATCAGTGCCTCAGCTTGCAGCTTTTCATCAGCCTCAAGGAACCCTTGCAAAAAATGTATTATTCCTCCACAGGGTTTTCTGGCCAAGGATTTGCAAGCTGAAGCCCTCTGCAAACTTGATAGGAAAGTAAAAGCCACAATCGAGCAGTTTATGAAGATCTTGGAGGAGATTGACACACTAGTAAGTAAATAGTCCCCTGAGAAGAACTAGTTTCCTTTGACTATATTTCTGTCAGTTTCATTCTTTCAGTAATGCAGCCTTATTGTCTGAGGATACTGAGTACCTGCTGTATCAGGCCTGCTAGGTCCTGGGTGAATACACAGAAAGATAAGACAGTTCCTGATACCTAGGCACCCACATCCCACCAACATAGGTCTTTTATCATTTTTATTAATGTGTGCTAGTAGCTTCTAATCTGAAGCTGGGATCCAAATGGTCCATAGTCTCACAGAAACACAGGGCTTCACTTTCCTGATACTCATGTGACTGATATTCCGCTGAGCTCATGACCTGTACAAAATTCAATCAGACCCTATTCTTGTGAAGATGTTGGGGAATCATTGATGCCATTTTCCCTTTTACAGCTGGCGATAATGGTATTTCTAGCCTGATGCCTCATTCTTCAGGGTGACTACTCTGCTTGGGATTCCGGAATGGGGTGGTGGTGAGGAGGGTTGTAAAGAAGAAGCAGAAGGTGCTTTTCCTGCCACAGTGAGCTCATGGTATGGCCACAGCACAGTATCCATACGTAGGAAACAGTGAAAGAACAAAGTCCATGTTACGGATCTGTTTCTATGGCCCAGACACTGAGAACATGCTGAAACAGGCAAGAGCCATGAAGGGTCGTGTAGGATACAGACCCAGAGAATGATTTCTGAAATTCATGTCTCATTCACATTGGTCACCCATGAATTTTGGTGTGCTGTGGTGTTCTTATGTCATTTTCACCAAAGATTATTTATGTGTCAACTTATTCTTCCATAGATTCTGCCAGAAAATTTCAAAGACAGTAGACTGAAAAGGAAGGGTTTGGTGAAAAGGGTTCAGGTGAGTTTTGTGGTAGAGCATTACAAAGTGTAAATTGTTGGTGTACATGTTTATCTGTTCAAAGAAGAGTACAGTAGAATTGTGTGTGGCTTTTTTGACGGGGAGGTGTTACTCAGCATGAACCCAGAACATAAAAGAATTGCTCCTTTCATGTCCCTGTAATTATATTTGAATTTAAACTATTTGGGAAGATCACTGGAGAGCAGAAGAGACTGACACATTATACAATTCCAGGAGGCATCATTCATATGTACAGTGCCCCCCTGAAACTGTGCAGTTGCAGTGTCAAGCCTCCCTGTCCTCACCACCCTTTTGGGGGTTATGGACCTAGAGCATTGTCAGAAACCCTGGTTCTGTACTTCCCAATATCTCCCTATCCTTACTTTGGAGCCCAGGCCATCCCTGCACAACCTGTTTCAGCATGAGTCAGTTACCCTTGGGTTCTCCAGAATGGCTAAGCACAGAGCCTTGGGGTTGGCTAGCTCTGGATGGACCCTCACTGCCCTGCATTGATCTTTCAGGCATTCCTAGCTGAGTGCGACACAGTGGAGCAGAACATCTGCCAGGAGACAGAGCGGCTGCAGTCCACTAACTTGGCCCTGGCCGAATGAGGTGAGGCAGAGATAGCCTGTGCTGCCCTGAAGAACAGTACCACCAGCTCTGCCCTCTCTGGAACAGAACTTACCTGATTTCTCCAGGGCTGCTGGGGACAATGGCCAGTTGCCAGTTTTCCTTCTTTTACACCTGTTCTCAATGAACAAGTATTGTCTTTATAATCTTAAGTAGAATTCTTGTTCGTTTTCTCATTCTGTCTCTGTGGCTGTGCTATCCAGCAGCCCATCTTGTCTGAGGAGAGCCCAAGTCTTCCCAGGTCTTTTGACCTTTGGGTTCTCTCATTTGTCCTGGGGTAGTTCAGGTTTATAGGCCACCCTGGTTTTCAGATACATGAGGCCTTTTTGCCCTTGTGGTCCCATAGTCCCATAGTTGTAAATCAGAATCATTGGGAGGTTGTGTCTAGTCAGGAATGTTGGGAGTGGCTTGGAACAGGTGTTTGGCACACAGTAGTCCAAGTATCCCTTGTGACTTAATTCTGGAACAACTGGCAGGGTTGTTGGTTCACAGACCCTGTCCTTACCTACCAGTGACCCTGTGCAGCTGCAGGCTAGGAGATCTCAGGGGGCCATACCTTGGGTGGGGCCTGGGCTTGATATACAGGCTTCCTTGTCCCCTAGTAAATCTGTAGGACGTTAGAACCCAGAGTTGACGGGATCCCTGCTTGAAATCAGGTCAAAACTATGCTACGGCTCAGGAGTGGCAGACATGGGAACAGAGTGAGTAAAGCAGGTAGGTTGTGAAGACAACCATTAACTTATCAGGAGTTCCTTCAAAGGCATTTCTGTTAACTGTACTGTACTGAGATCTTTATTTCCTTCAAGGCTGTTCCTGTCCATTTTGTGGCCTGCCCTCCTCCCCCAGCCTTTTCGAGGATATTTTTCCATTTATCTTCAGATAGAGTGGGAGGGAGGGAGGAAGGGGGCAGAGAGAGAGAGAGAGAGAGAGAGAAACATCAATGTGAGAGACACACATTGACTGGTTGCCTCCTTCACGACCCCGACCATGGCCAGGGATGAACCATAACCGAGGTGCATGCCCTTGACCAGAATCAAACCCACGACTCTTTGGTCCAAGGGCCGACACTCTAACCGCTGAGCCAAACCGGCCAGGGCCCATTGTTATTTTTATAAAAATAGTTTGTATACACATCAACAAGCAGAAGAGTGTTTAAAATTCTTTTTAACATATATTTTTAAAATCCTTACTTGAGGATATGTTTATTGATTTTAGAGAAAGATGGAGGGAGGGAGGGAGAGAGAGAGAGAAAGAGAAAGAGAAACATCGATCTGTTGCCTCCTGTATACACCTGACCAGGGATTGAACCCGCAACCTAGGTGTGTGCTCCTGAACCTGAACTGAACCTGCAACCCTTTTTATTTTTGGATGAAGTATGAGAAGCAAACGTCTGTAGTTCTAGTTATAATTTTAATAAAGTTGAGAGTGGTTCTGCGTGCTAGGACTCTTAAACTGGTCAGCTGCTATCACCCCATATTTTCATACAGTGCTCAGGAGACAGGCTCCCAAAAGGCCACTCTGAGGTAACCTTATTTGGCCACAACATTTAATGAAAAGTTACTTTGTGCCAGATACTATTTTAAGTACTCTAGATGTATTAATCATTTAATCCTCAGACAATGTAGGAGGTAGACAGATACTAACCCATGTTAGAGATAAGGAAACTGAGAGAGCTTAGCTAATTTGCTAAAGTCATAGAGTAAATGACAAAATCAGGGCACCAAGCAAGGCAGCTTGATTCCGAGTCCGTGCTCTTAATCTCTGCTGTACTGCCTCCCAGTCAACACAGGGTTGCGTGTTCTCTCTCATTTCTCTTCCTCGCCCTCGTCTCCTATGTTGGTCTTTCTACTTCCCCTCTAGTTCTCTCCAGTTCAGTCCCCACAGAGTACCATGAGTAATTATAAAGTACAAACCTTATCATATCAGTCTCCTGCTTAAAAACCTCTGGTGGCTTCCTTCTCCCATCTCATCTTGGGCCACTCTCCTGTTTGCTCAGTAGTCAGCCACTCTGGTATTTGTTCAGGCCCTCAGATGCTCTGTACCCTCTCCAGCCCCGGAGTCTTCGCACACGCTGTTCCTCTGTTTGGACACACCTCACCACCCTTCCACCACTGCCATCCCTTTCCTAGGTAACTTGTGTTTATACTTCAGAATTTAACTCAATGCCTCTTCCATGGACTGAGAACATATCAAGCCCCCTCTCACAGCTTGCCCAAACTTATCTTTTACAGCATGTATCATAGTCTGTGATTTATTTATGGGATTATTTGATTTAATATTTGCCTTTTATACTTGACTGTAAATTCCTTGGGTTAAGGAACTTCCTTGTCTTGTTAACAGTGTATTTCAAGTATATTGTCTGGTTTATAGTAAATGTTCAATAAATATTTGGAGAATGAACAAATGTTGAATGCACATAACAGTAGTGAAATTCTCACAGCTGCACTCAGCCACTGAAGCTCTGTCAGCACTGGAATTTATAGTATCAACAGCCATCATTTTATTTAAGAGTTGAGGCCCTAAAGCATGGACTGCCTGGCAGATGTGCAGGTTGGTGACTGGGGCCTGGTCAAACAGCCCCATAGAACTGCCTATCTAGAGGGTATCTGCCTGTGAACAGGAAGAAAACATCCCTTCTCAGTTGCCCAGTTTCCTGGGACATGATTAGCCCTACTGCAGGGGAACAAATGGGGCTCTGTGATCCCCAAAACTTGCTTCAGCCTCACAGAACTGGAAGATTCTTCCACACACAGTTTATTTAGTTAGGGATTTCTAATTATTCTCCAAGGCTAATTTAAAGATTACCTCCTCTGAGAAGCCCTTCTTTATCTGGTAGTCAGATCTCTTTTAGTTGAAAGAACCAGAAACCTAATTTCAAAGACATTGTTGAAGTGGAAAATTGATTGACAGGATGTCAAGTTATCTCATGTAACTTTGGGAAGTTCAAGGACAGCTGGGCATCAGGAATTCAAATCACTCTTTCTATATCTTTCTTTGTATGTCTGCATCATTCTCTCAATCCTCCTTCTTCCATGAAGTAGGAAACATGGCTGCCAGCAGCCCCCACTTTGCACATCTTATGGCTTTACTCCCAGAGAGGAACTGACTGTTTTCTTGTTTACAATTTGAAATATCCTGAAGAATCTTTTGGCCAAATCAGCCATGGCCAGAGCAGTGGGTCACATGCCATAGATAGGGCCTTTAGGGGCCTGCACTTATATTTCAGGGTGGTTCCCAGAGACAAGGCCATAGTTTCCACATCTGTAAAGTGGGGAATTAGGTGCTTTTTCCACTGTGGTGCCTGGCACATTGCTCAGGCAGAATCTTTGTGATTCCTTATCGTGTGAGTGGAAGCCTGGGAGAGAAGTCACTGAGAAGCTTGGCTGAGCTATGCCACTTGAGTGTAAGAGAGGCATCCTACTTAGAGCAGAGACTTTTAGATGTTACAATTATCCACTCCTACAATAAGTAAACCCCAAATTTTCAGCTTAGCACATGGCCAACCAGCTAAAAACTATATTCCCAGTCTCTTTGCGCTAGCACCGACAAGAGAAGGCTACATTTTATCCAATGAGATGTAAATAGTATGTGTACATCTTATGGGAAACATCTTCAGAGGCAGCTTGCCCTTTCTTCTTTTCTGAGAGCTGGAATATAGGCATGATGGCTGGATTTGGAGCAGCTGTCTTGGAGCTTGAGGCAGAAATTGACGAGGATGGCAAAGTAACAATATAGAAGGAACATGGAATTGACTTACTTCACAGATGTATATGACAGAAATGAACTACTTTCTGTTTAAACCATGGTTATTTCAGCTTTTCAGTCTCTCACAGCCAAAATTAACCTTAAGTTATTCATATGCAGGTGGGAAACAAGAGTTTCTGTTGTCAGCAGCTGTGGAAAGGCCTATTGATGATCCCCCAGTTTCTGTAATAGTTGTAAATCTATCAGCAGCAATTCCTGCTCAGGTTCCCATTTCCGTGGTTCAGGGAATGTTGATTCCTGCCTTCCCTGCCCCCACTTTTCTCTCAAACATGTGTTTTCCCGGAGAGAATTTTCTGCCTTATCTGCCCACCCTATAGCAGGAATCAGAGTCCATGTGAAAATGTTCCTATCTGGCCAGGCCCCTCCATACTCTTTCCCCCACCACCACATCAAGAGGTTCCTCCTATAGACTTTGGCCTAAAGAGGGGGTGCTTGACATATACCATAGGCCGGGGCCTCTGTTGTTGAGCTTCTGAATGCTATGTATTCCTGTGGGCCATTGTGTGAGTACATGTATGCTGTGTATGCCTGGGTTGTGTCTAATCGTGTTTAACAACCTGTCAGAGTGGATGCTGACCTAAAGAGAGCAGGGTCTGGAGTCATCTTGCTTGTGGGTGGCCAGGGTACAGGGGGACATCAAGGGCTTGAGGCAGCACTGTTTCAACTGTTCAGTATTTTAACAAGCCATTCAGTTGTACCTTGTACACTATCTGAATATCAGCTGTGGTTGTGTGTGTGTGTGTGTGTGAGAGAGGGAGAGGGAGAGGGAGAGAGAGACTTGGAGTGCTGGATCAGCCAGGTAGAAAGCCATGAGGAGTTGTGGGACCCTCACAAAGGCTTCTGAAGCTGGACCATGCACCCTGGCAGTGACATAGGGCATAGATCTCACCTAGGTTGTTGGCCTTATTCAGACAGGAGCACTGGGCAGAGAGAACCCTGACCTCCTCAGAAAGGGGAAAAATACCGGAGATCTTTAGGGGGTCATGTGACAGGGTTGAGGAGCACTGAAGTGATAGAGAAGACATTAGTTTTAGAGCGAGGAGGATGGGGTCAAGTCCACCTCATCACCTCCACAAGTGCCTCCCCAGAATCCCCAAAGATACTGGCCCAAATGGCTGGATTGGGCTGGATCTTTTATTTCATGTCACATCCTCTTCACTCCCACCACTGTTCTTCAGCCTGAAGCTTCATGGCTTACGAGGTTCCTGTGGGATCAGCATTTGCCATCCTTCAGGATCTGGATGTCCTGTTTGGTTTTCCTAGGATCATAGGAGACAGGGATGAGGCCACCTCCTCAGGAACTATAATGTACCCTTCAGGGACCTTGGCGTAGTCCATCCTGACACCCTGCTGAGCCCTACCCACCTACTCAGTGTATGGTGCAGGGCAGATCCCAAGGGTGCCTGGGCACATTTTTCTACAGCTTTTTCTTCTTGCACCCCTTCCCCTGGGAGATTTCAGCTTCCTGGGGTTTTGATAACCACTGCATACTGATTGCTGCAAATCTACAGCCAGACTTTTGTCCTAAACTCTAGCCATATCTTCACTAGAATGTCCCAGCAGAGAGGCCCAACTGTCCACAGACATCATCACCCCCCAAACCTGCTATATTCCCCTGTTCCTCATCTCGGTGCATGGCACCACTAACCACCCAGGCCCATGAGTTAGAAACCAGCATGTTGCTTTTGCCTCCTTCCTGCCCCACATCATCCATCACATCCAGTCTCACAGCCTGTCAATTCTCCCCCGATATAACCATGAAGGTTTAGTCATCTCTTTCTCAGCTAGGACTGTCCTGCTGCTCTTTTGCACATCTGTCTAGAGTATTGTAGCTTCAAAAGACTTTCTTTTTTTCCATGATCTCATTTAGTTCTGGCCAACTCAAGGGTCATATTAATGAAGACATGAGACCAAATGGTTGATCAGATATACCAAGGTCATATTTTGGCCCTGCCCACCTCTCTAGACTAATTTCTTTTTTTAAAGAATAGTTTATTGCCCAGCTGAGCATCGTCCCATGGACTGAGAGGTCCCGGTTCGATTCCTGGTCAGGGCACATGCCCAGGTTGTGGGCTTGATCCTCATTAGGGGGAGTGCAGGAGGCTGCCGATCGATACTTCTCTCTCACATTGATGTTTCTATCTCTCCCTAAAAAAAAAAAAATCAATAAAAACATATTTAAAAAATAGTTCATTGATTTTTAGAGAGAGAGAGGAAGGGAAAAGAGAAAAACATTGATGTGAGCCCTGGCCGATTTGGCTCAGTGGTAGAGCGTCAGCCCTGGACCAATGAGTTGTGGGTTCGATTCTGTCCAGGAGCACGTATCTTGGTTGCGGTTCATCCCTAGCCGTGGTTGGGGTCGTGCAAGAGGCAACCAGTTGATGTGTCCCTCTTATGTTGTTTCTCTCTCTCCCTTTCTCTCTCTCTCTATCCTTACCACTCTATCTGAAGATAAATAGAAGAATATCCTCGGGTGAGGATTAAAAAACAACAAAAAACATTGATGTGAGAGGGTAACATCAATCAGCTGCCTCCTGCACACTCCCTGCTGGGGATTGAGCCCACAACCCAAGCGTGTACCCTGACCAGGAGTCAACCAGCAACCTTTCAGTGCATAGGTTGATGCCCACCCAACTAAGCCACATCTGCCAGGGCTAGACTAATTTCTTGCCTCTCTCCTAGTCTCCTTTAAACTTTATACTCTAGCATATTCAACTTCTTATATTCCCTCAAATATAAACTTTCCCATCTAGACCTCTCCAAACTAATTTCTCTACTTGGAATTACCTTCTCTTGTTTCTTTGTTTTCCTAGCTAATTTCTACTTATCTCTCAGAGCTGGGAAGTCTTCCCTGCCCTTGCCCTGTACTCACAGAACGCTGCGTACGCCCATCTGAGCCTATAGCATTCTATTCTGCAATTGGCTTACCATCAGCTTGGATTCCCCTTAGACTGACTGTATGCTCCAGAAAGCCAGTGATGCAGTCTAGCATATTACCCCTCTTGTATCCCAAGTGCCTAGCACATAGTAGGTGCTCAATAAATAATTGTTGGCTGGACAAATAAATGAACAAATGAGGTCGCCTCGTCAGGGTCAGAACAAGGAAAATAATCCAGGGTTTCTGCCTCCTTTACTCCCAACTCCCTACTAGCTGTGGCTTTCTGCTTAGAGAACCATGTGCATGAATTACACTTGTGATCATTCTGTTAGCGCAAATGTTGGAGGACTCTTCCCAGGTCAAGTGTGTGTGAAGAAAGAGGCAGGTCAAGTCTTGCTCCTTTCAGACTTGTATGCACCAGAGATGGGGCCCCACGTAAGCAAACACGGGAAAGTGGGGAGTGGACTTACATTCGGGCTAAGCAGAGCTGGCATTCATTGTCATATGTGACCCCGTCAGTGCCGCAGACCAGGTTGAATGTCTGGGAACAGTCTGGAGACTCTGCCATATGCTCACAGATGGGCTATGAAAGAGAAGACAGGAGGGAGGGCACTCAGGGATTCAGAGGCACTGAGGAGGAACCCAGGGTCTCTGCTTAGAGCCAGAGAGGCCCCAAGGAGGAGCCAGATTCAAGAAGGCCCCAGTGTGGGTCCATTGACCACGAAACCAACCACTCAGGGTCCCTTGGCATATTTGCTTGTGTGTACCTGCATGACTGTGTCTGTGGCTATGTGTATATTAGTGTGTACCTGTGTCTATTGAGCCCAAATATGCAGACATACAAGTGTGTGCCTGTGTTTATGTCTGTGTCTGTAGAGTTAGTATGTGCCCTCAAGCTCCTGGGGACAGGTTCATACACTCCTCAGAGGGTCCAACTAGAACTGCTGCTGCTGGACCCAATGAGGACCCCAGGAGATAGAACCATCCATTATTCTCAGGAGGCCCCTCCTCCTCTGGGGCTCCTGAACTCACCTTGGCCTACATGACCTATCTGGTCCCTGGTATGGGAAGGACTGGAGAAATAAGACAGGGCTTGGGACTTAATTGAGGATCAATCTGAAAGGGTTTCAGGCCAGGCCTGAGGTCAGGTTTAGATCTGGTTCAGGATGATATTGGGGCCTGGGATAGGGATAGGGTTGGAGAAGCATTGTGTCTAGCAGTGAAGGCCCCAGGCCTTAGAGACCTAAGTTCTTCTAGCTGTGTAAACTTGAATGAGCTATGTCTACTTTCTGAGTCTCAGTTTTCTCATCTGCAAATACTCTTCTCACATAGGGTTAATTGAAATAATATATGGAAATCATTTGGCTCTTTTTCTGGCACAGAGGAAGAGGGGCTGGGTTCTGATGGGCTGACAGTAAAGATGCTGAGGCTGCTGGATGGGAAGGTGGCTCTGAGCCTCTCATTCACCCATATGAAGGGTGGCCACCACTACTGCCTTAGGCCCAGGGCCAAGGTGGGATTCAGGATTCAGGGAAAACTTGTTGTCTCCGCATAAGAGTGAAGGAATGGATGGTGGAGTGTGGTTGGGGGAGGCTGGCATCTCCGCAGGGCCATTCAGAGTGCCAGGGTCACCTCTTTGGCCTGGACCCTGCAGCCTGTCTATCTATACTATACAAAGTAGAGAGTGTACTTGATCCTGCTGAGTCTAGGTGGGGGGATCTTATGGCTGGCAGGGGCCCTGATGCCAGATTTGAGACTTTGGTAAAGGGGCTGGGCCTTCTCGGCCTGGAAGGGCTATCCTGGGGAACATACGGGCCTACGAGACCACTCTGGCCGCCATGGAGTCATGGGAGTTATCTGAGCAGGGGTATAAAGGAAAAAAATAATGCTGGTTTTCCAGTATTGTTGGGGAGGGCTCCCCTGGCCAGAACTACAAGCAGCTGACTTACCATTCTTGAGAAAATGAGCTTTTCTGCAGACACTGGCATTTCTGAAAGGCAAAACAGCAAGAATTAGGTGATGTCTGCTCTAGGCCCCAGGTCCAGGGATCTGAGGACTGCTTCGTCGGAGGACCTGTTTCAGCCACTAGCCAATCTCCAATTCCTCAAGGAAAGGTAGTGAGTCACCAGACAGTGAGGCTCCCAGAAAGCTGATGTGATCTTGAGTTACATGAACAGAGACAGAAAATCTAGAGTTAGGAACAGGCCAACCTGTTTTTTATTAGTCAGACTCCACTGGAATTGTGTCCCATGTAATAATAAACATAACAATTCAGTCTGACCGGTGTGGCTCAGCAGTTGGGTGTTGACCCATGTACCAGGAGGTCACTGGTTCAATTCCCAGTCAGGACACATGCCCGGGTTCTGGGCCCCATCCCTGGTGGGGGGCATGCAGGAGGCAGCCAGTCAATGTTCTCACTCATTGATGCTTCTATCTCTCTCTCCCTCTCCCTTCCTCTCTTTCTCAAATCAATAAAAAGAAAAAACAACAACAAAAACAATTCAGTAATTATGTACCAAGTATTGAGAATACACGATCTTACTACTCTTCACACCTCTCTCACTGCTGCGTAACAGGGAGGAGAGGAGCCGGCAGTGGATGTTGTGGTCTGCTACCTAGATCCCACCCACAGGACTGAGGCATTCATTTCCTCAGCTGCCAAGAGTATTGGTCACTCACAGAGAGTCCCTTCCTAGGAATTACCCTCAGAGAATGGAGTGACCTTGCTCAAGGTCACATCGCTTACCCAGGAACAGCCCATATACAATGAAAGATTGATGTGGGTACAACTGCCTGAACTCTTCATCTCTGTTCAGAACAATGCTGAAGGGCCTCCCCAGCTCCAAAGCTCCCCGTAGGAACATTGGAGGCCCATGTTGCACTGCATTGCAGTCAATTTTCCTTGTCCCTCATGGGTGATTCCCCCCATGAGCCCTCCCCCATAAACTACATGCAGATCTGAGTCTGTTTCCTGAGGAAGTCAACCAACCTATGAAAGAGGCTCAGAGGTAAAGCAACAGTTTGTTAAGGGCAGAGCTGGGATTTGCACATGAGTTTGTCACTCCCCAGCTTGGCCTTTTCCACATACACAGGTGGGCCCCATGGCCCCTCGAGGCCTAGATGAACTGCTTACAGGACCTGAGCAAATTGTGATGTGACTGGCAAGTGTGATGGGTGGATGAGGGAACAGGAGCCATTTCTAATGCCACAGGTGGAAGGAAAGATGGTTATGTACATTGGAGAAGAGCAGGATGCTTCCTAAAATCTCGGAAGGACTGTCTTGAGGACAAGGAAGAGATGAGCTCTTCTCAACCTCCTAGAGCAGTGGTTCTCAACCTTCCTCATGCCGCGACCTTTTAATACAGTTCCTCATGTTGTATGTGGGCGTATCTGCATGTGAGCAGACCTGCCTGGAGACGGATAGAGGAGCGGTGTCTCGGTTCCTTAGACCATTGGAAATATGTGTTTTCCGATGGTCTTAGGCAACCCCTGTGAAAGGGTTGTTTGACCTCCAAGGGGGTTGCGACCCACAGGTTGAGAACCGCTGCCCTAGAGTCTCAGAGCTCGTCTGTATAAGGAGGCTTCAGGGAGGCAAGTTTGAGTTCCAGAATGTTCTCTCCAGTGGGAGCTATGCCTCAATGCAGGGGGCTATCTCCAGAAGTGGAGAGTTCTCCATCACTAGAGGTATACAAGGCACTGTGGTTTTAGCTTTTCTTGGGAATGCAATTACAAGAGATTTCCAAGGTAGAGAGGGAAAAGGGAACTGAGACGAAATGACCTCTGGTGTGCTGTTTAAGCGTGACGTTGGGGCATCAGAATGCAAATCTAGCCTTGTCTCTATGCTGCCTAAAACCTGTCCATGGCATAATTTCCCAAACTAGAAATTACCAAATATCCTTCAATAGGAGAACAGATAAACTATGATACACACATACAGTGAGATACACTCAGCAATAAAAATGAGCAAACAACTGGTAATGTATCCACATGGCCGAATTTCAAAAACATACTGAGAGGCGTGGCTGGTGTGGCTCAGTGGCTGAGTGTCGACCCATGCACCAAGAGGTCACCCGTTCGATTCCCGGTCAGGGGACATGCCCAGGTTGTGGGCCAAATCCCCAGTGGGGGGCATGCAGGAGGTGGCCAGTCGATGTTCTCTCTTATTGATGTTTCTATTTCTCCCCCCTTCCTTTTTTCCTCTAAAAAAATCAATAAAGAAAAAATATTAAAAAAAAAAAGACTACATACTGTGTGGAGGGAGCACCTTCGGCTAAGGTCAAGAGTGGTGAGGAGGGGATACGTGCAACTTTCTATGTGACATTCTAGAACAGATGAAATGAATCTATGGTGGAATAAAGAGCAGTGGTTGCCTCTAGGGTTGGGGTTGGGTGGGGATTTACTGGCACGAAAATTTCTGGGGCGATGGAAATGTTCTGTATCTTGATAGGGTTCTGGGTTACACATTTATATGCATCGTCAAAATTTATCGAATAAAATTCATTGAGTGGCCCTGGCCGGTTTGGCTCAGCGGTTAGAGCGTCCGCCTGCGGTCCGGAGAGACCCGGGTTCGGTTCCCGCTAAGGGCATGTACCTCGGTTGCAGTCCCCGGCCCTGGTTGGTCGTGCGGGTGGCAGCCACTCGATGTGTCCCTTTCACATCGATGTTTCCTTCTCTCTCTCTCTTCCTCTCTCTCCCTCCCACTCTGTCTGTACAAAAAATGGAAAAATGTCCTCGGATGAGGATTAAAAATAAATAAATAAATAAATAAAAAATAAAATTCATTGAGTGATAAGATCTGTGCATTTCATGGTAACTGATAGGGGACAAAAAAACATTAAAAAAATATAAAACCCTTCCATGGCTAGCTGTCACGATCATCAAGCTCCTTCATTTTATGTTTAGGGCAGGCTGCTCCCAGACTTCCCCATGGACTCACTTTCTAGTACACCTCTCCAAGCCCTACGCCGCAGCTATTCCTCTCAGCCTACTCTTCCTAGAACAGGCTCTACTTTGGCTCATACTGTTCCCTCCGCCTGAAATGTCCTTATTCCCTTTCTCCTCAGATGTACCTTCTAAAGAAGCCTTCCCTGATGTCTCCCAGGGTTTCCTGAGCAGGCCTGGATTTAGGCCTGTTTTAGTTTATCTGGGCTGCTATAACAAAAACACCATAAACGGGGTGGCTTATAAAAAACAAACATTTGGGGAGCATTTGAGACCTTGCTCCCCAGTATATGTCGTCAGTTTGGCTCAAATTCTTATTAACAGTAAAAAATTTTTAAAAACCATTTGTTTCTCACAGTTTTGGATGCGCAAAGTTCAAGATCATGGTGCCACTAGACTTGGTGTCTGGTAAGGGCTTCTTCCTGGTTCATAGCCCGTGCCTTTTTACCATGTCCTCAATGGCGGAATGATCTTGGGAGCTCTCTGGGACCTCTTTTATAAGGGCACTAATCCAATTAATGAGGGCTCCAACTTCATGGCCTACCTTACCTTCTCATCATCTTAGGGGATAGAATTTCAGCATATGAATTTGGGGGACCACAATCATTCAGACCGTGGCAGCAGCTTCCACACCAACATGTGCTATCCCACTGGGTTACTCCTACCTTCCTATGGGCCTGAGCTCCTTGAGGCTCCCTTTCCTCTGCCTCCATGTGGCAAAGCCCCCACACAAGAGTGTTCAGGAATTGACCACTAAAGGGCATTGTGGGAAAGAGTTCGGAACCCTGCAGTGAAGGTGTCTCCTTCCTCACTCAGCCAAGGTAGGAATCTGAAATGGGCATAAGAACTCTTTTCAGGCCAGGACTCCTCGGTGTTCCCAAAGTACTCAGAGAAAGGAAGCCAGGCTGGGGGTAAGTAGGCTGTGCCAGGCCAGAGGGCCCAGACCCATTCTCTGAGGCCCCAGCATCCGGGTCTATGTCTTCAGCTGGGGCAATGTCTGTGGGACTGGCCATGAGGTCAATGGCCTTGATGTCCTGCCGGGTCTTGCCCTGTAACATCATGGCTTTGTCCAGGTGGGTCTTAAGTAGTCGTCCTGCTTCTCCCTTTAGTCTTCTTAACAGCAACCAGAGCAATCCTTTTACAAAGTAACTCTGCTGAAAACCCTTCAGTACCTCCCATTTCACTCAGAGGAAAAGCAAGTTCACATTGGCTTTCAAGGCCTTACCCACTGGTTTCTGGTTGCCTCTATTTTCTCCCCTCCCATCACTCTGAACCCTGCCTCTCACTCCCCTCCAACCACACTGTTCTCCTTGCAGTACCTCAAGCACTCCAGGCATGTTCCTACCTCAGGGCCTTTGCACTGCCTGTTCCCTCTGCCTGGAACCTTCTTTCAGATATTCACATGGCTCTCTCCCTGTCCTCATTCAAGCTTTGTTCAAACAGCCTCTGAGGGAAAAGTCCCCTGATTTATCATTATAACCCAAACCCCATCACCCTGCCTCATACTTTTCCCCTTAGCCTTTATTACCTTCTAACACAGTATAACATACATTTACACCTATCTTGTTTATTGTTTATTCCCCTACCCCTACCCCATTGGATTTAAGCTAACTGATATGTCTTAAGGGTCCAGGACAATGAAAACAAAGCACATACACAGCAGGTGTGAGACTGCAGAGGTACCCCAGCCCTGAGGAGGCCCCATTGCAGCTGCTCTATCCAGGGCAAATGCTCACATGGCTGCTCTCAGTCCCACAGCAATAGCCTGTCAGAGGGAATGTAAGCTCAGAGGACCCAGGCCAGGCTTCCTTCAGGACCCACCACCTTGCAGCCAGCAGACAGTCATATCCCCCTTGAGATAGGCCTGCTCCTTTCTGCCTCCCTGATCTCTGGCCCAGTAGTTGCTCAGTGTCACTCTGAACTAGAACCTCCTACTTTACAACTGGGGAAATGTAGGCCCAAGAGGGGGAAAGGATTTTTGCAATTCTAGGCCAGAGTCAGGAATTAAACCCAGATTTTCTTTCTCCCACCATGGTGGAGGGGTGCAGAAAAAAGTTATATGCAGAAAACTGAGACCTCACAGGGTGCTCCAGGCCCAGCCTCTGTCCCCACCCCAAGCTCACCTACCAGTGCCAAGCCACAGAGAATCCAAGCTCTACCCACTCACCCCTGTCCACAACGAGGAGGGCAGCCAAGGCCAGGGCCACTACCCACAGACGAACGGCCATGCTAATCCTGGGCTGATGTGGACTCAGCTAGCTGAAGTCTGGGCCAGGAGAAGGAGGAGGGCCTGTTTATAGTGCTGATCCCTACCCTTATCTTATCTGGGACCAGATGGAGAGGCCAGGACTCTGCACCTTGGCATCTGGAAAGGGCTTTCTGTAGGCGGAGGTGTTTCTGTGGTGGGGTGGGACTGTGGCTGTGGGGCTGGCAGATTTTCAAAGTGAGGAAAAGTTTGGACAACTTGCAAACCTAAAGCCAGTCTTGAGTGCTGGAGCAAGAGGGAGAGGGAACTTGAAGTAGGAAGAGAAAAAGAGAGAAACCAAGTCAAGAGAGAGAGAAACAGAGAGATAGAGACAAGAGGCCGATAAGAGAGAGAGAGAGAGAGAGAGAGAGAGAGAAGAAAGAAAGAAAGAAAGAAAGAAAGAAAGAAAGAAAGAAAGAAAGAAAGAAAGAAAGAAAGAAAAGAGAGAAAGAAAAAAGAGAGAAAGAAAGATCAACTGGAAGGTGGCAGGAGGCAGAGAAAGGGGGCTGTAGTCATGGATTCCTTTCCTCATGCCTCCACCAACCAATTGTGTGACCTCAGAAAAGCTACTTTTTAAAAAAACAGCCTCAGTTTACCAATGCTCAAAATGGGGGTGATAATTCTGGCTCTGTCTCCTTCATAGGGCTGCTGTGAAGATGCGGTGATAGATGGGAAAATATTTTGCACAGTATGAAATGAGGTATAAAGGTAAACAAATGTTTTCTTTCTTTTCACATCATGATGAAGGCACAATTGACAGGAAAAAGGGCAAAATAAAACATATCATAAGGAAGATGCCCCCTCTCAACAAAAGGAAGATAAATAACCCAATTAAAAAATGGGCAGAGGGCCCTGGCTGGTTTGGCTCAGCGGTTAGAGCGTCAGCCTGCGGTCCACAAAAACCTGGGTTTGGTTCCCGCTGAGGGTGCGTACCTCGGTTGCAGTTTGTCCCCAGCCCTGGTTGAGTCATGTGGGTGGCAACCACACCATGTGTCCCTTTCACGTCGATGTTTCTCTCTCTCTCCCTCTCACTCTATCTGAACAAAATATTGAAAAATGTCCTCGGGTGAGGATAAAATAAAATAAAAAAATGGACAGAGGGCCCTGGCCAGTTTGGCTCGTCAGCCCATGGACCGAAAAGTCCCAGGTTTAATTCTGGCCAATGGCACATATCTCCGTTACTGTTTGCCCCCGGCTGCTGGGGTCGTGCAGGTGGCAACTAATTGTGTCTCTCTCACATGGATGTATGTTTCTCTCTCTCTCTCTCTCTCTCTCTCTCTCTCTCTCTCTCTCTCTCTCCTCCCTCCCTCCCTCCCTCTGCCACTCCTTCCCTCCCTTCCTCCTGCTCTATCTAAAGATAAAGGGGAAAATATCCTCGGGTGAGGATTAAAAAAAAAAAAAGTGGGCAGAGGACTTGAATAGGCATTTCTCCAAACAGGACATACAAATGGCCAGGAGAAATGTAAAAAAATGCTCGACATCACTAATTAGAGAAATGCAAGTTAAAATGACTATGAGGTATCACCTCACACCTGTCAGAATGGCTGTCATCAACAAATCATCAAACAACAAGTGTTGGCGAGGGTGTGGAGAAAAGGAGACTCTAGTACACTGCTGGTGGGAATGCAGACTGGTACAGCCACTATGGAAAACAATATGGTGCTTCCTCAAAAAATTAAAAATGGAATTGCCATCTAACCCAGTGATTCCACTTCAGAATATATCCTAAGAAACCTGAAACACCAATCAGAAAGAATATATGCACCTCTATGTTCATAGCAGTGCAATTTAGAATAGCTAAGATCTGGAAATAACCCAAGTGTCTATCAGTAGATGAAATGGATAAAAAAGCTATGGTACAGCCCAGCCGGTGTGGCTCACTGGTTGAGTGTCAACCCATGTACCAAGAGGTCACTGGTTCGATTCCTGGTCAGGGCACATGCCCACATTGTTGGCCCCATCCTCAGTGGGGGGCATGCAGAAGGCGGCCAGTTGATGTTCTCTTTCATTGATGTTTCTATCTCTCCCTCTCCCTCTCTCTCTCTCTCTAAAAATCAATTAAAAAAATAGATCCAGAATCTTGGAAGTAGGGAACAGACTGACAAACCTCAGAGGGATAGGGGAAGGGGGGTATGGGAAGAGATAAACCAAAAACTTATATACATATATGCATAACCAATACACAGAGATTGGTTTGGGGAAAGCAGGAAGGGGATGGGAGCAGTGGAGAAGGGGTCTATGGGGGAAAAAAGGGGGACATCTGTAATACTTTCAACAATAAAAAAGGAAGAGTCTCTAATGTTTTGCATGTATTATTTGTCCATTTGCATTTTAATAGGTTAAATGCAGACAAGGTACTTTTCAAGAAAAATCAACATCCAAAACTACTTAATATTTATGAAACATATATGAATGAGATATTTGGTTACCTGCTTTCAAAGAATTTCTGATTTATTAAAAGAATAACAGCCTTGGCCTGGTAGCTCAGTTGGTTGGAGTGTCAGCCCTATGACCAAGGTCACAGGTTCAGTCCTCAGTCAGGGCACATACAAGAAGCAAACAGTGAATGTATAAATAAGTGGAACATCTCTCTTTCTCTCTTTCTCTTTCTTCCTCACTCTCTCTAAAAACAACAAATAAATAAATAAAATTTAAAAAAACAATAACAAAATTTTATTTACATATGTATTTCTTTAATTCATTTGGCAGTGATTTTCAACTCCATCTGCAGATTAGATTTCCAATGGGAGAACTTAAAACTACAGGAGCTGGACCTCACTTAGAAATATTTGAATCAAAATTTCAGTGTTTTTAAATTTATTTTATTTTTAATTTTTTTTTTAATCCTCACCTGAGGATATTTTTCTGTTGTTTTTCAGATAGGGAGGGAGGGAGGGAGGGAAGGAGGGAGGGAGGGAGACACGTCAATTGGTTGCCTCCCACACAACCCCAACCAGGGCTGGGGATCAAACCCAGGTACATGCCCTTGACTGGAAATGAATCCACGACTGATTCACGGGCCAATGCTCTAACAGCTGAGACAAACCGGCTGGGGCAAAAATTTCAGTGTTTTTTTTTTTTTTAAACCTTTTTATTTAAGATTTCAAGTTTACAGATGAGTCATGAGAATAGTTATATGAATCAATGGGAAAGATTCTTGTTCAAGAATATCCCCTTTGGGGAACCCAGGCAGCCAGACGGTCACTCCAACAAACCAATAGAAGCCCCAGATCTGCAGCCCAGCCCAGCCTGAGGTCAATGACAGCCTCAGGATCCTCCTGCCCTTCCACAGGAACTGCATGGCACTCAGATGACTCTGAGGCAGGTGGCAGCTATCCTTCCATTGCTTCACCAGGCAGAGCAAATATTTAATGATAATTTCCTGTCCTAGAGCAAGAACATCATCTCATAAAGGGAGGGGAACTTTAAAGGTCATCTAGGTTCTGTCTCCCATCTTTTACTCAGGCCTTCTTATAGAAGCCCCACCAGGCAGTCATCATCCTCCAGCGATGAGTTTCATTGTTGGGTGGCTTTCAACAGAGTCCTTCCTCATACAAGAGGTTGGCTTCCCGGAGACCGCATGCTTATGGGATGCTTTGAGAGCCCAAGAGAGGCCCCTGACACTCACCAGACCCCAGGTGGCGGGCCTGGTCAGAGTGCCTGGTATGCCTCTGGCAAAGGGACAAGGCTGCTTCCTTCTAGCCTGAGCCAACCCCTCCTTTACTACCCCCTGCTCTGGCTTCTGGGGTATAGAAAAGTGCAGGGAGAGAGTTCTGGGCCAGGAGTGAGGTGATCTTGGTTTGTTCATTGCTTCAATAAACATTATTGTGTCTACTATATTCCATGTACTGTTCTAGTCACCAGGGATTCAGCTGTGAATAAGGCAGTGACAGACAACAAATAAATATAAAATAAACACATGATACTTTATGTAGAAGAAAAATTAAGTGGTGTAAGGGGAGAAAGTGACAAAAGGGAAGGAGGCTGCTCTTTTAGATAGTGCCACATGAGCAGGAAGGACCGAGTCCTGCAGAAACCTGGGGAAGAGCCTGCCAAGCCAAGGAACTGCAAGTGCAAGGGCCCTGGGATGGGAACAAGCTTGGCATGATCAGCAAGTAAACAACAAGGAGTCCATTATGGCCAGAGTAGAGTGAACAAGGAATTGAGTAGCAGGAGGTGAGGGCCAGCTTATGCTCAGGTTCCAGTCCAGCCATCAACTTGGGTGAACTTGGGTACATCCTTTCATTTCTTTGGGCCTGCACATATGCTCCCATCTGAAAAGTGAGCTCATTGATATGTGCCAACACCAGCCTGAATCCCAGGGCAGCTGTGAGGGCCTGGGGGAGGAGAGTGTGAGGTGAGATGTGTGCAGCTACTGTGATGCCAGGAAGCGCCTTGATTGGAGGTTCCTGGAAGTAGACAGGCCAAGCCTTAAAAGTCCTGGGCACCTTCACAAGTGCTAGGATCAATACAGTAAAGACAGAGATGCTTTAAAACTGGGCTTGAGCAAGGGAACAGGTGACTCCTCCATTTCCTGCCCCACGTCAGAGTGAAGGCTGGGACTTGTGAGCTGGATTGAGCCAACACTCCCCAGCCTACCCCACAGCCTTCACACTGCCTGCTAAGGTTTGGACTGGTGCCTAGCTCCTCCAAGAATACAGCCCCTCCTTAATGACGACAATGGAGGATCTATTAGGTCTGAGTCACAATCCCTGCTGGTAAGTGGGGAACAGTGGCCTTGTTTGGCTTAATGTGGGTGAGATGAGCTCAAGCAGGCCTGAGTCTGCCAGATGGCACAAACCATATGGTCATTTTTACCCCTGCACTATCTCTGGCTCCTCAGCCCACATCCTGCTCCACCCTTCCTGCAGCCTCAAGTGTCCTCACCTGCCCATCTATCTGCTGTGAACAGCCCAGGTGTGGGTACCCACTCTGGGGAGGCCTGGTCTGGGCACAACTAGTTCCACAGCCTGTTCTGTCCTGGGCTCCTCAGCCACTTGACTTCATGTCCCAATTCTGGCCACTTCGCATGCTGCCTGGTCCAAGGCTGCAGGGCCCCACATGACAGTGGGAGGAAAGGGCACCTCTCTGCCCCTTCAAAGGGAGATAATCATCTCCTTGCTTGGGATCTGACTCCAAGAAGGACTCAGCAATGAGAATGACTGAAGTCATTCCTCCATAGGGACACCCACCCTGCCATTCAATGGACATTTGTTGAGCACCTACTGTTGGGTACCAGTCATTGTGCCAGGCCCTGGGACCACAGAGGTGAGAAACATCCCTATGCTCAAGGAACTTGTGGTTTACAGTGGTGAGGAAGAGGAATGAGCACATGGACACTTGAACAGGTATTTATAAAATGCTGTGGTTAAAGCAGTGATAGAAATAGTGAGGCATATTTATGGACATTCATGGATATCCACTCAGTACATCCAAAAGTCAGATTACCATCAATTTATTCACTCAAAGATACTCTACCTCCCTGTTTCCCCACCTGTGTGAACAGCACCACCATCATCCAGGTACCCTAGGCAGACCTGGACATCACTCTGAACTTCTCTCTTACTTCTACATTCAGGGAATCAGATCTTTCTGATTTCACCTCCTCTCCATCTTTCATATCCATCACCTCCTTTACATTTCCTCAATCATTACTGAAGTTGTCTTCCTGCCTAAGGCCTCACCACCTCAAATTCATCCTCCATTCCACTTCTAGAGCAATCTTTCTGAAATGCAAAGATAACCACATGGTCCCTCTGCTTCATATTATTCAACTATTATTAGTCAATTCAATTAAAATTATTCAATCTCTATTGGCTCAAGGATGAAAACCAAACTCCTTGGCATAGCATGCACATCCTCTGTGACTGTGCCTTTGCTGGCCTCTAACGTCATCGCTGGCTACTTACCCCTTCACTCCATTAGATAGAACCACCCAACAGGCTTTTATACTTTCAAGCCTTTGCTCATGCTGCACCCTCTGCCAGGCATGCCCCTCTATCACTTCCTTTGGGTTCTTTTCCTAGGTCCTCAGCCCTCCTCATTTTGGGCTCCTCACCTGTACAGAGACATCTCCCACACTGAGAGAGAGAGAAAGAGAGAGAGAGAGAGAGAGAGAGAGAGAGAGAGAGAGAGAGAGGACATTTGGTTCACTTCATATTCCCAATGCTCTGCGAAGGACCTGGCAGGCATGTATGTAGAGAGAGAGAGAGAGAGAGAGAGAGAGAGAGAGAGAGAGAGAGAGGACATTTGGTTCACTTCATATTCCCAATGCTCTGCGAAGGACCTGGCAGGCATGTATTGACTTTATGGATACATCTGGGACTGAATACAACTTTAGGACAGCAAGGAGCTCAACTCCAGGTTCTCAGCCAGCTGGCTCAAGGGCTTCAGAGAACTCTGAGGACCAGCAGTCTGGGCTCTAGTTGGTCCAGTGGGTCCAGTCACTGATCATTCTATGCTGTGTCTATATGGAAACAGAGGTGGCACTCTATTCCAAGGACCACATTTTTCTAGTTTTGACCCATCTGGTTGGGCCCCCAGGAATCCAGCATCTCCTCCAAGACCTAGATGTGGTGCTTCACACCAAAAGTCATCCCAAGCCCATCTTCCGGGTATAAAAAAATCAGTTTTAGCACCTAACTTCTCTCTTGGTGCATGGAATCCTGGCTTGATCATTATCAACTAGCAGAAACTTTTAGGCCATTCCTCTTTCTAGAAGTGACCTGGGATCACAAGAGACCTGGTATTCTGAGGCCATGTGTCATCCGGGCAGTTCCATTCATAGGCATAGCTCAGAGCTCAAGTCCTCTGAGCTTACATATGAAAAAACTTATAATAAAGGCTCATGAGACACTCTTTCTCCCCTTCCAGATCTCTGATAGTTTTTAGAAAAACAACCATAGGTTATTATGTCCAGGAACAATGTGGCACCACCCCTGACTATTTATTCTGATAGGGTCCATGGGTTGCAAGCAACAGAAACAGAGTCTTGCCCATTTAAGCAGAATAAAAATTTTCCAGAAGCGTATGTGGTTGTCTGAGGTTGGATTCACTCAGGAGCAGACCCTGAGATTAGATTCCAAGTAATTTTCTGGGAGGTGATCCCAGGAAGCACTGTTAGGGGAGTGAGGATAAGCAAGTCAGGGAAGAGAAGGGAAACAATAGTGTGCACTACTGAGATTACCACTGTGGGAAACCAGGCCTCGGTTCTATCAGGGATGGCCAGGAAACTGTGTGGACACATCTCAGTTATCCTCACTGAGGGGTGAGGGAGCTGGGGTGTATATCCACCAACTCATCAGTCACTGGTAGAGCTGTTGGAAGAAGGTCCTTAACTCTCTGCACTACTGGCCTGCCTCTCTGGTATCCCTGGGCACCCAGAGAAAGCCCTCGTCAAAAGGACTGCAGGGGTTGTGGGTGGTAGTGCAGGTATGCCTTGGAATGGTGAGTGCAAAGGAGATGTGGGTAGAGCACTAATAGTACCTGCTACCAGAGCTACACAAAAAATTAAATGAAAGTCCAAAGAACTAGGCCCAAGACAGAATTGGGCCCCCAAACCATAACAAGAGTCATGTATCTACTTCCCGAGCAGGGAAGGCAATACATTTTGATAGATAGTCCCACAAAGATTGTATTCCATGGGAGAGAGTGGGTCTCCAAGGCACACTTGGGATGCTGTTACCAGAAGGGGGAATGTTGCTGGTCATACAAAAGCCACAGATGTTATTAAATCTTCCCCATATGCGAATCCCTCACCGGTAAGATGAATTCACCCACAGGAGCCCAGGGCTTCCTAAGCTGGACCAATTTAGGGACCCACAAAACTGCCTGGATATGGAAGTACTACACAGAATAACAATTCCCAGGCTCATGTGGGTCTGTTGGAGTTCTGAGTTCTGGCCCCTCTGGTCTGTGCAGTGCCTTAGGCGTCAGTGAGGAGGCAGTGGGGCCATCAGAGCCTGGGCTTTGGGAGTCTGGAGACCTTGCCTGTGGGAACTTGGTCACATCATTTCATGTCTGAGCCTCAGTTCCTTGCCTATGATCAATGCTACCATATGTGGTTGTGTGGAATGTGCTCATCTCCAGGGCATGCTGTTCACGTCCTTCATACATAATTGGCACTGTAGTGTTCAATGACTTGGAGTGGTGACAGGTAAGGAATTCAGCATCCTTAGTGGCAACCTCCATAGGCCATGCAACATGCTCACAGATCCTGGAGTGTGCTGGGAGTCCCAGAGCTTTGTTCCCAATCATTCCCATCACAGTCTCCTGAGGCTGCCATCACACTCTCCTGAGGTTGCATTCAGTCCCAGATATATTTATATTGTCTCCTGCTACAACAGTCTTACTATACTCAGTCATATTGCAGCAAGCTTACATCATCCTAACTTTGTGGACTAAAATGTTTGAGGGGACATCTCTGTAGCCCACTTCCATGTACAAAAAACCCAAAGGAGACTCTGATTGGAATGAAAAAGTCACATACTCATTTTGTGGACTAGTCAATATGGCCAGGCATTGGGCTTTGATGATTGGCCAGGCTGGTGTCACATGAACCTTGCTGTTTCCAAAGCAGCAGAATAAAGCAGTTAGTGACTATTTGGCCTGGCAAAAAGTAGAACCTAAGAGCCCCAAAGGCTCAAGTCCTCAGTGCAAGTCCTGGGAGTCCTGGAAATTCTTTCCTCCCCTCTGTGTCCGGTGTGCCCCTGGTCGTGGTGCACACCTTCTGGAGGCAGTGCGCTCACTCCCAGCTAGGAGCTGTCAGCAGCCTATGTGTGGTGGTCCAGACAAGTGAGGGAGGGTCTGGTTCTCAGGCTCAAAGGTACTTGATAAATGTTTTCTGTGCCTCAGGGTTGTTATGCCCCTTTATAAAAGAGGGAAACAGCCCTCAGAGAAATTTAGGATTTACCCAGGGTCACACAGCTGGTAAGTTATACAACAGGAAAAGTTTATTTTTAGTGACATAAATGAATCAGTGGTTGCTTCTAGATTAGCGTTTGAGGGTTTTCCTGGAAAGGGCAGGAGGGAACTTTCTGGGGTGATGGAAATGTTCTCTATATTGTTTAGAGCGAAAATTACACTGATGCTACCACCAGGTGGCAGTGGTGCCTAATGCCCAAGAGACTTGTTTTGTTGTTTTTATTTTTTATTTTAAATCTTTATTGTTGTATGTATTACAAATGTTCCTCATTTTCCCCCCATTGACCCCCTTCTCCCCTGTCACACCCCCTCCCACCTTTTTTCATACTCTTGTCTGTGTCCATTGGTTATGTATATAAGTTCTTTGGTTTATTTCTTTCCACCCCCCAACCCCTTTCCCTTTGAGGTTTGTCATTCTAGCAATTAATCTGTACTTCTTAATCCTCTCACCTTTTTCACCCATTCCCCCAAGGCCCGTCCCAACTGGCAACCAACAAAATGTTCTCTGTATCTATGAGAATGTTTCTGTTCTGCCTGTTCATTTTGTTTGTAGATTCCATTGGTGATAGATATGTATTCATTGCCATATTGTTTGTTCATATATTTTATCTTTTTCTTCAAAAAGACCCTTCATCATTTCATATAATAACGGTTTGGTGGTGATGAACTCCTTTAACTTTTTCTTGTCTGGAAAACTTTTTATATGGCCATCAATTCTAAATGACAGCTTTGCAGGATAGAGGAATCTTGGTTACAGGTTCTTGCTTTTCATCACTCTGAATATTTCTTGCCTCTCCCTTCTGGCCTGCAAAGTTTCTTTTGAGAAATCAGCTGACAGCCTAATCGGAACTCCCTTGTAGGTAACTAGCTGCCTTTCTCTTGCTGCTTTTAAGATTCTCTCTTTGTCTTGAATCTTTTGCATTTTGATGATGATGTGTCTTGGTGTGGGCCTCTTGGGGTTCGTCTTATTTGGGACTCTCTGTGCTTCCAGGACTTGTATGTCTGTTTCCTTCACCAAGTTAGGAAAGTTTTCTGCCATTATTGTTTCAAACAGGTTTTCCATTTCTTGTTCTCTCTCTTCTCCTTCCGGCACCCCCAAGATGAGAATGTTGGCACACTTGAAGTTGTCCCAGAGGCTCCTTACACTATCCTCATTTTTTTGGATTCCTTTTTCTTTTTGCTGTTCTGATTGGGCATTTTTTGCTTCCTTATATTCCAAATCGATGGTTTGCTTCTTGGCTTTACCTACTCTACTATTGAATCTGTGTAAATTATTCTTTATTTCAGTTAAAACCTCCTTCATTTCTAACTGTGCATCCATCATTTCTGACTGGTCTTTTTTTATGCTCTTGAGGCCCTCACTAAGTTCACTGAGCATCCTTATAAGCAGTATTTTGAACTCAGCATCTGTTAGGTTGCTTATCTCCATTTCGCTTAGTTCTTTTCTTGGGGTTTTGTTCTGTTCTTTCACTGGGGACCTGTTTCTCTGTTTCCTCATTTTGGCTGCCTCCCTGTATTTGTTTCTGTGTATTACTTAATGAAAAGTATGGGCTATCTGAGACCAGATGCTGCTTGTTTGAAAGAATTTAGGAACACCTGAAGCAGGATCCAAGACAGGCCAATCCTATGGTGAAGCAACTGGCAACAGCTTGGGTGGGCCTGAAAGTTGGGTGGGGCGGGGCCTCAGGGAATCACCAGGGTGGAGCTAACAGTGTGAGCCAGGTCGCTGGAGTCTCAGATATGGCGACTGTCTGCCCCCCAGGGAAGGGATCACCAAAGGAACAAAGGCCTCCGACAGCATGTTTGTCCCAGAGAAAGCCCCCTCTCCAGCCCTTGCTCCAATGCCAAACAGCTCAGTTCTTCCCTGTATGTCTCCGGCACCCCTCGAGCTGCCTCCCCTCCAAGCTTAGAGGGAGAGAGTCTGATAAGTCCGTGCGCGGGCCCTTTAAGGTGCTGCCTGGGGCTCCAGCCGAGTCAGCTTCCTTGAGCCTCAGTTCCTGCTGGCTTTTCCAGCCAGAAGTTATGGGGACTTCTCTTCCTGGCACTGGAACCCTGAGCGGGGCATCTGGTGTGGGACGGGGACCCCTCAGTCCTCAGGGAGGACCTTCCCAGCCGAGGTGTCCTCCTGATTTTTATCCGCCACACGTGGGTGTGGGACCAGCCCCTCTGCCTCCGCCCCTCCTACCAGTCTGGATGTGGCTGCTTCTTTAATTCCGTAGTTGTAGGACTTCCATTCAGCTTGATCTCAGGCGGTTTTGAATGATGGTTGTTCTGTAGTTTAGTTGTAACTTTGATGTGGTTTTGGGAGGACGCGATACCGCGTTTACCTACGCAGCCATCTTGACCGGAAGTCAAGATGGTTGTTTTGTGGGCATGTATTTTTATTTTTATTTACTTTTTTTAAATCCTCACCCCAGGATATTTTTCCTTTTTTTTTTTTTTTTTTTTAAATATATAGAGAGAGAGTGGAAGGGAGGGAGGGAGAGAAAGAGAGAGAGAAACATCAATGTGAGAGAGACACATGGATTGGTTGCCTCCCACATGACTCCAACCTGGACTTGGGATTGCACCTGCAACCCAGGTACATGCCCTTGACTGACTGCAATAGAACTTGTGACCCTTAGGTCGAAGGCTCATGCTTTAACCACTAAGCCAAATCGGCCAGGGCAAGACATGTGTTTTTATTTTTTATTTTTTTTATTTTTATTTTTTTTAATCCTCACCCGAGGACATTTTTCCATTTTTTTGCACAGATAGAGTGGGAGGGAGAGAGAGGAAGAGAGAGAGAGGGAAACATCGATGTGAAAGGGACACATCGAGTGGCTGCCACCTGCACGACCAACCAGCCAGGGCCGGGGACAAACTGCAACCGAGGTACATGCCCTTAGCGGGAACCGAACCCGGGTCTCTCCGGACCGCAGGTGGATGCTCTACCCACTGAGCCAAACCAGCCAGGGCCAGGATATGTGTTTTTAATTTCAATCAATTGTATTATGCTAGAGATCTCTTTCTGTTTTTTACTCCCTGCTCCTGATTCAGCTTTGTGCTTTAAAGATCTGTTTACATTGCTATGTGGATATCTAGTTCATTGCCATTATTGTGACAGAATATTCCAGTGATGAGTGCCTCATTGGGCCCAGTTCTCCAACCATCACAAATAACTGTAGATAAAATAGCTTCTTGCGTGTCAATTTATGGACCTGTGTAAAAATTTCTCTAATTATATGGCCAGGATTGGGGTTGTTCCCACCTCTACTCATATTTATTTATTTGAACTTTTAAAAATCCTTTTACTTAATAAATTTCTTCAAATTCTTGTGCTAAAACAGCTGAAATATCTAAAACTTAAAAAAAAAATTTATTTTGCCTGGCCGGTGTGGCTCAATGGATTGAGCATTTTCCCATGGACTGAGAGGTCCCACTTCGATTCCTGGTCAGGGCACATGCCCTGGTTGTAGACTCGATCCCCAGTAGGGGCATGCAGGAGGCACCGATAGATGTTTCTCTCCCACATTGATGTTTCTATCTCTCTCTCTCTAAAAAAATCCATAAAAACATATTAAATTTTTTTTCTTTATTGATCTTAGAGAGACAAAAAGGGAGCGGGTAAGACAGAAACATCAATTGGCCACCTCCTGCATTCCCCCCCTGGGGACCCAGCCCACAACCTGGGCATGTGCCCTGACCAGGAATCAGCTGGCAACCTCTTGGTGCAAGGGTTGACGCTCAACCAATATTAAAGGAAATAATTTGCTGAGAGTCCTTTTATTGTCTATGTCTCCTTGCAAAATGCAGTGCTATTTATGATGTGATTTAAATTTACAAAATAGTATTATTGACTAAGATTTGGACCTCCAAATTGATAATCATGGATTTTATTATACTGAATAAATTTTTCCCAATTATTTGTGGTAAGGCAGCTAATTTAAGCAAAATCCTGAATTTTAAATTAAAAGTGATATTTTAGAACAACTTTAAAGGCAAATTTTCTCAACTCTGGCACTAATGATATTTTGGGTCCAATGAGTCTTTGTTGTAGAGGATTGTCCTGTGCATTATTGTAAGTTAAACAGTACCACTGGCTAATACATACTAGATGCCGGTGACATTCTTCCTCCCCATTTATGGCAACCAAAAATGTGTCCTCCAGGTATGGTCAAATGTCCAATGAGGGGCAAAAGTGCCTCTAGCTGAGAACCTCTGGTTGTTTGTTTTTTAATTTTTTTTCTTTATTAATTTTTAGAGAGAGAAGGGAGAGGGAGAGAGAGATAGAAACATTGATGAGAGAGAACATCAATTGGCTACCTCCTGCATGCCCCCCACTGGAGATTGTGCCCACAACCTGGCATGTGCCCTGACTGGGAATTGAACCAGTGACCTCTTGGTGCATGGGTCCACACTCAACCACTGAGCCATACCAGCCCGGTGAGAACCTCTGTTTTAAGTAAGGTAAATGAACTCTGAGATTCACTTGAGGTCTTTTTCCAGACTTACTCCCTCCCTCCCTCCCTTCCTCCCTCCCTTCCTTCCTTTCTTCCTTCCTTTTAAGATATGCTTTTATTGATTTCAGAGAGAGGGAGAGGGGGAGAGAAAGAGAAACATATTGGCTGCCTCTTGCATGCCCCCTACTGGGGATTGAGCCTGCAACTTGGGTATGTGCCCTGACCGGAATCAAACTAGTGACCTCTCAGTGCATTGGAGGACACCCAACAAACTGAGCCACACTGGCCAGCGCATAGACTCTTCCTTTCTCTTTGTCAGTTTATTTCAACTCTAATCTCGGCTACAGACTTGCATTTGTACTTCATGGTTCTTTTAACAAACCTACCCTCTCTACCCCCTTGTTTTCTAGCTGGAATAAAGCTCTTCCTCCCTGAAGATCCTTAGCCTCGTAGTAGATTGAGCACCAAGTAATCCTGCAGGTTCTCTATTCTAGGTTTCCTGGCCTCCCTCTCTCAGCCACTAGCGTGGCAGAGGAGGAATAGGGAGTTGAAATTCTCCTTGTGTCCCCCTCCCTGAGAAATCCAGAAGAGCTTGGAGACCCCCACAGTGGCCTAATAAAATCTTAAAAGTCTGATTTGGTCCTAAAGGAGGACAGAAAAGGGGAGCTCTCTTTTCAGTTCTCATATCCTCTCCCCTCACCAGATAGTTATTTTCCCTCTAGATCTCCTTTGTGACTTCATTTTTTATTTACAATCCTTGGATAAACACCCAGAGTGATGACTGTTCTCATGTTCCTCAGCATACTAGCATTATAATATGCTTCTCAGGAAAGTTCTTTGTAGTCAAATCAGTAAGGACAACACTGCCTAACAGATTCCTCTTTTGGACACTGACAATGACCATTAGTTTATTAAAGCCTTTGAGATGTTCTTCAGATGCCTTTTTTTTTTTTCTTTATTTTTTTTATTCTTACCCGAGGAAATTTTTTGATATTTTGTTCAGATAGAGTGGGAGGGAGAGAGAGAGAGAGAGAGAAACATTGACGTGAAAGGGACACATCGAGTGGCTGCCACCCACACGACCCAACCAGGGCTGGGGACAAACTGCAACCGAGGTACGTGCCCCTAGTGGGAACCGAACCCGGGTCTCTCCGGACCACAGGCCAACGCTCTAACTGCTGAGATAAACCGGCCAGGGCAAGATGCCTATTTTTTAATCCATCATTTTCCAGATTAAATGACTACCGAATCTTCCCAGAACAAATATCTAGTAATCACCCTCAGAACTGGTATCCCAAGGGACATGGCTTAGGAAATGCTGTCTTAGCTTTTAACTACCTACATCTTTTGTAAACTGCCTTCAGAAGTCATTAATGCGTTTATTATTTTTCTTTCAATTATTGAGCATCCACCATGCTAAGTATTAGGGCTACAATTTGAGATTATTTGTCTCAGCAGCCACCAGACTAGCAAGGGGATGGATAATGAATCAGCAGTGATATTGAGGTCTCAGTCAGGTGTTAAGGGAACATGGATAACCCAGTGATTATCTCTGACATTGGACTTCTGATAATATTCACAGATAGCCCTGGCCAGTTTGGCTCGCGGTTGGAGCGTCGGCCTGTGGTACAGAGAGACCCGGGTTCGGTTCCCGCTAAGGGCACGTACCTCGGTTGCAGTTTGTCCCCGGCCCTGGTTGGTCGTGCGGGTGGCAGCCACTCGATGTGTCCCTTCACATCGATGTTTCTCTCTCTCTCTCTCTCTCTTCCTCCCTCTACCTCCCGCTCTATCTGAACAAAAAATGGAAAAATGTCCTCGGGTGAGGATAAAAAAAAAAAAAATTCACAGATAAAGCAGAACCTCACTATGCTTAGAATACAAGACTGGGGCCCTTACATCACTGCAATATCGGGAGCTTGTTAGAAAGAAAGAATCTCAGGCTCCACCTGAGAACTACCATGTCAGAACCTGTGCTTTAACAAGATCCCAAGGTGGTCTTTATGTGCATTACTATTTGAGAAGCACAGCCTTAGAATGAGCATACTTTCTGACAAGAATGTGAACAGAAGCAAAATGCATTTCTGTGTGGTGTCTTGGCCAAAGGCTGCCCTCGTGTCCTCCAGGCCAGGCCAGGCAGGGACAATAGGAAGGGAAGACTGGTAGAGGCAACAAGTGTCTTCTCTCCTCTCATAGCCCTCACCTAGGAATAACTGATTCACCAGGTAAGCCCACAGGTATGTCATCAGGGAGCAAGGACAAGTAATGAGGCCAGATTTATAATCCTTCCTGCCTAGATGTTTGCCATGACTGAGTAGACATAATGGGTATGACTGGGAAGAAGGGAATGAGCAGGGTTCAGAGGGGAAAGCGATATTCTGCTCTGGACTGGGCAAGTGGAATGCGCCGTCTCTGCTTCAGACTGGGCAAGTGGCCAGCCACAGGACCATAGAGCCCAGAGTCAGGGCTCTATATGGAGAGCTTTTCGTTTCTTCCTCTTGATTCCCAACATAGGTCAAGTGAGGAGGTACAGAGAGGATTCATGGCAGTCCGACCCATCAGGAAACAAAGATGTTCACGGTGAGTGCACCTAGAGGCTGAACAGGTGGTCTAGTTTTGCAGTCTCTTCCCCTCCCAGGTTATGCCCTGGGCACTGGTGAAGTGAGCTTTGCAGGCTACAGTGAGACGAAAAGCAGGCTGGGCAGGGGGAGGGGCCTTGGTGAGGACCTAGGGAAAGATTCTCCCACAGACTTGTGATGTGTGGAGGGTAACTAGCTCAAGGAGGGGGAAATTAAGGGGAAGGAAACCACAACATCAATAACCACAGTGAAGGTAGCATAACATGCCACCCCAAAATATACTGCTTTGATATACTTTAGTCGCCTGTTTTCTGCAGTTTTGCCTTCCACGGTTTCAGTTACAGTCAACCACTGTCTGAAAATATTAAATGGGGAATTCCAGCAATAAACAATTTGTAACTTTTAAATTTGGCGCCATTCTGAATAGCGTGATGAAACCTCACTCTGTCCCAATCTGCCCCAGCAGGGTGTGACTTATCCCTTTGTCCAGCTTATCCACATTGTATATGCTCCCTGTCTGTAGTCACTTTGTAACCATCTTGATTATCAGGTCAACGGTCAAGGTATCGTAGTGTTTGTGTTCGATAACCCTTATTTTATTTAATGATGGCCCCAAAGCACAAGAGTAGCAATGCTGGCAGTTTATATATGCCAGAGAGAAGCCGTAAAGTGTTTCCTTTAAGTGAAAAGGTGAGCACAGTATAATAAGACATTTTGAGAGAGACCACATTCACATAACGTTTATTGCAATATATTGTTATAATTGTTCTGCTTTACTATTAGTTGTTGTTACTCTCTTACTGAGTCTAATTTATAAATTAAACTTTATCATAGTATGTATGTATAGGAAAAAAACAGTATATGCAGGGCTTGGTACTACCCACAGTTTTAGCCATACACTGGGGGTCTTGGAATGTATCCCCACAGATAAGGAGGGACTACTGTATTGATTATTTCAAGCTGAAAGCACTTGAAAAACAGCAAATGCATGGAGAGGCTTTCCCTGAACTGTCCTTATTTGTCTAAAGGTAGATCCTCCAAAAGGAACTCATTTGTCTTAGTTCCCTCCCCAACCAAGAAAGATGAACTCTTACCACAGGAGAAAAGACTAGAAGTCAACATCACACACAGAAGACAAACTTCATCACAAACCATCATACTGCCCATCTATTCTATCTTTCATAAAAATAATTTCCTCTCCCCTAAGAGGCCTACATGCCCTTCCCCTTCCTTTATTGAAATGGTATTTAATTCTAAGTTCTAGGCCACTCATTTTCCCCTGGGTATTTCCCAGGTATACATGAGGTATACATGTTAAAAAACGTCTGCTTGTTTTTCTTTAATCTGTTTTTTATTACAGAGGTCTCAGCTAAGAACTTAGAAAGGTAGAGAGAAGATTATTTTTCCTCCCCTACAACAGCAAAACAAAACAAAATATGGAAATAACAACATTGCCCTTCAGATTATTTTTTGCCCCTGACCCCAGGAGATCATATGTGTGATTCATTCCCAGTAGAGGCTGCCTGTCTGTGCCCTCCAGAGGGCCAAAACAGATGAGGCCAGACTTGTGAGCACCCATTGCCTGCCTGAATCCACCACGATGAAGACTTCTTGCTATTCTAGCTAAATACTTCAAAGGTAGTTCAGGCAAGAATCAGGTAGACAGAGATGGAGTAAGAGAGATGGCATTTCAAATGGAGATAAAGACCCAAGCAAAGGCCAAAAGGCAGGAGGACCACACTCGCCTGGATGGGAAGAGGGACATCAACCTACATCTCTCCATCCAGTCCTGATGAAGCTATCCCTATTGTGTTTTCCATTCTCCAAGGACACCATTCAGTGCAGGTTACTGGTGGTAGAGTCCCATACTTATTCCCCAAGGATAGGGATAGTTCTGACTCAATTTGTTTTCCAGCATCCTACTACAGGTGGCCCTGCTTAACACTCACTGAAGGACTAAGAACTCCCCATATCTCCACATTAGGTGCTCAGGACAACTGGAACCACTGTAGCAACCCCAATCCTACAAGAAGCCTTCACCAGAAGGGTTCTTGCCTCATCATCTCCTACTCTTTTCTGAAGGGGGAGTTAACTCGAAGAGCTGTTTGTTGAGGTTCCTGACACTAACCAGGACAAGACATATCTGGAGGTGGATGCTTTGGCTGGAACTTGCTAGGGTAAGTCTGGTTTGTTTCTGACAACATGGTCAGAGCATGATATATGTGTCCTCTTACAAACAAACAAACAAACAAATAAATAAAATGTTGGCAACAAAAATAATTCACGCTCATTGTAGAATGACTGGAAAAAATATATATGAAAAGATAAATACCACCCCTAATCTCACCACCTAAAGACAACTTCTGTGTACATTTTGGTGAATTCCTCACAAGTTTTCTTTTTCTCTCTGTGTATATGTGTACGTATTTAACATAATTGAGCTTATAATAATAATAATAATGTTTCATGTTTTTTTATTTGTCAGTTGAGGAATAGAGTGAAGAAATAAAAGGGAGTCGCTATTATCAAGGTGTTAAATCACTAAAATCAAGTAGGTTGAGGCCTGAGGAAATGACTCTATTCTTGCTGTAACTAATCTAGGAAATAAAACTTCTGAACTTCCCAGTCCTGTGTCAATGCCTGGATATACATTAAAATTCCAGATAACTCTCTAATAACCCCCTGAAGAACTAAGAAAAGAATGTTCATGTATCCAGACAGCCTGACCTTCAAGATACAGACCATCTGTTATCTAGGGGATTTCCATCTCAGACCAATCTCTGGGCTAAGAATGTAAGGCTGATTCTTCTCAAGAATGTACTTTTTACTATAATAACTCTTTGCTTTTTGTTCTTCTTTGGATCACTCTGAATATCACCTGATTGTGTTTCTTGTTTGCAATCCTAAGACCCTTGAATAAATCTTTATCATTTATTTCTTGCCAAAGCCTCCTCTCCATTTTTTGTTGTTTAATCCTCACTCGAGGATATTTTTTCCATTGATTTTTAGAGAGAGTGGAAGGGACAGATGATGCAGGGTGGGGGCAGAGAGAAACACTGATGTGAGAGAGACAATCGATTGGTTGCTTCCCACACCCACCCCAACCAGGGCTGGGGATGGAACCTGCAACCCAGGTACATGCCCTTGACAGGGAACCGAACCCCAGGACTGACACTCTAACCTCTGAACCACACCAGCCAGGGCCCTCTACACTCTTTTTGAGTCTGTTCTACAGAGGTACTTAGTCAACCTATAAGAAGTAAAAAGAACTCTAAAGAATATAAAAATAGCCCTGGCCGGTTCGGCTCAGGGGTTAGAGCGTCAGCATGCGGACCAGAGAGACCTGGATTTGGTTCCCATTAAGGGCGCGTACCTCGGTTGCAGTTTGTCCCCGGCCCTGGTTGGGGTCGTGTGGGTGGCAGCCACCCAATATGTCTCTCTCAAATCAATGTTTCTCTTTCTCTCTCTCCCACTCTATCTGAAGATAAATGCAAAAAAAAAAAGAATATAAGAATAGCAGCTAAAAGGAGCAGCTGCTCCCTCTAGGGTTGAGATAAAATATTCAAGACAGAGATCCCCAACCCATGGCTGAGATCCAGACCTTGTTGGGAAGGGCATGGCTGTGGTTCACCAGATGGTAGAGAAGTCCCTGTGGTGCTGCACTGGCAGAATTTGCTGGAAATCCACCTGCTAGGGTGCTTGGAGTGTGTTCACTGGAGTCACTCCTCTATAAAACCACTGCAGGGAGAATGCCAGGGGAAGCTGATGGCCTTTGAATAATGCTGGCCACCATGCACTGTAGGAGCTGGATGCTACAGGGGTCATTTATCCTGAAAGAACCTGATGCAAAAGAAGTCACTTGTATTGCAGAAGCTGGATACTGGAAAAGTGCAAGCTCAGTTCCACACACCACAGGGGCCTGCTGATCAGAGCACACCAGAATTAGGAAGGAAAATCTCTCCTACATTGTCTCTCTAGCATCCTCTACAGACAAAGTTTAACATCTGTCAGCTGGCAAAGGAAACACTTTTCCTTTTTTTATCCTCACCCAAGGACATTTTTCCTTTTTTTTTTTGTTCAGATGGAGTGGAAAGGAGAGAAAGGGAAAGAGAGAGAGAGAGAGAGAGAGAGAGAGAGAGAGAGAGAGAGAGAGAACCATCGACTTGAAAGGGACACATCGAGTGGTTACCACCTGCACGACCCAACCAGGGCCGGGGACAAACTGCAACTGAGGTACATGCCCTTAGCGGGAACCGAACCCAGGTCTCTCAGGACCGCAGACCAACGCTCTAACCACGAAGCCAAACTGGCCAGGACACATTTTTAATTATTTATTTGTTTGTTTATTTATTTATTTACTCAATCCTCAACCGAGGACACTTTGCATTTATCTTCAGATAGAGCAGGAGGAAGAGAGGGAGGGAGAGTGAGAGAGAAACATCGATGTGGGAGAGACACATCGAGTGGTTGCCACCCATATGACCTCAACCAGGGCCGGGGACAAACTGCGACCTAGGTACGTGCCCTTAGCAGGAACTGAACCCGGGACCCTTTGGTCTATGGGCCGACGCTCTAATCACTGAGCCAAAATGGCCAGGGCAAAGGAAATATTTTTAGATGGTCCACTATATTTTATTCAGAGCAGACAATGAAGGTTCAGTTCAGAGCTGAGAGGCAATACATTGATAACTAGCACAATGCCAAGTCTATATGCCCAGAGAAGAGATGAGATTGGTTCAGCTTGTGCCACCCCTGGATTAGTCAGTCACCTGTATAAAAATGGAACTGCATTAATAAAAAGAGAAGCAGTGAGCATTGAAGAGCCGGTGCAAGACAGCAAACTGGTCACCAAGCAGCCTCTTCTCTCCAGGGGAGAAAAATAAGCATTTTAGTTGCTAGAGAAAATTGTCTGTCCTGTAATAGTTCAGACACATTTCGTCAAGCCTCACCATGGTTTTAAAAAGTATTCCTCAAGGCTTCTATTTAAACTTTCAGCTCACCAAACAACTTGCTGATTTTTCTTCCCATCTACCCTATTACAGCTGGAGAACAGATCTTGGTCCGTAGATATACATATTCTGCTGTTTAGAAAGAAATGTCATCTATCATGTTCTAATAAATTGTCTTCGATGGCTACATTAGGCTTGAGTGGTATTAGTCAGAGTAAGTCTGTCACCAAGACTTACCTGGGGCACTAAGAAAAGCCAGATTCTGGCCCTGAGAACCAGGTTTTGGATTTAAGGGACTTAATCAGGGTGCTCTCCTGAAGGATCTGCAGCCAACACCCTTGACAATATCACCACCAGTACATTCCCCAAGGGAGAACCCTGCAGAACACATATTGGGCATGGATAAATAGTGTTCTGTAAGTGTCCAACTAATAACCATTCTCTAGTTGCTGGACTTTTAGGCTGTTTTCAGTCTTTCACTATTACATACAACACAGGGACGAACATATTTGTGATTAGTGTTCTTTGCTATTGTTGTTTTGTTTGGGTTTTTTTGTATTTCAAGTGATTCCCTTAGCATAGATTATCAGAACTGGAAATAAATTGATGTCAAATCACATCTTCTTTTGGGGCGAGGAAGAGCATGAATATTTTAAAGACACTTAAAACTACTGTGCAATGATTTCAGAAATGTTGTACTAGTTATAGTCCCACTCAAAACAATTTCAGGATATCTTGCCTAACTCACACAGAGTTATATATATATATATATATATATATTAGTTTAAATATTTGTGTGTGCTCGTGCATACATATGAAATCTTGCTTTTTAAAAAATCCTCACCCAAGGACATTTTTCCATTTTTGTTCAGATAGAGTGAAAGGAAGAGAGAGAAAGAAACATTGACATGAAAGGAACACATTGAGTGGCTGCCTCCCACATGACCCCAACCAGGGCCGGGGACGAATCACAACCGAGGTACATGCCCTTGATCGGAATTGAACCCGCGACTCATTCGTCTGCAGGCTAATGCTCTAACTGCTGAGCCAAACTGGCCAAGGCGAAATCTTGCTTTTTTTAAAAGCTGCTGTTGGAGATATTCATGCCCACATTTGTTAATCTCTTGCCCTCTTTTGGGAGTCATCTATTCAAGTCCTTCACTATTAAGAAGTATTTTATTTCTATCTCAGGGGGATTTTGTGTCCTAGATTCTTCATTCTGACTTTTTTTGGAGAGAAAGGGGCTCTTTTCCTGCCTCCAGATCCTTTGGATATCTTGTTTGAATCTAAGTTCCTTTGGCCTAGGAGGCCTGGACTTGGGTGGCTAAGAGCTTCAGTGAGACAGAAACAAGAGTGTGGAAGTCTGATGCGTGGAAAGCTGGCTGAGCTTTCATCCTGGGCGGGGCAGTCTTCAAAAGGAAGGAATTCGTCTGTATGTAGTTTTCTTTTCACTCTCCATTTTTAAACACTCTAGAGAGACCCTGGGTGTTTTTTTCTCTCCTTATTCGATTTAACTAGAGTGTTTAAATAAACTATGCTTCTTTTAGGAGCCTAAGACACACAGTTAGAGGAAATGTGTCATTTAAAGTGCTTTTTTGAAGTCACATGGTATCTTCTCACCACCCTCTGAGCTCTTTGGCTCAGGAGTAGAGAAAAACTTTCTCTTCTTCCTTCCCCAACTACTTTTCCCTACTAAGACTGACACAGAGCCCTGGCTGGTTTGGCTCAGCGGTTAGAGTGTTGGCCTGCGGTCCAGAGAGACCTGGGTTTGGTTCCCACTAAGGGCATGTACCTCGGCTGCAGTTTGTCCCCGGCCCTGGTTGGGTCGTGTGGGTGGCAACCACTTGATGTGTCCCTTTCACCTTGATGTTTCTTCCTCTCTCTCTCCCTCCCACTCTGTCTGAACAAAATATCAAAAAATGTTCTCAGGTGAGGATAAAAAAAGACTGACACAGAGAGCTTGGCTTGCCCCATGAAACGTGCACACAGGTGGTTAGTAAGTGGCAAGCATAAAACAGTTGTGCGTGCTGAAGTAAGTGTGGCATTAGTGGGAGTGCAGGAGGTGATAGCAATTCACTCATGTGGGGAGTAGAGCTTAGCAATGGTAATCAAGAGAGCTTTGGGGAGGAGAGGCTATTTATGGTCACCTTCAATGATGAACAGGGTTTGGAAATATAATAAAGAAGTCAGCTAAGTTTTCACTCTTGTCTTTCTAGTATCACCATGAATCTTGGTTCTCCGTGTTGCTGCCAGAGACAGTCACCCATCTATCTATCATCCATCCATCCATCTGCGTATGTATGCATGCATACATTTATCTGACATTTCATTCATTCATTTGTTCATTCTTGCAATGACTCTTCCATTTTTCCATCTATTCTTATACTATCTACTAAGGCCCTGCTCTGTGAAGCATGCTGAAGCTACAAATATTTATAAGACAGATTCTTGCTTTCTTTTTTTTTTTTTCCTTTATTGATTTTAGAGAGGAAGGGAGAAAGAGCTAGAAACATTGATGAGAGATAACATCGATTGGCTGCCTCCTGCATGCCCACCACTGGGTATCAGGCCAACAACCTGGGCATGTGCCCTCACTGGGAATCGAACTGGCCACCTCTTTGTGCATGGGTCGATGCTCAACCACTGAGCCACACCGGCTGGACCAGATTCTAGCTTTCAAGTAGCACAGGGAGTAGTGGTTAGCTAAAACAAAAAATATTTTTTTAATTCTCACCCAAGGATATTTTTCCATTTATTTTCAGAAAAAGTGGGAGGGAGGGGGAGAGAGAAAGAGAGAGAAACATCAATGTGAGAGAGACACGTCAATTGGTTGCCTCCCACATGACTGACCAGGACTGGGGACCAAATCGCAACCAAGGCATGTGCCCTTGACTGGAATCAAACCTGCAATTCCTTGGTCTGCAGACCGATGCTCTACCCACTGAGCAAAACCTGTCAAGGATAGCTGGAAAAAAATTTAAAATAGATTATAATATAGTGCAATAAGTGCACCCTATAGAAGTTTGTTTAAAATATGCTTGTATGGCCCTGGCCGGTTTGGCTCAGCGGTTAGAGCATCGGCCTGCGGTCCGGAGAGACCTGGGTTCGGTTCCCGCTAAGGGCATGTACCTCGGTTGCAGTTTGTCCCCGGCCCTGGTTGGTTGTGCGGGTGGCGACCACTCGATGTATCCCTTTCACATCGATGTTTCTCTCTCTCTCTCTTCCTCTCTCTCCCTCCCACTCTATCTGAACAAAAGAATGGAAAAATGTCCTCGGGTGAGGATGATAAAAAAAATAAATAAATAAATAAAATAAAATATGCTTGTATAAATGTCCCTTTTCCCACAAAAACCTTACTTAACTGTCCAGTCTGAAATAGGTTCCATTTTTTTTTTAAGCAAAAGGAAAGTTTATTTGAAAGACGGACAGATTCCCCGCAGTGGGGAGGGGACCCAAGTGGTTTGCCCCTGAAATAGGTTCTTTTTATTTTATTAGAGAGAAAGAGAGAAAAACATTGATGAGCGAGAACATTGATTCGCCGCCTCCTGCATGTCCCCCACTGGGGGTTTGGCCCACAACTTGGGCATGTGCCCTGACCAAGAATTGAACCTGTGACCTCTTGGTGCATGGAAAGATACTCAACCACTGAGCCACATCAGCTGGGCTGACATAGGTTCTTGTTATTACTATTTTTAATAATATTCTCTTTCTTTTCCTTTAGAGCATTTATCACATTTTGTTATTATATACTTAATAGTATGTTTATTTGCTTAATATTTGTCTACCCCAGTTGACCAGAAGCTCCATAAGGGTAAGTCCTATTGTCACCAGAAAGAGACTGGGCCTGGAGCGGGTCCGCTCAGTCCAGCCTGTAGGGTATGGTTCTTGACTTTGTGCAGGAAAAATTTCACAATGCTAGTCCAGGTGATTTTTGAGAGTATGTTTATGTTTATTAAAGCTGGGGACAGTGAAATAAAGGAAGGGCTTAGGATAGAAGACGCAACAGGAGAGAGCCTAGGTGGTGCTCTGCATTGGCTTTCTAGAAATGTTATAGGAAAAAAGTGAGCCACCCTGGGTGGTGTGGACTCACTGAGAAATAAATGTCACAGTGACAGAAGTGAGCCAAGGTGGGGCTGCTGTTAGTGCACTGACAAGTAAGAGAAAAGGGGGTCTTGGAGACAGATTCAGGGGGTTAGCTCAAGAGGAGCTGCTGCTGCCTGCTGCTCCCCTGGTTGCAAGTCTGACTGGGACCCTTAAAACTTACAAGAAAGAGCCCTGGCTGGTTTGGCTCAGCAGTTAAAGCATCGGCCCTTGGACCAAAGAGTTCCAGGTTTGATTCCGGCCAAGGGCATGTATCTTGGTTGCGGTTGGTCCCCGGCCCCGATTGAGGTTTTGCAGGTGGCGAGAGACACATTGATGTTTCTTTCTCTCTCTTCCTCTCTCCCTCCTTCCAGCTCTATCTGAAGATAAATGAAAAAAATATCCTTGGGTGAGGATTAAAAAAAAAAAAAAAGAACTTAGGAGAAAGAGAGCAGAGAACCTGAGAAAGGGGGAAGAACGATGTGGTCATACTTCATGGGGATCTCAAGCTGGCTTTCTTTATCTGAAGGGTTTATTATCTGTTTTTAAAGGCAGGAATTTTAGGGGAGGTCTTAGAGAAGGATCTCAATAAAATATTCATCAGCTTTCCAGGTGTGTCCTTTCAGAGTCCTGGTCTCCACTGACTGATCAATGCTAGGGAGGGATTCATTAGTCACTGCATCTGGTCCTGATGTTAGCCATGGCATCGCTCCATCTGGTTTTGCCTGGAGCTAAAATACACCTGAGGCCTATATGTCATCACCTCTAGTTTGACCAAAACTCTGTCTCTATGGTCAGCAGACCTGAGACTTTGTTCCTAAGATCATTTGATGTGAGTCAGAACTTCATTCTCCTGAGGGCCCAAAGTTTGAGGGAGTGGTCATGCAAGGGCTTGTATGGGAGTTTTATGAGGCTGTTCTCCAGCCCCTTATTTATCCTCTAAGAGAGTCTAAAAGCAGGGACTAGCAATATGCCAGGGGAGGAAAGGTCAGCGGAGGGCCCAAATCACACGGTCAGCGATATAAAAGGTCAGGGGGTTTAAACCACATGACAAGTGATATGCTAGGGGAGGAAAGGTCACCCTGGAGTGAGGTCCTTTTTTTCCTAGTTTTGTCTGTTGCTAGGCACCTGGGGCTTTCTGCGGTGGTGACCTTCTGTACCTGGCCCACTCTCCTTGCTCTGCTCATGTCTGTCTGTCTACCACACTATGACTGCTTTGCTTATATTGAATACTCAACACTTGATCCATGCAGTAGACATTCATTGAATGAATTAATAAGCACTGATCATACCCAGGAACGATTATTTCTTGCATAAACCAGTGGTACTCCAAGTGTCATCCTTGGACCAGAAGTGTCAAGAACACTTGGCAACTTTTTGGAAGTGAAAATTCTTGACCCGACCCCAGACCAGAATTAGAATTAAAATGGAGCCCAGCAATTCATATTTAAACAAGCCTTCTGAGGGATTCTGATGCACACTAAAGTTTGAGAACACTGTACTGTCTTGATAAATGACTGTTTTAGTTTACCTTAATCACCTATAGATTTTAGCACAGAGACCAGAGAAAGTATGCCTGAATTGGAGAATACCTCAAGAGAAGGTGATATTTTCAAGGAAAACTGGAGTTAGATGAGCCAGGGGAAGGCAATTCAGGGAGCGACCTGTAAACCCAAAGGCACATAGGTCTGGATTAGCCTGGCTTTTGGAGGGTTTTGTAAGTAGTTCGGTGGGAGGGTCCTGTGTATGGTAGGGAATGGCTTGAGGTGAGAAGGAAATAGGCAAGGGTCTAGAATGCCAAGTTTCAAGCTGGGCCCTGGCTGGGTAGTTCAGTTGGTTAGAGTGTCTCCCCGATGTCCCAAGGTTGTGGGTTTCACTGGTCCGGGCACATGCAAGAGTCAACCAATGAGTGCACGAACAACAATACTCAATGTTTCTATCTCCCCCTTCCTCTCTCTCTATAAAAATCAAGTTTAGCCCTGGCTGGTTTGGCTCAGCGGTTAGAGCGTCGGCCTGCGGTCCAGAGAGACCCAGGTTCGGTTCCCGCTGAGGGCATGTACCTCGGCTGCAGTTTGTCCCCGGCCCTGGTTGGGTTATGTGGGTGGCAGCCACTCGATGTGTCCCTTTCACGTCAATGTCTGTCTGTCTGTCTGTCTGTCTCTCTCTCTCTCTTTTTTCCTCTCACTCTATCTGAACAAAAAAAGGAAAAAATGTCCTCGGGTGAGGATTAAAAAAAAATAAATAAATTTTAAAAACAGTTTCAAGCTGGGAGGTAACTTCCCATTTGCCTTCCCTACAGCTGTCCTGAGCTGCCTGAGTCAGACTTCTGAGGGCTCAATTCCCGCCAGCCTTCTTCCTTCCTCTTTCCTCTCCCTCCCACTTCTCTCATCTCCTCCCTTCCCCTGAGAGTGAGCCGCCCAAGCTCCCAGGCCAACCCCACCCTCCCTTGGCCTACCCGCTGATGTCAGCTCTGCCCAGCGAGTCTGGTTTGCAGCCTAGAGCCAGGTCGGGCCCAGCCTTCCCGCTTTGGGGGAATCCCTGGGTGCTGGTGTGCTCTGAGGACGCCCGCCAGCCCAGCGCACCTAGCAGGGGCGTCACCCGGGCTTCTGGGCCTCAGGAGAAAGTCTCTTACTCAGGAGATACATTGTTCTGGGGGAGGGAACCGCAGTGTCAGAGCTGTGGTTTCCCAGGACCCAGGCTTGCGTCACTCAGCGCTACCCACCCCGAGGGAACTGGCTACAGGCCGTGTCCCCTCCAATAGCAGCTGACTCATGGCAGGACTGCTCTCCAGGGACTTCACCTAAACTGTGCCTGGAAGTGACAAAGGGTGATAGCAGCCTTAATAACAATACCTACTATTAATCCAACACTTAGTGTGCTGTCACCTTATAGTTCTCAACTTTATGTTACCCAGTGCCCTTTATAATAAATACTTTTCAACACCACCTTTAGCATTCATAGATAATATGACCAATCTACATCACAGTTTCATAATATCAAACCATAAAATGCCTCAATTAAAGGGGTAAATAAAATAACTTTATAATACAAGAATATATATTTCCTGCCCTCTTGGGAGGCACATAATACTAAAACTGAAATGACATAGCAGATTTGCATGGCCCCTGTACAAGAATAACACATATATTCATGAATCATTTTTTTTTTTTTTTTTTAAGTGTATATAGCCCTTGTTGGGTAGCACAGTTGGTTAGAGCATCCTCTCAATTCATCAAGGTTGCGGGTTCAATTCCAGATCAGGGAACATACAAGAATCAACCAATGGCCTTGGCCGATTTTGCTCAGTGGTTAGAGTGTCAGTCCACAGACCAATGAATCTCAGATTTGATTCCGGTTAAGGGCACTACCTTGGCTGCGATACGTCCCTGGCCCTGGTTGGGGTCCGGCGGGAGGCAACCAGTTTTTCTCCCTCGCACTCTATCTAAACAAAAATGGAAAAAATGTCCTTGGGTGATGATTAAAAAAAAGAATCAACCAATGAATGCATAAATAAGTGGATCACAAATAAATATTTCTCTCTCAAATCAAATTCTAAAAAATGTATCTATCTCTCACTTATTTGTGGAATATAAAGATCATAACAGTCTGAGGAATAGGGTAGACACAGAGACATGGAAGTAGGGTACAGACTGACAACCCTCAAAAGAGGGCGTGATGGGGGAAGGGAAGAGATAAACCACAGAACTTATATGCATGTACCCATAACCAGTGGACATGGACAACAAAGCCGGGGACGGGGCGGGGGGGATGGGGAGGAGGGTGTCAATGGGATATAAAAGGAGAAACGTCTGTAATAAAAATAAAATAAAATAAATAAAAATGTATCTATCTATTTATATATGTTTCAATATAGAAATTCTTGGATAGACTCCCCACTAGAAGATATAATGAAGCAATCATATGCTTGTGCCTCAGGTCCTCTGTGAATATGCAACTAGGAATATAGACTGATACAGATGTGTTACAGTATTGGCTCAGATACCACCAGTACTATTGCCATTCAGTTTTCATAATTTTCTGCAGTTTTGAACTCCCCTGCTTAAGTTCCAAATAAAATAAGAATCCATCCTGGCCAGTTTGGTTCAGTGGTTGGAGCATCAGCCTGTGGACCAGAGAATCCCGGGTTCAGTTCCTGCTAGGGGCATGTACCAAAAAAAAAGAGTCCATCTGGCTGGTGTGGCTCAGTGGATTGAGCATTGTCCCATGCACCGAGAGGTTGCTGGTTCAATTCCCAGTCAGGGCATGTTCCTGGGTTTCGGGTTTGATCCCCAGTTGGGGGAGTACAAGAGGCAGCCAATTGATGTTTCTCTCTCTCTCTTTCTCTTCCTTCCTCTCTCTCTAAAAATCAATAGAGACATATTTTTTTAAAAGAAGGAATCCAATCTCCCCTTGATTATCATGGTGCTCTGCTCTCTCTCTCTTTTTCATTCCTCACCTGAAATTTCAATTTATCATCAGAGTGGGAAGGAGAGAGAGAGAAAGACAGAGAGAAACATCGATGTGATAAAGCCACATCAACTGGTTACCTCCAGCACGACCTGACCAGGGCCGGGACAAACCGCAACCGAGGTACATGTCCTTGACCGGAATCGAACTTTGTGACTCATTGGTCCTCAGGCCAATGCTCTAACTGCTCTAACCACTGAGCAAAAACAGCCAGGTCTCCCTCTTTTTTTTTTTGCCTCTCCAGACCCAACCTAATTCCCTTTTCTACCCTGCTTTTGGCCCTGGAAACCTGACCTACCAACCATACTCCTGTCCTCTGGTTTCTTATTGTGTTTGGCTAGTGAGAACCCTGGCAGGAAATGGAATGAGGGAAGAAAGGGAGATTGGGGTGTTTATATTTTTCTGCCTACCTCCTTGGCTATATCTCTTAACCTAATCACTTCTGCTCTCAAGGTGACTATAGTGAATTCTTCCCATTCATTGAGGCCCCTTTTGTCAGAGAATGCTAGCTTTTATCCTAATAGCCATTATCCCTACCTTCTTTACTCCTATATTGGGGGCAGCAATGTGCCTGGCTAAGAAAAGCACATTTCCTTGCTTTCCATGCAGAAGATGATGGCTAATGAGAAATCAGTGGAAGTGATTGGGTGGAAGTTTTGAGAAAGCTGTTGTGGGGGCTAAAAATAATTATACTTTTCTCCACCTTCTAAGTTCTAGCTGGGCTAATAATCAAATTAACAGGAAAAAATAAAAATTTAATATATGTGCACGGGAAGCATGAAAATTCCAAAGACAGTGAGGCAACATGTGTTATGAGAAGTGCATTGTTAGGTGATTTTTTTATTGTGAGAATATCAGAAAGTGCACTTATACAAACCTAGATGGTATAAGCTTATTATACACCTAGCCTATTGCTTCTAGGCTCCAAACCTATCCAGCCTGTTACTGTACAAAACAATATGAAATTAATCAAGCACAGGAGAAAATGATGCAATCAAAAGACACAGTCTCCCTGGCTTGTTGCTCAGTGGTTAGAGCAACGGCCCTTGCACTGAAGGGTTGCAGTCCAGGTCATGTATGTGGGTCGCAGGTTCAATCCCTGGCCCTATCCCAGAACTTGGGAAGCAACTGGTTGATGGGTCTCCCTCACGTCAGATGTTTTTCTCTTTCTCTCTGTCTGTCTGTCTGTCTCTCCCTACCCTCCCCCTTCCACTCTCTCTAAAAAGTCAGTGGAGCCCGGCAGGTGTGGCTCACTGATTGAGCATCAACCCATGCACCAAGAGGTCACCAGTTCAATTCCCGGTCAGGTCACATGCCCAGGTTGTTGGCCAAATTCCCAGTGGGGGGCATGCAGGAGGCAGTCAATTGATGTTCTCTCTCACGGATGTTTCTGTCTCTCTCTCCCTCTCCCTTTCTCTCTAAAGTCAATAAAGGAAAATAAATAAAGAATATTATAGTAAATACATAAACTAGTAACATAATCATTTATTATCATTATCAAGTATTATGTACTGTACATAATTGTATGTGCTATGCTTTTATATGACTGGCAGCCCAATAGATTTATTTACCCCAGTATTGCCACAAACATGTGAGTAATGCATTGCTCTATGACTTTATGATGGCTACAACATCATTTGGCAATAGGAATTTTTCAGCTCCATTGTAATTTTATGAGACCACCTTTGTTTTTTTTATTTTTTTTCTTTATTGATTTTTAGAGAGAAAGGAAGAAAGAGGGAGAGATAGAAACATCGATGAGAGATAGATAGAACATCTATTGGCCACCTCCTGCTTGCCCCCCACTAGGGATCTGGCCCATAACCTGGGCATGTGCCCTGACCAGGAATCGATCCAGCAACCTCTTGGTGCTTGGATCGATGCTCAACCACTGAGCCACACCAGCCAGGCTATGGGACCACCTTTGTATATGTGTCCATTATTGACCAAAATGTCAGTAAGTGGTGTATGACTGTATTCTAGAGTCAGATGAGATTGTGTATAAAAGGATGTTGTAAATACCAAACACATATTATTGTGTTATTATTAATTTTATTAATATTATGGCTGTTGTTACATAAGTGTCACAGTTAGGTAGTTTTTAGTATGTAGTATGTAATTTGCTGGAGGGAAACTCCTGCTAAGTGGTATTAATCTAAAAATAAAAAGCCAAAATGAGAGGCAACAAGTGTTTATTTGGGATCAAAGAATTGCAATTCTAGAAGCATAGATTCAGGCAGAAACCCAAACAGTGTCTCAATTACAGGGTGAGGACAAAGAATTTTTATGAGAGAAAGGATGGAATAATTACATGAATAGAAGAAATTCCTATTGATGCTAACAAGCTATTAATAGGAATTTAGCTTACTTAGAATTACTCTTTAGCTATACAAGGCTGGTTACTGATTCTATCTTCAGAAAGAGAGTCCATAATTTTCCGTTGAAATGTCGTTATGCGGTGTGACTGAGTCCATAATCTTCAGCCCTTGTGGTCAGGATGTCTGCTTTCCTATTAGCTTCACAAAGCTCTTTCAAAGACAATGTTGGTTTGGCCCAGCTCAAAAGCCTGGCTCAGTTCAAACAGTTCAAAGGTTCAAGGACATGCCAGGCAGTTCCTCTGGAATGGCTGCTTTGCTCCCTTTTAAAATGGCTCCACTATGTCAACTTACCCAGTGGTGAATTATTGATATCCGTGGTATTGAAATAAGGAGCGACCTAGTGCAAGTGCTTCTCAAACTGTAATATGCACAGAGGAAAACTTGGGGCGGGGAAGGGGGTTTTGTTAAAATGCAGATTCAGACTCAGAGGGTCTGGATGGGGCCTGACATTCTCTGTTTCTAACCAGCTCCTAGGTGAGGCTGCTTACCTTGGACCTCTGACTAGCAGTGACATGGTTGTAATCGCTGGAAAAAAAGCAGGGGAAAGGCCAAATAGTATAGGCATGCCAGATGCATGCCCAGTAAAGTCTGGATGAGGTAGGAAAAATACTCGGCTGTCAGTCACACCTAGGAAAAAGTCACTGGCCAGAATAGACGTGGTCACTGCAAGCTTGGGAAGATTTGATATTTAAACTCTTTACATTTTTTTTTTTATCCTCACCCGAGGACATTTCTCCATTTTTGTTGTTGTTGTTGTTGTTCAGATGGAGTAGGAGGGAGAGAGAGAAAGAGAGAGAGAGAAACATGGACGTGAAAGGGACACATAGAGTGGCTGCCACCCACACAACCCAACCAGAGCCGGGGACAAACTGCAGCCGAGGTACATGCCCTTAGTGGGAACCCAACCCGGGTCTCTTGGGACCGCAGGCCAACGCTCTAACTGCTGAGCCAAACCGGCCAGGGCTGATATTTAAACTCTTGAGCAGCCCTGGCCGGTTTGGCTCAGCAGTTAGAGCATCAGCCGGTGGACCAGAGAGTCCCAGGTTCAGTTCCCGCTTAGGGCACATACCTCTGTTGCAGTTTGTCCCAGGCTCTGGTTGGGGGCATGTGGGTGGCAACCACTCCATGTGTCTCACTCATGTCAATATTTCTCCCTCTTTCTTCCTCCCTCCCTCCCATTCTATCTGAAGATCAATGTAAAAATGTCCTCGAGTAAGGATAAAAAACAAAACAAAAAAACTCTTGAACAAAGGAATTCCTTTCTTGATTTCCTTCTCTCTTATGCGTTGGCCTCCTGGCTCTCTTGTTGCAGGGGATGCGCTCCCCTGATTTGCCCTCAGCTGAGTCTCTCCACCTCAACAGTGCTCTGCTATCCCAGGCTTATCTCTTTCTTGTGACATACAATGAACTAACGGACTGGAACTGGCTTGATTCTACATCCTACCCAACTCCACCATGGAACAGAAACTCTGAACACTACCTTTGCTTTTAGCTCTGTTGAATCCCCAGCTGCACCTTTTCCAGGACTTGTTTAAGGAAAATGGGACCTTTGAAACCCAGGGGTGTAATTCCACACAAATAAAGCTTTCTACCACATCTCATCCTCCCATGGGGTCTCTGGAAATGCTTATTCCAGTGACACCCCAAGAACTCCACTCTCACTAGCAAAGGAGATGGGCAATTCATGCAATTCTCTAATAACAGCAGGAACCTATCAAATCTTTCCAGGTGCTGGAGAAAGAAATGATGAGACAAGAGAAAGGTAAGCTGATAGTGAGGAAAGAATTTCTGAAAATGGTAAATAAGAAGTATTTAGAGATTCTATTTCCAAGCAAGTTGGTAACTAATAAAAGATAGGAACTGTACATACATTATTTCTTTGGATTCTTACAACCTTATATAAGGGGAATTATAACCCTTATTTTATAGTTGAGAAAGTTAGCAGAAGCTCAGAGAAGTTAAGGGATGTACCCAAAGTCACACAGCAGGTCAGTGGCAGGGACAGAATCGGGACCCAGGTTTTTCAGAAGCCAGAGTGCCCTTTTTTTTTTTTTTCCTCCCTAGGCAGTCTGCTAAAATTCCAGGTGAAGCTTACTCTTTTTGCTGAATTCTTCTGCCTCACACAGGAAATGCTGGTCAGTGGAGGAGGATAAGGCCACCCCAGAGAACCAGGCCCACCAGTATTTGAAACTGTTTGGCTCAGCTCTTATCTATCCTAAAGGATTTCTATAGCTGCTAAGCTTTGTTTTCAAACACTGGGGACTGAGAGTAGGAAGTGGGAGGGGTCCTGGTGGGATGTTTACAAGTTTTGTTGGACAGTTTCCACTTTGTAAGCCCAGTCTCCTTTCTGGAAGGTGCCACATTCCAAAGCAGGAGCATGTCCTGGGAGCCACAGGTGAGCACAAACTGTGCACTGGCTCTGACCCGGGACCCTTGCTTCTCCTTGGATGCCTGAGATCTTTACTTTTTTTTTTTATCCTCGATATTTTTCCATTTTTCCATTTTTTGTTCAGATAGAGTGGGAGGGAGAGAGAAAGAGAGAGAGAAACATGGACATGAAAGGGACACATCGAGTGGCTGCCACCCACACGACCCAACCAGGGCCGGGGACAAACTGCAACTGAGGTACATGCCCTTAGCAGGAACTGAACCTGGGTCTCTCTGGACCGCAGGCAGACGCTCTAACCGCTGAGTCAAACCGGCCAGGGCAGATGGCTGAGATCTTTAAGAGACTACTGAAACCTGATAATTTGGCCCAGCAATCAGCAAATTGGCAAGTGCCAGGCCCCAGTGAGGATCCTCACTTCCTCCAAGACAGGAGATAAATGGGTATTTTGTATTCCCACAAAGGGTCAGCAACTCAGGGTGGTGTCTCTGCAATAGGCTCCCACTGCCGGTGCTGCTCCCCAGACTCTGGCATAAATTGGAGCCATTTCCTTCTCCAGTTTCCTACATGTGACTAGCCTTTGTCTAATTTCAGCACCATGGGGAGTTGGGGAGGGTTCCCTGCACAATAAATCTTTGATTGGGAAGGTGGTTTTATTATTTGAAAGGATGATTGATGTTAAAGAAGGAGAAGATGTAAGTGACTAATGTGTTCAGGGGAGGGCTCAGGGTGACAAGAAAGAGATAAGCCTGGGATAGCAGAGCGTGGTTGAGGTGGAGAGACTCATGGAGGCACATCAGGAACACTAATCAGAGGCCTGATTGCAAGAAAATGTGAGAGAGCTTTCAGGTGAGAAGATACACCAGACACATGGATGGGATGTAGTTCCCTCTCCCTCCAGAGGACAAGCTGTGGTCTGCTTGTGGTTAGCTCCACGGATGTGCTGAGGCTATTGGATGCACTGGGCCCAGGTCTGGAATCCAGCTACAGCAGCAACCCCAGCGGTGGGGAGAGAGAGGCTTGTGCTCAGAGTGTGGAGTGTCTGAAAGAGAAGAGTCAACAGCATCTAATCTGACTGAGCCAAAATCATCCTCGGCCTTTTTTTTTTTAAATCCTCACCAGGGATATTTTTCCATTTATCTTCAAATAGAATGGGAGGGAGAAAGAGAAAGTAACATTGATGTATGAGAGAGACATTAACTGGTTGCCTTCTGCAAGACCCAACCAGTGCTGGGGACTGAACCGCAACCAAGGTACATGACCTTGACTGGAATTGAACCTGCAACTCTTTGGTCCACAGGCTGACGTTCTAACTGCTGAACTAAATCAGCCAGGGCGATCCTCTAGCCTTCATTTCTTTAGAGACCCTTCCTATTTCCAGGCTCCCACTCTCCACTTGTTTCTGAGATAGCATTGGCATTTCCAGGGCAGAGATGGCCAAAGCCACCAGAGGGGCTGCAACACCGAATGGTGTTGGATATCCCAGATCACTCTCACTCTGGCTGGTTTGGTCCTAGAAGCAGGGAAAAGCCAGGAAAACCCTCCCTGCAGCCCATCGTCTTCACTGTTTCCTGGCCACCACTCTCTTCTGTGCCATGCTACTCCAAATGTTGACAACACTTGCTACCTCCACTTTCTTTATTCCCATTCCCTGTATAGTCTAACTTCTGCCCTACCTTACCCCACTGGAACTGCTCCTACCAATAAAATCTGGAGCCAAATCCAGGGCCACTTCTCAGTTTTCACCTTTCTTCTGAGCCATTTGCCTGTTGATTAGAACCTTTCTCAAAAATCTCAACTCTAGGGGTTCTTAAGCAGGAATCCATGAATCCCTAGATTGTCTTCAGGAGGAAACTCCATGCAGTCTCTGAAATTGTTACACAAGGTGCTGTACAAATATGTGTTTTTCTAGGGAGAGTCCAATAAATTCCCTGGAAATTTATTGGATTCTCCAAGGGATCTGCCAAAGTGTTAAGAACCAGTACCCTTGAAATATGTATTGGCTAGGATTAGGATCTGCTGGAAATGATCTAGGATAACAATGGTCAGCTGAGTTGTCTTTTGTTTATTCAGCAGTAAGTCATAAGAGGAGGAATGGTGGCTCTGACCTGTGAAGTACTCAAGGACTCAGGCTCTTTCTAGCTCTGCCTGCCAACCCCAGGGTGTAACCCTCAACCTCATGGTCCAAGATGGTAGCATCTTGGAGGGAGGGACAAAGAAAGATATAAAGCACATGCTCCTGTTATCTCTCAAAGATTCCTGAGAGCTGTTATGTGACATTTCCACTTTTATATTGTTGGCCCAAACTTAGTCACATGGTCATATCTACCTACAGAAAGTCTGGGAAATATCTTCATTCTGGGCAGTCATATGCCAGCTAAAATTCCTATTACCAAGGATGAAGTAAAGAAAGATATTGGGGGACAGTTATCAGGACAGTAAGAGTTTCCATGACACCACCAATGGTGGATATGTAGATGTTCACACAACACCTCTTTCCACTTCCTTCTATTACATTATAACTGGGAAGCCGAACTTTCTAGACTCCCTGGAAGCTGGCACCCTAAATGTGATTTAAGAATTGCCAATTAAATGAACTTACATAAGCCTTAAACATGGATCTAAGTAGTGAGAGGCAACAAGTGAGGCATTATTTTTGCTGGTGTAGATCGTGGCAGACTGATTTCGTGGTCATCAGCTTCCTAGTTCAGCACCTTCTTGTAGCAATAGTGGTGGTGGCTTCTTTCCTGATCATGATGGCAGAGACATGATGATTCTGAGGGCTTACAGTGATCTCTGGAAGCTCCATTATTTTTCTTTAAAGGAAGAGGGAGAGATAGAAACATTGATGTAGATTCCAGTTTAGTAAATATGGAGTGAGATCTCAGATTCTGCATTTCTAACAAGCTCCGGGGTAATGTCCGATGGTTAGGATGGGTTTTTGAGTAGCGTGATCCTATGGTGTCCTCTGCTCACTTATACCTGGTCATAAAGTCTTTTCTGCTTTAACTACCTAATGATAATTTCTGACTCTCCTAATTCTGTGACTGTTTCTTCCCTGTCTCTCTCTCTTTTTTTGTAAATCCTCACCCAAGGATATTTTTCCATTGATGTTTTTATCCTCACCAGAGGATATTTTTCCATTTGTCTTCAGATAGAGTGGGAGGGAAGGGGAGAGAGAGAGAGAGAGAGAGAGAGAGAGATGTGAGGGAGATACATTGACTGGCTGCCTCCCACATGACCCCGACAAGGGTTGGGGATGAACCGCAACCAAGGTACCTGCCTTGACTAGAATCGAACTTGTGACTCACTGGTTCGAGGGCTGATGCTCTAACCACTGAGCCAAATCAGCCAGGGCTCCATTGATTTTTTTTAAGGTGGAGTAGAAGGAAGGGAGGGGAAAAGAGAGAGAAACATTGACGTGAGAGAGACACATGGATTGGCTGCCTCCCGAATGACCCCAGGGCCGAGGATTGAACCTGCAACCCATGTATGCGCCCTTGACCAGAAATCAAACCCGCAACCCTTTGGTCTACAGGTCCAGGTTCTAATCGCTGAGCCAAACAACCAGGGCTTCCCTATTTCTCTTAAAGGATCTTTTTCTTGTGTTTGTCCTTTAGTAGTGCCATACCCCAAAACTCAGGGTTAGGATCATTCTACAGACTATTCTTAAATAATCTTCTCCATTCTTTAGGCTTTAATCACTACCTAATGTCTCTCAGATCCCCCAACTGTATAGTTCTGTGGCCAACCAGCTGCTTCTCCCTGCCTGCATTTTACATCATTTCCCATCCCTCCTTGCCTCACTTCCCTTATATAGTGTTCTTGAGGCTTGTACCTTCATAGAAAATATCAGCATATAATCCTTGCCTCAGGCTCTGTTTTCTAGGGAACCTGGGCTAGTACAACCTTCAACAGACTCCCTCTCCTTTTTTTCCTGGAATATTAATGTCTCCTAGAACTCAGGTTCCTAGGAATTTCGAAATGCTGTATTGGTCATCTTTCCCTGTATATTACAGGCACCTGAGACTCAGTATGTCCAAGATGGAATCAATCTCTTTTCCTTTATATCTGTTTCTTTTCTGGTCTGACCAGTCTTAGTGACTGGGATCACATTGCCCATTACCAAGTAACTTGGGTGTCATTCTTGGCTCCTTCTTTTCCTCTTTCATCCAATCTGTTATCCCGTCCTCCTTCCTTCTTCCTCCTTCCTTATTCTCATCTGACTAATTAACAATTATTTATATTTAACCACTGAGCCAAACCGGCCAGGGCAACAATTGTTTATATTTAAAGAGGCAGTGTAACCCAGCTGGTGTGTCTCAGTGGAGCATCGACCCATGGACCAAGAGGCCACCAGTTAGGTTGCTGGTCAGGGCACATGCCTGGGTGGCACCCCATCCCCAGTAGGAGTGTGTAGGAGGCAGCCAATAGAGGCTGATGTTTCTATTTCTCCTTTTCTCTTCTTCTTTCTCTAAAACCAATTTTAAAACATATATATATATATATTAAAAAAAGAGGCAGTGTAGATACTATCTTCTTAATCTATCTCCTTGGTCTGGGTGATGTACCACTCTGTTGAGCTCTCATAGGCCCTTGAAATGATCTCTTTTAAGCACTTATCACACTTTATGGTAATTAACTTTAAAATTTTTATCTTTATCCTTTTTTAAAAAATATGTTTTTATTGAATTTTTTAGAGAGAGAGGGAAGGAAAGAGAGATAGAAACATCAATGTGAAAGAGAAACATCGATCGGTTGCCTCCTGCACCCCACTACTGGGGATAGAACCCACAACCTGGGCATGTGACCTGACTGGAAATCTAACCAGGGACCTCTCAATCCATGGGACCATGCTCAATCCACTGAGCCACACTGTCTGGGCTATCTTTTTCTTTTTTAAACAATGTGTTTTTATTGATTTCAGAGAGAGGAAGGGAGAGAGAAAGAGAACTAGAAGCATCAATGAGAAACATCAATCAGCTGCCTCCTGCAAGCCCTCTCCTGGGGATTGAGCCCACAACCCAGGCATGTGCCTTGGCCAGGAATCAAACCGGCAACCTCCTGGTGCATGGGACAATGATCAACCAACTGGGCCACACTGGCTGGGCTCTTTCTTTTTATTTTTTATTATTAAAAAAATTTTTTTTCTTTATTGATTTTCTAGAGAGAGAGGAAGGGAGAGAAAGACAGAGATAGAAACATCGATGAGAGAACATTGATTGGCCACATCCTGCATGCTCCCCGCTGGGAATTTGGCCCACAACCTGGGCACGTGCCCTGACCAGAAATCGAACCAGCAACCTCTTGGTACATGGGTCGACACTCAGCCAAAGAAACACACCTGCCGGCCTCTTTTTATTTTTAATAAATCTGTCTCCCCTGCCACCCTTGGTGTTTTATTCAAATCTTAATCCCCAGCATCTCAGCTAGAGAACTGATTAACTGATAGATGGGAGTGCATGAGGAAGATGGGAAAGAGAGGACTCAATTTTGTAAGCCTTCCAGGGGAGGAAAAATAATTTTCCCTTTACCCTTCTGAGTTCTTGGCTGAGATCTCTGTAATAAAACACAGATTAACAAGAGAAAACAAACAGAGTTTATTAACAAGTATACCTCATGTATACATGGGAGATACTCTGGGGAAAATTAGTGACTCACCGAGGTGGCTTAGAATTCAAGATTAAATTTTTCTGTCTGGCTGTGACTGGTTGAGGCACCACGGCGTAGGGATGATGGCCTTGCACGGTTGGTGTGTCTATATAATCCAAGAAAATGGAAACTGGACAGTAAGAGGAAACCTTCCCTAATACTGAAACCAATGATGAGTTTGGTAAACGCCTTGCAGAAAATACGGAAGAGGAACAAGCTTTTAAAATATGTAGGAACCCTTATATGCTGATGAGATAGTTGAATTACTCATTCTGCTTCAGAGCAAGAATGCTGGGGCAGTGATTGGAAAAGGAGGCAAGAATATTAAGGCTCTACGTACAGACTACAAGGCCAGTGTTGCAGTACTAGACAGCAGTGGCCCTGAGAGCATATTGAGTATCAGTGCTGATACGGAAACAATTGGAGAAATTCTGAAGAAAATCATCCCTACCTTGGAAGAGGGCCTGCAGTTGCCATCACCCACTGCAACCAATCAGCTCCCTCTCGAATCTGATGCTGTGGAATGCTTAAATTACCAACACAATAAAAGAAGCCACTTTGACTGTGAATTGAGACTGTTGATTCATCAGCGTCTGGCAGGAGGAATTACTGGGGTCAAAAGTGCTAAAATCAAAGAACTTCTAGAGAACACTCAGACAACAATTAAGCTTTTCCAGGAATGCTGTCCTCATTGCACTGACAGAGTGGTTCTTATTGGAGGAAAACCTGATAGGGTTATAGAGTGCATCAAGATCATCCTTGATCTTGTATCAGAGTCTCCCATCAAAGGATGTGCACAGCCTTGCGATTCCAATTTTTACGATGAAACCTATGATTATGGTGGCTTTACAGTTATGTTTGATGACCGCTGTGGACATCCAATGGGATTTTCTGTGCGGAAAAGAGGGGTGTGTGTGTGTGTGTGTGTGTGTGTTTTTTGTTTTTTTGTTCAGATAGAGTGGGAGGGAGAGAGAGGAAGGGAGAGAGAAAAAGAAACATCGACGTGAAAGGGACACATTGAGTGGCTGCCTCCCGTATGACCCAACCAGGGCCGGGGACAACCTGCAAACAAGGTATGTGCAAGAACTAAACCTGGGGCTCTCTGGACCGCAGGCCAACACTCTAACCACTGAGCCAAACTGGCTGGGGCAAAGAGGTAGTTTTGACAGAATGCCTCCTGGTCAGGGTGGGTGTCAAATGCCTCCATCTAGGATTAAGATATGAGCCCTTGGCAAGAACTTCATACCCCTCTTCCTGAATGAGGTGGCTGGGGTGGTAGCAGAACATGGAATCTTCCTCTTCCTCCATTACCACCACCTAGACGAGATCTAATGGCTTATAACAGAAGAGGAAGACCTGGAGACCGTTATCATGGACCGTTATCATGGTATGGTTGGTTTCAATGCTGATGAAACTTGGGACTCGGCAATAGATACATGAAGCCCTTCAGAATGGCAGATGGCTTATGAACCACATGGTGGCTCTGGATGATTCTTCCTATGCAGGGGGTCATGGCTCATACGGTGATCTTGGTGGACCTATTATTACTACACAAGTAACTAGTTATTCCCAAAGATTTGGCTGGATCTATTATTGGCAAAGGTGGTCAGAGGATTAAACAAATTCATCATGAGTCAGGAGCTTCAATCAAAATTGATGAAACGTATAGGGGTCCAAATATCAGATCATTACCATTAGAGGAACACAGGACCCAATACGGAATGCACAGTATTTACTGCAGAACGGTGTGAAGCAGTATGCAGATGTTGAAGTATTCTAGTGCAAGATATTGTTTCTTTTTTTTTTTATAATGAGAAGCAGTGTTCTGGAAAGTTTTTCTAGGACTAGTGAAGAACTGAAGGAGTCCTGCATCTTTCTTTTAATCTGCTTCTGTTTAAAAAGCCAACATTCCTCTGCTTCATAGGTATTCTATATTTGAGGTGTAGTGAAATCTTTGCTGTTCACCAGATGTAATGTTTTAGTTCCTTACAAACGGTGCGGGGGAGGGTGTGCAAAAACCAACATTAAAATTTTGAAACAGAAGCAGAGTGAGCGAATTTAATTTTTGTTCATTGGTGGTTAGAAAGGAAAATTCCCCCTATGTACTTATTGTAAACACTTTGCTTTGTGGTCACTGTAACATTTGGGGGGTGGGGGGACAGGGAGGAAAAGTAACAATAGTTCATATGTCCCTGGCATCTATTCAGAGAAGCTGTCAGAATGTAACCCTCTTTTGTAAGAAATGTCTTATGATTTTAAAAATAAATTTAATGAACCTATTTTTGGTGTTCTTATTTATTTATTTATTTATTTATTTATTTTTTGAGATGGTCATTTTTCAAATAGCTAGATTCCCCAAATTAAACACTAAGTTTGATTTTCATTTCCTCTGTTAAACTTGGACTTAGGTAAAAAATATATATATATGTATGTATATATTATATAAATAGAATATATAGTATATATATTGGCATATTCAGTTCTGGTGATTTCTGGATGGTTTGAATGTCCATTGCTTGGGAAGAAATTCCATTATACACATTCATACTTATAATAAGGTGGGGATTTTGTTTGTTTGTTTTTGCATATGCTTGCCCCTACTTTACAATAGTTTTCTATGTTAGTAATGTTAGATTGCCGAGGGAGGAACACATGAGGCCAAAGGGATGCGGGAACATAATTTTATTCAGGATATCTGTAAAGTAGACAGGCTGAGTCCAAAATGGCATCAGCCCCAACCTGGCCAGGGCTTGCTGCTTATAAAGAGCTTCGGGTGGGCTTTCTTTTGGCAGGCGCTTTGGGGGATGTACAGGAACAAAGACCAGGCAAACATGATTGGCGGTTGCTCAAATGAAACTGCCAAGGGTCAGGTTCCCATACCAGTGGTGGATGGGCGGTGAACAATGAAAAGCCATATCTATCTACAGAGGCACTCCTATGGCTGGGTGCTCTCTGGACTAACATTTGGACTGGGGGCAGAGGTCACTTCTTCCATAGCTAATTCCTGCTGGAGGGGGGCGCTGGAGTCACAGGGGGATGGACTTGGATAGTAGTGGGCTGGAATGCGGTACTGGCTTTCTAGATCTTGATTGGTATCGGACAGACAATTGAAGGAGCATCATCTCACCAGTGGACTGGTTGGTGAAGGCCTGAACACAATTCTGGAGGAACAAAGAAAATTGGCATAGGATACAGGGACCAAAAAAGAAGAGCAAGGAAAAACATTAGTAGGGGTCCTGCTAAAGGAAAGAGTCAAGAGGTCCAATTTAATTTTTGTAATCATGAGCCCCAAGATTCTGAGAGCTGTTGCTGAATTTTTGAGGCCTGACTGGCTAGTTTTGTTTTGTTTTCTGTACCTCTAGCTATACCAGACTGATTCACATAAAAGCAGCATTCTTCTTCTAGGAAGAGACAGAGGCCTATATTGTATGAGTAAGCAATTTGGTAAACGGGGACATAGGCAAGCATTCTATGAAATGGAAGAACAAAAAACATAAAGGTTAATGTATACATTAAATCATAAACCAGTTGAGAAGATTTCCAGATGTAAGGCTTCCGCTGGAATTAAATCATACAGTGACAGTCTGGCAGATATCTGCAGTTAAAACATTCAGGTAGCTATCAGGTACTGAAGCATGTATGGCATACACAGACACAGCCTTAAACAAAACTTTGAAGACAGTTAACTGCACTGGAGTTCAATACCCAAAACTGGGTATTGTGTTTTCATTGGGACATAATTTTTTTCTGTCCCTAAGATTACCCTCCTATTAAAGAGACTATTAAGTCTAGTGCTAGCCTGGCTTGGTTATTTGCATAAACATGAGAGTATCAATAGATCAAATTGATTGCACAGGCTTACTCCATTTTACTTTGCTGGAATGTTACTCATTCATAAGGAATCTTTAGATCTAGCTCTAGTGAGCAGTTAACAGTCAGCCCCTCACATCTGAGAAGCCAAAGTCACAATTGCCATCAGGTGGTGCCCAAAGTACTTGCAGATTTGGGCTGTGTCCTCAAGTCCTTGAGGTTCCCGAAGATGGTGAGGTTCCTTTTCTCCATCTTCCAGGAAAGTAACCTTTGTTCCTTACCTGGAAAGATTGCTATGAACCACGTGACCAAACAAGGTACCAGGCCATGTCTCCAAGAAGCTTTTTCGGCTTCAAAGTCAATCTTCATTCCTTAAAGCTTTCTGGTGACATCCACATTCCTGCCATGTCTCTCTCAGACACGACATTCCAGTCAAAGTCTTGGTTAATAAAACCACAATGGGAGCCCTGGCCGGTTTGGCTCAGCGGTTAGAGCGTCGGCCTGCAGTCCAAAGAGACCGGGGTTTGGTTCCTGCTAAGGGCACGTACCTCGGTTACCCTTTGTCTCCGGCCCTGGTCAGGTCGTGTGGGTGGCAACCACTCGATGTGTCCCTTTCACGTTGATGTTTCTCTCTCTCTCTCTCTCTCTCTCTCTCTCTCTCTGTCTCTCCCACTCTAGCTGAACAAAAAATGGAAAAATGTCCTTGGGTGAGGATAAAAAAACACACACACACAATGGGAAACTGGCTTTATGTGTCCTGTTATAAATAAATCAGAGTCCTATTGGATTCATGCAAATAAACATATTGCCATGAAAGTAATAATACTCATTAAGAGCTTCCAAATTCTAGAGGGACCAGGTAGGGAGAAAAATATAAATGCCTCAATATTGCTTATAAAAGTGTAATTTACTAAATTGCTTTGAGAAAAAGAAAACAAAAAGATTAAAAATCAGCAATATTTCAAATTCTGTTTCTCCTAATTTTTCTTGCCAGTACTTTCATAAAGATGTTCCCTACAGTCAATTATACTGGGGTTCTGGTGGAGAAATCACAACTGGTTTTGAAAAGTCAAATGGAGTTTCCTGGGCTACTCCAGTTTGGTGTCTATTTTCTAGCTTTAGTAATAAAAAGCCAAAAGTAGGTTTACTTAAGACTTGTTTGGCGCCCAGCTGGTGTAGCTCAGTGGATTGAGTGTTGTCCCATGGACTGAGAGGTCTAGGTTCGATTCCTGTGTTCTCCCCAACAGAGGGTGTGAAGCAGCTGATTGATGTTTCTCACTCACATAGATGTTTTCCATTTCTCTCTCCCTTCCTCTCTCTCTCTCTATAAAAAATCAATAAAGACATTAAAAAAAGAACTTGTCTAGCAATCAATGTTTAATAGCTGAATTAAGTTAATTGATCTGCTCAGATACCTAAGGTTTTTCCTTTCCATAATATTAACCTCCAAGAAACTGGCATTTGAGAAGATGCCTCAGATAAGATTTCTTGAAGCTTTCCCCTAGGACATTGGTTTCATAAAGCCAGTTACCTATAATCATTTTGAACTGAATAGGGAAAGTTTGGGGGAAGGTAAAGGATTTGGTGGGTTTGATTAGCTTCTGGAGCCACATCTCTGGCCCTGTAACAGTCATTCTTAATACCTTAAGGACTGGCAAATTTATGAACACATTTTATAACTTTCAGAAACAGGTCCTCCTTTTTTCCCCCATTGGCAAATACATTTACATTTTCAAGAGACATTTTTTCATATAAGATATTCAGTGATAGCCCAGCTCAGTGGTTGAGCGTCGACCCATGCACCAAGGTTGCCTGTTCAATTCCCAGTCAGGTCACGTGCCCAGGTTGTGGGAGAAATCCCTAGTGGAGGGGCATGCCCTGGCCAATTTGGTTCAGTGGTTAGAGCGTCAGCCCGTGGATCAGAGAGTCCCAGGTTTGATTCTGGCCAAGGGCTCGTACCTCTCTTGTGGTTCATCCCCAGCCCCAGTTGGGGTCATGCGGGAGGCAACCAATAGATGTGTCTTTCTCACATGGATGCTTCTCTCTCTCTCTCTCTCTCTCTCTCTCTCTCTCTCTTCCTCTCTCCCTCTCTCTTGCTCTATCTGAAGATAAATGGAAAAATATCCTTGGGTGAGGGTTAAAATGATAATAATAATATAAAATAAAAGACTTATTTCATCACATTTAAAACAAAAATTTTTTTAGAGAGAGAGGAAGGAAGAGGGAGAGAGATAGAAACATTGATGAGAGAGAACATTGATTGGCTGCCTCCTGCATGCCCCATACTGGGGATTGGGCCCACAACCTGGGTATGTGCCCTGACTGGGAATCGAACCGGCGACCTCTTGGTGTATGAGTTGATGCTTAACAACTGAGCCACACCGGCTGGGCTATTTCATCACATTTTTCTTTTATTCTCTGGGAGGGGAGTGAGACCTTTTCCCTCTCTTTGATCCATCAATTTAGATCTTTCTGAACAATACTTATGATGTAACAACATGAAATCTTGCACATAAGAAGAGATCCTATCCTATATCAAAACAGAAACAACATCTAAAGTAAATAAATGAGTACTCTCAAAAGGAAGAACTGTGATACTAGTTTGAGACTATTATCCATATCAACCAACACAGCAAAATGACCCTCACAATGTCTAAGTGGCACAAAGTCAAAACAGTAGAGACAGAGGATTCCCTGTATTCATAAAATAGCGAGGGGGCAAACTAAGTCTCCAACAGATGAGAAAGCGAGCAAAGCCGTGGCTGGTTTAGCTCAGCAGTGGGAGCATCGGCCTGCGGACTGGTGAGTTCTAGGTTCAGTTCCCGCGAGGGGCATGTACCAAAAAAAAAAAAAAGCGAGCAAAGAATATCCAAAACCAAAGTTATGTTGCAGATATAACTTTTACTGGCTCTTAAACAGAACAGATCTATTTTCTTTTACTGGCTAAGCATTTGGGGGGCTGATGCCTTGAGAGTGAGAGCAGGGATATTCTGCAAGATAAAAAACTCTCGGCAGCTGTTGGGAAGTTCCTGCGATCCCTGCCACTGGGTCAGCCCACCACAAGCAGCTGGGGCCCCCAGCTAAGTGGGATATGCCCCTACCTTTAAACCAATTACACAAAATTACAGGCAAAGTTACATAAGACAAAACCAAACCACCCTAGTATACAATATTTACAAGTGCCCACAACAGACCTTACCATGCCCTTTCGCTTGTACAGCCAGACAGAATACCAGACAGAATGCCCTGCACCACACAGAGCAGTGACTTGATCCTAAGCTGATCGGGTTCGGATTCGGAGAGCAGGCAAGGACCGTGAGAGGTCACTTGCGACCAGGAGCTGATCAGGGTCTTCCCAGATAAGATGCAACAAACAACAGAGGGTTCTCCTTATAGAATTATAGAGCTACATAGTTACAGAACTCTGGATTCAACTGACAACTGAGGGAATTGCTGAGGCTGCAGCACTCTAGGCCTCAGCCCCAGGAGCTCCCAGTCCAGGCAGCAACCAGGATCCCCAGTATCCCAGTATTCACACAGACTGGTCCCCTTTGTGATCCCACCAGAGTCACTAGGAAATGAAACCAGACAACAAATGGGTCCAGACCGCCTGTCACTACTTGAGCCAATTAAGCAGAGACGAGGTTGAATCACACATGAGTGTTTTTTCCAATACTGCTGGCAGTATGGGAGAGCAGCCAGGTCATCCTGCAAACATCTGCTCTCTCAAAGTTAGATTCAGAGTCAGCCGTATTAGGAGTAGGAGGTTTAGAATGTAAGAGGAGAATTTGGTAGGTAGAACAGGATTGGCACAGTGAGGGTTGGGATCGCAAGGTGAAGAAGGCCTGGTCAGAAAGAATCTCTGACCACTTTCTGTTGCAGTGATAGAAGCTATCTAATTCACGTAAGGTGTTGAAACTGAAAGTGCCATTTTCAGGCCATTGGGAGCCATTATCCAATTTGTACTGTGGCCAGGTGGTATTATAATAGAAAATGAGACCCCTGGGTTTAATGTCTCCTGCTGGTTGAGGGCCTTGAGACAACCCAAAGGGGTGGTTTTCAGTGGGACAGACTGGGTGTTGCCCATGGCAAATTTCTGAGAGGAGTGAGTGAGTGACAGGCCACTAAGAGTGAAGCAGCAGCCGCAGCTCTGGTCAGGCGTCCTTGGCCAGGTGCGTGCGCACCGTGGGAGTGAGTGGGAATCCTCTAAGCCGGAGCTCCCGGTTAGAGGAGTCCGAGGCCAAAAGGCCGTGGGGTCTTCTGGCCTTGTGCAAGGTCTTTTGAGACATGAGACATGAGAGGCAAGTGAAGAGCCATGTATGAGATAGAGGCTGGTCACTAAACTCTAGAGTGAGAGTGAGAGACAGAAGACCCAATAGCGAGTGGCCGGTCACTTTCCCCGGAGAACTGGCTGGTGTTGATTGGGTGGTCAGCAACAGAAGGGAAAGACTCCTGGTCCAGTGTCCTCCCTGGCTGGCTTGGGAGGGCCCACCGTGCCAGGAAGAGGCACAGCCGGCCCGTCACCACAATACCTGGGTGGACTTCCGAGGTTAGCCCAAGACGAGCTTCCGCTGCCTAATGCTCTCTGAGTAGCACACCCAAGGTGTCTGGGCTGCCAAGGGCCAGGTTCCTGTACCAGTGATAAATGGGCGGTGAACGACGAAAGGCCATAACTGCAGAGACACTTCTATGGCAGGGTGCTCTTCAGCCTAAAACAAGTAATTGTGAAGAACCAAGATGGGGAGCAGTACTAAAAATTAAGTAATGATATAAGTGTATACCAGAAGCCTGATACCAGGCGGCAAGTTTTAATTAGAGTAATACTTGGTTATGGAAGTGACTGATGCTAAATGAATTCTGATTATTTTTATTAGATAGTTTCTCACCAATAGACTTATACTGTCAGCCTGCCTAATAACTATTAGTAAAACTTTGCGGTCTGGAGAGACCTGGGTTTGGTTCCCGCTAAGGGCACATACCTCGGTTGCAGTTTGTCCCCAGCCCTGTTTGGGTTGTGTGGGTGGCAACCACTCAATGTGTCCCTTTCACATCGATGTTTCTCTCTCTCCCTCCCACTCTATGTGAACAAAATATCTATCTATCCATCTATCTATCTATCTATCTATCTATCTATCTATCTATCTATCTATCTATCTATCTAAATTCTTGTTTTACCATTGTATGCAAATTGAAAGAAAAAGATATACCATTTCTACAGTGATTTTTTTTTTTTTTCTGGTATGTGCCCCTAGCAGGAACCAAACCCAGGTCTCTGGTCTGCAGGCAGATGCTCCAACCACTGAGCCAAAACAGCCAGGGCAAGAGATATACCATTTCTTTGTTGTATGTTGGATTATGTAGGAAATGTTTGTGAACAATTAAAAAAAAAAACATTAATGAATGTTTTGTGCAGTATCTTTTTTAAAAATCTTTATTGTTGAATGTAGAATGTATTACAGATGTTCCACATTTTTCCCCCATTGACTCCCCCCTCCCCACTCCTGCCTCCCTCCTGCCTTTTCCCACACGATTGTCTGTGTCCATTGGTTATGCATATAAGTTCTTTGGTTTATTTCTTCCCACCCCTCCAAGCCCCTTTCCCTTTGAGGTTTGTCACTTTAGCAACCAATTTGTACTTCTTAATCCCTTCACCTTTTTCACCCATTCCCCCAACCCCCTCCCAACTGGCAACCAACAAAATGCTCTCTGTATCTATGAGAATGTTTCTGTTCTTTCTGTTCATTTTGTTTGTAGATTCCATTGTTGATAGATATGTATTCATTGCCATTTTGTTTGTTCATACATTTTATCTTTTTCTTCAAAAAGACCCTTCATCATTTCATATAATAACGGTTTGGTGGTGATGAACTCTAACTTTTTCTTGTCTGGGAAAATCTTTATATGTCCATCGATTCTAAATGACAGCTTTGCAGGATAGAGGAATCTTGGTTACAGGTTCTTGCTTTTCATCACTCTGAATATTTCTTGCCACTCCCTTCTGGCCTGCAAAGTTTCTTTTGAGAAATCAGCTGACAGCCTAATGGGAACTCCCTTGTAGGTAACTAGCTGCCTTTCTCTTGCTGCTTTTAAGATTCTCTCTTTGTCTTTAACCTTTTGCATTTTGATGATGATGTGTCTTGGTGTGGGCCTCTTGGGGTTCATCTTGTTTGGGACTCTGTGCTTCCTGGACTTGTATGTCTGTTTCCTTCACCAAGTTAGGAAAGTTTTCTGCCATTATTGTTTCAAACAGGTTTTCGATTTCTTGTTCTCTCTCTTCTCCTTCTGGCACCCCCAAGATGCGAATGTTGGCACGCTTGAGGTTGTCCCAGAGGCTCCTTACACTATCCTCATTTTTTTTGGATTCCTTTTTCTTTTTGCTGTTCTGATTGGGCATTTTTTGCTTCCTTATATTCCACATCGATGGGTTGCTCCTTGGATTTACGTACTCTATTATTGAAGCTGTGTAAATTATTCTTTATTTCAGTTAAAGCCTCCTTCGTTTCTAACTGTGCATCCATCATTTCTGACTGGTCCTTTTTTTATGCTCTTGAGGCCCTCACTGAGTTCATTGAGCATCCTTATAAGCAGTATTTTGAACTCAGCATCTGTTAGGTTGCTTATCTCCATTTTGCTTAGTTCTTTTCTTGGGGTTTTGTTCTGTTCTTTCATTTGGGACCTGTTTCTTTGTCTCCTCATTTTGGCTGCCTCCCTGTGTTTGTTTCTGTGTATTACTTAACGAGTGGTATGGGGCTAGCTGAGACCAGATGCTGCTCGTTTGAAAAAATTTAGGAAAACCTGAGGCAGGATCCAAGTCAGGCCAATCCTATGGTTAAGCAAGTGGCAACAGCTTGGGTGGGCCTGAAAGTTGGGTGGGGTGGGGTGGGGCGGGGCCTCAGGGAGTCACCAGGGCGGGGCTACCAGTGTGAGCCAGGTTGCTGGAGTCCCAGATATGGCAGCTGTCTGCCACCCCAGGGAAGGGCTCACCAAAGGAACAAAGGCCTCTGACAGCACGTTTGTCCCGGAGAAAGCCCCCTCTCCAGCCCTCGCTCCAGTGCCAAACAGCTCAGTTCTTCCCTGTATGTCTCTGGCGCCCCTTGAGCTGCCTCCCCTCCAAGCTTAGAGGGAGAGAGTTCGATAAGTCCGTGCGCGGGCCCTTTAAGGAGCTGCCTGGGGCTCCAGCCGCGTCAGCCTCCCTGAGCCTCAGTTCCCACTGGTTTTTCCAGCCAGAAGTTATGGGGACTGTTCTTCCTGGCACTGGAACCCTGAGCAGGGCACCTGGTGTGGGACGGGGACCCCTCAGTCCTCAGGAAGGACCTTCCCAGCCGCGGGAGCGTCCTGATTTTTATCCGCCACACGTGGGTGTGGGACCAGCCGGTCGAGCCGCCGCCCCTCCTACCAGTCTCGATGTGGCTGCTGCTTTAATTCCGTAGTTGTAGGACTTCCATTCAGCTTGATTTCAGGTGTTTTTGAATGGTGGTTGTTCTGTAGTTTTGTTGTAACTTGGATGTGGTTGTGGGAGGACGCGATACTGCGTTTACCTACACTGCCATCTTGACCGGAAGTTCATATCTTGATGTTTCTATTAATGATTAAGTTCACTTCCAAATAAAACTCCTATAATATTAGATTCGATGTGTGCTCAATTTGAACAAGCGTTGATTGATAACTGTAAAATTTGTTAAAACATTCCTCTTGTAAGGAAATACAGTAATCTTAAATTGTTTAAAAAACAAAACATCTTAATAGGGAAAAGGGAGGGAGATACAGGTCACTAAGGGGAGGGAAAATTATTTTTAGAATGGATAAATGGGCCCTTAGAAGAATAGATAGGAGATGTCATAATTTGTGACAAAGTTTGCCTGGGTGTGATCTTTAGTCTCTCCTCTGATGAGTTGATCTCCCCTGGTTGATAAAATTCCCAGGAAGAGGATCTATGACAATTGAGTTTCTTTTGTAAGAGCTGTCTTTAGGCAGATGAGGGGAATTTAGAGAAAGCCTCTCCCTGCATTTGCTGTTTTTCAAGTGCCTTCAGCTCAAAATTCAACATACCAAAGCGGCATATTTTTGGGTGGCATCTCTTAAAGTCCTGCAGTCATATTTGGGGTGACATATTCTGCTACCCCTCAGCCTCCACCTTAAGTAAAGAGGAAGTATTTGGAGACGATGAGAAATAATGTTTGCTCTGCCCTGGGTTAAAGTGGGTGGAAACTACACTTTGTAACTTCAAAACACCACTCAAAGATTTTAGATAAAGTGTTCAAGAAAGACTTCTGCCACAACCCCAGAACAGCCACAGGTGCCTAGCTCGTAAAGAGGCACTCACTCCCAGGATCAGCACTTATGGGGACCCAAGAGTGACTGCCTCCTGAAATTTTGGGCACCTTCCATGCCTTACCCTAGTCCTGGTCCTATAACACTTAAGCTGGGACTCCTATCACTCATGCTAAAAATCAGAAGTTCATACCTGATGTAAAACAAAGTTCCATTTAGGGGAGTGTATTCATCTCATTTTGCCATGACAACATAGCACAAACTGGGTGGCTTAAAACAACAGAAATCTATTCTCCCCCAGTTCTGGAGGCTAGAAGCCTGAAATCAAGGTGTTGGTAGGATTGGTTCCCTCTGAGGACTCTGAAGGAGAATCTATTCCATGCGTCTCTCCTACTTTCCCATGGTAGCCGGCAATCGCGGCATTCCTTGGCTTGCAGATGCATCACTCCGATCTCTGCCACATGGCATTCTCCCGGTATCTTTCTGTCTTAACAGGGGTTTAAGGCACCTCCCACCAGGCCCCCTGTTTGGAGAAGTTGTCTTCTTAGAAGGTGGTGGTTCCTAGACTTCCTTTTGGTTGCTATTTTGAGGACTGAATACTTTCTTTACACCCTCTTCCTAGAAAAATGCACTTAACAAATGTAAGGAGTTTAAACAATATTGCTTGTTACTCCCTTTATGCTTGGTATTTTGAAAGTTCATCATAATTAATCTAGGTTTAGGTCTTTCTTTTTTTTTTTTTTTTTTTTTCATTTATCTCAGACAGAACAGGAGGGAGAGAGGGAGGAAGAGAGAGAGAGAAACATTGATGTGAGAGACACACATCAAGTGGCTGCCGCCCACAGGACCCCAACCGGAGCCGGGGACAAACTGCAACCGAGGTACGTGCACTTAGCGGGAACCAAAGCCGGGCCTCTCTGGTCTGCGGGCTGACGCTCTAACCGCTGAGCCAGACTGGCCAGGGCTAGGTCTTTCTTTGTTGTTATTTATTCTTCTTGGTGCTCAGTGGGCCATCTGTGTTTGAAAGCTTATGTCTCTCATCACCGCTAGGAAATATGCCATTACAGCTGACTTGAACAACATGAATTTGAACTGTGCACACCCACTTACACATGAATGTTTTTTATTTTTATTTTTTTATTGATTTTAGAGAGAGAGGAAGGGAGAGGGAGAGAAAGATAGAAACATCAATGAGAGAGAACATCGATTGGCCGCCTCCTGCATGCCCCGCCCTGGGGATTTGGTCCACAACCTGGGCATGTGCCCTGACCGGGAATCAAACTGGCAACCTCTTGGTGCATGGGTCGACACTCAACTACTGAGTCACACCAGCCGGGCAGCTGACAGTCTTATAAGAGTTCCCTTGTAGATAACTGACTGCTTTTTCTTGTTGCTTTTAAGATTCTCCCTTTGTCTTTAACCTTTTGCATTTTAATTATGATGTGTCTTGGTGTGGGCCTCTTTGGGTTCATCTTGTCTGGGACTCTATGCTTCCTGGACTTGTGTGACTATATCCTTCACTAGGTTAGGGAAGTTTTCCATCATTTTTTTTCCCCACATAGGTTTTCAATTCCTTGCTCTCTGTCTTTTCATTCTGGCACCCCCATGATGCAAATGTTGGTATGCTTGAAGTTGTCCCACAGGCTCCTTATTCTCTCCTTATTTTTATGGATTCTTTTTTCTTTTTGCTGTTCTGATTGGGTGTTTTTACTTCCTTATATTTCAGATCATTGATTTGATTCTTGGCTTCATCTACTCTACTGTTGATTCCTTGTAAGTTAGTCTTCATTTAAGTTACTGTATTCTTCATTTCTGACTGGTCCTTTTTTATGCTGTTGAAGTTCTTGCTAAGTTCATTGAGCATCCTTGTAACTGGTGTTTTGAACTCTGCATCTAGTAGATTGCTTGTCTTCATTTTGTTTAGTTATTTTTCTGAAGTTTTGTTCTGTTCTTTCATTTGGGATATGTTTTTTGTCTCTTCATTTTGGCAGCCTCCACATAGGTGGAGCTGCTATGTCTCATGGGTTTGGTAGAGTAGTGTAATGTAGTAGGTATTCTGTAAGGTCCAATGGCACAGCCTCCCCAATCACCCAAGCTGGGCACTAGAGGTCACCCCCAATGTGGGCTGTGTACATCCTCCTCTTATAGTTGAGCCTTGATTGCTGTTGGTATGTCAATGGGAGGAATTTACTCCCAGGCCAATCAGCTGCAACGACTAGCTCTGTCCACTGCCAGCTGGTTTCTTTCTTTAAAAATATATACACATATATATATTTTTTTCTTTATTGATTTTTAGAGAGAGAAGAAGGGAGAGGGAGAGAGAGATAGAAACATCGATGAGAGAGAACATCAGATTGGCCGCCTCCTGCATGCCCCTCATGGGGGATCGGGCCCACAACCTGGGCATGTGCCCTGACTGGGAATTGAACCAGCGACCTCTTGGCTCAACCACTGAACCACACTGGCTGGGCCTGACTGCTGGTTTCTGACCACTGTGGAGGATCAGCTGTTTAGGAGCCCACCCCACAGAGCAGGACTTTCTTCAGTGGGGCTCTGGTGCCTGCTGAGTCCACCCCTTGAGTTTGTCACTTGTGGAGGTGGTTGGTTGGTGGTGCTTCAATGTGGTCTAAAGCTATCCACTGGGTAGGCAGGCCAAGGTCAGCCACCCGTGTTTTGCCTAGGATGCCCTCATGGCTGCTACTTGTGCTGAGCTTGGAGGTGCCCAGGCGAGGCCAAGCTGAAACCTAAGGCTACTTGCTGCTAGTGCTGGGGCTAAGGCCACTTAGTGCGAGGTACAAGGCACATTGAAGTCAGATGCTTCTTGTTTGAGATAATGGGAAAATCTGAAGCATGAGCCAAGACAGGCCATTTGTATGGAAAAGCCCCTGGAAAGAGCTTGGGTGGGCCTGAAAGTTGGGCGTGGCAGGGCCTCAGAGAATCACCAGGGTTGGGCCAACAGCGTGAGCCGCAGACTTAGATATGGAGCCTGCCTGTGGGCTCTGTGGACTCATTAAAGGAATAATGGCCTATGCTAGTACTTCTGTCTGGGAGAAAGCTGCCTCCCAGCTCTTGCCCTGGTGCCAGACAATTTAGTTCTTCCCATATGTCTCTGGTGACTTTCAAGCTGCTGCCCCATTGCTGGAGTTCAAGAAAGTCCATGCCCCAGCCCTTTAAGAGGAATTGCCTGGGACTCCAGTAGCCCTCCAAAGTCTCACTCAGCTTCAATCCCCACTGGTTTTTACAGCCAGAAGTTATGGGGACTTCTCTTCCTGACACTGAAACCCTGGGATGTGGGGCCTGGTGTGGAGCTGGGACCCCTCGCTCCTCAGGGGGGACCTCCTCAGCAAAGATATCCCTCCCAATTTTTATCTGCCACATGTAGGTGTGGAACCAGCAATTCTCCTGAGCATTCATTGTTGTCAGAGGAAGGCCTTGCCTCTGGCCCAAGAGCCCACATTTGCTGGTTTGTTCTGAGATAAATCTCTCCTGCAGCTGGCTGATTAGTATAAATGTGAGAAGGAAGGGGCTAACTTTATCAGACACTCCAAATGCAGTTTCCCAATTAACCACCCCAAGGCATGGCCCAGGGCTCTCTTTCTCAGACCCATTAACTCTGCATTTGGAGTTCTTTTTTTTCTTTTCTTTATTGATTTGAGAGAGGAAGGGAGAGAGAGATAGAAACATTGATGAGAGAGAACATTGATTGGCTGCCTCATGCACGCCCCCAAGCGGGGATTGGTTCCACAACTTGGGCATGTCCTCTGACCTGGAATCAAACCAGCGACCTCTTGGTGCATGGGTCGATGCTCAACTACTGAGCCACACCAGCTGAACTGAAGTTCTTTTTTAACATTTCTACTTTTGTCTTTTGTCTTAGTCTTTTTATGCATAATTTTAAAAAATAAATTGGGATTAAATGGTTTTTTTAAAAAATATTTTTATTGATGTTTTCAGAGAGAGACACATTGATGTGAGCCCTGGCCGGTTTCTCAGTGGTTAGCGTGTTGGCCGGTGGACCAATGAGTCTTGGATTTGATTCGGTCAAGGGCATACACTTTTGTTGCAGTTCATATCTGGTCGGGTCATGTGGTAGGCAACCAGTAGATGTGTGTCTCTCTCTCTCCCTCTCTTTCCCTCCCTCCCACTCTATCTGATAATAAATATAAAAAATATCCTTGGGTGAGGATTAAAAAAAAAAAAAAGGGAACATCAATTGGCTGCCTTCTGCATGCCCCCTACTGGGGATTGAACCCAAAACCTGGGTATGTGCCGTGACCAGGAATCAAACCAGGAACTCTCAATCCATGGAATGACACTCAATCCACTTGAGCCACACTGGCCAGGCCATAATTTTTTTTTTTTCAATATTTTCTTTATTATTTATCTTTGGTGTTAAACTTAGAATGGTCCTCTATACTCCTTTTCCTTCCATAATTATAAATATTCATCTTTTACATATTTTCTTCTTTTACTATTTTTATGATTTCATGTTTTACATTCAATTCTTTCAGCCATCTGGAATTTCTTCTAATATTAGCCATGACTTGGAGCTCTAACAATTTTTTTCTTTTACTAATGGTGAGCCAGTTATACCCGCCATGCTTTCCACCTGTGGGCTTTTAAGAGGCAGCTCAGCCCCTAGAGCTCCATAAAAGCCTATCAGTTAAGAATAGAAAAGCCAGAACTATACTCATTCAGATCCTAATCACTACTCCATTACTGCTCACTGTGGAAGAGCTCAATTCTCCTTAGGGAAAAAGCTCCAACCAATGGTGCGAGGCTGGGAGGGCTGAGGCAGTGAGAGGATTTACAGAGAACCCTCCAGAGGAGGTTAATAGTTGCTGTGTCCCTGCCATGGGCTTGGCCTCCTGGGAAATGGTTGCTCAGCCTTACAAGAAATTCCAGGGGCCCCAAGCTATACCCCTTAACTGCGTTTTCTTTCTTTAATCCCTGTGTTCTTTCCCTACCCATCACTCAAAGTCCAGCTTATGCTGCTTCTCTCTGAAGAAGTCTTCTTGATATACTCTTTGAGTCTTAGGTGCTTTTCCTCTTGTCCCCACTCCATTTTGCACAGATCTCTAGTGCAATCTTTGTTATTGTCTGTTGTGGATGAACAAATTAGTTAATAAATAAACTAAGTTACTGGGCACGAAGGACGCTATGTGCCAGGTGCGGGGGTGTGGGGGGAGGGCAGGGAACTACCAAAGGACATGGAGTTGCTGCTGGCCCCACAGACATATTCATCTGTGATATTTGTTGAAGCCCAGATGTTCGCGGCACCGTGGTTGGCACCATAGAGTGGCTGTGATTTTGATCAGACTGTCTGAAGCTAAAGAGTATATTCATTTCCTGCTTTCTATTCAAAACTTATGACTTGTTTATTTCTGGAATTTCCCATTTAATATTTTCAGATGGCAGTTGACTAGAGATAACAAACAGGAGAAAGCAAAATCCGGGATAAAAGGGGACTATTGTATAACTCTGCTGAGTTCTGCAAGTTGTTCTAGCAAATTATCAAACCTGAGGGGGGTCTTGGAAACCGCAGTTATTTGGATTTTTAAAAAGGTATAATTGCTCTGGCCAGTTGCTCAGTAGTTAGAGCATTGGCCCGCAGACCAAAGAGACCCAGGTTCGATTCCAACCAAGGGCAAGTACCTGGGTTGCAGTTCATCCCCAGCCCCGGTTGGGGTTGTCCGGGTGGCAACTAGTCCATGTGTCTCTCACATCAATGTTTCTTTCTCTCTCTCTCCCTCCCACTTTGTCTGAAGATAAATGTAAAAATATCCTCGGGTAAGGATTAAAAATAAATAAATAAAAAGGTATAATTGACATATAACATTATATTAGTTTCACGTGTACATCAATGTTCGCTATTTGTATAGAAATCCTAAATTTGTAGTCAGCCAGGCAGAAGTACGGTGGCCTAGTGGCCCCACTTGCGCTGGCATCTGAAGTGGGGGCAGTCTCATGAGACTGAGTTCTTAAGGGATCTAATGCTTACTCCAGGGGTTAGTGTCACAGCTGGATTGAATCAGGGGACCCCCAGTTAGTGTTAGAGAATTGCTGTAGGACCAGGTGAAAACTTTGGAGGCTCTAAGATTTCTCTTCTGAAAAGCAGCCGGACACTCAGTGCTTGATTGCCTCCAGAAGCACTTTAAAACACTTGAAGACAGAACGTATTCAACTGATCTTTTAGAAGTGAATGAAGGCATATCCATGATAGGTGAATAGACAACAACATACAAGGTTCTAAGTCCCACTGTGCTACCTAATGTGATAATAAGCTTCCATTTCCATATCCGCATATGAAGTTCATAGGAGTCTATTCTTTTTTTTTTTAAATCTTTATTGTTGGATGTAAAATGTATTACAGATGTTCCACATTTTTCCCCCATTGACCCCCTCCTCCCCACTCCTGCCCCCCTCCCACCTTTTCCCACACTATTGTCTGTGTCCATTGGTTATGCGGTTATGCATATAAGTTCTTTGGTTTATTTCTTCCCACCCCCCCAACCCCTTTCCCTTTGAGGTTTGTCAGTCTAGCAATGAATTTGTACTTCTTAATCCCTTCACCTTTTTCACCCATTCCCCCAACCCCCCTCCCAACTGGCAACCAACAAAATGTTCTCTGTATCTATGAGAATGTTTCTGTTCTACCTGTTCATTTTGTTTGTAGATTCCATTGTTGATAGATATGTATTCATTGCCATTTTGTTTGTTCATACATTTTATCTTTTTCTTTAAAAAGACCCTTCATCATTTCATATAATAACGGTTTGGTGGTGATGAACGCCTTTAACTTTTTCTTGTCTGGGAAAGTTTTTATATGTCCATCGATTTTAAATGACAGCTTTGCAGGATAGAGGAATCTTGGTTACAGGTTCTTGCTTTTCATCACTCTGAATATTTCTTGCCCCACTCCCTTCTGGCCTGCAAAGTTTCTTTTGAGAAATCAGCTGACAGCCTAATGGGAACTCCCTTGTAGGTGACTAGCTGCCTTTCTCTTGCTGCTTTTAAGATTCTCTCTTTGTCTTGAATCTTTTGCATTTTGATGATGATGTGTCTTGGTGTGGGCCTCTTGGGGTTCATCTTGTTTGGGACTCTCTGTGCTTCCTGGACTTGTATGTCTGTTTTCTTCACCAAGTTAGGAAAGTTTTCTGCCATTATTGTTTCAAACAGGTTTTCGATTTCTTGTTCTCTCTCTTCTTCTTCCGGCACCCCCAAGATGCGAATGTTGGCACACTTGAAGTTGTCCCAGAGGCTCCTTACACTATCCTCATTTTCTTGGATTCCTTTTTCTTTTTGCTGTTCTGATTGGGCATTTTTTGCTTCCTTATATTCCAAATCGATGGTTTGCTCCTTGGATTTAGGTACTCTATTATTGATGCTGTGTAATTTATTCTTTATTTCAGTTAATGCCTCCTTCAATTCTAACTGTGCATCCATGATTTCTAACTGGTCCTTTTTTTTTTTATCCTCATCCGAGGACATTTTTCCATTTTTTGTTCAGATAGAGTGGGAGGGAGAGAGGGGAAGAGAGAGAGAGAAACATCGATGTGAAGGGACACATCGAGTGGCTGCCACCCGCACGACCAACCATGGCTGGGGACAAACTGCAACCGAGGTACATGCCCTTAGCGGGAACCGAACCCGGGTCTCTCTGGACCACAGGTCGACGCTCCAACCGCTGAGCCAAACCGGCCAGGGCTCTAACTGGTCCTTTTTTATGCTCTTGAGGCCCTCCCTAAGTTCACTGAGGTTCTCACTAAGTTCATTGAGCATCCTTATAAGCAGTATTTTGAACTCAGCATCTGTTAGGTTGCTTATCTCCATTTTGCTTAGTTCTTTTCTTGGGGTTTTGTTCTGTTCTTTCATTTGGGACCTGTTTCTTTGTCTCCTCATTTTGGCTGCCTCCCTGTGTTTGTTTCAGTGTATTACTTAATGAGAGGTATGGGGCTTGCTGAGACCAGATGCTGCTCGTTTGAAAGAATTTAGGAAAAACCTGAAGCTGAATCCAAGACAGGCCAATCCTATGATTAGGCAAGTGGAAACAGCTTGGGTGGGCCTGAAAGTTGGGTGGGGTGTGTGGGGGGGCTCAGGGAGTCACCAGGACGGAGCTACCAGTGTGAGCCAGGTTGCTGGAGTCCCAGATATGGCGACTGTCTGCTGCCTCCCCCCCACCCCCCCGCCCCAGGAAGGGCTCACTAAAGGAACAAAGGCCTCTTACAGAACGTTTGTCCCCGAGAAAGCCCTCACTCCAGTGCCAAACAGCTCAGTTCTTCCCTGTATGACTCTGGTGCCCCTCGAGCTGCCTCCCCTCCAAGCTTAGAGGGAGAGAGTCCGATAAGTTTGCTCGCGGGCCCTTTAAGGAGCTGCCTGGGGCTCCAGCCGCTTCAGCCTCCCTGAGCCTCAGTTCCTGCTGGTTTTTCCAGCCAGAAGTTATGGGGACTTCTCTTCCTGGCACTGGAACCCTGAGAGGGGCACCTGGTGTGGGACGGGGACCCCTCAGTCCTCAGGAAGGACCTTCCCAGCCGAGATGTCCTCCTGATTTTTATCCGCCACACTTGGGTGTGGGACCAGCCCGATGTGCCGCCGCCGCCCCTCCTACCAGTCTGGATGCAGCTGCTGCTTTAATTTCGTAGTTGTAGGACTTCCATTCAGCTTGATCTCAGGTGGTTTTGAATGATGGTTGTTCTGTAGTTTAGTTGTAACTTGGATGTGGTTGTGGGAGGACGCGATACCGCGTTTACCTACGCCACCACCTTGACCGGAATCCCCCATAGGAGTCTATTCTTTTTTCTTTTTTTAAATCGTCACCCAAGGACATTTTTCAATATTTTGTTCAGATAGAGTGGGAGGAAGAGAGAGAGAGAGAGAAACATCGACGTGAAAGGAACACATCGAGTGGTTGCCACCCATACGACCCAACCAGGGCCGGGGACAAACTGCAACCAAGGTACGTGCCCTTAGCGGGAACCAAACCCAGGTCTCTCCAGACCACAGGCCGACGCTCTAACCGCTGAGCCAAACCGGCCAGGGCTATTTTTTTTTTCATTAGGTGTTAGGTCCTGGAGATACTGGGAAGGTTCAGTTTTGTCTCTTTCCTCAGGGAGCTAATAACCTGGTGTATAAGTGTGTAGAGAGAATCTTGGAGGAAACTTTAGGAAAGGAAGAGTCAGGGACATCAAGATCCTCAAAGAGCCCTGGCCGGTTTGGCTCAGCGGTTAGAGCGTCGACCTGTGGTCCTGAGAGACCCGGGTTCGGTTCCGGCTAAGGGCACGTACCTTGGTTGCAGTTTGTCCCCGGCCCTGGTCGGTCGTGCGGGTGGCAGCCACTCGATGTGTCCCTTCACATCGATGTTTCTCTCTCTCTCTCTGTTCCTCTCTCTCCCTCCCACTCTACCTGAACAAAAAATGGGAAAATGTCCTCGGGTGAGGAAAAAAAAAAAAGATCTTCAAAGAGAACAAGGAATGTGAATGTAGTTGAGTTGGAGAAGTTTTCCTTGTCTATAAAATACTGTATGTGCACCATCAACAGGAAATCTGCATTTCCTGTGTGCTGAACATGTGTTAAGTTCTAAACTCTTAACACACTTGCCCTGGCCTGTTTGGCTCAGCGGTTAGAGCATCATCCCACGGTCCCTGGTTCAGGTCGGGGTCATGCGGGAGGTAGCCAATCGATGTGTCTCTCTCACATCTATGTTTCTCTCCCCCTCCCCTCCCCCTCCCCCTCTCCCTCCTCCTCCCTCTCTCCCTCCCCCTCCCCCCTACTCTATCTGAAGATAAATGGAAAAATATCCTTGGGTGAGGATTAAAACAAACAAATAAATAAACTCTTAACACACCTCATTTGATCCTCATAAAAACCAGGTGGCATAGTTAGTTCCATTTTGTAGATGAAGAAACTGACTCTCAGAGAGGTGGAGTGATTTATCTTCTGTCACAGTAAGAAAGCCACAATCAGAATCCCAGGAAGGAAGGAGTTAACTTCAGAAAGGAGAAGGACCCAATCTTTGGCTGTGAGCTCCCTCCCTCTTTCCTTCTACTTGAAACTATGTGGTGGGGTTGAACAGTTTACAGTTTTGAATTTTGGTCCTTTGTTCTTGCAGTTTCCTCTGCCTGCACTGCTTTTCACAGCCATTCTCCTGTGAAATCTTAGCTTTCCTTTAAAGTTCATCTCAGTGTTTTGGTCCTGATAGAACCTCTTCCCTCTCCAGCTCCTCTGCCTGTAGCCCTTCAGACAAGGGTCCAGCCTAGCCCTGGTTCACACTCTGATGTACATATATCCTCAAGGCTTGTCTTGGCCTGCCTTTCCCAAAGGCTGTTGGTCCTGAGGAAACAAACACACTTGATCCTTTTGATCTCTCCAGGGCCAACACAGGGCCTGGCACACATGTTTGTTAAATAAATGCGGGAAGCCCTGGCCGGTTTGGCTCAGCGGTTGGAGCGTCGGCCTGCGGACCAGAGAGCCCTGGGTTTGGTTTCTGCTAGGGGCACGTACCAAAGAATATGTATATAATAGATAAATAAATAAATGCGGGAAGAAAACCAACATTTTTCTAACAAAGTAAACGTGTCAGTCTTGGAGCTAGTACTGTTCAGAATTTATATGCCCATTCTTACCCAGCCGGTGTGGCTCAGTGGTTGAGCATTGACCCATGCACCAGAAGGTCGCCGGATTGATTCCTGGTCAGGGCACATGCCCAGGTTTTGGGCCAATCCCCAGTGGGGGGCATGCAGGAGGCGGCCAATTGATGTTCTCTCTCATCAATGTCTCTCTCTCTCTCTCCCCCTTCCTCTCTCTCTAAAATCAATTAAATATATACATACAAATATATATGTATATATATATATGCCCATTCCTTTAACTTGTCTTTTTGCACAATTCTTTGGAAATTATCATTTAAAAATATATATATTTTACACTTTGAGACTTAATTGAGAGAGAATTTTTCAAAATACACATAACAAAATATATCATCCCATCCTGGCCAGTGTGGCTCAGTGGTTGAGCGTTGACCCATGCACCAAGAGGTCACCAGTTCGATTCCCAGTCAGGGCACATGCCAGGTTGTGGGCCAAGTCCCCAGTAGGGGGCATGCAAGAAGCGGCCAATCAATGTTCTCTCTCATTGATGTTTCCATCTCCCTTTCCCTCTCCCTCTCTCTCTCTCTAAAATCAATAAAGAAAAACAAATTAAAAAGACAAACAAAACCAAAATATATCATCTCAACCATTTTCACATGTACAGTTCTGTAGTATTTAGTATATTTATATTGTTGTGCAATATACGAGATGAATATTTTCATCTTGCGAAACTGGAACTCTATACCCGTTAAACAACAACTCCCCATCAACTCCTCCCAGCCTCTGGAAATGATGATTCCACTTTCTATCTCTATTAATTTGACTACTCTAGATATTGCATGTGAGCGGAATCTTACAGTATTTGTTTTGTGTGTGTGTAATTGGCTTATTTCACTTAGCATAATGTCTTCATTAAAGTTCATTTATTTGTAGCATGTATCAAAATTTCTTGCCTTTTTAAGGCTAAATAATATTCCACTCAGCTGTAGTTTTTTGATTTTTGTTTTTGTCTGTTTAATTTTCAACCTTCCTATTGCTTTTCAGTGGTTTTATCATTACGACCTAGTTCTAGTGCACTGTGATTATAGGATGTCATCTGCACTCATTACATTTTTAGAGCGTATTGAGATTTTTATTTGTTTGCTTGTTTGTTTTCTGTGGCCTTACATGGGGTCATTTGTTAATGATCCATGGGTACTTACAAAGAGTATACTCTAGGTTTGCAGGGTATGAAGTTTGATATCTTTTAACTTGATCTAACTTACTAATTTAACAAATAAAGTCCTCTATATTCTTACTTATTTATAGTTTATTGATCAGCCATGGACTAAGAGAGGTAAATTAAAATTTTATACTATTACTGTATTTCTGTCCATTTTCCCATGTATTTATGTTTTTGCTTTATGGATTATTTTTTTAATCCTCACCCGAGAATATTTTTTTAATTTATCTTCAGATAGAGTGGGAGGAAGGGAGAGAGTCATAGAGAGAGAGACACGCACACACATTGTCTGGCTTCCTCTCATATATCCCTGACCAGGGCAGGGGACCAAACCACAACTGTGGTACGTGCCCTTGACCAGAATCAAACCCGCGACTCTGGTCCATGGGCCAACGCTCTTAACTGCTGAGCCAAACCAGTCAGGGTGCCTTACGAATTTTGTTTTTATCCTCACCTGAGGACATTTTTGCATTTATCTTCAGATAGAGCAGGAGGGAGAGAGGGAGGTAGAGAGAGAAACATCGATGTGAGAGAGACACATTGACTGGTCGCCACCCATATGACCCCAGCCCGGGCCGGGGTACAAACTGCAACCGAAATACGTGCCCTTAGCGGGAACCGAACCTGGGACTCTCTGGTCTGCGAGCCGAAGCTCTAACCGCTGGGCAAAACCGGCCAGGTCTGAATTTTGATGCTGTATTATTTTGTGCATACATATTTATGACAGATCTTCATTGTGGCTCTCAGCCTTTATCAGTATAATATTTTTCTCCTGTGTTTGTTTTCTGATTTTCTGAAAATTCAAGCATGTCTGATATTAATACTATAACGCTTGTTTCTTATTGTTTTTATTTGCATGTATTGCATTTGTTTTTTGCTTTCTATTTCTTTCTATTCTTTTACTTTCAATCATTCCAAGGAACACAATTTTAGATGTATTTCTTACATATGGCACTAGTTGAGTTTTATTTTGTGACGCCATGAGCTGTTTCTAAAGAGTGAGATTACAAGGTCAAAGTTAAAGAAGGCTTTTATAACTCTCGCCTATTTCATGGCTCTTGTTTTTTGCTGGTTGGACTACTTTATTCTGTCACCAGCCATTTAGGAGTAAACCATCTCCCCATCATTGCCAGCATGGCCATTATACTGCTACTTTAATTTTTAAAAGGTGAATATGGAACCTCACTGTTCTTTCATTTGCTTTTTTTTTGGCCTTATTAAATTCTACTTTAAGTAAATAAAGACAGAAGAAAGAAGAGGCCAAAATGAAACATTCCTTTTCAGATATCTCCAGTGACCAGAGAACGTATATGCATATATGCATAACCAGTGAACACAGACAACAGTGTGGTGAAGGCAGAGAGGGGTGGGAGCAGGGAGGAGGGTGTCAGTGGGGTGGAAAAGGAGGAACATCTATAATACTTTCAACAATAAAGATAAATTTTTTTTTAACCTTTATTGTTGAATGCATTACAGATGTTCCTCATTTTTCCCCCATTGACCCCCTCCTTCTCACTCCCGCCCCCGTCCTGCCTTTTCCCACACTGTTGTCTGTGTCCATTGGTTATGCATATAAGTTCTTTGGTTTATTTCTTCCTACCCCCAAACCCCCTTCCCTTTGAGGTTTGTCAGTCTAGCAATGAATTTGTACTTCTTAATCCCTTCACCTTTTTCACCCATTCCCCCAACCCCACTCCCACTGGCAACCAATAAAATGTTCTCTGTAACTATGAGAATGTTTCTGTTCTGCCTGTTCATTTTGTTTGTAGATTCAATTGTTGATAGCTACATATTCATTGCCATTTCGTTTGTTCATTTTTTTAAATCTTTTTCTTCAAGAAGACCCTTCAACGTTTCATATAATAATGGTTTGGTGGTGATGAACTCCTTTAGCTTTTCCTTGTCTGGGAAACTCTTTATATGGCCATCGATTCTAAATGACAACTTTGCAAAATAGAGTAATCTTGGTCATAGGTTCTTGCTTTTCATCACTCTGAATATTTCTTGCCCCACTCCCTTCTGGCCTGCAAAGTTTCTTTTGAGAAATCAGCTGACAGCCTAATGGGAACTCCCTTGTAGGTAACTAACTGCTTTTCTCTTGCTGCTTTTAAGATTCTCTCTTTGGCTCTGGCCGGTTTGGCTCAGCGGTTAGAGCGTCGGCCTGCGGTCCCGAGAGACCCGGGTTTGGTTCCCGCTAAGGGCACGTACCTCGGTTGCAGTTTGTCCCCGGCCCTGGTTGGTCGTGCGGGTGGCAGCCACTCGATGTGTCCCTTTCACATCGATGTTTCTCTCTCTCTTCCTCTCTCTCCCTCCCACTCTACCTGAACAAAAAATAGAAAAATGTCCTCAGGTGAGGATAAAAAAAAAAAAAAAAGATTCTCTCTTTGTCTTGAACCTTTTGCATTTTGATGATGATGTGTCTTGGTGTGGGCCTCTTGGGGTTCGTCTTATTTGGGACTCTCTGTGCTTCCTGGACTTGTATGTCTGTTTCCTTCACCAAGTTAGGGAAGTTTTCTGCCATTATTTTTCAAATAGGTTCTCGATTTCTTGTTCTCACTCTTCTCCTTCTGGCGGCCCAAGATGCGAATGTTGGCATGCTTGAAGTTGTCCCAGAGGCTCCTTACACTATCCTCATTTTTTTAAATTCTTTTTTCTTTTTGCTGTTCTGATTGGGCGTTTTTTGCTTCCTTATGTTCCAAATCGATGGTTTGCTTCTTGGCTTTACCTACTCTACTATTGAATATGTGTAAATTATTCTTTATTTCAGTTAAAGCCTCCTTCATTTCTGACCGGTCCTTTGTTATGCTCTTGAGGCCCTCACTAAGTTCACTGAGGTTCTCACTAAATTCACTGAGCATCCTTATAAGCAGTATTTTGAACTCAGCATCTGTTAGGTTGCTTATTTCATTTCATTTAGTTCTTTTCCTGGGGTTTTGTTCTGTTCTTTCATTTGGGACCTGTTTCTTTGACTCCTCATTTTGGCTGTCTCCCTGTGTTTGTTTCTATGTATTACTTAACGAGAGGTATGGGGCTAGCTGAAACCAGACGCTGCTTGTTTGAAAGAATTTAGGAAAACCTGAAGCAGGATCCAACACAGGCCAATCCTATAGTTAACCAACTAGCAATAGCTTGGGTGGGCCTGAAAGTTGGGTGGGGCGGAGCCTCAGGGAATCACCAGGGAGGGGCAAACAGTGTGAGCCAGGTTGCTGGAGTCCCAGATATGGTGGCTGTCTGCCGCCCCAGGGAAGGGCTCGCCAAAGGAACAAAGGCCTCTTTTTTTTTTTTTTTAAACTAGTAAAGTTGTTTATTATTATCAAGTATGTACCGTACATAATTGTATGTACTATTCTTTTATATGACTGGTAGTGCATTGGGTTTGTTTACACCAGTATCACCACAAACTGGCAAGTAATGCATTGTTCTGCGACCTTGTGATGCCTGTGATGTCACTAGGTGACAGGAGTTTTCCAGCTCCATTGCAATCCTGCAGGGTCACCGTCTTTTACGTGGCCCTTCGTTGATTGAAACGCTGTGCAGCACATGACCTGGCTGCGGCTTGATTCAGGCCCTGGCTGGAGTCATGCAGGAGGCAATCAATCAAAGCGTCTCTCTCACATCAATGGCAAGGCCTCTGACAGCACGTCTGTCCCGGAGAAAGCCCCCTCCAGCCCTCGCTCCAATGCCAAACAGGTCAGTTCTTCCCCATATGTCTCTGGCGCCCCTCGAGCTGCCTCCCCTCCAAGCTTAGAGGGAGAGAGTCCGATAAGTCCGTGCGCAGGTCCTTTAAGAGGAGCTGCCTGGGGCTCCAGCCGCCTCAGCCTCCCTGAGCCTCAGTTCCCGCTGGTTTTTCCAGCCAGAAGTTATGGGGATTTATCTTCCTGGCACTGGAACCCTGAGTGGGGTGCCTGGTGTGGGACAGGGACCCTTCCATCCTCAGGGAGGACCTTCTTAGCTGAGGTGTCCTCCTAATTTTTATCCGCCACACGTGGGTGTGGGACCAGCCCGTTGCATCTCCGCCCCTCCTACCAGTCTGGATGTGGCTGCTTCTTTAATTCCGTAGTTGTAGGACTTCCATTCAGCTTGATTTCAGGTGGTTCTGAATGATGGTTGTTCTGTAGTTTAGTTGTAATTTTGATGTGGTTGTGGGAGGACACGATAACGCGTTTACCTAAGTCGCCATCTTGACCAGAAGTCTAAAGATACATTTTTTTTTAAATCAGTTATCTCTGCCTAACCGGTGTGGCTCAGTGGCTGAGCATCGACCCATGCACCAGGAGCTCACTGGTTTGATCCCCGGTCAGGGCACATGCTCAGGTTGTGGGCCAAGTCCCCAATGGGGGGCATGCAGGAGGCCGCCAATCAATGTTCTCCCTCATTGATGTTTCTATTTCTCTCTCCCTCTCCCTTCCTCTCTCTCTAAAATCAATAAAGAAAATAAAAAATTTGTTTTTTAAATCAGATATCTCCAGTGAGATTAAGATGGGTGGTGGCATTTTTATTCCAGCTTCACATGACATTGGACCAATCACTTCCCACAGGCTCCTCAGCCCTTGGATCTTCCCAGGAGAAGTTGTGTAGGCTCCTTCCTCGCAGCCCTACACCTTTCTTTCCTTCTATAGTGAATAGGCAACATAACAAAACAGGAAGATATAAGGTCTGGAGCTAGAGTAAATGGATTTATTTTATTATTATTATTATTATTATTATTATTTTTTACTTTATGAGAGGGAGAGATACAAACATTGATGAGAGAGAACATTGACTGGCCACCTCCTGCATGCCCCCCACTGGGGATTGAGCCCACAACCTGGGCATGTGCCCTGACTGGGAATCAAACCAGTGACCTCTTGGTTCATGGGTCGATGATCAATCACTGAGCCACATCAGCCGGGCTTATTTTTATTTTAAAATTAAAAAAATGTTTTAGAGAGAGGGAGGGAGAGAGAGAGAAAGAGAGAAAGACCAATTTGTTGTTCTATTTATTTATACATTCATTCATTGTCTCCTGTATGTGCTGTGACCTAGGATTGAATCCACAACCTTGGCACATCAGGAGGATGCTCTAACCAACTGAGCTACCCAGCCAGGGCTGAATGAATGGATTTAAATCTGAGCTTGTCTCTGCCATTTACTGTGTGATTTATGCAAATCACTTACCCTCTCTGTGCCTTGTTTCCCCAAATAACAGTGTTTCAAGGATAATAATGATTACAATATTAAAACCTGTTGGGGTTGTTGTGAGGAATCGTTAACTTATGCAAAGGATTCAGTCAGAATTACTACTGCAGGAACTACAGTGATACCTCGGTTCTCGAACATAATTCATTCCAGGAGGACGGTCGAGAACCGAATTGTTCGAGAACCGAAGCAATGAAACCCAATAGGAAAGCGTGACTCCACAAAGCGTGACTCTCTCTCTGCACTCACACTGATGACGCAAGCAAGGCGCGCTGGGCCGAATGAACGCCATTCGGCTCAACTCGGCTCATCTCGGAAGTTCGAGTTCCAAATATTTGTTCGGATTCCGAGACAAAAGTTTCTCGAATTTCCTGGTCGAATACCGATTTGGTCGAAAACCGAGGCGTTCGAGAACCGAGGTATCACTGTACTCTTTTTCCTCTCCAACTATAAGGTTTTGGTGGAAACCTCTTCCTTCTTATGTGACTCTGCTTTCTTAGCCACTGCATTTAGTCATCTGCCAGGGGCAGGATCCTGACACAGCAAAGCCAATCAGAGTTCTTTCCTGGGATCTCTGAAATTGGAACAAGAGAAAGGAAGCCTGCAGTACCTCTCTGGTGGGGAAGCACTCAGACAGGAGACCCAGACCACTGGCAGCCATGTTTCCAGTCTGTGGAGAGAAGCAGACATTAGAGACAGAAAGAACCTAACATTATTAGAACCCTTGGTTCCATTTTCCCTAAGCTCACTTGCAACTAAAGAGAGTTTTAATACACCTCCTAAGGTAACTGTACTGTAGGACAGTACAGTTCATGAGGTCTCCTGTCTGTCCATCTCTCTCTGAAAAGTCAAGAACTCTTGTAAGCTCCTTCCTAAGACACACATGCACCCTCCTCACACACACACACAGAATCAAGGCAATTCCCAGCTTCTTTTTTAAAATCCTCATCCGAGTATATTTTTCTATTTATCATCAGATCTCAGAGTGGGAGGGAGGGAGGGAGAGAGAGAGAGAAATATCAATGTGCCTCCCTCACATGACCAGACCAGAGCTTGGGATGAACCGCAACCGAGGTATATGCCCTTGACCGGAATTGAACCCTCAACTCATTGGTCCGAGGGCCAACGCTCTAGCTGATGGGCCAAGCCAGCCCAGGCAATTCCCAGCTTTTTGTAGTTCCTTCCCTGCCTGCACTGCCTGCACACTCCTCTATTCTCCACACACACACCAAAAGACAGCTGCGTCAGTGCCCAGACCTTAGGAACTGCACTTGCTAAACAGGATGTAATCCCAGAAAGCTGTGCCCTTCTCTGTACACTCCTTGTCCTTTTTCACTGCCCTATTCAGTAACTTCACAAATATATAATGAGCACCTGCCAAGAACCACATCAGGCCTGGGGCCCCAGAGAGGCAGCAAACAGTTCCTGCTGTCAAGGAACCCGCAGGCTTGTGGGACCATCAGGCTGTCAAAAGACAACTCCAAGAGAGACAGTGGGATGAGTGTGGAACAGATGTTATTATCAAGTGCTGCAGCAGCTCAGCTCTGTCACTGGTTGTGTGGGATAGTCGTCTGGCTGGCCTACCCGCCTCCAGCTTCTGCCTACCCTGGGGCCACCCTGCTCATTGCTGCCAATGTGCCTTTCTGAACACTGTTCAGCTGCTCCTTCCTCCACAGACTTCAGCACACATTCCTTAGCCTGGCAAGATCTTAATCCAGATATTGCCTCAACCTACTTTCTCAGCCACATTGTCCACTGTTCCCCATTCATAAACCTTACCCACAAGTCTAACCAGACCATTGACTTTTGTCATATGTCTTCAGCATTTTCACACCACTGTACCTCTTCTCTGTTCCTTCTGTCTCCCATCCCTGCATGTGTCAATTGTATACAAGGTGTGGCAAATGTGTTTTATCTTTCACATGCCTGCTCTGATCAACTGGCTGTGTAGCAAAGGATTCTGTGGACATTCCTGAGTCCATAAGAGAAAAGGGATCAGGTAGCAAAATCTGCCATGGACACCAAATTGAGTGTGTGTTGGGGGTATGTGGAGGGAGGGGGGGACAACACACAGGATGCAGTTGCAGACTTTGTTCCAGCTCCAGTTCTAATATCACTTCCTTGTACCTCCAAGTGAAATTAACCTTTTTTTTTTTTTTTTTCTGAACTTTTATAACCTCTTCTACATCTGTTAGAGCACAGATTGTTCCTTCCTTTTTATGGATATATCTTTTTTTCTATGTGAGGATACAGATATATAATCCTATGGAGCATTGTACAAGGTAGGGATTCTAAACACATTAACTGAACAGATGGAACCATGTGGAACACCACTGCCATTCAGCAGGGTGGGCGTACAACTACTGAAGAACCTCAAGGGGCCTGTCCTGAGGATCTGGCTTTCCTGACAGGCTTCTGCCAAGGGTAGACTCAGAGGATGGTGTTACTGTGGCCATGTTCTCACTCCAGAATCCATTTCCTGTGTTGTCACCTCTGTCTGACCCGTCATTTGCTATCTTGTGAGTCTGTGACTACTAAGGTCTGAGCTCCCACCCTCTCTCCTTTATTCTTTTTTTTTTTTTTCTTTATTGATTTTAGAGAGAGAGGAAGGGAGAGAGAGAGAGAGAGAGAGAGAGAGAGAGAGAAAAACATCGATGAGGAAGAACATCAACTGACTGCCTCTTGCATGCCTCCCACTGAGAATTTGGCCCACAATCCAGGCATGTGCCCTGACTGGGAATCAAACTGGCCACCTCTTGGTGTATGGGTTGATGCTCAACCACTGACCCTCACTGGCTGGGCTCTCCTTTATTCTTTTACTCAGTAAAGCATTACTGATGCCTCCTCAGTGGCCAGTTCTATGTTTGCTGTTTGGGGTACAGAAAACATGACCTGCCTTCAGTCTAATCACTGGCTTGGGGAGGGTGGGATAGGGATGGGTGAAAGTCTGAGACCTGGATAATAGGAGACAAGAAGTGACCTGGAACCTAAGAGAGAAGTAGGGGGAGTGCTGATTGAGAATAGCAGAAGGTTGTCCAGCTGATGCGGCTCAGTGGTTGAGCATTGACCCATGCACCAAGAGGTTGCTGGTTCAATTCCCAGTCAGGGCACATGCCCAGGTTGTGGGCCCAATCCCCACAGTGGGGCATGCAGGAGGCAGCCAATCGATGTTCGTTCTCATTGATGTTTCTATCTCTCTCTCCCTCTCTCTTTCTCTCTCTCTCAAATCAATAAAGAAAAAAAGAGAGAGAATAGCAGAAGGCTTCTGGGTTGGGGAGGTGGAGGTTGTTGACATACCCACACTCACCAAATTCCCTTCCCTCTACACTCCTCAGCACCACATAACTGTCCCGACTGCCACCACTGCAAGGTGTGTCTTCCCCGGTCTGGGGACTTACATAGATGGAATCAGGCAACAATTAAACAGCCTCAATACATCTTACTACCTAGACCCCCACCCCACACAAACACACAAACCTCAAGAACCCAACACCAATTACCCTGCCATACCTGGGCCCTCAGGGTTCTCATTGGACCTCTTGAATCTCCTTTGCTAAGTTCACACCTAGGACTCTGGGTCCAGGTAACCACCTGGGCTCCTGAGCTGCATGGGGCCCTGTTTTTCCTGTTACCAGATCTGGGTGACCACGGTGGGCATCTGTGATGTCCCTAAATTATTCCTAAATTATTATAGGAGCTCCAGAACTATTGGCAGATTCTATAAGGCTGCTCCACCCCTGTCCCTCTGGGTTTCTGGTCCCACAACAAGCACCTTCCCCTTCCTCCTCCCTTCCCCCTCTCACCCCACAAACATGTTTGGGCTGCAGGCCCAGCTGCGGAGCTGTATAGCCCTATTGGCAGGAGAAGGCTGGCTCCAGAGAGCTGGCTGAGGGGAATGCGGCAGATCACATTTCTTCAGCTCGTGCCAAATATTATTCAGACGTAGCTTTTCAGACAGACACAAATTGCTCATCCAATAAACACAGAAGGGCTAATCTCTGGACATTTATCAGAGTGGGGAAAGACAAGAGAAAGGACTGTCACAAGAGACCTTTGAGATCTGGCCTGGTGTGGCTGGCCCAAGGGGAGGTGGTGAGACCTTCATGTACTCCTGGGGTTTTCTCCTCAGAGGGCCTGAAATGTGGCACCAGGGCTTTGGGATTTGTTTTCATTGTGACACACAAAGCCTGTGTTGGTACATACACTTCCTGCAGTGAACAGTGAGGAAGAAATCTACATGGGCCAGGGTGCCTTTGTGGGCCGACAGATCTCACCTCCAGTTGTCAGTGGTCAGGGGATAGCTGAATGCAGAGACTCCGTAGCTTTCTCTACCATGCACACATAAAGCATCCTCTAGTCATTCTGTATTTGTTTGCAGAGTTCTCAGGAGACATCCCTCCTGGCCTGGACTCTCTCACTTCTTGCTGATAGGTGTGAGAATATGGCTGCTGAGAAAGCAGATCAGGGGACTAGGCTGACCACATGGCCGGGGAACAGAGACATAGGGGTCCCCTGTCACACCAGGGGGCTGGTTAAGCCACTGAGGTCTTTTGCCAGCCCCTTTTTGCTACGCCCTTCTAATAGGATCCAGGAACTTTCCCTGTGAAAGACTCAGCCCAGAAACCAGAGAAACCAGAGAAACCAGGCCCTGCTTTACGGTGCAATCTCAGAGCCCAGGGAAAGGAAGACCAGGTAAAGCCTCTGGAGACAGCCTAGGTCCTCCCACTGCCCTATGCCAGACTCTGTGCCACACTGGGACTCTGAAGTGTGTCCAGCAGAAAGGGCACCCCGCTGGTGGGAGGAGGCAATGACTGGCTCAGGGTAAGGGCATGCAAATAATTGCTGACTTTTGTATAGTCAGGCACTACCGTTACTTTTCTCACAACAACACGATGAGGTGGCTGTGCTAATTAATATTGGTTCCACTTCTCTGGTGAGGCACTGAGAGGTTGCATCACTTACCCAAGGTCACCCAATTAGTGAATAGGAAGCTTCAGAATCTGTGCTCTTGATTGGACTCTGCCATATTTGCCTATGGGTCTATGAGAGATGCCTTGGTTCCAGAAATTCCACTTGTATGGGAATCCTTAGCAAGGTTTGGAGCTCTGGAGTCCCCAGACCTGGAATGAGGCCTTCAAAACACAATGCTAAGGCAGGTTTCCATGGAGGACCTGGGGCTCCAGCTTTCCCAGTGTTTTCAGAACTGAGAGGGTCCCTGGGACGTGGGACTTTCCATTTTAAAACTGGGATGGTCCTGGGAAAACAGAGATAAATTGATCATCCTATCTATAACCAAAGGGCTGGGCATGAATCATTGCCATGGACTTCAGAACCCACCTGTGGTCCATCCTCCTCCTCACACATCTCAAGACAGGGACTCACAGAGTGGCATCCTGATTAAGAAGGGAAAGTAACAACCAGCTGGCAGCAGCCCTTCCCAGATGCTGGGGAGAGGCAGCAATAATGTCAGGTGGCAGTAAAGCAGGGACACTGTAGCCCCCAGCTTAGTAGGAGTAAGGCCCCTTCTGGTGTAGCCAATCCTAACACAACAGGAAGACTAAGGGGAATTCTCAGGTGAGGACTGGCAGGCAGGTAGGCAGTACTAACCTGGTGGCCTCAAAGGAAGCCAGAGGCCGGGCCTAACCCACTCTGATGGCAGGGAGGATGTTTACTTTCTGGTTCTTGAAACTTAATTCCTGTTGGGAAAGGCCTCTTCTCTGCCCACCTGCCATCTGGACCCACACTGACCTGGCCCAGCAACCCTAACCCTTCTTCCTCTCCGACTTACTCACTGCTTGTGTCTATTTGGCTGTGAAGATCTGAAACTCAGTGAAGCTGGAAGATTTCAGTGTATGGAGATCGGGTTCTGAGGCACAGACTCCAAGGGCGGTAGTGCCCTTGGGCCTCAGGAGGGGTAAGAATGGGGCCAAGAAGCCTGAGGAGGAGCAGGAATTAAGACTGAGGGTGTACATGTCATAGAGGCAGGTTGTTTTTTTGTTTTGTTTTGTTTTGTTTTTGGTCAATGTAAGGAAAAACTTTCTACAAACTGGAGGTTACTAGCACAGTGGTTCTCAAACTTCGGGTATATATGAGTCACCCGGGGATTTTGTTAAAAGGTATGTGATTGAGCAGATCCGAGGCAGGGCCAGAGGTTATGCACCAGCCAAAGCTGCAGACTGCACTTTGAGTACAAGGGTCTAAATATGCTGTTTAATAGTTGCTACTAACCATATGTGAATATTGAGCATTATAAATTTTTAAATTTAAATAGTCACTTGTTGTTAGTGGCTATCATGTTGGACAGTATAGATATAGAACATGTCCGTCATCATGTAAGTTCTGCCTAGAAGACACACGTTTCCCCATCACTTAACGGCTTTTATGTCCACCCTTTGTGTGGTTATTATAAAAAGGATTGAAGCGCTAGTTGAAATGGGTTGGACTTCTCTCACTACCCTTATCTTGCTATGGTGCCTCTCATCAATGTTGACAAAGTGAATGACCAGGGGGCCTTCTAATGAAAAATTGGTGTGTTTTTTAACAATTCGTCGGTTGATAGGTGACTAAAAATTATTTTTTGATACTAGATCCTGGTGTGGGTGTGATTTTTGGTAGTTAATTTGGAAGGAGTTTAAAAATTGAGAGGCCTGAGTGTGACAGAACTTCTTTCATGTCTACCTTATACTAATAGGGTTTCTCAGTATTTCCACCCATAAACATCAGTAGAATTTACACTAAACTCTAACTTCCTAGAAGTAAGTAATATTGAACTACAGTAGATACACAAACTAATGTGAGGGGGGAAGGTACCATTCATGCCACTAAGAAATGCGTTTCTGAAATCAGTTTTCATGCTTCTATCAAAATTTGCGAATTATGTTTTAATTAATTTTATTCTCATGCTCATAAAAATTATAAATAATAACTCAATACAGAAGAATTTTTAACAGACTTACAGTCAGAAAATTATTTTTAATTTACAATTTTAAATTTCAATTTACGTATTTTTGTTATGAAGAACTGGTAAAGAATGATCAGTAAAAGTTTTTCAGGCATAAATATATATTGCATTAGAATAAAATTATTTGGAAATAGCAGAATGAAAATATGAGTTCCGAAATGTCCATTTTTCCAACTATCATAGTCTAGCATTTTCTTTCTTTTTTAATGGAGATGTTAAGTATCAAATCACTATAGCATTTGGATCCCATTGTATTTACTTAAAAGGTTGATGTAACAGTTCTAGAATAATGTTAATGTTTTCAGTACTCTATAAGTTACATGTTTTGCAACTTTAAAATATTCAGAGATTTTTCTCATATCTTTAGAAATACCTGAGCAAAAATGTTGAAGACTTGTGATCATTAAGCAACTGAGTGCTTGTTTACTTTTCTTTTTTTAAATAAGGTGGTGAGTGGGAGTATGCATTCTAACATTAAAATCTGATGATTTATGTGGAAAGGATATTATAAAATAGTATCTCACAGTAGGTTCTATATTTATGAAACTTTTATTTTTTTAACATTTTTGTATTCTTCCAAAATGACTTTTTTTTTGAGGTCTAATTGACATACAACATTACATTAGTTTCAGGTATACAACATGATTTAATAATTGTATATATTACAAAATGATCACTGCAATAAGCCCAGTTAATGTCCATCACCATATACACTTGAAGGATATTTTTTCTGGTGATAACTTTTATGGTCTACTCTCTTAGCAACTTTCAAATGTGCAATACAGTATTATTATTAACTATAGCTGCTGTGCTGTATATTTATGTTTGTGTGGTTATTATAAGAAGAATTGAAGCACTTTTGTGCTTGACGTTTATGACTGCAAGTCTGTACCTTTTGACCACCTTCACCCATTTCATTCATCTTACACCACCCCCAACGCCCATCTCTGGAAACTACCAATCTCTTCTTTTTGTTTGTTTGTTTGTTTTTGTGGTACGTGCCCCTAGCAGGAACCGAACCCGGGACTCTCTGGTCCCCAGGCTGACGCTCAACTGCTGAACCAAACTGGCCAGGGCCCAATCTGTTCTTTATATCTATGAATTTGGTCTGTCTTTCTCTCTCTCTTTTTGTTTCTTTGTTTTAGACTCAACAAAGAAGTGAGATCATATGGTATTTCTTTCTCTGGCTCACTTATATCTTTATCTATTTATCTATTGAAGGATGTCTAGGTTGTTTCTATATCATGGATATTGTAAATAATCCTGCAGTGAACATAGGGGTGCAGATATCTTTTTGAACTCTTCAGATAAACACCCAGAAGGGGAATTGCTGAGTCAGATGGTAGTTTTTTGTTGTTGTTTTTTTTTTTTTTAACTTCAGCTTTATTGAGATATAATTGACATACAAAATTGTAAGATGTTTAAGGTGTACATCTGGTGATTTGGTATTATGGATACACTGTGAAAGAACTGCCCCCATTTTGTTCTTGTTATTGTTCTTAATCTTCACCTGAGAATATTTTTCCATTGCTTTTTATTTTTTATATTTTTATTTATTTTTGTTACAGATTTTTCTCCTATTGACACCCTCCTTGCCCAGTCCCCAGCTTTGCTGTCCATGTCTATTGGTTATGCGTACATGCATATAAGTTCTGTGGTTTATCTATCCACCCCCCCACCTCCTCTTCTGGCGATTGTCAGTCTGTACCCTATTTCCACGTCTCTGGGACTACTGTGTTCCTCAGACTGTTATGTTCATTATATTTCACAAATAAATGAGATCATATGATAAAAAAAAAAAAAAGAAGCCTGAGGATCCCAGGCAGTGCTCTCACTTCATTTCCAGGCCCATTTCTCTGGGTTTGTTCCATTCTCTCAGCTTATTTGATTCTCTGGGTACTGGCAGAAGATGGAATGTTTACATAATTTCCTTCTGGCCACACCCAGGGACCGACTGACTGTGCTGAATCTCAAATCCTAATTCTTAGGAGAGACCATATGATTGGGCCAGCTTGGGTCAGATGCTCACCACTGGTCCAAATAGCTTTCACTGGTGGGTGGGGTCAAGCAGTACAAAAGTGACTACAGAGGACCCATCCCAGGAGGGCCAAATTTTTAGAAAAAGGAGTCACCATGAGCCAGCTACACACTGTCACTCTCTGTCATATAACTTTCCTGGAACTGACAGTTCCGGAGCTGTGCCCTCTCTTCCCAGAGCTTGTAAAATTTCTTTTGTGGATTTCTCAGTGTTTGATTCAATGTTACTCCCATTCTGGAATACTTGAAACATTAATTTGAGTAACTGTGGCAAGCTATTAAAAAGCCAGTTCTTAAGCCCTGTGACCTTTACCTTATACAGCACTCTGTCATTTTCTCCTTTACTTAGGGGGTAGGGCCTGGTTCCTCAAAGTGAGATCCACAGACAAGCAGCATTGTTAAAACTGCAGGATTCCCCCTTCCACTTACACAGCAGCATCTGAATTTTTTTTTTTTTTTTTATCCTCACCCGAGGACATTTTTTGATATTTTGTTCAGATAGAGTGAGAGGGAGAGAGAGAGAGAGAAACATCGACGTGAAAGCGACACATCGAGTGGTTGCCACCCACACGACCCAACCAGGGCCGGGGACAAACTGCAACCAAGGTACGTGCCCTTAGCGGGAACCGAACCCGGGTCTCTCCGGACCGCAGGCCAACGCTCTAACCGCTGAGCCAAACCGGCCAGGGCTGAATTTTTTTTTTTAATCCTCATCCGAGGACATTTTTCCATTTTTTGTACAGACAGAGTGGGAGGGAGAGAGAGGAAGAGAGAGAGAGGGAAACATCGATGTGAAAGGGACACATCGAGTGGCTGCCACCCGCACGACCAACAAGGGCCGGGGACAAACTGCAACCGAGGTACATGCCCTTCGCGGGAACCGAACCCGCAGGTGGACGCTCTAACCGCTGAGCCAAACCGGCCAGGGCAGCATCTGAATTTTAACATCTCCCCAGGTTATTTTACATTAAAGTTTGGTAAGTACAGGAGAAAGTTCTTGGCTTATCTCTCTTAGTAGACTGAAAATTCTGAGGGCAGGGACTCTATTCAGCAAATGTCAATTATGTACTTTCTATGTGCAAAGTATCTTGCTTTGTCTTGGAACTCCTCAGATGCAGTAATGAGGGGATTTAAAGCTCAGAGCAGTGGTTGGAGAGGATAAATTAATTATATGGCATCTGAGCTGTGCTATTAAATAATCCTGTAAAACACAGGGGAGTTTTGGGGGTATGGATAAAGCAAACATGAGATGATGGAAACATGGGGGTTCGTTATACAATTCTTTCTACTTTTGTGTATTTTGAAATTTTTCATAACAAAAAATAGAAAAGAATAATGGTGTAAGACATTGTAAGAGATCTTCTAGCTGCTCAAAATAAATTTGTTTCCTGGCCAAAGGAAGTAAATCCAAGGCACTAAGAGAATTTCCAAGTGAGACTGTTCAATCCCTGCCAGAGAGTTTTGGAGGATGTATGCAGTAGAAAGAAGTTTGAGCCCTGGCCGGTTTTGCTCAGCGGTTAGAGCGTCAGCCTGCGGACCAGAGAGACCTGGGTTCGGTTCCTGCTAAGGGCACGTACCTCTGTTGTGGTTTGTCGCCAGCTCCGGTTGGGGTTCTGTGGGTGGCAACCAGTCGATGTGTTTCTCTCACATTGATGCTTCTCTCTCTTTCTATTGCCCCCTCTCTCCCTCCCACTCTATCTGAAGATAAATGCAAAAATGTCCTCGGTTGAGGATTAAAAACATATATTAGTTTATATTATATATCTGCTAATTATATAAGTATTTAATTATTTTAAGGCATTTAATACTGCAAATTAGCAAACCATCTAGAGATAGAAAATACCATATTATATATACAGACAAACACAAACATGTCACAAACAGATCAAGACATGAACAGAATTACTAATAGTTGTGTGGAAGACACAACTTGTCTCATTTGTCCTTTACAATTTTTTTTTAATCCTCACCCGAGGACATTTTTTCCATTTTTTGTTGTTGTTGTTGTTGTTGTTCAGATAGAGTGGGAGGGAGGAAGAGAGAGAGAGAAACATCGATGTGAAAGGGACACATTGAATGGCTGCCACTTGCACGACCCAACAAGGGCCGGGGACAAACTGCAACCAAATACACGCCCTTAGTGGGAACTGAACCCGGGTCTCTCTGGACCGCAGGCCTACGCTCTAAACGCTGAGCCTGGTTGGTCACGTGGGTGGCAGCCACTTGATGTGTCCCTTTCACGTCGATGTTTCTCTCTCTCTCTCCCTCCCACTCTATCTGAACAAAAAATGGAAAAATGTCCTCCGGTGAGGATCAAAAAGAAAACAAAATAAAAGTGCTCCTTTCCCAATTTTTTTCCCCTTAGGTTTCCTAGTCTCAGGTAGTCTTGGGCTGTGTTTGCATTTCTAATTACCCAGCTTGAGAACCATCTGAGACATTCAAAATATTCCTACCAGACTTTGAAAACTCAACTTCAATTTTGCCAAATTTCTGATCAGTTAATAAATCCTTTAAATCTCATTCAAATGTACTAATTTTTATAATCTTCTATCTCAGTAATCTTTTTAAAATTTTTACTTTGTTGGGAAATCTCGAGTTTTCCTTCAGCTTTCCTCAATTTTCTTGTTAATCAACCTAATGTTTTTATTAGCATCTGCAAGACCCAAGAAGCCAAAATAGCAAATTCAAAGTTTAAGATTAGTTATGTTTCTTTACAGCTAATTTCCCCTCCTTTTTCTTCTTAAGCCCCAGCTGGTTTTGTCCAGCAGTTAGAGCCTTAGCCACCTCCCGCCCCACCAGGGGTAGGGGTGGTGGTTCTCGTGTGCAAGGCAACCAATTGATGTTTTTTGTTTGTTTGTTTCCCTCTCTCTTTCTCTCTCTCTCTCTCTCCCCCTCTCTTCTTCCTTCTCCCTCCCTCTCTCGCCCTTTGTGTTTCTCTCTCTCCCTCCCTCCCTTCCTCCTTTGCACTCTATCTAAAACTCACTGGAGCCCTGAACTCAATGGAACCCTGGCCAGTTTGGCTCAGCGGTAACAGCATCGGCCCATGGACCAAAGAGTTGTGGGTTTGATTTCCAGTCAAGGGCATGTACATGGATTGCAGGTTCATTGAAGGTTTGTTGTAGGTTCATTGCAGGTTCGATCCCTAACCCCAGTCCGGGTTGTGTCGGAAGCAACTAATTGATGTGTCTCTCTTGCATTGATGTATCTCTCTCTCTCTCCCTCCTCCCCTTCCACCCTATCTAAAATTCAAAGGAAAAATATCCTTGGGTAAGGATTAACCAAAAATAAACAAATAAATAAATTAAATTAAATAAGAAAAATAAATAAATAAAGGAAACGGGACTTTTGAGACCCAGAGTTGTAATTCTGCGTAAATAAAACTTTCTACCACATCTTATCCTCCCATGTGGGCCTCCAGAAATGCTTATTCCAGTAGCACCCCAAGAACCCCACTCCCACTAGCAATAGAGAAATTCTGTCCCTCCATTTTTCTGGTAACAATCGGGATGACGCTCTAACCAACTGAGGGGTCTTAATGCCTTATTTTAAAATTTTCAATTTAGAAGTCTTTCCAATTCAAAACACCCATTGTTTGGCCAGTGACAGTAGGATTTTAATATCAATTCAAACTAATAAACCCTTTATGGCCTAACTAAGAAAGCAAAAGTCTTCCATAAAGAGTGCAAGTGGCCCTGGCCAGTTTTGCTCAGTGGTTAAAGCGTTGGTCCACGGACCAGAGAGTCCCAGGTTCGGTTCCCACTAAGGGCACGTATTTCGGTTGCAGTTTGTCCTCCGCAACCAGTCGATGTGTCTCACACACATCAATGTTTCTCTCTCTCTCACATCGATGTATCTCTCTCTCTCTCTCTTTTTTTAATCCTTACCCGAACATTTTTCCATTTTTTGTTCAGGTAGAGTGGAAGGGAGATAGAGGAAGAGAGAGAGAGAGAGAGAGAGAGAGAGAGAGAGAGAGAGAGAGAGAGAAACATAGATGTAAAAGGGACACATCGAGTGGTTACCACCTGCACGACCAACCAGGGCTGGGGACAAACTGCAACCGAGGTACGTGCCCTTAGCGGGAACCAAACCCGGGCCTCTCTGGACTGCAGGCCGACACTCTAACCACTGAGCAAAACCGGCCAGGTCTTCTCTTTTCCTTCCCCTCTCCCTCACGCTCTAGCTGAAGGTAGATGCAAAAATGTCCTAGGGTGAGGATAAAAATAAAAAGAGTGCAAATTATGTAGCCCTCAGTGATACAAATGTTTATTCCTAGAGTTGCCTAAGAAAAATGGGCAGCCCTGTCTTTCAACAGCTGTTCCCAAACACAGGGAATCATGTGCTTTCCCCCCCGAACAGATTTCCTAAGCTTGGATCCACAAGCTGTTCAGCTGCCCTCTAGATGCTTATGCATCATCCAGCTGGTGGGGATAAGCCATCCCTGGGAGGAATGGGTTCTATAGAAAACAAGAGTATTCAAACCAAGTTTTTGTTTTTGTCTTTTAAATCAAAGTTGCATTTGCCCAAGAAACTGGTTTCATAAATGTTTTCTCTGGTTAATCTAAATTTAGAAGAAAGAATAGGATTCTCATCACTTCTAACTTCCATCAAGCCCGGCAGACAAGAGATCAGAGAGGATGACGAAGTTAAAATGCTTGCCATCTCTGTTGGCTAATGGTCAGACCATGATCTCTTACCTGCAGCAGCCTTGGGAGGTAGCAGCGTCCCAGCCAGTGAATTTTCCTTGCTGGCTTGCCAAATCTGTGAAGGCTAAAAAAAAGACAAAAACAACTTTTCCTCCCACCTTCTAAATTCTTCTAGCTGGGCTAATTAACAGAAACAGATTAACAGGAGAAAATAAAATGTTAATACATGAGCATGGGGAATTCATATAAGCATGAAAATTCCAAAGACAGTAAGGGAACATCAGGTAAAGATGACATTTTGGGAAAAAAAAGGGGGGGGGGCTGGGTCTTAGATTTCAGAAGTGTGAATGAGCAATTTACAGATAGTTGAGAAAGAGCTAAACACACATGGCAAGCAAATTTTTGCTAGGCAGCTCAGAAACAATGGGACACAGTAGTTAATGGGACCCCACCTGAAACCCTCCTATTTACCATACTTGATTCAAATTAGGCTAAAGAGAACACCCTAAAATCCCGTTCCTGGAGTAGGCCTTTCCATCTCAATCTCTTAGGCAGCTAGGGGGAGTGTCAGAGGTTCTTGCTGAGTCTTGTTTCTTTCTTTTTAATTAATTAATTAATTTTTGTGATACGTGCCCCTAGCAGGAACCGAACCCGAACTCTTTAGTCCACAGGCTGACACTCAACCGCTGAGCCAAACTGGCCAGGGCATCTTTTAAAAAATTTTTTTTCTTTATTGATTTTAGAGAGGAAGGGGGAGAGAGAGAAAGAGAGAAACATCAATGAGAGAGAACACCAATTGGCTGCCTTCTACATGCCCCTCACTGGGGATTGGGCCCACATCCTGGGTATGTGCCCTGATGGGGAATCGAACCTCTTGGTGCATGGGTAAACATTCAACCAGTGAGCCACACTGGCCAGGCTCTGAGTCTTGTTTCTTAATAAATAGCTTGAAATCAATATCGCAACAAGCAGCAAAATTTTGGTCCCCTTCAGTTATGTGTAAATGATTTTCTAATTTTGCAAAAGGAGGGGTGGTAGTCAGTTTCTTTCCCTTACTTAAAACTAACTTTAAAACATCGACGTGGACGCTACCCACATAACCCCAACTGGGGCCACCGAGGTACATGTCCTTAGTGGGAACCAAACCCGGGCCTCTTTGCTCCGTGGGCCAATGCTCCAACCGCTGAGCCAAACCGGCCAGGGCAGGGGCAGGAGTAGGGATTTTCTAGTTCACATACTGATCAGTCTGCCAGGGCAAGGCTGATATGGCCATCCCAGGACACATCCCCTTTGTCTCTTTGTTGGCTTAATTCTTAGGCAGGCTCTTTCTACATGATCACTGTAAGGGGTTGAATAGTGTACCCCCCAAATTCGTGTCTAACTCAAACCTCAAAGTAGACCTTATTTGGAGATAGGGTTTTTGCAGATGTAATTAGTGGCTTTTGGATTGAATTGCTCAGAGAGTAAAAGGAAGAAGGTACTTTCTTTTATGGTTCGTAGTTCCCTGAACCTGAGGAACCATACCTAGGCCTGATTCAGATGGTGAGATAGACTCTGAAGTCCTCATGGGATGCATCTTTGGGGAATCTTTGGAGATTAATGTATCTTACATGTGGGAGGAATACAGATAATTTGTGGCCACTGGGCTGCCATTTTTTTTTTTTTTTTTTTTACCCCTTCTCCCATCAAGAAGTGGAGTTTATTTCTACTCCCCTTGAATCTGGACTGCCCTATAATTTGTTTTAACTAAAATGCCCACATAAGTGATGTTTAAGGCCAGGCCTTAAGGAATTTACATCTTTTTATTGTTGAAATGCTCCTTCTTGGGATACACCCTCCAATTTGTGAGGAAACCCAAGCAGCCCCGTGGAGAGGCCTTTGTGGAGAGGTCCATGTAAAGAACAAAGGTCCCTGACCCACAACCCATTCTGACCCAGACACCAGCCAGCACCAACTGCCAGCCATGTGAGTGAGGCCATTTTGGAATGTTCAACTGTGCCAGTGCCCAGCTGACACTACGTGAAGCAGAACAGAAACCTACACTGTTGTGAGAAATTGTTAGTTTTAAGACAGTAAGTTTTGGGATTGTGTGTTATTCAACAATAGGTAACTAAAATAACTATCTACCATGTGCCAGGCACTATTCTATGCCCTTGTGATCTACTAGAGTGAAACAGAAATGTAAACTGACAGGTGCAGATGAGGGTTCTGTGAAAGAGCAGAGGAAATGTCACTCACCAGTTGTCATTCTCTCTGCAGAGAGAAGCAGAGAGCTTCGTGAGTCTGGGCAGATCAGCATGGGATGGACAAACTACCAAATCCAGATTCCAACTTTTGGCCAGTCATCAAAGTAACTTCCTCCTCTGAGTGTCTCTCTTATGGGATTGTTTCATCTGGACAAAGGTGAGTGGAAAGAGCTGGAGAAGGTTGCCTTGGGTCTGTCTGTCTCTCTAACATTAGTTCATGTTGGACAGCTGGATAATGTTGTCCTGAAGGTTTCTGACCATCTGGATCTTTCTGAAGCAAAAAATGTACTGATTTTAAGTACCTCTGGATAGGGGCTGGTGAAGCTAGGGTTCATGCCTCAGTGGACTCTGCATATTCCTGAGGGACAGAGCAAGTGTTGTTCCTTTTCCTCACTTCCTGGCCAGAAAGGGTCCTGGGACAGGTCAGTGACCCCAAACCTCCCCTCAATCCTGTCTCCTGGCCATTACCTAGACATATGGAAGATACATCTCCATTTTCCCCTCCCCTCATTTTCCAGCAGGGGCTAATCTGACCCATCTTTACTCATCGGCTAGGCATTTCCCTCTAGGCATACATATAGGCTGGTAGGGTCAGCTTCATCCTCACCAATTCTCTGGTAAGCAACTCTTGACTTTTGCCTGGCTGGTATGGCTCAGTGGTTGAGCTTCAACCCATGCACCAAGAGGTCACTGGTTCAATTCCTGGTAAGGGCACATGCCTAGGTTGTGGGCCAACTCCCCAGTGGGGGCATGCAGAAGGCGACCAATCAATGTTCTCTCTCATCGATGTTTTTCTCTCTCTCTCCTTTCATTTCTCTCTCTAAAAATCAATAAAGAAAAAACAAACAAACAAAAAAACAACTCTTGACTTTTTTGTTCTAAAATAATAATAGTTCTTTCCTTCTCCACTTCCCATATTATCAAGACAATCATAAACATTCATTTAATAGATATTTTTTAAAATATATGTTTTTTAGTCTGTGGGCTAACACTCCAACCGCTGAGCCAAAACAGCCAGGATTTATTGATTTTTTTTTTTTTTTTAGATACAGAGGAAGGGATAGAGATAGAAACATCAACTGGCTGCCTCTTGGAGGCCCCCTACTGGGGATTGAGCCCTCAACCTGGGCATGTGCCCTGACCTCTTGGTGCATGGGATGATGATCATCCCACTGAGCCATGCCATCTGGCTGGGCCATTTAATAGGTATTTTAATAAACATTTACTCAGTGCCAACTATGTACCTGGTTCAGTTCTAAGAACTGAGGATACAATAGTGAACAAGAGCTAATCTTCTAATGAGAAAGAGAGACAACAATAGATAAATGTCTAGTGTTGGGTAGTGATATCTGCTCTAAAAGAAAATCAAGAAGCTTAAGCAGATTTGGGTGAGGGACTATTCTACAAGGGTGGTGTAAGAAGACCCCCTGAGTGATCTGAATGAAATATGAGGGAAGAGTATTTCAGGTTAAGTGAACAGCCAAGTACAAAGGCCTCAAGGCAAGAATAGGGCAAGTTCAAGAAATAGCAATTAGGCTAGTGTGGCTAAAGTAGACAGGGAGTGATAAAGGCGGGGAAGAGAAATAAGAACCAGATTAGACAGGGCTTTTAAGGATTTTAACTTTGTTCTGAACAAAATGGCATAATTTCATTTATACTGACAAAGATCTTCCTGGATGCTCTTTGGAGAACAGATTGGGGAGGGGGTATGGAGGAGGTAGGAGCAGGGTGACCAACTAGGAGGCTACTATATAATCCAGGCCAAGATGATGGTGACTTGGTTTGGAATGGTTACAGCAGAGTTAGCAAGTGATGAATTCTGATGATTTGAAGGTAGCACTGACAAGACTTGCTGAGGGCTTGGAAATGGCATTTGAAAGTAAGAGAGGTACACTGATGACAGCTTTTAGGTTTGGGGGTTCCAGAACTGGATGAACAATGGTGCCATTCTCTGAGGTAGGTAAGAGTGGGAGTAGAATGTAGGGAATAGGTTGTTGGGGGACAAGATGTGTTGAGTTTGAAATGCCAGTATGATAGGCAATTGAATATTAGTCTGAGGGTCTGGGCTAGAGACAGAAATTTTGTAGTCATCAGCATAAAGCTATTATAAATCAACCCTAAGGAGTGAGTATAGACAGAAAAGAGCAACATGGACTATGGCCTGGGGCCTTCAACAACTGGGGAAGTGGAGGAGAAGCCCATCTAAGAAACAAGAGTGGCCAGTAAAATGAAGAAGATCAGGAAAACCTGCTGTCCAGGAAGCCAAGTAAAGAAAGTAGATTCTGTAGGATCACAACCAAGGGGCAACTCCTGAGCCTCAGTCTTCTCATCTGTGAAATGGAGACAGTAACAACTGCCTACTTTACAGTGTTGCCGGAATTAAATGAGATAAAACGTGTAAAGCAGTTAGGCTTGTGTCTGACTGGCATTTAATAAACTTTCAATCTACATTATCACTCTCCCCACTGCAGAGTTGGTTGCCAGAGCCCTCAGCTTCTCCATCCACATAAATGACAGCACCTCCCTGAGTCCTTCTCAGGAGTGAGATTTCCTGGTTCATTCAGGCACTAGGTGGGTCTGAGCACTGGCCTCTGGGTCAAATTTGAACCAAGCCTCTTGAGAGCCTAAGCCTCTCACTCACACAGCCTCCAGCCCTTACTTGCAAATCAACAAAGGATAAACATGTGATAAATAAAAGGTTAGGAGCCAGAATTCTGCCTCTGCCTCTCAACAACTGTGGGATCTTACGCAAGCTTTTTTTTTAAAATATTCATCTTTTTTATTTTTTGGTACGTGCCCCTAGCGGGAACTGAAACCGGGACTCTGTAGTCCACAGGCCGAGCTCCAACGCTGAGCCAAACTGGCCAGGGCTTATGTAAACTTTTTAACCTTCCCGAGCCTTGAACTCTTTTTATCTGTAAAATGGGACAATTCCTACTTCATAGGATTGTGTCCAGGCCCGTGTAGATTGTAAATAAAACCGGCTGCTCTCCTCTTGCATGTTGGCATGGGAGTTACTAAGGCTCTTTGCTTCCCTCCCAAAGCGTGTATCCTCGTGGGGTGGGATGCGCTAGAAGAGCCCCCCACCCCCAAAACACACAACCCTAAACCGAGCTGGGCAGGCCTCTGAGATCCCATAGCCTGGGCTATTCAAGAGACGCAGACTCATCCCCTTTCTTTTCCGCAGGGCACCACGTCTTCTCCTTGGGCCCCCATATCCGTAGAGGGACCTAGACGGCCTAAGAGAGGGAGTTTCGAATGTCCCTGAGAATCCCTCCGCAGCTGCCCCACCTTGTGCCCGGTGTTGAAGCCCGTTTCCGGGACAACCTCTCTGTACCCCTCTCCCAGACCCCGCAGGCCTACGGAGGCCCACCGGCTGGAACACCGCCGTGGCCCCCAACCCCTCTAAACAATGACCTGCTTGCCCTTTTCTCCGCCCTCTTCTTTGCCATTGCGCCATAGGCCCAGACCCACATCTTAGCCCTTGAGCACCCCAGGAAGTGGCGGCGCCTCTCGAGAGTGGATCGGAGGAGGTGGAGGCGCGGCTGGCTAGTGACCGAAGCCCCCACGACTTAGGCTCAGGAGGACGGCGCTTCGCTGCAGGTCCCTGGAGTCGGAATACTGAACCAGGAAACCACCTCGCCTTGGGGCTGCCCGCAGCCCCCCTCCAAACAGCTCCGCCCCCTGCAGCCCAATTTCCCAGCTCCCCGCCCCCTTAGCTCGGCCCCGCCCCTCCACCCTGCGCTCCGAAGACCCCGCCCTCGCGCTCTCACCCTGAAAACTCCTCTCCCGGCCCCGCCCACACCGGCGACCCCGCCCCGCCCCCGCCCGCGCCTCGGGCTCCCTTCTCAGCGCTCGGCGGCCGGGCCGGCGCGAGTCGGCGTTCCGCTGTTTGTTCGCGGGCGCCGCGCTCCTCGACTCCCCTACGGCCCCTCCCCCAGTTCCCGCGGTCTGGCAGCGCCTGGCCGGCGGCCCGCGGGCGGGCCGCCTTACCCGTTGTAACCCACCCGCCTCTTAAAGCCGCGGCGGGAAGATGAGGTTCCGGGAGCCGCTCCTGGGCGGCAGCGCCGCGATGCCGGGCGCGTCCCTGCAGCGGGCCTGCCGCCTACTCGTGGCCGTCTGCGCGCTGCACCTTGGCGTCACCCTCGTCTACTACCTGGCTGGCCGCGACCTGAGCCGCCTGCCCTATCTGGTCGGAGTGCCCACGCCGCTGCAAGCTGGCTCGAGCGGCGCCGCTGCCATCAAGCAGCCCTCCGAGGAGCTCCGGCCGCAAGGGGCAGCGCCTCCGTCGCCTGTGGACGCCTCCTCCGAGCCGCGTCGGGGTCAAGATTCCAGTCCAGAGGCGGATTTTCGCCCCGGCCTCTCAAACAACTTGACCTCGGCCCTAGTGTCCCCTATCACAGCACTGCCGCTGCCCGCCTGCCCAGAGGAGTCCCCGCTGCTCGGTAAGGAGTCGGGTTGGCGCCAGTCCAAGGACTGGAACTCTCCCGGATTTCCCCGACAGGGCCCCCCGGACGTTCGTCCATGCCCTCTTCCACGACAGCCAGCCAACCTATTCCGGATCAGAGTCCCTAATCCCAAACAGAGGTTCCTGGCTGGATGGGGGTGAGAGGTTGGGAGGTGAGTCCCTTTAGATTCATGTTGGAAGCCGGGCCGGACCTTATGGGGAAGTCGCAGGCCCCTTGGCCTCAACCTGAAAAGCCCTTGGAGACTTCGTTGCTCTGGCCCAAGACTCAAGAAGTTTTGGATTTTGAGTGCTTAGAGCTTGGAACAACCTTTGCCCTGCTAACTCTGGTGGAGACCACAAGGCAGTTCAGAGTAACCCACTAAAGTTTGGGGAACAGATGATGAGGCCTCCTGTGGGACAGTGAGCTGATCTCTCAGTTCACACGTCTTCCACAGAACCACTCTCAACTGAGTATGGATTAACATTTCTTCCGTTTAATGGGATAATGAATGGTTCCTATTTCAGGAAGTCATTTGGGAAGGTTAGATAGAGCAGCCTAAACCATGGTTTACATTAACGAGGGTCAACCCACAGTAAGTTGTCACCCTTGTGTTCAGTTCCTCTTCCATATTCCTGCCCTAGGATCCTCCTGGGCTCTTCCAGGGGTGGTAGGTGTTTGTGGGAATATAATGTGTGTACCCTGGAGACTGGAGGGCTGAAATATAACCAGTTAGCAATAAGTTGTCCCTTTCCTCTGGGAGCAGTCTGCAGTCTTTTTTTTTTTATCCTCACTCGAGGACATTTTTTGATATTGATATTTTGTTCAGATAGAATGGGAGGGAAGAGAGAAAGAGAAACATCGAAGTGAAAGGGACACATCGAGCGGTCGCCACCCACATGACCCAATCAGGGCCCCACAGGACCCAACCAGGGCCCCACAGGACCCAACCAGGGCCAGGGACAAACTGCAACTGAGGTACGCGCCCTCAGCGGGAACCGAACTGAACCTGGGTCTCTCCAGACCGCAGGCCATCACTCTAACCGCTGAGCCAAACCGGCCAGGGCCCGTCTGCAGTCTTAATTATCTTGCCTAGAGGATGTGAACTGTAACCTCCAACCTCTGTTTCCATAGGCTGGGAGCTTGGATGGGTGGGATTGTATTCCCTGTGTCAGGAGTAGGTTGAGCCTACTCCCGGACCTTTCCTTGACCTGTAATCCACAGGCAGTCAGGCCGAACGCAGCCACAGGTTGCTTCCAAGATTACCAGACAGGTGGCTGCTCATTTCTAATGCCAGGGTTTAGAGACTGTTGTTCTGATGGAGGGGCCCAGGCAAGTAGGCAGGCATCCTGCCCATAGGAACTCTTATACTTTTCTGCAGAACCCTGGCAGAGCAGGCCTCTTACATGCTCTTGCTCAATTTCTCCAGTAATTACTTCAATATTTTTATATCCAGTTTGGAAGGAAGCAATTGGTCAGACATGAATTGTGGTAATAAGGGGAACTTTTCTTAAAGCAGAAAATGGAATTCCTTTGGACTTGATGGTTGTCTAAGAAGCCAACTAGTCCTATAGCATGAAGTCGAATCATTGCCCTGCTTCTAAGTGCATGATACAGAGTTCCTCAGTCTCTCATGTGTAAAATGAGATTGTCATGCTTAACTCACAGGATTATTTTTAGGACTAAATGAGATTGTGTGTGTTAAGTATGTGACAAATAGGACTTGGGATTTGAAGTTTTATTTCTCAGACTCCCATGGAGAGTTTGAGAAAAGAAGGAGGAGAGAGTGAGTTCTCTTACCCCAGAGATACAAGGTTTAGTTCTTTTCTTTTTAATAGTTGCCTGGACTTTGTGCAGAAAGAAAGAGAAATTCATTAGCAAATTAAAGTACCCCAAAGTTCATTAGATTGATGTTTGAGGTATAGGGTCTTCTCAATGAAGCATGAGAGGCTGTGGTGACTCATCTCTGCTTTGTTTTGTAATGGTGTTGCTAGTAATTGGTGACCAGTTACTGGTGTCTCTGAGTTAACTTTGAATTGGTGGCTTGAAGGGACTTTCTGAGAGAGAATATTTTGGAGGGTGAGGAGAAAGGCCCCAGGTTTTCTCTAACTTGGCTGCCTTTGTGTGACAGGCATGGGACCATGGTATTTAGTCGGCTTGTTGAGGCAGCCCCAGAAAGTGAAGGTGGAGGGTTTTTCTTCATTTTAATTGAGGCCCTAGGTTTGAGTGATTGGGTACAGCTCTCAGAGGGGAAGTTCCTGGCTGAGAGGGAACCTTGAGAAGCTGAAAGTCTTCCTGGGAGTGTGTGTGTGTGTGTGTGGGGGGGGGGGCATCTGTTCAGCTGGGCAGGTGTCTACCGAAGCCCTTGCGGGGTGGTTTTGAGGTTGGTGGGAGAAAGCATCCGTGGGGTTTAGAGCTGTGGTCTTTTCACTACTTGCAGTTCCTTTCCTCAACTTGGCTCTACTTTCTGGTGTCCAGGGGTCTGGACCAGATGCTCCGATCCCTCCCTGCTGGTAGATGATGGGTAATGGGCATGCCCTTCCATGGGGGAGCCAGGCTGGGCTGTTGACAGGTCACTGTTTGATCTGTCATGGGTTGTTAGAACCTTGGGATTGACTTCAGATAGATTGGTTTGAATCCTGTCTTTGTCTACACTATCTTTGTAACATAGGGTAGGGTACAGTATTTGGAGCCATAGTAGGCCCTGCGCCAGGCACCCCCATGAGCTATTGTGAGGCTCCTGAGTGAGTGCTGCGGTGGGGAGGTGGGCTTTTCTTGAGGATTCCTTCAAGATACCCAGGGAGTTCTCCCAGGGTGATCAGGCCTGTAGGTGGTGTCCTCTGTGTAGCATCCACTCCTCTGAACTATGGAACTGTGGTGGTAAGGATCCCTTTCCTTCCTTTCTGGGTGTTTGCCTTGGGAAGAGCAGTGACCTTGCATTGTTATCTGAGAGTTGGTGGCAGCTAATGTGACTTGACGGTGCTGGCACTGCCAACCCAGAGAGGGGTTGGGTAAGGAGTGGGCAGTACCTCAGGTTGGATTGGTTAGAGCTAACCTGAGGACTCAACTGGGACCTGGGACTTATAAGGGAAGGGCATATATTAGGAATAGGACCACAGCTGTTGAATGATTATTCACCTTATTTACTATAGATAAAAGGTTTTCTTACAGATCTTTGGCTTTTGATATTTTTACAGTCCTATTTTTCTTCTTGCAACACATCCTCCAGTTTCCCAGGGTCTGTAAGAAAACCTCTTATCTATAGTTAGTAAGGGGAATAATTATTCAACAACTGTGGTCCTATTCCTATTATGTGCCCTTACCCTATCAGAAGTGTTGGTATGGTCCCCTCAAGAGTACATGGGGGCAGGGGGAGGTGGTGAACCCCAGAGGTCCCTCTTGCTCAGCTGGGCTATGAGGAAGACTCTGATCTACAGGTGGGCACCAGAGAGTCACAGGCACCGGGGCCAGCAAATAGCAGCCACAGGTAGCCAGGGCCCTGGGAGCCAGCCACTTGTTCATGAGCCAATTTCCCTGGCTGTTGTAGGGGCTGTCAGCCGAGCCTTTGCCTCAGTTTGTACCCTTGGGAAGACAAGCATTTGCTGGGTCTCTGCAGAGCACTTGGCTCTCAGGTGTTTCTCTACCAGCATGCTGCCCCCCTCCCCTCCATCTTCCCTCATGTGCACATATGTGGACACAAGCCCAGGACAGTGTGTACTTTGAGGACATCTGGCCTCTGCTTGGGAAAGGGCTCTCCCCCGCTTTGGGTTGTGTCTTGGAACCTCATCACCTTCCAGCTTGGGGTGGAGCCTCATCCTAGGGATTAGGGGAGGCACAAAGAGCCTTCCTTGTGGCCAGATCTTTAAGCTTTGAGAGGTTAGGTAACTACTTCTTTAAACCAGTTTTGTCCTATTGCTTTCTGGGGAAAATATTTATTGACATACACACAGACATGCCTTCTGGTTCAGCTGGCTGAGATTGAGAAATACCGTCCATAGCTATCCGGCTTTCTAATGGTGGCAGGAGTGATTCCTGTCTGTTGTAATTCCTCCCCAACTCTGAGCAAGTATGGGAGCCTTCACCTGATGAACCAGGTGGAATTGGACTCAAACTGCAGTATCTTGGAGCCATAGGATACCAGGATGGGACTACACAGTCCCTTGGCCCCCATTCCTCATTGTACTGGAGGGGAGGGGTCCAACCTCAGTACACACAGCCAGGGAGTGGCCTGCTGGGGCTGGAACCCAGTGTCCTGCTTCCCTGCCCTATGCTCTTTCTTTCCTATTTAAATTTTATTTTAAGAGTCTGTTTATTAAAGCTGGGACAGTGAAACAAAGGGCGCGCTAAGGGCTTAGGGTAGAAGAAGCAACAGGAGAGAGCCTAGGTGGTGCTCTGCTTTGGCTGTCTAGAAACATATTGAAGAAGTGGGTCACAGTGGGCTGTGTGAACTCACTGAGAAGTAAAAGTCACAGTGAAAGAAACGAGCCAAGGTGGGGCTGCTTTTAGCTCACTGATAAATGTAGGATAGAAGAAGCGATAAGCTCTAGCCGGTTTTGCTCAGCGGTTAGAGCGTTAACCTGCCGACCAATGACTCCTGGGTTCAATTCCAGCTAAGGGCACATGCCTTGGTTTCAGTTCACTCTAGCCCTGGTCGGGTTGTGCGGTAGGCAACCAGTTGATGTGGCTCTATCACATCCATGTCTCTCTCCCTCCCTCCCACTCTAAATGATGATAAATAGAAAAGTATCCTCGAGTGAGGAATAAAAAAAAAGGAGCAACAAAAGAGAGCCTAGGCAGTGCTCTGCTTTGGCTCTCTAGAAATGCTGTGAGCCATGGTGGGGCTGCTGTTAGCTCACTGAAAAGTTAGAGGAAAGGGGGTCTTGGAGTCAGGTTCAGCTCTGGACAATATGCCGTAGCCCAGTGTTGCCCTGGTTGCAAGTCTTGTGTGGACCCTTAGAGTTTAGGAGAGAAAAACAAAGATGCTTTCCTGAGAGGGAAGAAAGGCATTGGTGTGCTCCAGAGAGAGCCCGCCCCACTGCTCTTTCTTGAGGTTATTGTCCAGTAGGCACCTAATATAGAGGCTCAGGGCCTAGATGTTGGGAAGATCCTGCTAGGTGTGTTAGGTGTGTTTGGGTCCCTTTGTAAGATCTTAGATAATGGCAGTTTGCCTGAATGTCCTTTAATGCTAAGCATATGGTAACTTCATTCATTCAGTTCCAACAGTGTGCCAGTCGTGTGCTGGGCACTAGAGCTACAAAGAGGAAGATGACAAAATGCCTCTTCTTCAGGAACTCAAAATTTTGGCAGAGGAGGCATAATTAAACTGTGCTGATGACATTTAACGAAGTGTGTGTGTGTGTGTGTGTGTGTGTGTGTGTGTGTTTGGTCTCTCCCTCCTTAGCCATCCTCCTTTCCTTTTCTTCCTTATTTCTTTCTCTTAATCAGAAACCCAGAGTTGGTATCAAAGTTCTTCAATCCTGGTTTTATTTGATTGTGTGAAAATGTTCCTCTAATTTCTGAAGCCTCACATTAGCTTGGCTGGTAAGCTTTAACTTGCTGCTGTATAATACTGTGATGAGACATTAGCAGCCATATGGCTGGGTGTTATGGTCTTTGGATAGCAGCAGGGTAGGGATTCCCAGGCTGGGAACTGGCTAATTTATGGGTTGGGAATGACAGGACAGTTAATGCCAAGGCAGTCCCAGCCCTTCAATGCATTCTGCCCTAGGGGCCTTCCAGATTTTGGGAGCTCAGCTGGGTTCTGGATTCGTGTGAGATGGGCCAGTTAACCCTGTGGTAAAGTCAAACCTGGTGATTTCTCCAGCTGCTTACCCAGTGCCTCCTATCTGTTGTTCCCTACTTAGTGTTTCTTGCCTATTCCAGACAAGAAGCAGAGACTGGAATTCTGCTTGAATCCACATCTACCTGGAAATTCCAGTTTTTCTTTTCCAGTTAAGCAGCAATCCAGCTGTCTTAAGACAAATGGTCTGCCCTTTCTGCATACATCCCTTGAGGGCCTGGCACTGTGGACATTTTACATTTGACTCTGGCACTGCCCGTTGTGGTCTCTGGGCCGTGAGATCACTGTAAAGCCTACCCAGCCGACCCTGCCTCCTGCAGGAGTTAATAAGGCATGGGATTGGATTCGGAGACCACCACAGGGGCCCTCCTGCCCCTTAACTTGGTGAGGGATCCTGGGAACCAGACTGTGGCTGTGACTGTAAAGGTCTCAAGTTGTGTTTTCTATGTTTACATGAGTCCACACAGGCCACCAGTTTGGGGAGAGATCTTGAATCCTGTTCTAAAGGTCAGAGACCGTCAAGTTAGAAGGTTTAGGTGGCTTGGGGGTAGGGGGCAGGGTCTGGCAGGGAGCTGGTTATGGGTGAACATGGCCTAAAAAGATGTGTCCTTAGAAGGCAGAGGGGCTGACTCACATCCTCAGTGTTTCAGGTTCTGCTTTCCAGCCTGGCCTCAACTACCTTCTTTCCTACACACATGAAGGCCAGTGGCTATATAATTGGCTATAGATAGCTTGGTGTCTGGTATTTTTCACTTAAGATCCTGTCGCAAGCTTGTTTCTACACCTTTGAAAGCCACAAAGGCTATATTATTCTGTCAGCTGAATATGTCGTAACTTTTATCATTCCACAGTTGTTGAACACACATACACACACAGTTTGGGATGTGTGTGTGTGTGTGTGTGGGGGGGGTTTGTGAGGCTTGTGCATAAAGCTTTATGCACTTTTTGGATTGAAATAGTAGTTTTCTTAAAAAGAAAATAAAAGGAGTGAGTGCATTTTGAGAAGGGCTAGGTTTTTAAACCAGTTTTACTAAAGGATAGACCCATCAAAAATCACATGCTTGCTTATTGCAGGAAGATGAGTATCATCTACTGCTGAATGAAGGATGTATCTAGAATTGTGATTAAAAAGGAAACTAGGTTCAGGAAGTGCCTGGGCCAGAGGCATTAGGACAGGTTGCAGGCCAGGCTCTTGGGATACCCCTAAGCAGAAACCTGCTTACAGTAGAATCAGTTGGGGGGGGGGGGTGATGCCCCACGAGTCAGCTTTCTCAGTAACTTCTCCATTTGTCTCCTTAGCAGCCAAGTCCCTGCTAGGCTTACATGGACTCTGTACTATGGCATTGGGGTCATGGTGCTGGGTAAACAACCAGCTAGCTAACCCAGTGAGGTTGGCATGACTGATTTGACTATTTCCATAGAAGGTGTGGGAACAAGCTAGCAAATCAGACTCTGAAACACACAGCACAGCTCTCCCACCTTCAGGAGGTCCTGAGATCTGGGGAGGGGTCATGAAGTTAGAAACCTTTAGGTTTTTAGGAATTCCGTTTGTTGGGGGAGAAGCCTCAGAGACCAGGAGAGTCTAGCATGAAGGGTAGGGGCTTGTTCAGGTGGGGTAGAGCAATTCAGCTTCAGGCCAGTGCTGCAGGCTCTTCCCAAGTTGTCTATTTTGAAGTTATTCCACTCTGAGTGTTCTCACTGAAGCTAAATCCTCCTCTTCAGAGGGACACTTTGGGTTTGGGAACCTGCAAGGGGTTATTTGGCACAGAGTTTGGGGATGAGGAGGGGTGGAGAGGGCTGCAGTGAAGGAAGGATCAGGGTTATGTCATACCAGTGTGACCGGTACAGTAGATCAGGCTCCTTCCTGCCCCCACACTTGAGTCATAGGGAGGGCCTGTGGCTGGGGGTTCAGTCATTGCCTGGCCCTATGACAGGGTGCATTCTAAATATGCCTTATAATGTTTCTTTAAAAGTTTCTTCCTGTCTTGTATAATGTCCTTTTGCCTTTGACATCCTGAAACCGCAGAGCTGTTGTTGATATACTGGGAGACCACCAACTTAAAGAAACAGAAAAGGACTCCGAGGTAAGGGTAGACCTAAGGAAACTGGTATTTGCATTGTAGGAGGTATTAGGTAACTACGGGCATTCAAATGAGCTTTTCAGGCAGGCTGGGTAGGGTCTCTGCCTGTCCTGTAGATTTGAGTCTTCACCCCAAACTTGAGGGGCCCCAAGGAAGAGGATGAATGGGGACTCATTTGCCCATTCACCAAACTTTTATTGTTAACTATACATACTATATTAAACATGGGAGTTAGATGTAAACAAGGGCTGATCCCTATTCTCTGGGGGCCCCTGAGCAGTGGACAGACTCTGGCATTACCATGTGGTTAGAGAGAGGAGAGGAAGCATGGGTGCTCCCAGGGCCAGAGTCAAAATGAAGGACCTCTTCCAAACACTGAATTTTAGCCTCCCTGCCTCAGCCTGTTTGACTAGTCTCCCTGGTTGGGAAGGGCAGGGGTCTACTGCTGAACACAGCCTATAATTTCCTGTGGCTGCTGCACAAGAGAACATTATAGCTGAGGCCCAGCTCTTGTATTTAGTCACAAGCAGGGCAGGAGAAGACGGGAAGTGGAGGCAGGGTGAACAGAAGGTGATGAAAGAGAGGCTGGTGTACCTGGGACCATGCTGAACAAGGGAAGGCTGAGGAGAGCTTAGGCTGAGGGACTGAAGGGAGGAAGTTGAAGTGAGGGAGAGGTACAGAAAGAGAGGTTTCATGGTCAGCAGAGGGTGGGAGCAGGCCTTGAAGGCCACTGGAGTGAGGATTCTGACTTTCGGTTCTTTTAACTTGTTAAGTCATTTTGTGCTAGTCCCAGCTCCATTGGTCCCTCTTTCCATCTCTGAAGTTTGCGTGGGCTGGACTTTATGGTCTTTAGTGCCCTCCTTCTCTTCCTCTTGGAGTCTAGATGTGTGGGGAAGAAATCCTGGTTATATATATATACCTGCAACATGAAAGGTTTCTGGCACCCACTGCCCATTTCAAGGGCTCTTTTCAAGTGAGGCATCTGCTGAGGATTTTGCCATCTCTGACTAAGCAGTCATAAAGATTTTGCTTGATGGATGACTTCTAAAATGGCATGGGGGATGTTTCTTTCTGTCAGCCTGGCTAGCTGTGTGATATGGAAAAGATGTTAACCCCTCTGTTCTCAACTGTAGATGTGAAGTTCAGGTAATAGGCATAAAAGAGCCTAAAACAGTGCCTAACAGAATAAGCTCTGAATATATGTTATCTATTATTGGTAGTACTAATAGTTCTTATTTGTGAAGATTTGGGCTTTTGCTTTGTGAAATTTTTTTCCTTTTTTTGGTTGAAAATGTCATCACATTAAATGTTTAAAAACAGCCTGGCTGGTGTGGCTCAGTGGTTGAGCGTCGACCCAAGTACCAAGAGGTTGCCGGTTCGGTTCCCGGTTGGGGCACATGCCCACCTTGTGGGCTGGATCCCTGGTGGGAGGTGTGCAGGAGGCCGCCAGTCAATGTTCTCTCTCATCGATGTTTCTCTCTCTCTCTTTTTAAATTCTCACGGAGGATATTTTTCTGTTTATCTTCAGATATAGTGTGAGGGAAAGAGAGGAAGAGAAACATCAATGTGAGGGGGACACATCGACAGGTTGCCTCCCAGGTCCAGGGATGAACTGTAACCGAGATACATGCCCTTGGCTGGAATCAAACCCACGACTCATTGGCCTGAGGGCCGATAGATACTCTAACCGCTGAGCCAAACCGGCCAGGGCGTGCTCGCTCTCGCGCGCGCGCGCGCTCTCTCTCTCTCTCTCCTTCTCTCCTTCCTCTCTCTCTAAAATCAATAAAGAAAAAGTTTTTAAAAAATGTTTTAAAACATAATTCTTCTATCTACTATTGGAACAAAACATAACATGTGCCTAACAGTGTAACAAAACAAATTTACCTTTCAAATGTATACCTATTATACTCTTAAATTTGTAATGGGAAACTATTCTGCATTCTGCCATTTTCATTCAACTGTTATGCTGTTCATAATTATCCTAATTATCTTTTGTAGCAGCACTCTAAAATTCTTATGGATATTCCCTTAGCATTGAACATTCCAGATTTCACCATCATAGGTAATCTTGAACATTTTTGCTGTGTGTTGCTCATTGTTTCATTTGAATCATTTCCTTGGGATAAATAGCTAGAGGGAATTTCTAGGCCAGAAGATATTGCTACTTTGTTTTCCAGGAAGATTGGAATAATCCACAGGCCCTAAATTGTAAATTCCTGGGCTAGGGATATTGGCTTTTAAGGAGTGTGGATTCCGAGGGAGAGCCAGGTCTATCAGGAGTCTCACATACTCCCAGTCTTTGGGCCTCTGTGTGTGTGTGTGTGTGTGTGTGTGTGAAGGTTCCTGTGTAGGGCCTGTGGCCACTATGGACTTGAAGTTTTTTCTTTTTTTTAAGTATGTTTTTATTGATTTTTTTAGAGAGAGAGGAAGGGAGAAATAGAGAGTGATACATCAATCAGCTGCCTCCTGCATGCCCCCTACTGGGGATTGGGTCCGAAACCCGGGCATGTGCCCTGACTGGGAATTGAACCGGGACCTTTCAGTCCATGGAACAATGCTCAATCCACTGGGCTTGAAGCTTTTTCTTTAAGCCTTTGCCTCGGTTCTTATTGAGGTTTCTCGGTATCCAAAAAGACTTACTGGTGGCTTTTTTAACAACTTTGCCAAATAGTTCATTTGCACAAGCCGAGAACTTTTCCTTTATTTATGGAGCTAAATCTTTAGAATGGAGGCAGACACTGGCTTTAAAATGATATTGATCTAAAACTTTGCAGGTCGGTTGCTGGAAATAATTATGCAGCCATCCATAGAAACTGTGTTAGGTTCTGATGGGCTAGCTGAGGCAACTGACCATTTAACCCAAGTGGATGAACTCTGATCTGACAGCCCTGGTTTATGGAATCCAGAATGAGGGCCCAAACAAAGAAAGGCTTTGGGGGGGGGGGGGGATAAAAATAAGTTGATCAATAGTCCAAGGTCTACAAATATGAATTGCCAATTCTGTCCCTATAGCCACCCCTCATGCACATGCCCCTTTCATAGACGAACAAGAGCCTGCTGACTTTAGAACTAGTGATTTTGTTATAGAAGAGGAGAGGGGCTTGTCTGCCCTGGTTGCTTATGGAAGTGGAATTCTTGGGGTACCACTGGAGTAAGCATTTCTGAAGGTCTCCAAGGAAGGATGTGATATAGGAGAAAACTTTATTTTTGTGGAATTTCACCCCTGGGTTTCCAAAGTCCCATATCCCTTAGTCCAACCTTAGAAGAAGTATAGTTGGGGTTTCAGTAGAGCTAAAATTAGAGCCAGTGTCCAGAGTTTCCTTTCCATGTTGGAGCAGAGTCCAGTCCAGCATCAGGCTAACTTAGCTTGGGCCAGTATTCCTTGGGGAGTTTGAAATTGCAGCTTTCTGGTGAAGCTGCCCAGATGACATGCCTATAATGTCTAGCTTCCCTTTTTGTCCAAATGACATGCCTGTAATGTCTAGCTTCCCTTTTTGCCCAAATGACATGCCTGTAATGTCTAGCTTCCCTTTTTGCTCCTTTACTATTATTAATAACTAATTACAGCAGTATCAATTTCAGTGACCAAAGGTTTATAAATCCAATAGACAGGGTGGATTCAACTTGGGACAGCTGCTCTATATGTCCTCTCTTCTACTGCATTCCATAACAATCAGCTGTGAGTTATTAACAGGATACTCTCTGGGTCCATTTGGAATCATGCCAGAGCTGCTGTCCAGCATAATGTTCCTGGGAGACCCAGGGTGGGACTTTCTTCCTGTGTAAAATGGGGAGATGATTCTTACCACAGAGGGTTGATAAGAGGATTGAATGAGATGAGGTTTGTGGTAATATCAGTTCTCTGTCTTTTGATCAATGCCTAACCCATCCCCTTGGGCACAGAAGACATGCATTCGACACATTAGGCAGCAGGGTATAATTTCCTCCAAATACAGGTTTTTTGCTTTTTTTTCATCTGCCCTAGGGCAGAGTTAACAGGAGGAAGGAAAAGGTGTGAGGCTATAACTACAGTTCAGGGACAGGATTTAGCATGGAACCAGGGTTTAGTGGAGACTGTGATCTAGCTTATATATGAATATACCTATCCAAGGCCACCGGGAGAAGACCTCTCGTTTTGTTGAATTCACAATAGTGGGAACTCGGAGTGTGTGTTGCCATGTGTCAGGTGGGCCAGGATTCTGTGGTGGCCCGTAGTCTTCTTTTCCAGGTGGACATTGTTTATCAGTGTCCTGGGGAGATACCATTATAGATTACAGATTGCTGAATGGTCAGGAGGAGGTGCTAGAGGGAGCAACCCTTATGTGTTGCAGGAAGACTTATGTTATGCCCAAAAGACCCTTTGAGATCCCGGGCTCTTCCAAATCTGCCACTTTTGCTGGTGGATCAGAGTAGAAAGATGGAATTTTAGCCATTTGTGGTTGTAGGGCTGTAATAATCTATAGGCTTTGAAGTTCTAGGGAGTCAATGAGAAGGCAAAGTCATAATTAGTGTTTATCTATTAGTGTCAAGCACTGTGATAAATATGTATATGTGTTATTTCAGTTACCACCTGCAAAGAACATGTTATTATATACTCACTCCTTAGAGAGGGAAATTGGATGGAGCTACTACATTTAAAATGGTCCTGATACCTGAGAGGTATTGCTAGGAGTGCACAGCTGGCAGACTGCCCAGAAGGCCCATAGAGAAGCAGGCTCTCTACATCCCAAAGTCTGGTTCTAGATATAGAGAGAAGGATATACTTGTAACCGGCATAATTGCTCCAGAAATTCAGTCAGGGCTCCAGAACATATCACAGGGGCAACTGACTCAATAATAAATCTCCCAGGAGACTGACTTATTTACCTGCTGGAACACCAAACTTCTGATTTACTGGGAAGATTGAACTCTTCTCAAGTGTCTTAGAGTTCTCTGGCTGCGGGCAGCACTACAAGGGAAGGCATAGTTTACTCAGCCAGTAAGTCAGAAGTCAGAGCAGAGAAGTGAATATTCTAATGGTGGGTGGTGTCGGGCTGTCATGGCTGATGAATCTGTCCCCACAGGATTGTAGACCTGCTCAGGGACCTTGGTTTTGTCTAGAGGTCAAGGCCCCTTTCTCCCCTCTACAGTGCTGGAAGGATATATCCAGCTTCATGCTCTACTACTCTCTTATTTTCTTCTGTACTTTCTTCCTTCTTTCCTTCCTTTCCATCCAGCCATCAAACTATTTCATGCTCATTATCATCATGGACTCCCTTGCCTTACTTATTTTTTCTTTTATCCTCGTTTCCCCTTCCATTTCTCCACTCCCCTCGGGCAGCCATTCTCTGGACCGCAGGCCGATGCTCTAACCACTGAACCAAACCGGCCAGGGCAGGGCAGCCATTCTAATGTGTTTAATGTGTGTCTGTTTTTGCTCTTGCCAAATGGGAGCTTCTGTTTTACATATATGTATTTTTTAATTTTATTATTTTAGATGAGCATACAGTAAATTTGTTTTTTGTTTTGGTGTATAAGTCTATGAATTTTAACACAAGTATATATTTGTGTACTCACCACCACAATCAGGGTACAGAACATTTCTATCACTGGAAAAATCCCCCTTATAGTTCCACTCTCCTCCAACCCTTAACCCCTGGCAACAATTGATCTGTTCTCCATTACCGTTGTTTTGTCTTTTTGAGAATGTCATATAAACAGGTCATACAGTATATGTATGTGCATTTTTAACATATGTAAGTAGTGTTATTTTTTTAATTTTTTTTTTTATCCTCACCCGAGGACATTTTTTCTATTTTTTGTTCAGGTAGAGTGGGAGGGAGAGAGAGGAACAGAGAGAGAGAGAGAAACATCGATATGAAAGGAACACATCGAGTGGCTGCCACCCACACGACCGACCAGGGCCGGGGACAAACTGCAACCGAGGTACATGCCCTTAGCGGGAACCGAACCCGAGTCTCTCCGGACCGCAGGCCGACGCTCTAACCGCTGAGCCAAACCGGCCAGGGCTGTAAGTAGTGTTATTTTATAGCTCATTCTGATTCTAGTATTTTCACCCAGCTGTTTAAAAAAATTTTTTTTTAATTCTCATCTGAGGATATTTTTCCATTGATTTTTCAGATAGAGTGGGAGGGAAGGGAAGGGGGAACATCCATGTGAGAGAGACACATCGACTGCTTGCTGGTCACAAACACTGCAGGTATCTTCTCTGAATCTATCATCTATCTGTTCACATTGCTCGTGCTATCCTTTGTTTGAATGTGACCCTTTTTTCTTGGTTTGTGCAATGTCCCAGCACTCCTGTTTTTCTGTAACTGTGTTAATACCCTTAGTTCCTCTACATTTTAGGTGTTCCGCTGTAGCTAAGCTCAGCTGATTCTCCTCAGCAAACAGTCAATCTTTGTGATCCTTTAGCCTCTATTGAATTGTATCGAGAATGACTTTGCCTCTTAGAGTGTAAGGCCCACATGCAATGTTATTCATATATTCAGCAATTATACGTTGTAGGCCTACTGTTTCTTAGGCACTGTGCTGTCCCTGACAAGGTTCAGAGGTTATGAAACTTGCCTGTGGCTTTTCAGAAGTGGCACAGGGAGTTTTTTGTTTAATCCTGACACGAGGATGTGTGTTATTTTATTTTAGAGAAGAGAAAAATATAGATGTGAGAGAGAAACATCAATTGGTTGCCTTTCATGTGCGCCCCCACTGGGATCGAACCTGAAACCTAGGTGTGTACCCTGACCGGTAACCGAACCCTCAGCCTTCGGGCGTATGGGACGACACTCCAACCAATTGAGTCACCTGGCCAGGGTGAGAAGTGGTTCAGGGATTTGAGCCATGGTCTGTGACCTTTTCTTACCACACCGCTCCCCATGGAAATTGCATTTACCTCCTATAGAACTGTGTGTCAGATTTCTACATCTTTTCTAACAAATGACCTAGGAAGGTGCAAGAGCGAAGTGTTCTCCCCCAGCATTCTAAGGAGGGGAAAGTAATCAGAAGAGGAATGGAGGTAAATGTGGCTCCTGCCATCCTGGGCCTGGAGATCTCAAGTGGCAGGCCTTGGACTACCTGTTGGTGACTGTCTCCAGGTTGACAGTAGAGGTCTCAGAGGAGGTGGAGTAGGGGGACCGCCTCAGCCTGGAGGGAAAGTCTTAAAATAAAAAATACCAGACTTGCCTGACTGGTGTGGCTCAGTGGATTGCACGTTGTCCCATGGACTGAGATCCCAGTTCAGTTACCGGTCAGGGCACATGCCTGGGTTGCAGGCTTGATTCCCAGTGGGGGGTGTGCAGGAGGCAGCTGATCAGTGTTTCTCTCTCACATTGATGTTTCTATCTCTCTTTCCCTTTCTTTCTCTAAAAAATTCAATAAAAACATATTAAAAAAATTTTTTTAAATAAAAAAATACCAGACTCTGTCATTCTAATTCTTTCTGAGAAGTTCAGATCATTCCTTCCAGAAGTGCTCTAGTTTGAAAGGAGGGAGGTGCAGCAAGATCTTCCTGGTGCTGACAGAATCTCCAGGCCAGTGGGCCTCCCGAGCCTTTCCTGGTAGTGATAACTGATAACCATGGGCAGGTGCAGTTTCCACAAATTCCAGCAGGGGGATGGAGGGAGTGAGCGATCGAGGGAGGGTGAGGGGCTGGGTAAGGAGGAAATCTGTTTTTGGGTCAGGACCAAACAAAGCAGAAATTCCTCCTGGGACGATTTTCCCCAGTGGACAAACACTGGGAAGCCTGTTTACTGAGGTTCAAAATTCTATGATCCCCAACACTGTTTCTTGACCTTAGGGCCTTGCATCTCTGTGGTTGCACTGTGGGTAAAAACCTTTTGGGGAGGAGGTAGGAGAGAGGGTAAAGGGGGCGATAAATGGTGATAGAAGGAGACTTGACTTGAATGGTGAACACACAATATACAGATGATGTATTATAGAATTGTACACTTGGAACATATATATATATATATATATATATATATATATTTTTTTTTTTTTTAAGAGAGAGGAAGGGAGAGAGAGATAGAAACATTGATGGGGGAGAGAAACATCAATCAGCTGCCTCCTGCATGTGCCCCCCCCCCCCGCCGTAGAATCAGGGACCTCTCAGTCTATGACAACACTCAATCCACTGAGCCATACTGACTGGGCAAAACCTATATCAATTTATTAACCAATGTCACTCCAATAAATCCAATAAAAATAAAAAAGAAACATTTTTGGAGTCACCTCAGGACAGAAGTGTACTATCATGCCCTCAGTTCTGGGATCTCCAGAGGTTTCTCAGTATTCTCTTCTTGATTCTGCCTTAGAAGTCAGGAGTCATGACCTTGTGTGGTATAGAAATGTGCTTGAGGAGTTTTTAGGTCAGTAATGTCAAATAAGATTCACTTCTATGCCATCTGGGATCAGTTGGTAGCTCCTGGAGCCCTAGGTTGAGAAAGATTCTGAGCCAGAATCCCCATGGGCACAGTGTAGGGAGAGTAAAGGGGCATGTGTGCAATTTGCTATGTAGATTCATCTATGAGCATGAGAAACCTGGAAGATTAATAAGGGGAAGATAAGGGTGGCTTTGGGCGGGGGGCGGCAATCCAAGAACATCCTTGAGGAAGTCTGTCAATCTCTCTGGCCTTCTGTTTTAAACTCTTATGTGTAAACATGGGGCTGAAACATAATTCTCAAGGTCCTTCCAGCCCTGGTCTGCCAGGATTCTGCCGTGTTCTGGGTCAAGGAAGGTGATGGAATCTGACCATAGCTTTATTCCATTAGGTTTAGACTTTGGTACCCTTGGTGACAGGACCCTGGACTGAGTGACTGCCTAAAGCTTTTTTGGTGATCTCACAACCCACACCAGACTTTGGGGTTATTCTATTAAGGAACAAGTGGTATTTGGTGAAGTGCCTGTTTGATGTGGCAGTGTGAGGTTTAGATGAGGAAATGCAACATTTTCAGTAGGCTGTCCACTGCCACAAAGTTTCGAGTTGTAGGCTAGAACCTGCAGGAAACTTATTTCAATATTGAGGGTGGGGGATGTGCCCACTGATCACAAATCAGGTGCTTTGCCTAGAAATCAAAGGCATCTTAAGAGCCCAGAAAGGGGATTGTTTTTGCCCTTGGTTGCCTTGGTCGTAGGTGTGTATTAGGACAACAGTCTAGATTCTCAAGCATTAAAGGCAACATGGTTCCCTCCTTTGTTAGCTCTACCTTCTTAACTTCTAGTTAAACGCATACTGTATGGGTCAACACATCCTTGGTTGCTGTTCTGCCAGTAACTGTCCCAAGTACAAAAAGGAATGGCGCGGCATACAACCCCTGCCCTCACGGAGATGAGGGAGCAAGCAAGGTGCTGTCATCCTGAAGGGTGGTGTTGGGGCATCTGGAGCAGGGACTGACAGGCCTGAGGAGCTTGAGGACAGCTTTGAATTTTTTTTTTTTTAATCCTCACTCAAGGACATTTTTACATTTATTTTCAGATAGAGCAGGAGGGAGAGAGAGAGAAACATCAACATGAGAGAGACACATTGACTGGTTGCCACCCACATGACCTCAACCGGGGCCAGGACCAACTGCAACCGAGGTGCCCTTAGCGGGAACCGAACCCAGGTTTCTCTGGTCCGAAGGCTGATGCTCTAACTGCTAAGCAAACCAGCCAGGGCTTGAGGAAAGCTTTGAAGAGTGGATGACATTTGCTTTGAATTTTGAAGGATTATTATGTTACCAGTTGTTAACTTTCACAGAGTTTTTTGAGATAGTTTATGAGTGCACACCATAAAAAAGAACAATATAAATAGAATCAAAAAGAGAAAATGTAATTTAAAAAGTTAAGACCAAGGAAGAGTTAAAATGTAGATATTCAGATTATACGGCCCAATATAGTTATGATATCTGCCCCTTTACAAAAGCCAAAAGTGAAACGTGTTCTGTTACATGACATACATTGTCAGAAAGGAGAAATACATGGTAGTTCCTGAGTGTAAATTGTTTTTCTTGGTACCTCATTCTTAGAGAGAGCTTCATGGGGTAGGATGGAGGTGATGGTTAATGAGTGAACCTATAAACTAACATTTCTCCAAATATAAGGACCCACATTAAAATTACCTAGAGTGCTTGTTAAAATGCAGCATCCTGGCCCCCAACCCGAGACTTACCAAATCAGAAGCTCTAGTGAGAAGGACCCAGAAATCTACAATTTGCTTCTCCAGGTGATCCTTGTACACCACAGTTTGAGAATTTTTGCAATAGATGGAAAGCTCACCAGCGTTTTGAAAGCAAATACAGTAGCAAGTGAGAGTGCTCGGCCTTTGTTTGAAGGTTGGGTGGGAATTTATAATGGGGGAGAGAGCAGGGCACAAGAAAGGCCAGTTTCACTGAGGTCGGTGGTCCATTGCTGACCAGGTTATTTTCAGGTCATATTTTGGAAGACCTACAAAATGTGGCAGTTTGAGCACACAGCAGCACTACATCTTGAGCAGAGATTGATGGAGGGGCAACTGGCCCCACCATGCCCAATTTGTCTAGCTTTTCCTTGGCCACCTGTGCTCTGTTCTGCAGACCTCCTCTGGCAGGTGCCTTTATCTTTTGAATAAATACTTTGTTTTTCTCTATGCCCCCAAATGCAGGGTTTTGAGACCACAGATGTGCTCTGCTTCCTGTTGAAAAAACGTTTCTTTTCCCGGGGTCTAATAATGGCTCGGATGGTGAAATGGCAGAGAGAACGTGAGTGTTGAGAGTGTGTTCTGTGTGTGGTATGCCTGAAGCATATCAAGTCAGCATTAGAAATAGATTATTTCTGTTTTCTGATCACTGAGTTGTATGTTTTGAAATCTTTATTTTGGAAGACTTTTCCTTATTGGGAAAGGGTTGAAGGAGGAGGTCACATTTGTTGTCCTTGGGTTATATTTTTAAATATTTATTGTCTAATTTTATGGATATACCCAAAGGGATAAAGACAAATAGCATGAACATCTGGTTTAAGAAATACATCTTTCTCAGTACTTTTGAAGACTTTGTGAATTAGATTTTAAAACTCAAATCAAAATGGTTAACATGAGACTTGAGAAGTTTCTTCTGGTGGCTTTCTATCTCCATTCTCTTTCATCGCGTGTTCTCGAGATGTATCGAAATCCTCTTTGTTGTTGCTTGCAAGGGAGCAGGGAGAATAGCTGTGCACCATCCACTTAGCCAAGATTTGTTGGTGTGTTCTGGTTCCACAGCAGTTAAGTGGACACTCACAATTCTGTGGTGAGCTCCTGGAGAGGAGCTGAGGGGCATAGTTCAGGCAGCTGCTTCTCTGCAAAGCTTTCCTTGACTCTCTTCCCTGGCCCCAGAGTTGACTCCCCTTCCTTTGTGCCATGTCAGCTGTTCGCACCACTGTCACCTTTATCATCGTTGTCTGCTTTGCTGGTCCCTCACCCCCCGCCCAATAGCAAAGACCTCCTCTTAACCCAGCTTCGGTGCTACATGCCTGGCACTACCAGCTGGCATGTGATATGAGGTAACCGGGTGAATGTTTGAATGCATGTGGTGCTGTGAGTACTTGAGGAAGAACCAACCTTGTGGTCTGAGGAGGCTTCCTAAGGGTGATGATGTTTGAGCCGAGGCCAGGCAGCTGTTGGACTGGTAATAACTAAGTCCTTGGAGAACTCTAGAGAGCTTCTTTTCTCTGAAGGACCAAAGAGAAGGTTTGGCATGAGCCTTCTGCAGTAGATGGTGCTTCTCATTTCTAGTCTAAGGAGACCCAGGGGGCACCATGAGTTCATGTGACCACAGCAAACACCTGTCATTTCCAAGCCAGGGATTTGGTAGTGTCTGGCTCAGCTTCCAGTACATATCTGGCTTTTGGAAGATTGGTACAGAGAAAAATGGCCCACCCATGATGCCTGTGGAACAACACTGGACTCGGGGAGGAGACATCTCAAAGAGAGGCTATGCCATGTACTGTCAGGGCTAGGCCTGGCCAGGGAAGGTGTTCCAGCATCCTAACTTTTAGAACCATAAAGCTCTGGGCACTGCGTAGTCCCACAGTTCTCAAATGTTTGAATTCCACTGCCCGGGAAAATTTAAAAAGAAACTGAGGGGCTTGCCCTGGCCGGTTTGGCTCAGCTGTTAGAGCATCCGCCAGCGGTCCGGAGAGACCCGGGTTCGGTTCCCGCTAGGGGCATGTACCTCGGTTGCAGTTTGTCCCCGGCCCTGGTTGGTCATGTGGGTGGCAGCCACTCAATGTGTCCCTTTCACATCGATGTTTCCCTCTCTCTCTCTCTTCCTTTCTCTCCCTCCCACTCTGTCTGTACAAAAAATGGAAAAATGTCCTCGGGTGAGGATAAAAAAAAAAAAAAAGAAACTGAGGGGCTTTACCCATGGCTGCCAATCCAACATCAAAATTAAAAAAAAAATCAATCCAGTGTAAAAGTCTATCATGATCATTTCATAAAAGAAAGTACATTTTAACATTTAAGAGTAAGAAGCACTCGGTCTTAGAGGAAAAGACATTCAATATATTGATTACATTTAGCTAATGTGAAGAACCACCTACATTCTTCCAACTATTGCCACTTTGTCCAAGCTGGTTGTCCCAGCCCAGCTTCTGGCCAAGGATTGTGTCTTGAACCACTGGCTGATCAGTTGGGAAGCAACGACTAGATGTTCCACCCTGTTTTGCGGAGACTAGAGGATTGAACTAGTGGTTTAGCTAACATGAAAGTGAAGCAAGGAGTCTGTGCTGGGTTGGCTCTGGATTATCAGGGCTTGCCGTGCTGAGCAAGGGAGCAGTGGAATTTGTCTGAGTTGGGCTCACACATTGAAGTTATTGAGTGACTTACACGCAAGGCCGTGACCTGGACTCCCAGCTGAGAGGCCCACGTGGCAGGGCTTTAGCTGGGGGAGCTGAGGACAGACTCACATCTGCTCATCTGCTTACGTAACCCTGCTTCTCAGCTCTCAGAGCCAAGAAAACACACAAGCCAGCCCAGCAGGGCCGAGGGCCTGTGGTAGCACACGCCATGCGCCTCACAGCAAGGGAGCCTTGACTTAGCATGAGGACTGCCATGAAGCCTTCAGTCCTTTGCTTCCTCCCATCGCCTCTCCCTGAGGCTTCCAGCAGTGGCTCTGAGACCTGGCAGCAGGTCTGCAGGGCTCTGGGCAGAGCTGGTCACTGCCCTCCTGGAGTCTGAGCTCTATGAATTTTCTCACTGGGCCAGAGCCAGGTTTGCAGCAGAGGACAACCCCTGTGTCATGGCTGGAGGTGTGCAGGACACTCAGAGAGGCCTTCTGGCTGGCACTGGACCCAAGAAGGCATTCAGGCCCTGACCGGTTTGGCTTAGCGGTTAGAGCGTCGGCCCGCGGACCAAAGAGTTGAGGGTTCGAGTCCAATCAAGGGCATGTACCTCAGTTGTGGTTAGATCCCCGGCCCTGGTTGGGGTCGTGTGGGAGACAGTCAATTGGTGTGTCTCTCTCACATCACTGTTTCTCTCTCTCCCTCCCTTCCACTCTATCTGAAAATCAATGGAAGAATATCCTCGGGTGAGAGTTGAAAAAAAGAAGAAAGCATTCAGCTCCAGGTCTGGTGCTGCTGCTGCTGTCCACCCCCAGAGGTGGGATCCGCAGGATTCTGAGCCTCCACAGCTGATGGAGGCCGTGAGAGAGGTGCAGAGAGGAACAGGAGAGTGGGAAGAGGCTGTTCAGTGATAAAGCTCTGTGAGCCATCAGAGGAGCCAGTTGGGGGGAGGGGGGTCGATAAGAGTTCTTCTGGGGCTTGTTGAGTTCCAGTCCCTGCAATTTACGAATGGGACACCAGTACCCTGAGAGCAGATGGTACTTTCCTAAAGAAAAATCATCCAGCCCTGGCCGGCTTGGCTCAGCGGTTAGAGCGTCGGCCTGCAGTCCAGAAAGACCTGGGTTCGGTTTCCGTTCAGGGTACGTACCTCGATTGCAGTTTGTCCCGGGCCTGGTTGTCATGCGGGTGACAGTCACTTGATGTGTCCCTTTCACGTCGATGTTTCTCTCTTTCTCTTCCCCTCTCTTCCTCCCACTTTATCTGAACAAAAAAATGTCCTCGGGTGAGGATTAAAAAAAAAAAAAAAGAAAAGAAAAAAAATCATCCAGCAAGTCATTGACAGAACTGAACCAGGGCCCAGGCATCCCCTTTCCAAGAAACCTCAGGACCATCTTTCTGGAACTCAGGAAGTAGCATAACTAAGACCAGCCTGCAGATGTCTGCTTCAGGAGGCTGGGCAGACCAAATGTGAATTTCTGTTTACTGGGCTGGTTTCAGAAAGTGAGTGATAGTAGGGTGATAGACAGTCCAGATGCCTCTCGAGTTCCTGAAAATGGGGTTATGTTTAGCAGTATCTTGAGATGCAAAGGTGCAGTGGGGCTGGGGCTTGGCAGATGTTGTGGGGCCCTCTGAAGTGAGAAGACCCTAGCAATGGACCTTTTTTCATAAGTGCACTGTGCAGCAGGGCCTCCCAGAAGTCTTTGCCCGGGGCTGGGGAATCAAGCAGTTCAAGCCTGCTGGGCCTCACGGAGAAGGGCTGCCTCCATTACCTGTGAGTTGTAGAGACCCTGAGGACCCTTCTTGCCGGAAAGCCCAAGACTTGTGAAGATAGGAGGGTCATATCCCCATTGCTCAACTTCCCCAAACAGAATCACCTAGGCTCCTTGTTAATTGTCCACCTAAGTCCTTCCCAAGATCTGCCGAGTCAGGCTCGCTAGGGGAAGGGTCTAAGATCCCATATTTTTGCAAATTGTCTCAGATGATTCTGATGGTAGGTTTGGGGAAAACTGGTCCAGGGTCACCTCTTACTTAATACCAGAGCATAAAGCCTATACTTACCTGAAGGCACCCTGGGAGATTGGAGCTGGGTCAGCCAGCAGACAGATAAGGCCCCTATCCCTCCAGAGAGGGATATACATGGCCAGGCTTTGGAACCCTGAGGATTCCCTTCCTTCCCCCAGGGGATCTGCTGTCTCAGCTCTATAGTAATGAAGAAAGGAAAAGGACGAGGCCAGATTGGGGCTTTGCTTTTAAGATTCTGACCTGTCTCTCAATGCAGTTTGCTGTTAGAGGAAAGAGGGTAGGGCATTTTAAGCAAAGAGAAAAGTGTGGTCATAGGCCTGGTTTATAAGAATGGGGAGGGAGGTAGAGCTGAAACTGAAGGGCCTTGTTGCCAAGCTAGGAGGTTTGGCCCTACCTTGTCCAAGGTGACACAGCCTTAGAGCCATTGGAGATTTTTATTGGGAAAGTAATGATCACAGCTATGTCTCAAGAAATGATGGTGTGGCCCTGGCCAATTTGGCTGAGCGGTTAGAGTGTCGTCCCGTGGACCAGACAGGCCTGGGTTTGGTTTCCGCTAAGGTCATGTACCTCGGTTGCAGTTTGTCCCTGGCCCTGGTTGGGGTTATATGGGTGGCAACCACTCGGTGTGTCTCTCTCACAGAGATGTTTCTCTCTCTCTCTCTCTCTTCCTCCCGCTCTCCCTCCTGCTCTATATGAAGATAAATGCAAAAATGTCCTCCAGTGAGGATAAAAAAAGAAAAGAAAAAGAAATGATGGTGTGTCGGCACAGGAGGGAGGGAAGGTGAGTGGAGTACTGGAGGGGAGAGGAGGAGGAGGAGGAGAAGGAGGTCAGTTCACACCTGTGGGCAGGCAGGAGGAGCAAGAGTCACAACTTCCTTTTCTGGGGATGTTTCATTTCAGGAGGGTGAGTGATCTCTGGGGGCAGGGTACCTGGAGAGCCACATATTATTGGTAAACAGGATGGCAGAGGGCTGCACACTGGTTCTCACCAGTATGTTTCAGGTGAACCTGCTCTGAGTTTGTGGTCAGCGCACTCACCTCTGTTCTGTAGGTTCTTTCCTTTGTTCTTGTGACTAGTTTGCTTCACAGGGGAAGCTGGTTGCACTTGAGTATAAGTTCTCAAACTGTGTCCCCTGATGAAGTGGTTTTGTGGCCCAGTAAGTTTGGGAGATGGTGAATTAAATAAGGTGAAGAAGAGCCCTCGCCGGTTTGGCCCGTGAACCAATGAGTTGCGGGTTCAGTACCAGTCAAGGGCATGTACCTCAGTTGCGGTTCATCCCTGGCCTTGGTCAGGTTTGTGCAGGAGGCAACCATTCGATGTGTCTCTCTCACATCGATGTTTCTCTCTCTCTCCCTCCCTCCCACTCTATCTGAAGATAAATAGAAAAATATCCTCGTGTAAGGATTAAAAATAATAAAAAATAAAAAGATGCAGTTTTATATTAAAAAAATAAAATAAAGTGAAGAAGGTTTTTTGATCACACAACTCAGAGTCTTTAGTGTACGTCCTGACTTTCCAGAAGCAGGATTCAGTAGGCAGGGTTCCTACTCTTATTTGACCAGGGACATGTTCTTTCATTGAGCATCTTGCTGGGATTAGTGTTTCCTGGAACCCACTTGGAGAAAATCTGTCCTACTGAGGCTTGGGTTTAAGTCACAACTCTGTCCCCAAGTCCCTGTGTGTCCCTGGGCCAGTCATCTTTCTTCTGCCCTCACCATCTGTGCTTTGTGAGGGACAGTCCCCAGCAGCCCTCTCTTAGCTCCACCTGTTCCTACTTAGGAAACGAGGACTTCCATGTCTGTATCTGGATCTTGACCTTTGCCTTTTCCTTGGCTCCTAACTTGCCACTGGCTGAAAATCCACCATCCACTTCTCATCAGTTTTTCATCTAAGCCAAAGAACTCTCTTACTGATTTGTCTCATCTGGAGCCATGTTCTTCCAGGCCAGAAACTTTGCAGTCATCCCTGACTTTTCCTCCCTTCTTCATCCACTCTGTTTATTACTCTATCCCTCACTTTTACTAAGCATTCTCCTTTGATGTTCTTTCCAGCTGTTTTCCTCTCTCCTTTCCCGTTAGTCTCCTCTGGGATCTCATTTCCTCCAGTCCTTCCTGTCAAGTTTGTTTCATTTGTGCATCAACCCATGAGACATGAGTCACTCATGCCACTCCTTGCTACGTTCTAATTTTCTCAACACTGACCTCTCCAGCACACACACACCGACCTTTCCTCAACTAGGCTAAGTTCAGAGAGAACCTATCCAAAGCCACACTTGCTGGGAGGTGGCAAGAGCTAGGACTCAACCTCAGGATTTCTGAGAAAGAGCTTTCTCCTCCATGGTCTCTGGTCCGTACCACAGCCTGTCAGGAAGTCAGAAAAGGAATTACCCCATTTCCATTTTACAGTTGAGAAACAGAGTCTGAAGGGAGTGAGTGTCCTTCATAGGTGAGTGTTTCCTGGGTGACCAGCCATCCAGGTTTGCCTGGTTGACGTTTCCTGGGATGGTTGGTCACCCTAGTGCTGGATATGCTACCTAGTGCTGGGCATGAGTGCCTTTTCTTCGGCCACACTGCCTCTCAGGAAGAGCTGTCTCCTGCGACCTGGCCACCTAACATCGCCTGTGAAGCAGCGAGTCCTGTGTCCTGCTAACTTCTCCCTCTTTCCCTCCACCCCTCTAGTCGGCCCCATGCTGATTGAGTTCAAGGTGCCTGTGGACCTGACACTTCTGGCGAAACAGAACCCTGAGGTGAAAGTGGGTGGTCGCTATGCCCCCAAGGACTGCATTTCTCCGCACAAGGTGGCCATCATTATTCCATTCCGTAACCGGCAGGAGCACCTCAAGTACTGGCTGTATTACCTGCACCCAATCCTGCAACGTCAGCAGTTGGACTATGGCATCTATGTTATCAACCAGGTGAGGTCTGGGAAGGTGGAGCATGGGAGGAAGTGTGTGTGCGCATGTGCACGCACGCACGCATGCGCGCACACACACGTGCTGTAAATAGGAGAGTAATGAGGTGGGGAAGGAAAGGAAGTGATTTCCTAGATATCTGATATTTTATAACTCAACTAGTACCATATTCCTTATCTTAGTATAGATAGGCCCAATGCCAGACAGTGTTCTTGCTTGTTGCTATGAATTCTTTTAGGCTAGGGAAATTGCTCAGATGTTGTGTTTATTTGTTTTGTTTTGTTGGAAATAGCCTTCCAACAATGTTGAGAGAAAAATATTAACCCTAATTTTCTCCAAATAAAGCACTGGTTATTTCCTGTTTCTGGGTAGGTGTGTTTTCTTTTTAACAAATAAAAATACCCATTTAGAGTCAGACTTCTAGACAACTTTCATTTTATCTGGATTAGCCCTGCCTGGTTTGGCTCAGTGGTCAGAGTTCAGTCCATGCACCAAAGGGTTGTGGGTTGGATTCCCGGTCAAGGGCACATACCTATGTTAAAGATTCAATCCCCAGGCCTGGTTGGGGTTTGTAGGAGGCAGCCAGTCGATGTGTCTCTTTCACATTAATGTTTCTCTCCCTTCTTCTCCCTCCCTCCCTTTCACTCTCTTTAAAAGTCAATGGAGTCCAGCTAGTGTGGTTCAGTGGTTGAGTGTCAACCTATGCACTGAAAGGTCGTTGGTTTGATTCCTGGTCAGGGCACATGCCCAGGTCGTGGGCTAGATCCCCAGTGGAGGGCACGCAGGAGGTGGCCAATTGATGTTCTCTCTCATCGATGTTTCTATCTCTCTCTCTCTCTCCCCCTTCCTCTCTCTCTAAAATCAACAAAGAAAAAGAAAAAAGTCAATGGAAGAAATATCCTTGGGTGAGGATTAACAACAAAAAAAAATTCAGTTTAACTGCTTCTTCTGGGGTAATCATAGGAGATAATGCCCTTAGTCCAGGCCTGAATGCCAGGCCCCAAGAAAAGTTTGGGGAAGTCTTATTTCTGGACCACTGAACATTATGTGGACTGAGCATCTCGTTTGTGTCTGATCAACATGTGTGTTGGGCTTAAGGAAACTGTTGAAGATGTGTCAGCCTTCAGCACCACGACTTGGAGAAATCAGAACGATCTGCGTGGCAGTATTGTAATAACTTTGCTCATTTCCAGTCTGTTTAAGGAACATTATTATTTTTCCAAAAGTGTAACTTTGATATATCAAGTGTATTTTGAATACTTAAATTCACATCTTTAGACTATAACCTTCTAGGTGCAATAAGACATCTAACTTAATCTGTATACCAAATTTCATTGAAATTCATCTGAAGGGACAAAGTATGCCCATTTCTAAAAGTCTGAATATCCATTTCATTTTGAGATAAATTCTGAATCTGCTTGAGGTAGTAAGATTGTTGGTAGTTGACAGCTTCCATCAAAGTTGAGGGACTTTTCCCTGGCCGGTTTTGCTCAGTGGTTAGAGCGTCGGCCTGCAAACAGAAGAGTTGCAGGTACCTGGGTTGTGGTTCAACCCCCAGCCCTGGTTGGGGTTGTGCGGAAGACAACCAGTAGATGTTTCTCTTACACCAATGTTTCTCTCTCTCTTTCCCTCCTCCCTCCCTCCATTCCTCCCTTCCTCCCACTCTATCTGGAAAAAATCAATGGAAAAATGTCCTCAGGTGAGAATCAAAAGAAAAAGTTGAGGGACTTTCTGTGCCTCCCCTTGGACCAGAAGGGAAGCTGAAAACAGCATTGTGTCCATCAAGCATCTCTGTGGACTGCTGTGCACAGTGCGGCACCAGTTCCTGCAGAGAGATTCTAAAGAAGTCCAGAGAGAGCCTGAGGTCCCAGTTCTACCTGTCCCAAAGCTTCCCTTCCCTCTTATGGCAAATGGACCCTTCCAGGAAACAATTTGTTAACGATCCCTAATGGCATCCGATTGAATGGTGGCTCCCAAATGCTCTGGAAGCTCAGGAAGGAGAAAGCAGCTGCCTGGAAGAAACAGGATAAAACTGGGTTCTAAAGGCTGGAGAGAGACAGGGACATCTCAGCTGGGGCCAGAGAATGGGGATTTTAAGGAAGAAAGGAGCCTTGCATGTTCCTGGACATCGAGATGACCATTGGGTAGGAAGACAGCAGAGGTTGTAGGGCCAGATATTGGAACCAAATCTGTCAGACAGCCCCATTTCAAGGGAACTGAAGCTCAAGGTTGGAAGAGCAGTTGGCAGATAAACTCCTTGGTGCTGTCTGAGTCGCTTGGCCAAGTGGGGCATGGACCAGGGCCCTGAGAAAATCTATGAGTAAGATAACTGTGGGTCACTCACCTTAGAAGAATTTATATTTAAGAAAAGTCTTGTCAGCAAGGAACCCTTGTCTGATGCCAGTGAGTGCACGTTGATCATGGCAAGATTCAGGAGTCCATTATTTAAGCAATGGCAGTGGGTACCTGGGGAAGGAAGCCACCATCACTAGGAGGAATTACTGAGAACAAGCCATGCCAGCAGCATCTCCTTTCCCTCTTTGACAATTATTATACCAGCAGATGAGTGAGATACTGTAGACACAATGTTGTCAGGTCTTATTCTTCAAGGCATGTGAAGGCCTCCCACAGATCTTTCTGACCAGCAGAGAGACGGCTGCGGTCTGGATTACATCCAAATTACATTAAACTGGATACTTGCATAAAGAGGGTAGAAGAGAGTTAGTGATAATGCTGAGTTTTTTAATTTAGGTGATTAGGGTCAAGAAAGACTAGAGGAAAAGATAACCAATGTATAGATATGTTAAATTTTAGGTGAATGTAAGATTTCCATGTTCAATGATAAAGTCAAAATAGATATTAGACCAGTCAAATTTAGCCTCTGTCTTAAATTCCTATGACATAATTTATACAGAGAATCCTCAGGTTTCAAACAACAGATTTCCGAATGTCCTATACCAGCTATATGCTCCTGCCTGCCCCAGTCCTGGTGGAAAAGCTAAGCAAGCCAGTGTGCACCAGTGTCACCACTGAGCTGGCTAACCCTGGATGCTGCCTAAATTGGGACTTTTCTCAAAGTGTGCTTTCCAAAATGGATCTGAGGCCAAATACCTTGGAGGAATGCTGGATTAAACAGTGTAAAGCAGGTCCCAGTCCTACAGAACCTTTGGTGTACTAGGGTTCATTATAGCCTCCAGAAGTACTTAGCACTTGGTGTTTCCTGAGCTTGTTTGACTCTAGAAGGGTTTCCAAGGACCATCTCAAGTAATGAATGTTCTGTGGATCACACTTTGGGGAAAGGAGGCAGCCCCCCACTTCTTTAATTTCTCTAGGATACTGAGAACCCCCATTCTCTCTCTCTTTCTTATCTTTGCTACTTGCAACGCAGCATTAGAAATACTTTATTTCTAGATTTTCAAACATATTTACACCTCCCCTCCAGCCTTGTCATATCATTCTTCACTCCCCCACCCTGCTCCCATCCTAGTCCATGTCTTTTTGCCTCTACATCTTTTCCTTCTCTTCAAGGGTTAACTTTCCTCTTTTTTTTTTTAAATACAGTATTTTTCAAATGTGTTTAATCAGTTTATTTATTTCAATATGTTTTTATTGATTTTAGAGAGAGAGGAAGGGGGGGAGAGAGAGAGAAACATCAGTGTGAGAGAGAAACATCGATCTACTGCCTACTGTATACACCCTACTGGGGACTGAACGGCAACCCATGCATATGCCCCGACTGGGAATCGAACTGGCAACCTTTTGGTGCAGGTGACAACATCAGCCAGCTGAGCCACACTGACAAGGGCAGGTTAACTTTCTTGTTTATCTTCCTCTCCCCCTGCTAATGTTTTTCTTCTGCTCCAACTCTACCCTGGTTATTTCTTTGGAAAAATAGTCTGATATTGAGATCAGACCAAGTCTAAGGAGAAACTTTAATTTTGCCCTACCCGTCCAGTAAAGGGTAAGAGAGAGAAAAAAACCTCGATGTGATAGGGAAACAGATTGGTTGCCTCCGTGTACCCATCTCAACTGGGGATCAAACCCGAAACCTGGGTATGTGCCCTGACCGAGAATCAGACCCATGACCTTTCAGTGTACCAGGTGATGCTCCACACTGGCCAGGGCAGAAGCCTAAGTCTTTTGAAAGAAAGAGGCCAAGGGAGAAGTATTGCATCATTTCCCCATTTAACTTAGAAACTTCTTGTGTTCTCTGTTTTATAGTTATTTTAGAGGAAGAAAGAAGTTAAAAGGGAGTTTGTAGCATCTGGCTTCTATCTTTATGTACTATTGAGCAAATAGGCCTCTCAGTGTCCCCTTGTCTCAGACACGTTGCTGTCATTTTGACCATTTACCCCTTACCCATTTAAAATGAGAGAGAGCTCGGGCCAGTTTGGCTCAGCGGTTAGAGCGTTGGCCTGCAGTCTGGAGAGACCCGGGTTTGGTTCCCGCTAAGGGCACGTATCTCGGTTGCAGTTTGTCCCCGCCCCTGGTTGGGTCGTGTTGGTGGCGACCACTCGATGTGTCCCTTTCACATCGATGTTTCTCTCTCTCTCTCTCTCCCCCTCCCTCCCACTCTATCTGAACAAAATATCGAAAAATGTCCTCGGGCGAGGATAAAAAAAATAAAATAAAATAAAATTAGAGAGAAAGAATGCTTAAAATAGGAGGGGCCTCTGAGACATCTTGTCCACGGGTTCTTAAACAGGTTTTTAAGAATACAACCTCCAGCCCTGGCTGGTTTCGCTCAGTGGTTAGAGTGTTGGCCCGCAGACCAATGAGTTGCGGGTTCAATTCCAGTCAAGGGCACATACCTCGGTTGCGGTACGTCCCTGGCCCTGGTTGGTGACACGTGTGAGGCAACCATTCGATGTGTCTCTCTCACATCAATGTTTCTCTGTCTTTCCCTCCCTTCCACTCTATCTGAAGATAAATGGAAAAATATCCTGGGGTGAGGATTTAAAAAAAGAACAGAACCTCCACTCACTAACTTCCCTTGTGGCCTTTACTGGAATTTGCCTGGACCCCTGAGGCCAGATAGTGTGAAAATGTCTGCGCTGTTTCACAGGTAAAGACACTGAGGCTCGGAGAAGGGAAGTAGAAAGTCACACAAGTAACAGTAGGGCTGCAGCTCAAACCCCTGTCCCCGATTCCTAGTGCCCTCTCACTGCATGGGCAGTTCCCTCCCCAAGGCCATTCAGCCCCTTCCCTAAAGAGTTTCTCAGAGCTGGATATCCGGGGCTAGGAGTGAGCTCCAGCTCAGACTGCCTGGGTCCTAGCTCTGCCACTTCTCAGCTAGTGACCTTAGGCTTGAGCTCTTCAATTTGAGTTCAGTGGAGTTCCTCAGTTTCCTCATTGGTGGGAGGGCAAGGTTTTAGTACTTACTGCCTGGGGTTGTGAAGCACCTGGCACATGGTGAACCCTCAGTAACGTTAGTTATTACTGCTATGACTTGAGTTTCTTCTCCTTACTCTTACCTTCTTCCTGCCTACATTCTCTAATCAGCAACGTTCTCTAATCTTTCCTGTACTCCCTGCCTCCTGCTTCACCCCCACTCGGTCACTCAGTACCAGTGTTGAGACTCTCCCTCTCTTTCGGGTGGCCTCCAGGGGGTCAGAGGATATAGGATGTTGATATTAAACAGAGAACCATCAGGCAACAGAATCCCAGGGGATGTAGGTACCATGTCAAGACTACCAGCTCCTTCAGAATGTGGTTGTCTCAAGCGCCACACACAGGGGTGAGCTTTCATGAGATTTTGTGGCTCCTACCCCTGTCCCTTTAAGCTATTAACCACCCCATTTTGATTTAGGCCCTTCCAATCACCATAAGAACTTACATCTCACAATAAGGGTGCAGGCTTACTAGTTGACATGGAGAACAAGCATTGGTGTTTGCCCTCAGGTCTTCTGACATAGTCAGACTGTTGGAGCTAAGGGTTCTGCCCTGAGGCATAGAAGTCCTACCCGAGGTCCAGCACTGGAACCTTGGTGCAGGAGTGGACATCAGGTTGTCACCGTGGATGGCAGGGGGAGGGGGTTGAGGTGCGTACTGTACTTCCTCATGGTTTAAGGAAACTGTATAACCTCCCAAGGTAAAGAGAAGACAGGGTGCCACTTGGCAACACCAGACATAAATAAATACTGACTGTTTGTGAGATTAACCTTCACAGAAGTTACTCACAGGTGAGGAATGCAGGCCCACCTGGCCAGGTGGATTTGTAATCACCATGGCAGCCCTTTGCCCTGGAGCTAGAGCCCGGGACTTGTCTCATTTGCATACCCTCTGGCACCTCTGACCTCACTCAGTTGCCCAAGATCTTTCTAGTTCTACCATGTCATACCCTTTAAAATGCTTTTTTATTAATTTATTAGAGAGGGGAAGTGAGAGAGAGAGAGATAGAAACATCCATCAGCTGCCTCCTGCACACCCCCCACTGGGGATCAAGCCCACAACCCAGGCATGTGCCCCGACCGGGAATTGGAGTGAGACCTCTCGGTCCATCGGACAACGCTCAATCCACTGAGCCACACTGGCCCTGCAATCACACCCTTTCTTTAAACCCTTCAGTATGTCCCTACTGCCCACCGGCATGGGTCTACAGGGTCTGAAGCTCCGAGTTCAGCATCCAGGACCCTCTGCAGTCCAGCCCTGACCTACCTCCAGCCACTTCCTGAGGCTTCACTTACAACTTTGTGTCACAGCCATATTGGATTCTCCATCGTCACCCAGATACACTCTGTGCTCCTGCCTGGTGCCTGTGCTTATGGGGTCCCCTCTGCCCTGCCTGCCTGCCTGCCTTCCCCTACCTGTTCTCTTCTGGCCACCATTTAAGTCCCCCGCCCCCTCAAAACACTTAATTATCTCTGTGAAGCCCCAGGTGGAGCTGACTTCTCTCTCCCTGCTACTCCCAGGCCACTTAGCACATCCTGTCGAAGGCTGAGCGGTGATCGCCTGTGTGTGTGCTCACCCCAGCTGGCAGCTCCTAGACTCCCAGCCCCCAGGTCTGCCTGCCTGTCTCCCTGACCATACGTCTCCATGCTCAGTCAGGGTTTGGAGCACGGAGCCACTCCCTATGACTCCTGCCCCTGCACTTACACCCACTCTCAGGACCCTTTGCTCCCCGTTCTCTGGTGAGGGCTGTGCCCGGAAGTGAAGCCTCCTTTCTCAGGCCAGGCCATGATCCTTAGGAGCCTGCCCAGCCCTTCCCAGGGGCCTTTCCCCAGGGTTTTCTGCTGCTTGCTGAGTAGAGCAGGCTGCCTAGGACACAGACCTTGGGGTGACTTTCCTTTTCAGGAAAAATGCAAAGAACCTACTTTAACTCTGTGGTTGTTGATGGTCATAAAACTTTATGGTCCTTTGGACTGAACATCTTTCATGGTCTCACTTAGAATTTTGACTCTAACGACCCTCCAGTGAGGCAAATGGTTATTCGCATTGTTCTTGCTGAGGGAAGGCTCACGAAGGTAAGTAGCTTGCTTGGGTCCCTTGATGGCCGGGTGATGGAGCTGGGGTTGGACAGAGATCACTGAAGTTTAAGGAATGCCGCCCCCTCCCCCCCACTGGGGAACAGCTCCACTCCCATTTGGTGATGCTTTAAAATCCCTCCGGGTCATGGGGTGTGGGTCTTGCCTTTGGAATAACAGCCCCAGAACCCTCTGTGAGGCTAACCCAGTTATCTTGCTAACAGGTAAACCCTGGCTTGACAGGCTGGGATGTGGGGGGAAGTAGAGAGGGACCCGGCTTTGTCTGGTTTTGGAAGTTTTTCCATCTGTGCACTATTGTGAGGTGGTTCCAGGCTGCTTGTCTGGGGCCAAGTGTCGGCAGGTTTGGAGAGAGCCCTGTGTACCTTCAGTGAGTGAAGGTCTGTCACAATTTCTCAGCAGCTTATCTCTGTCCTTGGGCCAGGCAGCTGATTCCTAAATAAGGCCCAGATGAGTTGGGGTGAAGCAGACTCATGAGCCTGCCCCATCACTGAGGACAGCTGCCTGGGCTTGTGGCCCCCACTGATTTGGTTTCTATCTTGACCGTCTTTTTACCATCCCCCATCCCTACCTTCCATTTCCTCCATAAGCTCTCAGCCTCCAGATTGATGCGTGCGGGAATGGGGTTCAGGAGGGGCAGAGCTGATCCTGTCCTGCAGCACCCACTCCTTTGAGCTCTCAAACCTCGCACTCTTTGGAATCTGGGGCCCTAGGAGGGCTGTGGGAGGACTGGGAGTGTGTGTCCCGCACTGCTGTGCACTGCCCAGTGTACAGGCGTCTGCTTTGCTGTGTTTTCCCCTCTGTGTCCATGGTTTGCTCCGTTCTCCTGCGGAATATGTCGAAGCACTTACAGGCACTCACTCGGCTGGTGAATCGCTTCCCTGGACATTATTCTGGAAAACATCACTTTATCTGCTCACCCTTAACTTCAGGACCAGGAATGACCACTTATTAGAAATTTGCCTTTGCCCTGGAACAAGGGTGGTCAGAATGGGCCCCTTTTCCTTTGCAGCCGTGACATTTGCTTTTCTTCCTTACCTCTCTCCCTTGATTGCACCTTTTCTCTTTTTCCTTCTAGTGGGGACTTTTTTTCTTTACTTGTTAATTCTGTTTGTAGCAAAGCCAGCTGAAGGAGGAGCTTCTGTCTGTGGTCTGCTTCTTACTCTCCACCTACCTCCTCTTCTGTTCCCTCTACCTCCTAGAGAGAGAGGAGTGCCGACCTAACTACTGCCGTGACTGCTGCTGCTGCTGCCACCACACCGCTGCCACCCTGGTAATGTCCACATGCCCCAGGTCACCCAGAGTCCAGGCCCTAGTGGTCAGGGGGAGGCTGTGTAATCTGCCAGTGTGCCATCCTCAGGCCCTGTGGTCTCTCTGTCGGCTTGCTTGGAAATGCCAGCCTGTTGTGCAGAGGTCTGAGAGACTTTGCTTCTTAAAATTAAGCCATAGTTGAGCTCATACTGTATGTGTATATACTTCTGTATCCTGCTTTTTCTTAATTCTGTGTCCATAGCATCTTCCCATGTTATTTCATCATAATCATCACTTTTCATACCTTCATAGTAGTTGATAATGCAGTTCTACCATAATTAACTTAGCCATTCTTCTATATTAGCAGGCATTTAGACCATTTCCACTTTCTCACTAGTGTGAATAATACTGCAGTGAACCTCTTTGAGTCTAAAGCTGTGTTTGCTTCCACATTTAGGTCTCCCCAGGCCAGATTTGCAGATAGAAGATTATGGGTTTAGAAATAGTTTAAACATTTTTTGGTTCTTAAGATAAATGGCCAAATTGTTTTCTGAGAGAAGCCCTTATTTACGTACGTGTTTTTCTGCAGAAAGTGCCTCAGGCCCAGGGAGAGGGACAAGACATCCGGCTATGGCTCCTAAGGAGCTGGAGTTTAAAAATGATCTGTGTTCACCTCACCCAGAGTTGCTGCCGGGCTGTTCTGGTAGCTCAGTTTTCTCTGAAGGAAACTTGTGGCATCTGACTTGTGTTTCAGTGTGGCAGGGGCCAAGGATGTGCTCAGTTCTGTGAGTAATTCCTTTGTCAAACAGAGAACCACCCACTCAGCTCCCTGATCCTGAAGGGCTCATTTCCTTCCTCACTGAGTGAAAAGCTTGTCTCAGATCTAGATTTTGTTGAAGGCCTATACAAGCTCCATACTATTATGGTGAAAAACCAGAGGCCCAACTTCTGTGAAATAATGGGTGAATAGGCATTAGCCCTCCACGAACTCATTTGTACATTCCCAGGCCCTTCCCAGTAATCTCTGGGATCACCTCATAGTCAGCCTGTCTACCATCCCAAGGTCTACATTTAGGCCTGCAGGTCAGTCCTGCCACAGGACTGCCTGGCCAGAGCTTCCTCTGCTTTCCCCCTGTAAGGTATCTCGCCGAGGAAGAAAGAGAAACGGAACCACAAAGGTGGGCAAAAGTTTTATTGAAGTGTTCCCCGGGCAAGGTTCACAGTCCACGTGGCGGGGGCCAGGGAAGTCGTGCCGCTACTGTCGCCTGGGAAAGATTTATAGGGACATTAGGGACCTGGATGGGGTGATTAGGTGTGGTGTCAGGAGACTGGCTAGCTCTTGGGGAGATTCGAATGTGGCATATGTTGATTGGCTGGGAATGGTGGTGGGATGTGACCAGGAGTGTCACCTCAGCCACATCTGGGTAAGGCGGAGTCTCCCCAGTCAGGTTTTGGTTTCTCCTCTGGCCATCCATTTCCCGGTCATGTGACTCCCCAGTCATGTGACTCCCAGGAGCTCGCAGGCCTCACACCCCCCACCCACTCGGCCTAGGCCTTTCCCCTTGGTGTCTGAGGGTGTCTCAGCAAACATTTCCACGGACTGCTGACCTGCCTGTGGATCCGTGGGGTTGAGAGCCTGGGGATAACGGCGGGCAGCGGGCAGAGGCTTTGTGATGGGCCCGGCATGTGCACCGTCACAGAAATTCTGATTCTTTCGAAGTCTTGGCTTTGGGTTGATGTTTCCGGTCTCATTGCTGCTGTGTGTTTTGGTGGAGTTGTGGCTAGATATCCTCATTCCCGAGCCATCATGGTCTGGGGGGACATGTCTGCTGCTGAGCACACATGGGCCTGACATCCATGGAAGGTCTGATGGATCTTCTAGAGACTGTTAGATCTTGGACAAGCAGGAACCATGGCTTTTGGTAGTTGGTCTATCTGTCCTCTGTTGAAATTGGGAAGGAGGCCGCACTTGGCTTAACTGCAGTCAGACTTTGTCTGGAGATTAGACCAGACTCTGGTACCTGTCCTGGAAGCCCCTCTAAGACTGCTTGTGTATTCGGTGCACATGCCCAGGGAGCAGGCGAGGCGTGAAATGGGGAAGTGGATCCCTTGCCTCAGCCCTTGGGGAGGCATTTTCCACTTGCCACCATTTCTGCCTAATCTCCTTGTCTCCCATGAATCACATAGCAGCTTCCAAACTGGTCTCCCTGTCTTCAGCTGGAGGGTAGGGCGCAAATCCCTCCTTGACATGCAAAATGTATTTTTGTTTAAAACCTTCAAAGGCTTCCTGTGGCCTAAATCAAAGATAAAGCCCCTGAGTATTTTAGCAGAATGTCCAGCTTCCCCCTCCATCTCATGATTTGGTCCACCTCCACTGTCATGTCTTATTCTGGTTTCTACATTGTGTATTTCTTATAGTTCCTTGAATGTTCTCTTTCCCCACAGCCTTTACAAATGCTGCTCTCTATCCTAGGAATACTCTTCTCAAGCCCCCCCTAGACTTGGCTAGCATCTTCGAAGCCTTCTCTGCCCCCCTAGGACTAGATTAGTGTCACCACCTCCACTTTGCCATCTGTGCTTGGCTCTGTAGCTCCCCTCCTTCGTCCTCCCCTGATAGCTGTACACAATAAAGCGCTCATCGCTTATCACCAATTCCCAATGCCTGTTTAACATCAAACATCTCAAAAGCGGGGCCTGTCTCTTTCCTTTTTTTGTATCCATACTGCTAAACATGAAGGAGCACTCAAAGAATGGTAAGAATGAATACATGAAAAAAGGAGAAACAGGACCTTTTGGTCTTCTTCTGTCTCTGGGGCTGGCTTGCTCTTTCTATTTTTGGGGAACTGCTTTGTTGAGATATAACCATATACCATACAATTTGCCTATTTAAAACATAGAACTCAGTGGCTTTTAGAATATTTTAGTTGTGCATCCATCACCATAAAATCAAGTTTAGAACATTTTTATTACACCAAAAAGAAATCCCACACCTCATAGCTACAAATCCCTCCATTCCCCACAGCCCTTAGCAACCATTCATCTTTCTGTGTCTGCAGATTTGCCTCTTCTGGGTATTTCATATAAATGGAATCACGATAAATATGTATTCCTTTGTGACTGACTTACTTCACCTGGCATAATGTTTTTAAGGTTCATCCATGTGGTATCATATTTGTGTACTTCATTCCTTTTTATTGCTGAATAACAACATTCCATTGTATGGATGTAACACATTTTGTTTGTCCATTCATCTCTTAATGGACATTTGTGTTGTTTCCACATTTTAGCTATTGTGAATAATGCTGTCATGAACATTGTATAAAAGTTTCTGTGTGAATATATGTTTTGTTTGTTTGATAGATGTTTTTATTTCTCTTGGGTATGTACCTAGGAGTGGAATTGCTGGCTCATGTGGTAATGAGTTTATGTATTTGAGGAACTGCCAGACTGCTGTCCAAGATGGTGGCACCAGTTCACATTCCCACCAGCAGTGTAGGAGGATTCCATTTTTAGTGGACATACTATTTGCTTTTTGCTATCTTTAGTGTAAATAAGGGCTCTAGAAAAGATTTTTAATAGCCTTGGAGAGCTATCTGATACTTGGTTTTTTTCTAATCCTCACTCGAGGAAGTGTTCTTATTAATTTGAGAGAGAGAGGAAGGGAGGGAGGGAGGGAGAGAGAGAAAGAAACACCAATGTGAGAAACATCTGTTGCCTCTTGTACGAGCCCTGACTGGAAATCGAACCCACCACCTTTTGGTACACAGATGACGCTCCAACCAACTGAGCCACCCAGCCAGGGCTGTCTGATACTTTAGACATTCCTCCCTGCCACCCAGGTCTGCCAGAAGGGCACTGGGTTTGCTACATGATGTGTCTGAAAGTAGCTTCTTTCTTCTTTTCTCTCCTCTGAGGAGCATGGCCTTAGGCCTGTGCCAGGCCAGCATGCCTGACCAAGCCCAGGTTCCTGTTCTCTCTGTACTGGCCATGTTGATTCTGCTTGACCGACTCTTACACCCACTGTCAGGATTGTATGCCCAGTGATAAAAGGCTTCTCTGAGCTTTGATCTGTAGGACAGCTGCCCTGTCCAACTGTAGGAATGCCATATAGTTTTTGGCATTCTTCTTTCCTCTTGTCCTCTCCCTTTGCTAAGAGGAGCTGGTTGGCCCAGATTCTAGGGCCTAGAAAGAAGGGATAAGTATGACTCTTGTCTATCAACATAAAGAAGCCTGTGCTTGATTGATTGATTGATTGATTGATTTTTAGAGAGAGAGGAAGGGAAAGGAAGAGAGAACTAGAAACATCAGTGAGAGAGAACATCGATTGGCCTCCTCCTTCAAGCCCCCCACTGGGGATTTGGCCCACAACCTGGGCATGTGCCCTGACTGGGAATTGAACTGGCAACCTCTTGGTGCATGGGTAGACGCTCAACCACTGAGCCACACTGGCCGGGCAAGAAACCTGCACTTTATTTTATTTAAAAATTATTTTTTCCTTCATTGATTTTTAGAGAGAGAGGAAGGGAGAAGAAGAGAGAGATAGAAACATCGAGGAGAGAGAACATCGATTGGCTGCCTCCTGCATGCCCCCCCCTGGGGGTTGGGCCCACAACCTGGGCATGTGCCCTGACTGGGGATTGAACTGGCGACCTCTTGGTGCATGGGTCGACGCTCATCCACAGAGCCACACTGGTCGAGCAAGAAGCCTTCACTTTAAAAAGCTGACTTTCAGAGGGACACCTCCCAGTACACCAGCTCCTCTTCATCTAATGGGACTTGCCAGGCATTTCACAGTTCTCTAAAGGTCTCTTTTCTATGTTGCTATAAATTTCTAATCATGTAAGTCACAGGCTACCTCACTTCTAAGACATTGCCCCTCCAGCAGAGAAGCAGGATTTGGGAGGAGTCTTAAAATTGATTGGGAAAGACACACAAATATGAGAGAAGGAGTTGTCTCCAGGTTGTATCTCTGGGAGACATTTCAAAAGGTCTGATTATTCAAGATGGATGGGAAAACTTAGGCTGTAATAATGATAGTATCTGACATTTGTTGCCAGGCAATGTGTAAAGGCCTTTCATGTATTATCTCATTTAATACAATCTAACTGTTGTCTTCCCCATGACCAAATGAGGGAACTGAGGCCTAGAGGTCTGATTTGCCCAAAGTCCCATAGCTGGCATTCCTGGGATAAGAATGCATGTGTCTGTCACAACATTTTGGCTTGGCCAGACAGTACATACTTGATAAATATTTACTTGAGTAAATGAAGTAGGCAGTGCACTGAATAAATAGGCCCAATGAGGAGGGGCAGGAATGAGGGCAAGGTCTTCCTACCTCCTGCAGAGGAATGGGCACCTGCTGTTAGTGATGGAAGTTGGTGACTTGCGTAGGTCTGTCTTTCTTATCAAGAAAGTTACCCATATTATTTCAGCATTCCACCCAAAGAAGGCTAGAACTGATGTTTCTGTAATCCCAGGGGAGAAAGAGGAAGATGCATACTTTCTTCATCTATTATTGTGCTGATCTGGTGTTCCTAGGGCTAACACTTTCAAGAAATACCCTATTTCCCACTCCCAGGATCATACAGATGAGGCCAGGCTGGGAGGAAGGATGGGAAAATCGATGTGTAGTTCAGTTTATTTTGGAAAACTGCCTGACTAGTTTTAAGTGTGGATCAGACACTGGAGTGCCTTATTGAGTCAAAGGAACTGTTGCATCACACGTGGGCAAAAGGACAGAGCCAGGTCTTCTCCTTAGGTTTCTGCTCCAGGCTACCATTGTTCTGGGAGCTTGGCTCCAGAGGTGCTTGTTTATGGTTCCAAATTACCAGTTTCTGGGAGAGGAAAAATACTTCCTGTAGTGTCATTCAGGCATCTGCTTAGATCAGATAGTAGTGGCCAGGAGGCCAGAGCCTGTGGTTAAGGCGTAGCCACCAGGAGCCCCCCGCCTCTGTTATTGGAGAGTGTAGCAAGAGAAGGAAGAGAAGGGAGCACTGGGCAGCCACCCTGTGGGTCTGCTCCACAGGTGTGAAAAGGCTTTGTTGAGACACTGCCCTTTCACTTGTTGGAAAAGTGTTCAGTGGGATGAATTGTGTTTGAAAATGTTCAGCCAACTCTTTTAGGGTCTTCATGGAGCTGGGGGAGCAAGATGAAAAGCACCAGGTGCGGGCCTCTCTCCCCATCACAAGAAGGTAGAAGGTGTGAGAGGAATGAAGTAGATCTGGGTTGGAGTGAAAGTAGTTACCAGATTGTTGAGATGATTAAGTGACACAACATGCATGTAAAATACGTACCCTTTGCCTGGTATATCATATCCCCCCCCCCCCCCATGAATATTAGCAATGTATTGTTGTAATAATAATTATTACAGCCCTGGCTGGTTTGGCTCAGCAGTTAGAGCATCGGCCTGTGGTCCAGAGAGACCCGGGTTCGGTTCCTGCTAAGGGCACGTACCTCGGCTGCAGTTTGTCCCTGGCCCTGGTTGGGTTGTGCAGGTGGCAGCAGCTCGATGTGTCCCTTTCACATCGATGTTCCTCTCTCTCTCCCTCCCACTCTATCTGAACAAAAAATGGAAAAATGTCCTCGGTTGAGGATTAAAAAAAAAAAAAGAAATAGTGTGTGCAGTTCGTTGGTCACAGCTTTCTCTTTTCACCGCGTGCAGTTAGAAAGCTTTGTCACAGGCTGAAGAAAGAAGCTCTTGTGTGAGATGTTGCCTTTATTTATTATTCTCTTGGGTGCTTTGTCTGAATTCCTGGTACTTATTTTTCGTAAGTGGTTTGTTTCCCTGAGTCACCTGCCGGAGGCTGGGCAACTGTGGTGCTGTCTGCCTGCTCTGTACTCCCACAGGTAGCCTGTGGAGCCCCAGTTTCCAAGTCCTCTCTCGGGAGCCTTCATTAAGCATACAGTCTAGTTGGGGGGGGGGGGTGGTGGTGAATATGAACAAGATATGTAAGTAAAATATGAAGTACCTTTGCATGAACAGAATGTGCTTTGGGACCCAGTACTTAGCATCCTGAAGCAGATGCTGTCCTCTCTCTCATACCCCCTGTTTCTGTTGTGGTGTGTACCACACTGCTTCCTATCAGACATTAGGAGCACCATGAGGGCAGAGATCTGTTGACCATGGTGTAGTTGGGAGGATTCCAGTCAGGATCAGGATAGCATGTGCATGAACAGCATGTGCATGGAAGAGCTTGTGAAATGCTAAGTGTAAGAGTGGCAGTGTTGATACTGTACTGTCCTTACTAACCTAGGGCCATGAGAGTTGGTAAGAGCAGAGATCCATGCTGGTGACTCTAAGGGGTCCCTTTGGTTGGAGTTTCCCAGAAAGGATTGCTCTCTGCCACTGTATGTTGAAACCCATTCATCAGTCTAATCACCCATTCATCCATTCATCCACCCATCCATCTGTCATCCATCCATTCATTCATCCATCTAGCACTTACTTATTGAGCTCTTATTATATGCCAAGCAATGTTCAAGGCACTGGGTGAATAAATAGTAAAAAAAATCTTAGTCTTCATTGAGCATACAATCTAGTGGGGATTGAATATGAACAAGATAAGTAAATAAAATACAAAGTACCTTTGCACGAACAAACTTGGTGCTTTGGGACCCAGTACTTAGCATCCTGAAGCAGGTGTTGTCCTTTCTCTCATACACCCTGTTTCTGTTGTGGTATGTACCACACTGCTTCCTGTCAGACATTAGGAGCACCATGAGGGCAGAGATCTGGTTGGGTTTGCCATATTTCCCTGGTGCCTAGTTGGTGACAGACGCCTGGTAGGCATGCAGTGGGGTAATCAATCATAATCAACCATATAAAGAGGGTAGAAGTGAAAAGTCCCATAGGCACCAGTTTCCTGGATATCTTTCCTGGAATTAGTGTACGTATAGTATATAAATAAATGGCATAGGTTTAAATGCCTTTTCACCTAACTACTATTTTGAAGATCATTTCCTTTTAGAGTTTCCATATTTTTTAAATAACTCTACTCCATTATATGGATGTACTACGATTTATTTAATCAGCTCCCTAGTGATGCTTATGTCACTGTTTGCAATCTTTTGCTGTGATGAACACTTCAGGGGAATAATGTTTATGTTATTCACACATTTGCGAGTGCTTCAGGATAATTCCAGGAAGTGGGACTGCTGACTCAGGACATACCACTTGGTATTAATTTATAAATGAAGACAGAAAAAATGAGGCCCACGAGTGAACTAATGATCACATTTCGTGGGCAAGTCACCACTCCCTGTGTTCTGCTTAAAATCTTAATGGCATCTGATAACACTTCTTTTGTTACTGCACTAGGCTGGAGACTCCATGTTCAATCGTGCTAAGCTCCTCAACGTTGGCTTTCAAGAAGCCTTGAAGGACTATGATTACAACTGCTTTGTGTTTAGCGACGTGGACCTCATTCCAATGGATGACCGTAACACCTACAGGTGTTTTTCCCAGCCGCGGCACATTTCTGTGGCAATGGATAAGTTTGGATTTAGGTAAGAGCTGTTCACCAGAGTCTACAGAAAACATGTTTTTCTCTGATAAGACAACTAGGAGGAGGGCCTCTGAAGGCACTGGAGTAGAATACCTCCTCTGAGAAATGGGTGCTTTTTAAGCCCAGGGTCAGTGATTATTTGAGGAGGAAAGTGGAGTCCAGAAAGGCCTGTAACCTCTGCACATCCAGACAAGAAGAGTCTTTAATATTTGGGATGGCTCCAGACTGACGCCGTGCTTCCTTTCTTTATTCTCTTCCCCTCAACAGTTTGGGAAACTAATTGGAATCATTTCCCCCCAGTATATTCTTGGGGTTGGATACCTCAGCAATTCAGCAGTGCATAGGCTTCTGCTTAAACACATGACCCACGTGTTTCTACCAAAATGCCCCTGGTGAGGAGGCCAGCTGATGCCTGGCCCCAGGGGGCAGCAGTGTAATCAAAGGCATATCGTCATAGGTGGAAAATTACCCTGTGTTCTGTTGTTGTTGTTTTTAATCCTCGCCTGAGGACATTTTTCAATATTTTGTTCAGATAGAGTGGGAGGGGGAGAGAGAGAGAGAGAGAAACATCCATGTGAAAGGGACACATCGAGTGGTTGCCACCCACATGACCCAACCAGGGCCGGGGACAAACGGCAACTAAGGTACGTGCCCTTAGCGGGAACTGAACCCGGGTCTCTCCGGACCACAGGCTGACGCTCTAACCGCTGAGCCAAACTGGCCAGGGCAGGTCTGTTGTTTTGTCATAAAAAAATAAATGTGTATTTTGTTCCATATGTACCCATATTTGTATTAACATAAGATGGTTTTAAATCACTTGTCAGTTTGGTAACCTGGTCTTTCCCTCCTGTTCTAAGAAGCTGCCATGGGTGCCCAGTGTATAGGCCCCTGCCTCGGACTGATAACCGCAGTGTGGCTGGCCTGGGCTGACCAGCAGTCCCTCGGTTTAGATCCAACTGCCTTTTTTCTGACTCATTTTATTCTCATAATTATTTCTATCCTCCCTTGCTGAGGGCATGAGGTCTGTGAGATAAATATAGGGTTGATATGAAGTCCTTCCTCCAGATCAAAAGTATTCAGGCCCCAGACTTGCTGTCTTCAAGACGGGAAATGTAAATGTGACTTTCTGCTCCCCATCTTTCCTCCCTCCCTCCCTGTTTGTCTGTCTTCTTCTTCTTCTTTTTTTTTTTTATCCTCACCCGAGGATATTTTTCCATTTTTTGTACAGATAGAGTGGGAGGGAGAGAGAGAGAAACATCGACGTGAAGGGACACATCGAGTGGCTGCCACCAGCACGACCAACCAGGGCCGGGGACAAACTGCAACCGAAGTATGTGCCCTTAGCGGGAACCGAACCCGGGTCTCTCTGTACCGCAGGCCGACGCTCTAACCGCTGAGCCAAACTGGCCAGGGCTGTCTTCTTCTTTTTGAGATACACGGGCTCATACTCAACCCTTCTTAATATCTTCCTTGAAGCTTGGTGGTGATCACCTAGTTCTTCACAGTGCCGTGTCTGTTTTTCCCAAACTGCTTAGGCTTGGGGGACGGGGCAGGAGATAAGAGAAAGCAGCAGAAACAGCAAAACCAGATCTTGTCAGCTCAGCTTGTATTTCCCCTAGAAGTGGCTAAGAGTCTATTTCTGTAAAAACACTGATTATCAAAAAACTTTATTGGCCTGGCCACCTGGTTCAAACCCTCCCATTACAAGTGCAGACTGTACTGTGAGGTAAGCCAGAAGGTGGATGACTTGGCTCCTCAGTGATGATACCTTATTACATATATATTACCTTAGATTCACTAAAGCAGGTCCCCAGGGATCTGTGCTTGTGGATACTTGCAGTCAGAATTCCTGAGTGTATTTGAAGATGATAATTGCTTTTTTTTCTTTTCTTAATGGGTTCTATATGGTTTGGCTGACTTCTCTCTTCAAGTCCGAGTTAGAGTTTTTCTTAATTTGTGTGATAGGTTTGGTCTCTCTGGATTCCAGTAAGAGCCTGAGTGTGATTTGGAACTGCACACAGGGTGGTGAAAAAAACCACAGCCTTTAAAGGATCCACGGAAGGCCTCTGGGCATATCCTGATTCTGATTCTTAACATTTCTCATAGGTGCTTCCTCTGTATCCCTCAGGAGGCCATGATTCATAACCATTGAAACATTGAAGTACAAAAAGGTGTGGATGGATAAGAGCCCAGATACCCTGCTGCTTGAAAATGTGTCCAAATAGATTCACCATTAGACATTTTGCTAAGCCAGGATATGGACAGAATTTACAAGAAAATATTATTTTAGAAAATTTTCAGAAATGCTATCTTTTTTTTTTTTAAATCAGAAAATGTACCCATTTTATTGATGCATTGCAATTGATTTACATTTTACCATATTGTGTAGAAAATATTGAAAATACAAGCTACTTTGTAAAACCAAAGACAAACTTTGAATCCAAAGATAAACTATGTTTTACACAATAGACCTTTTTCCCATAGTTAGTATTATATTTAAAAATATCTATTTATGCTCTGGTCGGTTTGGCTCAGCAGTTAGAGCGTCGGCCTACGGACTGGAGAGTCCCATGTTTGGTTTCCGCTAAAGGCACGTACCTCAGCCCTGGCCGGTTTGGCTCAGCGGTTAGAGCGTCAGCATGCGGACCAGAGAGTCCCGGGTTCGGTTCCCGCTAGGGGCACATACCAGAAAAGAAAAGGAAAGGCATGTACCTCAGTTGCAGTTTGTCCCCGGCCCTGGTTAGGTCATGTGGGTGGCAACCACTCAATGTGTCTTTCTCATGTTGATGTTTCTCTCTCTCTCCCTCCCGCTCTATCTGAAGGTAAATGCAAAAAAATAAAATATCTATTTATTTTGTTAAAATGATTATTTTACATATTCCCTAAGTATGTCTGCATTGTAAACATAGTTCACTAATTCTCAGAAACTGTTTTCTAGAGGCTTGTTGTAAAAGGAAATGAACAAGCAGAAAAGGGAGAAAGCAAAAAAAATTTTTAATTACACACAATAAGTAGCATATCAAATACATTAAAAACTTTTTAAAATTATTTATTTATTTTGTTAATCCTTACCCGAGGATATTTTTCCATTGATTTTAAAATAGAGTGGGAGGGAGGGAGGGAGGGAGGGAGAGAGAGAGAGAGAGAGAGAGAGAGAGAGAGAGAGAGAGAGAGAGAGAAAGAAAGAAAGATCTATGTGAGAGAGACACATCAATTGATTGCCTCCTGCACGACCCCAACCAGAGCTGGGAATCAAACCTGTGACCCTTGGGTCTGTAGGCCCACTCTCTCAACTGCTGAACCAAACCAGCCAGGGCAGAAGATCTTTTTTTTTTTTTTCTTTATTGATTTTAGAGAGAGAGATAAAGAGAGGGAGGGAGATAGAAGCATCAGTGAGAGAGAACATCTATTGGCCGCCTCCTGCATGCCCCCCATTGGGGATTTGGTCCACAACCTGGGCATGTGTCCTGACTGGGAATCGAACTTGAGGCCTCTTGGTGCATGGGTCGATGCTCAACCACTGAGCCATACCGGCCAGGCAGAAGATACTAGTTTTTGATACTGTGTCTTCTCTAAGATAATCTGAGTCTGCTATAAAAAACAAAACAAAGAAAACCCTTCATAAATCTCTAATTAAAAAGTTCCAGAGAATAAAAATAACTTTAGAAGTGTTTATGTTTTGAGCAAACTTTATTTTGAGAAAGTCAAAACTCACTAACCACTGGTCCTCTATGTGTGTGTGTATTTCTCCCCCCCACAGCTTGCCTTATGTTCAGTTTTTTGGAGGTGTGTCGGCTCTAAGTAAACAACAGTTTCTCACCATCAATGGATTTCCTAATAATTATTGGGGCTGGGGAGGTGAAGATGACGACATTTTTAACAGGTAATGGTCACAGCTTAGATCTCCTTCTTTCCTGTTTCCCTTCACTTCTAGTTTTTCCATCAATGCTTGGTTATTCTGCAAGGCTTTTGACCCTCAGGAGGGATGCAGTCTCCACTCAGCCCAGGTTCTTTTGTTTGCCCAGTGGTAGACACTATACGTGCTGAAGGTGTCTTTAGGGAAAAAAAAAAATTTAATTTATTGATTTTTAGAAAGAGAGAAATATCGATTTATTGTTTCACTTAGTTGTACATTCATTGGTTGATTCTTGTATGTGCCTTGACCCAGGATTGACCTCACAACCTTGGCATGTCTGGACCACACTCATAACTAACTGAGCTACCTGGCCAGGGCAGCTTCTCTGATTTTTACATTAGCCTTGGAAAATGTAAAATGAGAACCAAGTAAAGGGTGAGCTTACTTTGATATATACCACACGCCATTTGTACTGAAGGAGTAAACACATGTCCTTTGTAAAAATTCAGCATGTCATTGGGGTCCTGTTTGAGTGTGAAACAAGTTCCTTTGGCCAGGATCCCAAGTTCTTCACAGAATCTCGGTACTATTTTTTTTGGACTATTTTTTTTTTTTTAATCCTCACCCGAGGACATTTTTCCATTTTTGTTCAGATAGAGTGGGAGGGAGAGAGAGAGAGAGAGACATTGATGTGAAAGGGACACATCGAGTGGCTGCCACCTGCACCACCCAACCAGGGCCGGGGACAAACTGCAACCGAGGTACATGCCCTTAGCAGGAACCAAAGCCAGGTCTCTCTGGACCGCAGGCCAACGCTCTAACCGCTGAGCCAAACTGGCCAGGGCGGACTTTTTTTTTAATTTTTTTTTTTTTTAACTTTTTTCCTGTATTGATTTTGGAGAGAGAGGAAGTGAGAGGGAGAGAGAAATAGAAACATCGATGAGAGGGAACATCGATTGGCCGCCTCCTGCATGCCCCCCACTGGGGATCGGGCCCACAACCTGGGCATGTGTCCTGACCGGGAATCGAACTGGTGACCTCTTGGTGCATGGGTCGAAGCCCAACTACTGAGCCACACCTGCCAGACTTTTTTGGACTATTTTTAACATATACAAAGAGGATAGAGTAGTGTGATGAAACCCTACTGACTGGCCCCAACAGCCATCATTTCATGGCCAACCCACCCATCCACACCCTGGGACTCCCTGGAAGCTGGCAAACCTTTATTATGTAGGTTGTCATTGCAAATGGTGTAAAACCATCTGTCAGTAGCATTTGAAACAACATTCTGCCCAGTTCTCCCTGGCAAAGGAGGCTTCAACCCTGCCAGCTGCAAGGTAAAAGCACCTATTTCATCTGTGAGCCAGTCTGAACTTGTCTGTGTTTGATGTCAGGATATACCCTTGTGCCTCCCTGAATTGGAATACACTGATTTGACCAATTAATAGAAGGTTTCTGTCAGAGCAGCACCCATGTCATTTAAGGTTACTTTTCCGTGAGAACTTGGCCTAGACCCAGGTCTTTAATGTTGGCCTTGGAGAACACTCGAGTCTTCCAGTGTGTAGACTGGTCATCAAGCATGCGCTTACTGAGTGCTGCGTGCAGAGCACTGGCAGGGTGGCCCCGTGGGGCGGGCACCGAAGCAGTGGATGCGGAGTCCAGACAGAAACAAACTTGCTTCCACAGTACCACACCTGGGCAAACACCGGGCTGCTGTGACACCACAGACCTGAGTGGGCAGAAAGGCTAGGGCTGGGTGGGCCGGAGCACCAAGTACGGACACCCTAGGGTGAAGGGACTAGAATGATGAGTGGTTTGTGGAGCAGCTCTCTTGAAAAATAAAGGACCTAACTCTTACTGCACACCTGCTTACTGTGTGCCAGGCACTAGATCAACCCTGGGGGGCAAGGTTGGAAACCTTTACGTCATCCAAGAGCACTTAGTCCTGCCTCTTAACTTTCCCCCAGACCTACACAGAACCTTCTACCCTGTTCTGGCTGCCTCTAGTCTTATTCTGTACTCTCTATTCTTACACGGCTTATCAGAGAGATGTCTTCTCAGCCAAAAACCTTTGAGAACCACTGTATTATTTCCTTTTCTGACACTGGCACTGTTCACTGGGATGCTTGAAGCTTTGAGAAGGCCTTCGTGAGTCAGCCTTTACCCGTCTTCCAGCCTCATCTCCAGCCCCTTCCAACCCCAAACCCTTTCAACAGTCCTCAGAAGCTTGTGTTGCTCCCTGAGGACACTGCTTGCTCTCCCTCCCTGCCTTTGCCTCTGGTTTCCTGGCTGCCCAGAATGCTCTGGCAGATGCCCATGCATCCTCACGACTTGGCTCTGTCTCGTGTTGCTCAGGTAGTTGCTTCTCTCTCTGCCCCATAACCGCACTTCCCCTCCTCACCTCCATCCTGCTGCTGACACCCTATGCTCTAATCATCCACACTGAGTTCCATGACAGAACCTAATAGTCACCAACACAAACCATGGAACCAGTGGTAAAAGCACCTGGGGAAGGGGTGTGAGTTTTAACCAATGCCATGCTGGGCTGGGGTGTGGGCAAGTGAGAACAGTAAGCAGGATGGTGGATGGGGCACCGGTCTCACAGCTGCGGCTTTCAGACTCGAGCCGTGTGGCAGCTCCGTAACGATGATTTGTCCCTTTGCTCCTTGCAGATTAGTGTTTAAAGGTATGTCTATATCTCGCCCAAATGCTGTGGTTGGGAAGTGTCGGATGATTCGCCACTCAAGAGACAAGAAAAACGAACCCAATCCTCAGAGGTGTGTTCTGTTTGTTTGTGTTCCTTCTTCCCCCTTTAGGATGGGGCAGGCTGCAGAAATGAGGCTCTGGGGGGCTCCATGCCTGGAGGAAGAGGGAGGGTTCAGTCCGGGGGTGAGGGGGTGCCCAGTGAAGTACAAACATTTAATGCTTTTTTTCTTAACAATTTTTTTTTTTGAAACCAACCGCTTGCCCTCTTTTTCCTTGTAGGTTTGACCGAATTGCACATACGAAGGAGACAATGTTCTCTGATGGTTTGAACACACTGACCTACAAGGTGTTGGACATAGAAAGAAACCCATTATATACCAAAATCACAGTGGACGTTGGGACACCGAGCTAGCATTTTGCTTCACTGATAAGAGACCTGAAAATGGCCAGGGACCTCTGCTGTGTCTCTGCTAATGTGCTGGGCTGGTCCCTGTCACTCTGAGCAATCAAAGTGATAGGCCCCCTTTGCTCATCACTCACATGCCTTTCCAGAGGACCAGAATGAGTGGGATGTTGTGCCCCCACCTTGACTTGGCATGTGACTTCTTAGCTCTCCGAGGTGTTTGTCAGTGTAGAAACTATCAGCCTTTGGGGGTTCTCAGCGTGTTCACGGTGTTACCCCAAAGAATCAGAGCTGTATACAGCCCCGAATTTGGTGACTGTGGGGCTCGTTCCCAGTGGTAAACTGCTAATTTGTTATGAAATAGGTAAGACTTTTGCTTTAAATTGTGTATTCTTCTTACTTCATGAAAAATTGGAGAGTGCTGCTGAATTGGATTGGTGTGATATTTTTTGGTTGTCATATTTTAACAGGAAAACAGTTTCAACTATTCTCATTTCACCTGCCTTTCCCCCTCCCCCTTCTTTTAGTGCTATAAAACTGTGTGTGTCTTTTCTTAGCAAAAGAGTTTTAAAACTTGAGCCTCAGACCTTATGCCCTGCTAGTGTGTGAATTCCAAGGCAACTTCAGCCACCAGAGCAAAAGCCTTGGGTGCTTTCACATTCGGTGGCCTTTCTCCAGATTGCCTGATTTCTGAATGTAAAACTTAAAAAAAAAAATAGCTGTGTGTAGTTTGTAGTATTTTAAAGACCAAATTGAATTCTGATGACTGATCTAGCTTGATTTTGTGTTGATCCAGATTTGCATAGCTGTTTAGTGTTAAATCATGGCAATTTATTTTTCTGAGTATGCTATGTAAACTTGAATTTCCTATGTATTTTTATGGTGGTGTTTTAAATGTGTGGAGGGGACTGAGCATTTTTTTAGGGGGAAAAAATTCTGTATGCTGTAGTGGCCATGAGCAGGCCTTTGTTTTAGAGCAGGTCAGGTTTTGTGAAGAGCAAAATCACCTTTGGGTCCTTTGATGAGGGCAAGGCCTCCCAGACCTCTGCGGGAAGGTGGAAGCCTGGGCCTGCCGGGCAGGGCTCCCTACCTCCTTCCCCTCCCCAGGTGCACAGGGTAGAGGGAATCTCCACCACCTCCTGGAACTGACCCCGCACCCCTCACCCCAAGACCTCCCATCAGGGCCCTAGACTAGAGTTGTAAATGACAGCAATCAGGTAGGTCTGTTACTGGCCCCTAGCCTGGGAAGGTGGAAGGAACCTCAGTTCTAGCATCTCGTGGAGTCTAGGGTCTGCCTCCCTTGGAGGTTCTGCCCCACACTGCCTGTCCACCTTGCAGGACTGGTTCTCCTTCCTCCCCCTCCTGCCCTTCCCATTTTTGTTCCTTTGCTTCTTGCTTGTTCCCTAAAACTTGCCTGTGGCACTCAGGGTCAAATAGACTGTTCATTCTCCAGCATGAATGTGCCTTTTAATTAGAAACCTAGAAAGAAATTCAGCTGAACCCACCCACACTCCCCCATGACCACTCTGGTGTCTAAAGCCTTCCTTTCCCCCTCGGGTTCTTAGCAGGTAGGTGCTCCCACTCCAGGGAGGCTGACCCACCGCTTCTCTTCTCCAAACCCGCCTCTGCCGGGGGAGGCTTAGACTGCCTGGCTGAGATGCATGAGGCAGTTTCTACCACTGGGTGCCCTTACTGGGTCCAGTCTGGGCTAAGGCCATGAAAGTCAGCTGTTTAATCCCAGGGTTGACGTCTCAGCTGGTGGCAGCTCGGACCTCTACCACGGACCTCCTGGGAAGCAGGCCTCAGTGTGGAGGCTGAGTTGGTTTCCAGCCCAGTCTTACCTGTGCCTTTATTGCTTTGAGCATCTCAGATGCTAACTTGTTTCTTTTTCCAGAAGACTTTGTATTGATTACAGTTTATTTCCCACTGCAGAAGCATTTGGGCTATGCAAATAGTATTCCTTCTGTCAATTCCCTGCTCCTTAACAGTGACATTAATAAAACTCAGAACAACTGCACTGAGAAGGAGTTTTGGGAAATGCAAAGAATGAAGACCTCTTTTTCTGACCCCAGATCCTCACTTTTCCAAAGTGCCTTAAAAGAAAGACAAATACCTTGGGAAGTAACTCTGTTACTTACTTTACTCTTTTAAAAAATTAAGACAGTTTTCTTCTTCTTTTTTTGTTTTGTTATATTTTCCTTTATATTGCATTGGAATGTTCAAGTATGTGGTTCATTCTCAGAACCGAGGGAAATCCTGCATCATCTGTTCCTTGTTTGCTGACCTTCTGGTGCTCTCATGGGGGTCACCTGGGCCTGGATGCTTGCCTGGTTCATGAGATGCTGTAGGTCCTGTTTCCTCCCTGCGGAGTCCAGGGCAGAGGGTTCAGGGAGCATTTCCTTTACCTGGAAGTCGTCACCATGAAGTTCTCATGTATGTGCCTTTGGCCTTTGTTTCAGTCCTTCTCGTTCCTGGTGACCCTGTAAAGTGGCTTCTGGAAAAGATCAGAGGGCAGAGGTGGTTCAGGAGGGTAAAGGAAATGCTGGTGCTGGCTCTCAGCCTGGGCATGGTCTCTGCTGACCTCAGGGCTGGCCATGGGGTGTCCTACACAGCCAGGACAGCAGCTTTCCTGCCCTGGAGACCTGTTGGGCTGTGTATTTTGATTTCCTGTGTGTGCAAATATATGTATTTACCATTGTAAGTGGAAGGGGGGAATGTCTGACTTTGATGTCCAAAACAGAACTGTATTTTTGCCTTTAAAATCCAGTAATATAACACAAATAAATGTCCCTATCTTTGTAACTGCAGGTGGTTTCTCTTCTGATTTAAAGTGTTTGGGCTAGCCCTGGCCAGTTTGGCTCAGCGGTTAGAGCGTCGGCCCGCGGACCAGAGAGTCCTGGGTTCAGTTCCTGCTGAGGGCACGTACCTTGGTTGTGGTTTGTCCCTGGCCCTGATTGGAGTCGTGTGGGTGGCAACCAGTCAATCTCTCTCTCTCTCTCTCTCTCCTCCCTTTCTCCCTCCCGCTCTATCTGAAGATAAACGCAAAAATGCCCTTGGGTGAGGATAAAAAAATAATAAAGTGTTTGGGCTCTCCCAGAGTTGGTGGACAGTGACTGGGGCTGCCTGCTGGGAGGCTCTGAAGAAAGCAGAGGTCTGCCTTCTGTGCCTCCTGGTTCAGGGTGTCGTCGTGGCTGGGGCGTTGGATAGCAGGATCCCCACATACTACCCAGGAATCACATGGTTGGAGTACACATACGTCCCTGGAATCAGCTGATAAGAAAAAAATGCTGAGATGTTCTAAATTAAGTTCCAGTGGCCTGAGAGTGAAAGAGATGGGACTGTCAGTCTGTTCACGCCGCGGGCCAGCTCACAGAAGACTTCTCACATTCCTGTTTTGCCTGTTGGACTTTTGGATTAATTTCCAGGTGCCTATATCCTCAGATGATTTTAGCCAGCCACCTTCTAACTCCAGGAGCGCCCCACCGCCCTTTTTTGCACGTGGGCTTTCTGGACTGCTGCCCACAGCCACTCCACCAGAGCAGACGTTTCTTTATTCGGACTCTGCTCTCCCGGAGCTGGCCCTGCTTCACCTCTCCCACCCCTTTGCCTGTAGCTCCTGTAAATCCTTTCAGACTACCTCTTTCCTCCCCCTTCCCTTGACTTGTATAGAAACCGCATGCAAAATGAACATACTGTCTTTCGTACCTAGCCATGCCGCTGGTGGTTTAGACTTCATGCTCCAAGACCAGTCTGGCATTTTTGGCTCAACAAAACCTTATTTTTAAAAAAGGAAAAGATTTTTGTTTAACACAGCCATTTCCCCATCTAAGCCTCATTTTGTTATCTGTATAATGGGAATAATAACACATAGAGACTTTTTTGAGGCTGAAAAAAGATCAAGTATCTGAAGCAATGACAGACACCTCACAGGTACTCATTACATAGTAGCTAGTGCCACTTGCAACTAGAATTTCCCAAGCACTCCTCTGGCCACATTTCTGCTATTTTCAGTAAATGCCAGAATAGTCCTGAGATAGTTGTCCGAGCCACTTACACAAGGTGTTCAAAATGTCATTTAATCACTATGACCCAAAACAAGGTTTCTTGTCAGCCCCAGGAAATGTAATAAAGGGTCTTAGTTGTGACCCCAAAATGTGAGACACCTAAATACCCAGCAGCAGCCTCTTACATGCTGCTTGGATGAAGCTGGCATCTGGAAGAAATGGGCCAGAGGAAACCAGTGTGCAGGAGAGGTCACCCCAGCTGTCCGGGCTGTGGTAGCTGCAGGCCCTGCTAGGATGGGGCTTCAAAGGTGGGACCAGTTGGGAAATAGGAGCAGGAAGGGCAGCCCCTTATACTCCCTATCCCCGGCCATCTGGCTGTCTCCACTCATCCCTGTGACTGCTGGAAGGATCCCTTGTGTCCCAGGCCTGAGCAGAGGTGGCTTGGGCTCAGATCTGACCTTTGAACAGGAGATTCTGGCCCTTTGGACAAAGTGTTGCCTTTCAGGGCTTCGCAAGCTGTAAGGTCTGGGTTACGTGGAGCACCCTTCCCTCCCCAAAGACATACATGTCCACACAGAAGCATACACACAAGCATGCACAATACACCTGAACTGCCTGTGAGAGGCCAGAATGCCTCTTGTCAGTTCTGTGACCTTGAGCAGATGACTTAGCCTTTCTGCCTCAGTGTGTTCATCTGTATAATGAAGATAGCAATACCTATTTCATAGAGTTGTTACAAAGAACAAGTGAGTTAATACTTATAAAGCACTTAGAAGATGCATGGCTCATAATAATCATACATGTTCCAAAAAAATGTTATTTTTTTAAATGCATGTGGACACCTGCTGACATGTATGTATAAGCTGCTGTACACACATTACCAATATACACACACGTCAGACATAGTGGAGCTCTTTATTTTATGGGGCTTAACTCTGGCGGTTGGGCAGGTAAACCTCAGAGTAAGTGACCATTTCTCTTCTGGAGACACCCAGGACCTTAACAGTGGTGCTCTCCCACCCCTCCCCCACCTCACCTAAACAAAGGTATTTGGAATAACTGCCTTGGGGAGGGAGAGGGTCTTGAATCCCCCTTTGAGCTATAAGGGTACAGGAAGAGAAGAAGGTAGAAGAAAGAGGGTCAAGTACCCTCTTGGTCAAAGAAGAGGTGCCTGGGGTTGGCCGTTTCCTTGGGAAGTGCTCTGTCTCTCGTTTCCCATTTCACATGGGACCCAGACCAAGTATGAACCTGGCAGAGCCCACTAGTCATGAGTGTGGATTTGGTGGGCACCACATACCCTTCTCCCCCATAAAGTAGCTCTTTTCCATGTGAGAATGTGACTTGGATGCCAAGTTGGTGACCCACCTTTGGGGGCAGGGCTGTGGTGCCCAGGTAGGTGGGTGCCCGTGGAGGTATGTGAGTGAAACCTCCCCAGGTCGGAGTGTTGCTGCTGGTGACAGGGAAGCTGGGGAGGGTGGGAGAGGTCAAGGAAATGAGATGAACAAGTTTCCACCACACTTCCAGGCACCCCATCCTCTGGTTTCTTCCAGGAGTTGGAGTTCAAACATTCCTTGGAAGCAATTTTTTCTTAGAACTGAAATGTCTTACCCCATCAGAAAGGAAATGAGGCTTGTCTGGCTGAGCCAGTCATGCCAAACAAACCTCATTTCACGTGGCTGCTGCTTTTGTCTGGGCCCTGGGACCTGTACCCGGGTTGTGAGGCAAAGAACCTGCAGGGTGTGGTTGTCATGGGAAGTGATAGATAGGATCAGTAGACTGGAAACCAGAGGAATGTGGCACTCCAAGGACATCTGCCCTGGAGCAAGACGTGTGCCAGGTCACCTGGCAGGGGCCCGGGAAGACAGCCAGGAAGAAGCCATGTGATCATTACTTTGGCTCTCTGTCTTCCCACTTGCTGTGTGACTCTGGGCAAGTCAATTCCCCAGTCTGAGCCTCACTTTGCTCTGCTGTTTTATGACTTGCTCTCAGAATCCTTACCTGGTCTCTCCATAGTTTTGCCCAGTAGAAAGTGCCCTGGTGTTGGTAAAAATAGCAGGATCTCCCCTGTCTGCACTCTCCCCTCCTAGAGCTGCGTGAGCATCATAGGGTAAACTGTTAGAGCTTTAGCTGGTGTGGAAGGTGGGATGCGATTTCTGATGCCATCTTCCTTTTAAGCCTGAGGTCCCTCCAGGCGCAGGGCAGACTTCTCTCTCCTGTTCTACCTTAGTTTTTAAAAACTCAGGCCTCCTGATCATCCCACAGGATCTGAGAGGGTAAAGTATAGGTGTGGGGTGGGATGCCTGAGCCTCTGCCCGGCTCTAGGATTAAAGGTGGTGTAGGAGCCCGCTCCACACCCAGGCTCCTTTCAAGTGGACCATCTTCCTAACAAAAGGATTAGAAATATCCTGACCTTAAGAAGGCTCCCTGTGGAAGTGCAATTCAAAACCACACTGAGATACCATTTCATACCCATTAGAATGGCTATTAACAAAAAATAAATAAATAATAAAGTGTTGCTGAGGCTGTAGAAAAATGGAACCCCTGTGCACTGGTAGTGGGACTATAAAATGGTGCAGCCCTTGTGGGAAATGGTGTGGTGATTCCTCAAAAAATTAAACAGAACTACCATGTGACCCAGCAATTCCACTTCTGTGTATACACCCCAAAGAAATGAAATCAAGGACTTGAACAGATATTTGTATACCCATGTTCATAGCAGCGTTATTCACAATAGCCAAAAGGTGGAAATGACCCAAGTTTCTGTTGACCAATAAATGAATAAACAAAATGTGTTATATACTTAGAATATCATTCAGCCTCAAAAAGGAAGGAAATTCTGTCCTGGCCGGGTAGTTCAGTTGGTTAGAGCATCATCCCGATACGCCAAGGTTGCAGGTTTGATCTCTGGTCAGGGCACGTAAAAGAATCAACCAATGAATGCATAAATAAGTAGAACAACAAAAATTGATGTTTCTCTCTCTCTCCCTCTTTCTCTAAAATCAATAAATAATAACAAAGAAAAAAAAGAAAAAAGAGGAAGGAAATTCTGACATATACTGCAACATGGATGAAACTTGAAGACATATTAAGTGAAATAAGCAAGTTACAAAAGGGTAAATAATTGTGTGTGTGTGTGTGTGTTTAATTCTCACCCCAGAATTTATGCATATAAGTTCTTTGATTTATCTCTTCCCTCCCCCTACCCTTTTCTCTGATTTTTGTCAATCTGAGCCCTACTTCTGTGTCTCTGGGTTTATTTTGTTCATCAGCTTATTTTGTTGATTATATTCCACAAATAAATGTGATCATGTGATATTTGTCTTTCTTTGACTGGCTTATTTCGCTCAGCATAATACTCTCCAGGTCCCTCCATGTCATCTCAAAAGATAAGAGATCTTTCTTACATCTAGCTGCATAGTATTCCATTGTGTACATGTACCACAGCTTTTTTATCCACTCATCTGTTGATGGACACTTGGACTGTTTCCACATCTTAGCTATTGTAAATAGTGCTGCTATGAACATAGGGGTACATATATTCTTTCTGATTGGTGTTTCAGGCTTCTTAGAAGATATTCCTAGAAGTGGGATCACTGGGTCAAATTTTTAATTTTTTGAGGAAACACCATATTGATTTCCATAGTGGCCGCACCAGTCTGCATTCCCACCAGCAGTGTACTAGAGTCCCCTTTTCTCCACACCCTCTCCAGCACTTGTTTGATGATTTGTTGATGGCAGCCATTCTGGCAGGTGTGAGGTGATACCTCATAGTTGTTTTAATTTGCATTTCTCTGATGATTAGTGACATTGAGCATTTTTTCATATGTCTCTTGGCCATTTGTTTGTCCTGTTTGGAGAGGTGTCTATTTAGGCCCTCTGCCCACTTTTAAATTGGATTCTTTGTCTTCCTTTTGTTGAGTTGTATAAGTACTCTATATTTTTTTGGCAATTCACCTGAGGATATTTTCCCGTTGCTTTTTAGAGTGAGAGGGAAGAAGGGAGGGAGAAAGAAACATCGATGTGAAAAAGACACATCGATTGGTTGCCTCCTGAATGACCCCAGCTTAGGCCAAGGATCAAACCTGCAACCAAGGTATGTGTGCTAGACCAGGAATCGAACCCATGACTCTTCAGCCCATGGTCCAGTGCTCTAACCACTGAGTAACTGGCCATCCAGTCTGTGGTATTTTTGTTATAGCAGCCTGAAACGACTAAGGTAGTATATTTAATCACAGTTTTAAAAAAGGAGGCTCCCTGTGGCCAAGCTTGACTTTGTCCTCCTCTGGAGGTGGCGTAGTATGGTGGTGTGAGTCCACACCCACCCAGAAATTTTGAGAATGAGATTGGCTGGCCGTGTGGGTCATGCCACCTGAGGATCCACAGATCGTGGGTGCTCAACTTGGTTGCTGATTCCAGCTTGGCACTCTGCCCCAGATGACTGTCTTCAGTTGCTACCTTTTCCCAAGACAAACATCCTTCCCTAAGAAACCTGATGTGACAAAGGTAGACAATTATCCCTTAGCCAGAGGGTAGGGAGGAATTGGGTGGAGAGAGTGAGGCCTGGACGCAGGCAGGGCCTCAGGACTATTCTCAGAGTGCCCACTGGGCATTTATTGTTGGCAGAAAGCAGGAGTTGAGCTGGGGGCTTTTTAAAGGAAACGATGACAAGCTGGGGCCAGATTACACCTGGGGATGAAAACAGTCACTTAGAAGTGGACTGTAGATAAACCTTAAAAATAGTTATATCCCTTGACTTTACGATTCAGCTTCTAGTAATTTATTCAAAAACAATCACATCCATGCACCAAGATGTGTAGCAACGTTTGGCCTCCCACTGCTCATAACACTGAGAACTTAGGAGCCTCCATCAGTGGGGGACTGTGCTAAGTAAAATGAGGTGCATTCGAACAATTAAATGCCCTGTGACCACTGAGAATAAAAAAGTGGCTCTATATGTACTGATTGGAAAGAGGTCTAAGGGAGATAAGCGAACTGCAGAATGTTATTTCCATATATGGAGGGGCAGCTGTATGAATAATTGAGTGCAGAAATGACTGTAATTGTTTGTGGGAGCAGATGCACACAATGACATGAAGAGAGATGCTTTCCCTCCTCTGCAGCAAGGCTCATATTGATCTGAGGTGAAGTAACAATGTTCGGAGTTTGGGGCCTGCCTGAGCTCTGAGGCCTTTCGCAGTGCTGGCCCCATGGAATGAACAGCTGGGTTGTCCCCTAGAGGATCGCATTCTCTGAAAGTGCCCAGGCTGGGAAGTGAGATGGGGCTTCCTCCCGCAGGGGAAATGGTGGAGGCCCCTGCGGTGTTCACGTGTCCTGCTGCGGTGGCATGCTGTGAGGATGTCTGTGGAGGCTGCACAGGAGCTCAGGCGAGGGGAGCTTCTTAGGGATTCTCTCAGATTTAGAAAAATCCGGTTTGGATATTTTGCCACTCTTTCTTAAGTGCAATTAAACATTCATGCCTGTTACACATGGGTCATAAATGTGTCAAAGGAAAGAAAGGATGGTGAGGTGGGGGGCACTGTGCTCTGGCTCTTTAGGGACAAGATTGGCCTGAGGCACCTGATCAGGGCTCTCAGGATAATCTTGCATGAGCCCAGTGTGAAGTGAGGGGCACCCCACTGCCCATGGATCTTTGGCCCTAGAATCCAGAAGCCCTGTGGCTGAGGAAGGCCCTGGCATTTGGATTTTGACACAAACCTGAGCCTGGAGCTATCATAGACTCTTTCTGGGACAGATATGAATGCTGGACAATTGGCCTGAGCTTCTGGACCCAGTCCCTGCGTGGGACGAATGTGCCAGGGCAGGGTTGGGTACCAGGCTGTGACCAGCAAGGGTGCATGCGTCTATCTTTGTATCTGTATCTGGTGGGGTGCCAAGAGGTGTGTATCTAGCCCTGCCCCATCCTGTTCAATTCCCTGGGGCCTGGCCAGCTGGAGCGTCCTGTACTGAGAGCCCTGGACATGGTGAGCCCCTGGAGGTTATCCAGCCAGGAACTTGGGCCATTGGTGGGGACTTCAGAGTACTCCTCTTCTGTGAAAGTGTTCTGTTGCTGTGGCTGCAGTGACTTTGGTCTCCCCTGATGACTAACACAGAAGACAGGCCAGCTCCAAGGCCTCAGCTCTATAGTTGCCAACTTTGCCAAAGGCACAGTCTGTAGTGACAGAGGGAGCGAGGGAGGGTGAAGGCAGACTTGTGAACTGCTGCCCTCACATGGGTTCTACTCTGATGAGCACACCGGCACTGTCCCACTTGCTCTGTGTAGCTCATCGCAATTATTCCCATCATGGAAATTTAGGCTTCGGGAGCTCACACACAAGGTCACACAGAGTTAGTGTCTGACCCAAGTCTCCTGGGTCCCAGTCTAGGGCTCTGGCCGCTGGACCACGGTCCAGCCACTCACCCAGCATCAGCAGCAATCCCTGCACAAAACAGCATGGGAGCTGGAGGCTGGAAGCTGAGCAATGCCCTGCCCGAGCCAGGAAGACTTGGCCCTCACTTTGAGCCGGACCTCTGCAGAACTGCCAAGAGGAGTGCGGTGTACACTGAGGGCTGGACCCAAGAGCGTGGTTTTTGTTTGTGTTTTCATTTTGTTTTGTTTCCCCTTTATAGTTTTAGAGAACTTGGGAACCTGGCACACTTCATGGAAGCAGTTCCCTATGCCAGGGACATCAGTGCAGCCTCCATCTGGGAGCCACGCAGGAGTGATTTACACTGAATTCATCCACGAGGATGCAGGAGGCCTGGGGCATGGGGTACAGGGAGGAAGGGAGACCCCTAAGTGCTGAGGACAAATGTGGACATGAAGTGAGGCTGCAGTCTGCCTCTGGGGGCATGGCTCTGGGCAACAACCAGCAGCCCCTGGTTCACAGTACAGCTCTTCCATCCCACTGCTTAGCTCGTCCCTGCCCTGGGCTGACACTTGGTGACCAGGAAGGCTCAGCGTAGTCTTGTCTCAAGGCTGCGGGGACCCACGGTGGGTGGAGAGACAGGCAGCTCTGCTGAGACCTGAACTCCTCAACTCTCTCTTTTCTGTCTTGGCACTTCTCTCCCATCGTACACCCTCTCCCCAAAGGGGGGCAGCTGACACCCCATTCCAAGTCCTCCTTAGCCAATGGCATTTTTCTAAATGAAGCCAGGGACTGTGGTTTGGTTTGATGATTCATGATTTGAAGAGGCTGAACCAAAAGCTCTAAAAAGCACATGGTGGGATTTAACTTCGTCAAACTATAGACCCTAGTGACTTATATTTCATGTGGTTTGCTCTGGATAGAAGCTGACCTAGCCACTATGAGACCATGGAATGAGGAGAGAAGAGCTGCTGCTGAGGACAGAGAAATCTCCTCCATGACCAGTTTGTTGGGCAATGCATTTCAGAGGCTGGCCTGGGTCCTGCCAGCCTGCACTGAATGTTCTGCCTCTGACTCAGGTGCTGGGGTTTAACTTTGTCTCCCACAGGCCCTGGGCTTGGTGACTGGTGTGTTTGGCTGATGAGCTTGGTCCTCCCGGCTCCCAGTGTCCATGAGCACGCTCTCCATTTTGGGCATGCCCGATCTTGCAGATTCACTGCCCACACCCTCCAGAAGACTGCTCTAGGGCTTTCCTCATGGGAAACAAGGCCTGCTAGGTCTTCCCCTGGCTCCCACCAATACTGAAGTGAGGACATATCCTAGCATACTGCTTTGGGGGATGCAGACAGTATAGGGAACTGAGGAAACCCTGAACTGGGAGACCAATGTTGACTCTCTGGGTGACCAAGACCAGCTCATCTCTGGTCCTCAACCAGAAATTGGATGGGGAGGGTGTGAGGGCCCTTCAGGGATGTCAGCTTATGGTTATAGGAAAACGTTTGGGGATCTTTTATTCCTCCAGCCCTCTCTGCCTATTTGAGTTTGCTACTAGGGTGCTTAAGACAGGACTCAAGGCCAGAAACAAAGGTCTCTGTTAATCCAGGAAACCAAGAAGAGGGAAGGAAATACTGTTGTCCCTTGTTTATCGCGATTAATTCGTTCCAGACTCTGTACAGCCCATGGCAGTCCTGAGGTACATCCAAGTACATGGTCCAGAGTCCAAGCCTTCCTGGAATGCCCTATTGCTTTTCCTTCTTCAATCTGTCTCACCACCTGGACAGAGCTGCAAAAACACAAAGTTCAGCTCACAAAATGAAATGTAAAACTTGTCCCCAGGGTCTCTGGTGGCCTAGCTCCTTCTTTCTCCCAAACACTGCTGGAGACAGACCCCAAGGAAACAGTAGAGCACTGGGCTTTCACTGAGCATCTGTGCTGGAATATTAGCCTCTTGCCAAAAAGAGTGGTCCTTCTGCTGGTAACCAACAAGAGGGCCATTCTTTCCAAGGGGACTTGGCGCTCAAGTGTCAGCTGCAATTTATAAGAGAGAAAAGAGAGACTCACTTGGGGCTTTGGGGCTATTGGACAAGGCCACCCTACTTACTTTTGCTTTGATCCTATTATAATTAATTTTCATTACAAAGTTAATTGTATTGTTTAAATATTTTACAACCTTAATGACTTTATTTTATTTTTTTCTGATTATATTTTATTTTATTTTTAAAATTTATCTTTATTGTTGAATGTATTACAGATGTCCCCCCCGCATTTTCCCCCCATTGACCCCTTCCTCCCCAATCCAGCCCCTTCCTGCCTTCCCCACACTATTGTCTGTGTCTATTGGTTATGCATATATGCATAGAAGTTCTTTGGTTTATCTCATCCCACCTTCCCTCCCACCTACCCTTTGAGGTTCATCAGTCTAACACCCAATTTGTACTTCTTAATTCCTTCATCTTTTTTATCCATCCCCCTCCCATCTGACAAGCAACAAAAAGTTCTCTGTTTCTGTTCTGCTTGCTCATTTTGTTTGTAGATTCAATTGTTGATAGATATGTATTTATTGCCATTTTATTGTTCATAGTTTTGTTCTCATTCTTCAAGAAGACCTGTCAACATTTCATATAATACTGGTTTGGTGGTGATGAACTCCTTTAGCTTTTTCTTGTCTGGGAAACTCTTTACATGTCCATTGATTCTAAATGGTAGCTTTGAAGGCTACAGTAATCTTGGTTGTAGGTTGTTGCTTTTCATCACTTTGAATATCTCTTGCTACTCCTTTCTGGCCTGCAAAGTTTCTTTTGAGAAATCAGCTGATAGTCTTATCAGAGCTCCTTTGTAGATAAGGAACAAACTGCATTTCTCTTGCTGCTTTTAAGATTCCCTTTTTGTCTTTAAACTTTTGCATTTTGTTGATGATGTGTCTTGGTGTGGACCTCTTCGGGTTCATCTTGTTTGGGACTCTCTGTGCTTCCAGGACTTGTATGTCTATTTCCTTCACCAAGTTAGGGAAGTGTTCTGTCATTATTTTTTCAAATAGGTTTTCAATTTCTTACTCTCTCTCTTCTCCTTCTGGCACTCCCATATGGCAAATGTTGGTACACTTGAAGTTGTCCCAGAGGCTCCTTATACTATCCTCATTTTTTCTAGATTCATTTTTCTTTTTGCTGTTCTGGTTGAGTGTTTTTTGCTTCCTTATATTCCAAATCGATGATTTGCTTCTTGGCTTCACCTACTCTACTATTGAGTCCTTATAAATTATTCCTTATTTCAGTTACTGCATCCTTCATTTCTGACTGTTCCTTTTTTCTGCTCTTGAGGTTCTCACTAAGTTCCTTGACATTCTCACTAAGTTTCTTGAAATTCTCACTAAGTTTATTGAGCATCATTATAACCAGTGTTTTGAACTCTGCATCTGTTAGATTGCTTATCTCTGTTTTGTTTAGTTTTTTTTTTTTTTTTTTCCTGGAGTTTTATTCTGTTCTTTTATTTGGGACATGTTTTTTTGTCTCCTCATTTTGGCTTCCTCCCTGTGTTTGTTTCTGTGTATTAGGTAGAGTTGCTAGGTCTCCTAGGCTTCCTAGGGTGGCCTATTGTTGTAGGTGTCCTGTAGGGTCCAGTGGCACAGCCTCCCTGGTCACCCACCCAGCTGGGCCCTTGAGGCGCACCCCTAGTATGGACTGTACACCCTTCTGTTGTAATCGAGTCTTAATTGCTGTTGGCACATCAATGGGAGGGATTTACTCAGGCTGATCAGCTGCAAGGACTGCAGTGCTCATTGACCACTGACCTCTGACTACCTTGGAGGATCAGCTGTGCAGGGGCCACCACACAGAGAAACACTTCAGCAGGGCTCTGGTATCCACTGAATCCACTCCTTGAGTGTCACTTGTGGAGGTGGTTGTGTGGTGGTTCTTTGACGTGGTCTGAAGCTGTCCACTGGGTGTGGTGGCTCTGGGGCAAGGTCAGCCTCTGCCTGTGTTCTACCTGGGACCACCAGGAGTAAGCTACAAAGCAGTCTACAGAAGGCTGCTTCTTGTGCTGGTCTTGGAGGTGCCCAGGCAAAGCCAAGCTGTGAACCAAGGCTGGCTGCTTCTATTGCCAGGACTGGGGCCACTTAGTTAGAGGTATGATGCTCACTGAGGCCAGGTACTGTTTATTTGAGATTCTTTAGGAAAATCTGAAGCAAGTGCCAAGACAGGCAAATCCTATGGTAAAGCCACTGGAAACAGCTTGGGTGGGCCTGAAAGTTGGGCGGGGCAGGGCCTCAGGGAATCACCAGGATGGGGCAAACAGTGTGAACCAGGTTTTTGGAGTCCCAGGTGTGGTGCCCATCTGCCAGGCCCATGGAGGAAGGGATCACCAAAGGAGCAACAGCCTCCATCAGCATGTCTATCTGGGAGAAAGCTGCCCCTCCAGCTCTCACGCCGATGCCAAACTCCTCAGTTCCTCACTGTAGGTCTCTGGTGCCTTTCAAGTTGCCTCTCCCACGCTGGAGCCTGGAGGGTGTGAGTCTAAGTTTGTGCCTGCGCGGGCCTTTTAAGAGGAACTACCTGGGGCTCCAGCAGCCTCCCTGAGCCTCAGTTCCCACTGGTTTTTATAGCCAGAAGTTATGGGGACTTCTCTTCCTGGCATTGGAACCCTAGTGTGAGATGGGGACCCCTCACTCCTCAGGGAGGACCTTCACAGCCAAGGTATCCTCCAGATTTTTATCTGCCACACGTGGGTGTGGAACCAGCCTATCTGTGCCTCCAACCCTCCTACCAGTCTCGATGTGGCTTCTTCTTTAATTTCGTAATTGTAGTTGTAGGACTTCCATTCAGCTTGATTTCAGGAGGTTCTGAATGATAGTTGTTCTGTAGTTTAGTTGTAATTTTGATGTGGTTGTGGGAGGAGGCGAGTACTGTGTTTGACCGGAAATCACCTTAATGACTTATTTTTTATTTTTTCTTTATTGATTTTAGAGAGAGAGAGGAAGGGAGAGGGAGAGAAAAAGAGAAACACCCATGAGAGAGAACATCAATTGGCCGCCTTCTGCATGCCCCTCACTGGGGACTGAGCCCACAACCTGGGCATGTGCCCTGACCGGGAATCGACCCGGCAACCTCTTGGTGCACGGATCCATGCTCAACTACTGAGCCACACTGGCTGGACCTTAATGACTTTTTAAATCAAGTCTTTTATACCCTTTCCTCATTAAAAATCTTTCACTATGGTTGTATATTCTTCTGGTTATTCTTGTAGTTCTATTGATTCTTACCTTTCATGTTTTGAGGCTACGGTATTAGAGGTTTAAAAATTTAGAATTATTATGTATTCTAGGCTTACAGCTTTTTGCCTTAAAGTCAACTTTCTCTAGGCATTAGATAGTGGTGACGGTGGAGCTGAAAGTCAGGTTAGAATAGATCAGGAGTGAAAGGGCTGAGGGAGTAGAAATAGTTTTTGAGAGGCAACTCTTTCTAGAAATTTGGCTATGAAAGAAAGCAGAGAAATGAGGTTAGAGATAAGGAGGAATGATGTGGGCCAATGAAGAACTTTAAGGGTGAAAGATGTGAGAGCATGTTTGTATGTTGATGGGAATGCCTATGATCATGTATATATTTGCCATCCTCGTGACAGGTATATTTTATACACATATGACAGGTAAATTAACAAGTTGGATTTCTATGTCTGCCTCACAGTGGTGCTTTAATTAGCCTGAATTAGTCAAAGCCCACGAGCCCTGCCACTCATGAGGTCCAGCCTTTCTTGTCACATCCATAGTCACTTCTATTTCTTCCTCTACTCACTCCCGCATCATCCTTGGCCCCAGACTAAGCCCCATCCACTTTCACCTGATATGATGCTCCTGACGGGTTCGTGCCTAGGGTCACCAGTTTCCAGCCCCTTCTGTAGGAAGCCATGAAAGCCATTCATATTTCTTATGTGCCAGGCACTATTTTAGGTGTTAGGAGCTGTAAAGTACAAATTTAAATGTGTCATTTTCCCATTTAGTAAACCTCTTGGCTCCCGACTTTCTCTGGCTGAAGCCTTCATTTTTACCTGTCTCTCCAGCCTCACCCTGCTCACCCCTCTCAGCAGAACACTGTGTGGGCTAAGGCTGGTCTGCCTGGGAAAGAAATGCTTAATTTGAGGAAGGTGGGGGCTCTGGGTGTCAGAATTTATCTGCCCAGCTTGGGGCAGCTGTCCCAGGGCTACCCTGTGCCTGGGGAGGCTCTGTTTCCCTTGGCTAGGAGCCCTTGGGGCAGCACTTGAGCTAGAACTCCAATTCCAGGGAGACAAAGGCAGACATCCCGGACTGGTGAGCCAGGGTTGGGCTGTGCCAGGGTCTTTGTTTCTAACTTGGGAGAGGCTTCAGGTTTCTGTCTTTTTTCCTAAGAACTGTTATGTGCCACATGGGCACCCCAGTGGCCAGAATTAACCAGAAAAACAATACCCAGGGGAAAAACCTACTCGCTCAAGTCACAAGATGTGTGTGTGTCTAAGTTTCCATTTCTGTCACATGATTATATGTTTCTCTATGTTTTTCATATCTGTGTATGTACGTGTCACCATGCCCCTGTGTGTGTACTTGGGAGGGAGAAATGAGAGGGTCTGTATTGTGTCCTATGTCTGTGAATTAGTTGTAGGTCTGTCTATGCTGTGTGCCTGTACATATCTGCATGTATGTCTGTATCCTTGTCTGAGTGTGTCTGCTATATGTTTGCATTTGTTTCTAAACCTGTATGTTTATATGTATTTAGTCCTCAAATCCCATGATTTCTACTCCAACATCTCTACTTCTCTGTACTTTAGCCACTCTCTCTCGTGGTGATGTCCTGAATCTTGTCATCAGTAAGAGAAGTCTCAAAATTCAATGTCTCTGACATCCAAAATCCTGAAGACTCTGACATGTCCTCCTCTCTCTCTATTCTGTTACATTCTGACCCTCACCACACTTGTCTTCCACCTCCCTGGTGCCACCAGCCTTTCATAGCTCCCCATTCCCTTCAGCCTCAACCTCCAGGTACATCAGTTTAATAGCTCTCTCCTCAACACCCTCAATGTCTTAACCTTCTAGCAGATTTATTGTATATTTTAGCCCACCCAGCTAATGCCCAACAGTGTAGTAGAGCTTTGCTGGAGCAAAATCATATACAGTCAGGTATATGATTGAGTCTACCTAAAACTTATCTTCTGTAACCACAACTGGGGATTCCTCTACTTGATATAAATTGCCTTCCTCTCCTATTTATAGCTATTTTTTTTCCAGCCACACCCTTTACCCAGCCCCAAGTGCTTTGTTTGATCTCAACACAAAGACCTTGCCTCCTACCACCTCACAGATTGCCCTTCCTAGATAAATGGGTGTGAACTTCCTCCATTTCCTGGCCCCCTCTCACCTTCAGAGTTGTCTGCAACTACACCCATTCTTATCTCCTTTTTCTGTATCTAGGTGTCCTTCCACACATCCCAGGCTAGATCCATCTAGAAGAATCTATCTCAGTTCTCTTTTGTCAGTACTCAAAAGCGACAGGATCCCGACCCAAACCAGCTTACAAATAGGGATCCTTGACCAACTCACACAACTAGGATGACCAAAGTTTTTAAGAACAGCAAGATCCAGGAGCTTGTGATACCACCTGAACAATGTTGTTATTCTGTGCCTCAGTTTCCTCATCTGTAAAATGGGGTGTTAATAGTCCCTACTACATAGAGTTTCTGTGAGGAAAAAAAGCCATTAGAAATACAGATAGCTCTCTTGGTTGCCCTTATCTCTCTTTTTCTCTATGCAGCTGGTTTTATTCTTTCCTCTGTAGCCTGACTTTCTTTGCTCCTCAGTCATGCAAGAGAACGTGACCACCCACAACTCCTCAGCATATCAAGCCAGTTAGAACTAGAATATTTTTCTCAATTCTTAGATATGGTAGGAAGAGAAGTACCCGGTAAAATGTGGCAGTAGCAGGCCCACCTCTGAGGACAGCTGGAACACCACAGGGAGAAAGGGGAATTGTGAATTGGCCAGACATTCCAAATGGTATCCGTTGCAACTGGAGGACGTGGAATCCCAGTCTGCTCTATGAGTAGATATAATAGGCAGAATGAAGCTGGAATCTTCCTCTTGATGTAGAAAAAGAAAGGCCACCCTGGCCGGTTTGGCTCCGTGGTTAGAGCATCGGCCTGCGGTCCAGAGAGACCCGGGTTCAGTTCCCGCTAAGGACATGTACCTCAGTTGCAGTTTGTCCCCGGCCCCGTTTGGGGTTGTGTGGGAGGCAGCCACTCGATGTGTCCCGTTCACGTCGATGTTTCTCTCTCTCTCTCTCTTCCTCTCTCTCCCTCCCACTCTGTCTGAGCAAAAATGGAAAAATGTCCTCAGGTGAGGATAAAAATAAATAAATAAGAAAGGCCAAGCATTCCAGGTGTGTAAGTTTAGTCCTTATTCTATGCCTTATAGTTTCTGGAGGTTGAAGGAAAGTAGTCTTGGGAAAGGAGACCAGAGATGCTAGTTAAGAAAAGCGGGGGGGGGGGGGGGGGGATTACATCATCCTGGCTTTGTCCTGTGGATGCTCTTTGCTCAGATTCGAGATCAAAGATGTGATAAGGGAAACCTCTGGAAACCACAATGCTAACAAATCATGGTGTGGGGAACTGGGCTTCCCAACCTGGCCTCCCATTTGAGCTCTGGCTTGTGGGAAGAACCCTTCTGTGTAAGTAAAGGAGGTGCTGGCCACACACCTCCTGTGGCTTTACATCATGGAGGCTGCATTGGACAAGGATTCCAGGGTCAAGACAAAGTGAAAATGTATAACTGGTCAGTTATACACCATCTGGTTGCACATGAGCAGAGTACCAACCCACGTGTGAGAGCGGCATGGCACCAAAGAGGAGAGGAGTCCCTCCCTTCAAAACAGACTTTATTTTGACTTTCAGTATTAATTTTCTTATTGTGTTATGAAACATGAATAAGAGTACTTTTACTTCCTAATATATAATAATAATGACAATAACAATAACAAACTCTTATTCAGAACTTACTATATGCCAGGCACTGCTCTAAGTGTCTTATATGTAAGTGATAAGTGATAAAGCTGGGATTCCAACCCAGAAAATTTGTGCTTTTAAGCACTCAGTGTTGCTGCTCTCTCTCCCATGGTGTGTTTGGTTGGGTTCTTGTTTTTTTTAATCCTCACCCGAGGACATTTTTTCGTTTATCTTCATGTATAGAGAGAGAACTATCAATGTGAGAGGGACACATTGACTGGTTGCCTCCCGCAGGACCCCAGCAGGACCCTGACCAGGGTTGTCAGAACAACACAATCCAGGCACGTGCCCTTGGCTGGAATCAAACCCTGGACTCACTGGTCTGGGGGCCGATGCTCTACCGCCAAGTCAAACCGGCCAGGTTGCATTCTTAATCTCCCTCCCTTCCACCTCTTCTTACTATCCAGTTGGACACCTGGAGCCTGGGTTTATCATGGCAGCTTTTTTTGTGTGGCTGGCCTGCCCTGCCCTCTGCTGGTTAAGGAGCTGGATTTCAGAGATGTGGACTTCTGGGAAGGGCCAGTTTTCTGGAAAAAGGATGTGATCAGTAGACTGGATTTTCTTTGGGGTCACTCTAGGCCATTTGTTTGCCAAAAATAAGGTCTAGGAGGCTGTGATCCAATTTTTACATGGGGTGTGAGAAGCTTCCTGATAAATACAACTGCCTGGTTTAGAGATTAAAAGTTGTCTGCCTGTTTTAAAAAAAATTTTTTTTTCTTTATTGATTTTTGAGAGAGAGGAAGGGAGAGGGAGAGAGAGCTAGAAACATCTATGAGAGAGAACATCGATTGATAGCCTCCTGCATGCCCCCCACTGGGGAGTTGGCCTACAACCTGGGCATGTGCCCTGACCAGGAATGGAACTGGCGACCTCTTGGTGCATGGGTTGATGCTCAATCACTGAGCTACACCAGCCAGGCTGTTTGAGTTTCTTTATCCATACACAATGGAAATGTGAGAGACCTCATTTGTCTAGTGTTAAAAATAAAAATTCCTAGCCCTGGCCAGTTTGGCTCAGCGGTTAGAGTGTCAGCCTGCGGTCCACAGAGACCCGGGTTCGGTTCCCGCTAAGGGCATGTACCTTGGCTGCAGTTTGTCCCCGGCCCTGGTTGGGACGTGTGGGCGATGGCCACTCGATGTGTCCCTTTCACATCGATGTTTCTCTCTCTTCCTCTCTCTCCTTCCCGCTCTATCTGAATAAAAAATGGAAAAATATCCTCTGGTGAGGATTAAAAAAAATAAATAAATAAATAAATAAATAAAAATTCCTAGACAAATTGATCTTTAGTAATTGCCAAAGTTTATCAACTTGCTAATAAGAGGTCAGCAAGATGACGAAATTTTATGTTTTGTGTATTAAAAGGATATAGAAATTGATAGGTTCTACAGTTGGGATACAGAAGACATGTGAGCAGCTAGTTTAGGGGGGAAACCTTCCTAACAAGGTAAATATTGCAGTTTCATTACATATGGTAACAAAAATGTCATATTTAAGTCAGTTATTACAGAGGAAACATGGATGAGGAGATTTTGTGATGCCAGGGGCATTGTCTGCCAGAGACTAAAAATCCAGTACATCTAAGAAGCAAAAGATAAAGATACATCTGTGGATGCCAACTATAATGATAAAGTTTCATTTCTCAAGAATGATGTCTGATGATCTGACTGTCATGAATACATAAACCACAGACACAGCTTCAAATAACAAGTTCTGCCTTGAAACAGGCTACTTGGCACCAGGAATTGTCTCAAGCAGCAAGCAATGCAGATAAGATACAGTTTACACCCTGCCACCACCATTTATTTTATTTTCTTTAAAAAAAGTTGTATTGAGTTTATTGGGGTGGCATTGGTTAATAGAATGATATAGGTTTCAGGTGTACAATTTTATAATACATCATCACCCAAGGTCAAGTCTCCTTCCATCACCATGCATCCCCCCTGTACCCTCTTTTACCTCCCCCACATCCCCTTTCCTGCTGGTAATCCCCATACTGTTGTCCCTGTCCATGAGGTTTTTTTTCCCTTAATCTCTTCACCTTTTTCACCGAGCACCCCCCCAAACCCACTCCCCTCTAACAACTGTCAGTCTGTTCTCTGTATCTATGAGTCTGTTTCTGTTTTGTTAGCTTATTTTCTTCTTAGATTCCACTTATAAATGAAATCATATGGTACTTGTCTTTCTCTTACTGGCTTATTTCACTTAGCACAATACTCTCCAGGTTCATCCATGCTGTCACAAAAGGTAAGATTTCCTTCTTTTTTTTTTATTTTATTATTTTTTTATCCTCACCCGAGGACATTTTTCCATTTTTTTGTACAGATAGAGTGGGAGGGAGAGAGAGGAAGAGAGAGAGAGGGAAACATCGATGTGAAAGGGACACATCGAGTGGCTGCCACCCACACGACCAACCAGGGCCGGGGACAAACTGCAACCGAGGTACATGCCCTTAGCGGGAACCGAACCCGGTTCTCTCCGGGCGGCAGGCGGACGCCCTAACCGCTGAGCCAAACCGGCCAGGGTAGATTTCCTTCTTTTTTATGGCCAAGTAGTATTCCATTGTGTAAATGTATTGCAGCTTTTTAAAAAATCTGCTCATCTACTGATGGGCACTTAGGTTGCTTCCAAATCTTGGCTACAGTAAACAACACTGCAATGAACATAGGGGTGTATATATTCTTTTGGATTAGTGTTTTGGGTTTCTTCAGATATATTTCGAAAAGTGGAATTGCAGGGTCATAAGGCAATTCCATTTTTAATTTTTTGAGGTAACTCCATACTGCTTTCCAAGTGGTTGTACCAGTCTGTATTCCCACTAACAGTGCACGAAGGTGCCCTTTTCTCCACATCCTTGACAATACTTGTTTGTTGATTTATTGATGACAGCCTTTCTGACAGGTGTGAGGTGATATCTCATTGTGGCTTTCATTTGCATTTCTCTGATGATTAGTGACATTGAGAACATTTTCATGTCTATTAGCTACCTGTATGTGCTATTTGGAGAAGTTCAGGTCCTTTGCCCATGTTTTAATCAGATTAGTTTATTTTAAATCCTCACACAAGGATATATATATATATATATATATATATATATATATATATATATATTTTGACAGAAAGAAAGAGAAATAATGATTGGTTGCCTCCTGTACCTGCCCCAACCGGGGATTGAATCTGCAACCTAGGTGTATGCCCTGATTGAGAACCGAACACACAACCTTTTGGTGCATGGGACAACACTTCAACCAACTGAGCCACCCAGCCAGAGCAAAGAGACATTGTCTTCTAAAATATCTTTCTAAGGTTAAGCCCTGGCCGATTTGGCTCAGCTGTTGGAGCATCGGCCTGCTGTCCAGAGAGACCCAGTTTTGGTTCCCACTAAGGGCACGTTTATCCCCGGCCCTGGTTGGGTCATGCGGGTGGCAACCACTTGATGTGTCTCTTTCACGTCTATATTTCTCTCTCTCTCTCTCTCTCTCTCTCTCTCTCTCTCTCTCTCTCCCTCCTACTCTATCTGAATAAAAAAATGTCCTCGGGTGAAGATTAAAAAAATATATATCTTTCTAAGGTTAAAAAAAGAGAGTAAGAAGAAATAATAAGAGATTGGAGTTACTATGTTGGCATCATTTCTAATAAAGATGTTCCCAACATGTTTCAAGTACAAATTAATTCAAGGCCTTCCAGATATTTTACTTATTTTTTATCCTCACCCGAGGGCACTTTTGCATTTTTATTTTCAGATAGAGCAGGAGGGAGAAAGGAAGGAAGAGAGAGAGAGAAACATCCACGTGAGAGAGAGACACATCGACTGGTTGCCACCCGCACGATCCCAACTGGGGCTGGGGACAAACTGCAACTGAGGTATGCGCCCTTAGCGGGAATTGAACCCGGGACTCTCTGGTTCATGGGCCGATGCTCTAACCACTGAGCCAAACCGGCCAAAGCTCAGGTATTTTGTATTTTCTTTGGTGTCCAGAAATTCATGGATAATATAATCTACTTACACAGATATGAAAAAATCAATACAAAGCCTGACATATAAAAATAAATGTTATAAAATATAGTAATATGTATTTCAATATTTAAATCCTTTGGCATTACTACTAAAGACATAATGAGGCAATGGGATGCTTGCATCTACATATAATGAATAAGTTTAGATTTAATAAGAGTTATAAGAAGAAAAGCCATTCTATTCAAATGAAAGCAGAGGTGTGGTGGAAACTAAAATAAAACCTGGTTTTTAGTAATTATAGAGAAGATATTTGCATAAGTGAAAAAGGGAAGTAAACTTAATTAAAGTAAAAATAACATTACAAGTACTAGGTAGAGAAAATGAAGGTATAACTACTGTTGAAAATTAGCTGGCTCTTCTTTTAAGGAGGATGTTATAATAATTTTCTATATTGTGTCATGGGGTGGAATAATGAAAGAATATCCCAGAAATCATACACTCATCTAGATTATTTCACCACATGTTGGAGCAAACATTTAGAAGCCCAGAACACTGAGATCTTGGAGATCATTTCCTTAAAGAGTTGATGGGAAATATCTATATCTATATCTATATCTATATCTATATCTATATCTATATCTATATCTATATCTATATCTATATCTATATCCACACATATATGTCCTCATGTATATGTATATATATATTATATATATATATATTTTTTTTTTTTCTCACCTGAGGATATTTTTCTATTTATCTTCAGATAGATTGGGAGGAAGAGAGAGAGGGAGAGACAGAGAAAAATCCACGGGAGAGGCACACATCCTCTGGTTGCCTCCTGGACGACCCCAGGGGTTGGGACTAACTGCAACGAAGGTACCTGCCCTTGACAAGAATCCAACAAGCAGCTCATTGGTCTTCGGGCTGAGGCTCTACGGCAGAGCCAAACCAGCCAGGGAAGAAATATTCTTAAAAACTAAGCCGTATTTAAGAGGTTACAGAGAAGTTCTGTGGTCGATTTTTGGGGACAGTATCAGATAAGACTGAAAACCAACAGGAAATATCCAAATAAATAATTCCAATGAGTAATTTTCACAACAGATTTCTTATCATTGTGCTGCAAATATTTTTAAAATTTATATAAAATAATTTAAAAACTAGCCTTTATTTATAGAGTTCATTGATATCCCTCCATTTCATTTGTCTCTACTAATTTAATAATACGCAGTTTAAAGTCTATTAAAAGGAGTCTCAAATCTTCCTGTAACATTTGCATTTGGTTTCCTTGTTTTTTCAGTTAACCATACAACGGAAGTGAAACCCATTCCTACTAAATATTTAGTTGGAAAAGCCAGAAGTAATTTAGCTCTTCCCATTAGGGGTTATGAAAATCCTATCTGGGTTCCAAACTTTTCACAATTAATCTGATTAAGCTGTTGTGGATTCAAAGTAATTCATTCATTCATCATACTCAATGAACTTGACCTGCCAGTGTTGTCTACTGTTCCATTGCTTTCGAATGTATTAACCTCCCAGTATTGTAAACTCAATCCTGTCTTTAAATCTAACCAACTAATTGCACCAAACGAAAGCAAAATTTCCAGACAAGTGCTTCTAGCAAGAATTTTCATCAAGGAAGGCGACTGGAATTTCCTGGCGCAGGCGCACGAACTTCCGCTTTGACAGCCTGTAGAGGCTCCACCCCCAGGTACTCAGGGCCCCTCTTCCGTACACACAGCCTCCAGACGGGCGTCGGACGTCAAGCGGACGTGACGTAGAGCGGCCGCGACGTAGAGCGGCCGCCGCAGGAGTCAGTTGGTGTGTTGTGTGGCTAGGCCGAAGAGGGGCCTGCGGCCGGGAATATAGCGCAATGTCGATCGAAATCGAGTCCTCGGAGTGAGTCCTGAATTGGCGGGTGTATGCGAAGTGGCGGGGGCCGGGTGGTGAAGGGTGTGGAGTGGAATGTGCTCAGGGAGAGGCGTCCCGTAGGCTGGGGAGTGGAGGGACGTTTTCTTGCCCACAAAGAAGTTTCTTGGATCTGGTTACCTTGGAGGCGCCGTGGGAAGGGGTGGGGGGTCCGAGGAAGAATTACCTCGAGTTCTAGCCGTCGCCCACTTCTGGCGCGCTCTGTGGCTGATCAAATTACCCTTCCACTCTGGGCTCCAGTCTGATTATCTGCACAAGGGGGCTTGACTCTAAGGGTTTCTGCTCTTCCAGCCCCGGTTAAACAAGTGTGATTCGTGTCCTCTGTGCTTACATGGCCCTTTGCTTTTCACTGCACAGCACTTAACCCAGTATGGTCACCGTTTCTTTGTCCACCCCACTAACTTGTGTGGGCGCCTAGACTCCTTTTTCTCCGCCCCCCCCCCCCCATTTCAGACAAAGTGGGAGGGAGGAACGGACAGACAGACAGAAAGACATGGATGTGAAAGAGACACATCGGATTGGTTGCCTCTCGCAGGACCCCCACCAGGGCCGGGGAGGAACCGCAACCGAGATAGGTGCCCTGAACCCGAATCGAACCCGCGACTCTTTGGACCGGGGGCCCAGGCTCCAGCTGCTGAGCCATACCGGCCAGGGTGAGGCTCCTTTTTTTTCTTATAGCCCCAGTGACTAGCACACCCTAGTTGCTAGATCACTGCCTTTGCAATCGATGAAGGACAAGCTATTTTATCAGGCTATACCTGGTGCTGAATTTTGGTTAGTCTTTGAGATCTGTGTGGCCACAGAAGAAAGACATAATCTGGAGATTGGGCCAGAAGAATGATAGATTGGGGCAAGGAAGTCTTTAGTTAACTTTTCCAGGACATCATCTTCCACCTTGCCCTTGTCGACACTTAATTAAATCATCAGACATAACATTTGTATTTTGAATGTAAGTAAGGGAGAGGACTTTTCCTGAAGACCTACCATTGGATGAAAGGAGGTTGATTATTCAACAAATACTGAAGTTTACTATGTGGTGTTCTAGACTCTGGGGGATACCGTAGTGAACAAAACAAAGATCCTTGACCTTATAGAATGTACATAGTGATTGGGGAAAGCAAAAACAAGAAGTAAACTATGAAGGTCAACAGATGGTGATAGGTATTGTGGAGAAAAATAAAGCCAAGCGGAGTGATAGGTAGTGCTGGAGTTAAGAAAACTTAGTCAAGGGTAGGAGTTGGAAAGGATACCATGATTTGGGACCTGAATAATAGTGGACACTGACCATTCTCCCAGTCTTGGGCTGCTGTACGTTTTTGTTATCAATAATAACTACTATTTACTAAGTATTTTCCATGCTAGTCATGCTATACGCAATATAGTCAACCCTTTCACCAATCCTACAAGGTATGTATTCTTAATAGATGAGGAAGCAGGCACAGAGATAACTGACTTGCCTAAGCTCACAATTAGTAAGTGACAAAACTCTGATTCAAATCCCAGCCGATCTCCAAAAGTTTTAAACTCTTAATGTATCACATTGTGTTTGAAGGAAGTAAATTTGGTTTTGCTTATGCCAAACAAGAGGTCTTTACAGGGAGAGTGTCTTATTTGGGAGTGCAAATGGAGTGTGCTGAGGAGGACTTTAACTACTAGAATAGCAGGGATCTTAACTTGGATATCTCTTAAAGGAGCTATGAGAAAAAAGACTACTGCAAATAGCAGTAATCAGTTTCCTTCTACAGGGGATTTTAAGAAGAGGGTGTTTAGTTTGCTTTCCTGTCAGGGATATATGTCCAAGAGCCACACTGCCAATTTGAAACTTCATTTACCCACTTATCTGTTACTTGGTGAGATCTTCTTCTGTAAAATGGACATAATAGTAATAACCTACCTTATAGGATTGTTTTGAGGAGTAAATCAATTAATAGTTCTAAAATGCTTAAATTACTACTTGGTATTCTCTAAACACATACTAAACATTGGTTATTGTGTTACATTATTATCTCACCCCATATAGAATTGACTAAATTCCAATCTGAAATCCCTTCCCCATGACAGTCTGACCCTCTATACTAGTGCTGTCCAGTAGAACTAGTGTGAGCCACATATAAGGAAAGAGGAGAACAGTATATCACAACATCATACAGTGAACTTTTACAGCATATATGAATAGATTCTTCACTAGACTCTTGAAGTCCATAAACAAGTTTTAACTATAAACATATATTTAACTATAAATAATTTATAAGTTTTCTGTCACATGTTGAAAATGGTTGCTTATTCTCTCAATATTTGGCAATTACCTGACTCCTCTTCCTTGGGAAATTGAATTTATATATATATATATTTTTAAACTTACCTTTATTGTTGAATGAATTACAGATGTCCCTCCTTTGTTCCGCCCTTGACCCCCTTCTTCCCATTCCCCACCCCCTGCTTTCCCCACACTATTGTCTGTTTCTATTGGTTATGCATGTAAGTTCCTTGGTTTCTCTCTTCCCGCCCCACCTCCCCCCTTCCCTTTGAAGTTCCTTAGTCTAACAAACAGTTTGTACTTCCGAATTCCTTCATCTTTTTTTCCCTTCCCTTCAACCCCCCTTCATCTGGCAACCTACAAAAAGTTCTCTGTATCTATGAGTATGTTTCTGTTCTGCTTGTTCATTTTGTTTGTAGATTCAATTGTTGATACATATGTATCTATTGCCATTTCATTGTTCATATTTTTTATCTCCTTCTTCTCCAAGAACACTCGTCAACATTTTATACAATACTGTTTGGTGATGGTGAATACTGTTTGCTTTAGCTTTTCCTTGTCTGGGAAACTCTTTATATGGCCATCTATTCTAAATGATAGCCTTGCAGGATAGAGTAATCTTGGTTGTAGGTCCTTGCTTTTTATCACTTTAAATATTTCTTGCCACTCCCTTCTGGCCTGCAAAGTTTCTTTTGAAAAATCAGCTGACGGTCTTATGGGAGCTCCCTTGTAGGTAACTGTTTTTCTCTTGCTGCCTTTTAGATTCTCTCTTTGTTTTTAATATTTTGCATTTTGATGATGATGTATCTTGGTGTGGACCTCTTTGGGTTCATCTTGTTTGGGACACTCTCTGCTTCCTGGACTTGTATGTCTGCTTCCTTCACCAAGTTAGGGAAGTTTTCTGTCATTATTTTTTCAAATAGGTTTTCAATTCCTTACTCTCTGCCTTCTTCTGGCACTCCCGTGATGTGAATATTGGTACGCTTGAAGTTGTCTCAGAGACTCCGTATACTATCCTCATTTTTTCTGGATTCTTTTTGCTGTTCTAATTGAGTGGTTTTTTGTTTCCTTTTATTCCAAATCGATGGTTTGCTTCTTGGCTTCACCTACTCTACTATTGAGTCATTCTAAATTATTCTTTATTTCAGTTAGTGCCTCCTTCATTTCTGACTGGTCCTTTATTATGCTCTTGAGGTCCTCACTAAGTTTCTTGAAATTCTCACCAAGTTCATTGAACATCCTTATATGCAGTGTTTTGAAATCTCCACCTATTAGATTGCTTATCTCCATTTTGTTTAGTTCTTTCCCTGGAGTTTTGCTCACCAAATTTTATTTGGTGATAAAATTTGGGACATGTTTCTTTGTCTCCTCACTTTGGCTGCCTCTGTGTTTGTTTCTATGTATTAGGTAGAGTTTCTATGTCTCCTAGGCTTCCTAGGGTGGCCTGTTGCAGTAGGTGTCCTGTAGGGTCCAGTGGCACAGCCTCCGTGGTTACTCAGCTGGGCCCTCAAGGTGCACCCCTCGTGTAGACTTTACACCATTGTGTTGTAATTGCATCTTGATTGCTGTTGGCTCATCAATGGGAGGATTTTACTCAGGCCGAGAAGCTGCAAGGACTGCCTGTTCCCACTGATCACTGACCTCTGACTACCTTGGATGATCAGCTAGCTGTGCATGGCCCCATGACACAGAGCAAGACTTACTTCAACAGGGCTCTGGTACCCACTGAGTCTATTCCTTGAGTGTGTCACTTGTGGAGGTGGTTGGGTAGTGGTGCTTTGATGTGGTCTGAAGCTGTCCACTGGGTGTGCTGGCTCTGGGGCAGGGTCAGCCACTGCCTGTGTTCTACCGGGGGCCCACCAGGCTAACCTACAAAGCGACCAGCTGATGGCTGTTTCTTGTGCTGGGCTTGGAGGTGCCCAGGCAAAGCCAAGCTGTGAACCAAGGCTGGCTGCTTCTAGTGCCAGGCCTGGGGCCACTTAGCCAGAGGTATGGGGTTCACTTTAGCCAGATACTGCTTGTTTGAGAGAATTTAGGAAAAGCTCTTTTTTTGTGTGTTTTTTTAAAATATGTTTTTATTGATTATTTTTTTAGAGAGAGAGGAAGGGAGAGATAGAAACATCGATGTGAGAGAGAAACATGGATCGCTGCTGCTTCCTGCACGCCCCTCCTGGGTATCAAGTCCACAACCTGGGCATGTGCCCTGACTGGGAATCCAACCGGGACCTCTCAGTTCATGGGACGACACTCAATCCACTAAGCTGCACTGGCCGTGCTGAATTTATAATGTTTTTATTTCACTTGTCCTGAAAATTTGGTGATAAAGGCAGTAGGTAGGCGTTATTTTTGCAAATGGGGACACATGTCCTTTGCTTTACTTTTTTAAAAATCTGTTTTTATTGATTTTTACTAGAGAGAGGAAGTGAGAAAGAGAAAGAAACATCAGTGTGAGACAGAAACATTGATCAGCTGCCTTCTGCATGCCTCCCACTGTGGATCCAGCCGGAAACCCAGGCATGTACTCTGACCAGGAATTGAACCACAGCCTCTCAGTCAGTGGGATGTCTCTCAGTCCACTGAGCCACACTGACTGGGCTGCTTTACTTTTATATACAGTACAGCTCTACTTAATTTGTGTTCAGCAAATTCTTATTTAAAAAATCTTAATTCATTTTTTGGTTGTCATTGAAAAATAAAATAAATCATCCTACAAGCGTTTAGAGTATTTGTGTGGATGACTAGACCAGGTTTAAATATTTCACTAAAGACCCGGCTGGTGTGGCTCAGTGGTTAAGCGTCACCCATGCACCAAGAGGTTGCCAGTTTGATTCCCGGTCAGGGCACATGCCCAGACTGTGGGCCAAATCCCCAGTGGGGGGAATGTAGGAGGCAGCTAATCAATGTTCTTTCTCATCGATGTTTCTATCTCTCTCTCCCTCTCCCTTCCTCTCTCTCTAAAATCTCTAAAGAAAATAAATTAGCCCTGGCCAGTTTTGCTCAGTGGTTAGAGAGTCGGCCCACGGACCAATGAGTCGTGGGTTTGATTCTGGTCAAAGGCATATGCCTCAGTTGCGGTTCATCCCCAGCCCTGGTCGTGGTCATGCAGGAGGCAGCCAGTCGATGTGTCCCTCTCAGGTCGATGTTTCTCTCTCTGCCTCTCTCTCCCACTCTGTCTGAAGATAACTAGAAAAATATCCTCAGGTGAGGGTTCAAAAATAATAAAATAAATAAATAACATAAGTGGAACGTAGGAAGTGAAGGGAAGATGGTTGAGTAGGAGAAATAAGCTGGGATGGACTTTTATTTTGTGCCTCTCTGGTAAGTAAGGACCCCTGAACTGGATGACTTTCTTTGTTTTTTCAGTGTGATCCGTCTTATCATGCAGTACCTGAAGGAGAACAGTTTACACCGGGCGTTAGCCACCTTACAGGAAGAGACTACTGTGTCTTTGAACACTGTGGACAGTATTGAGAGTTTTGTGGCTGACATTAATAGTGGCCACTGGGATACTGTTTTACAGGCTATCCAGTCTCTGAAATTGCCAGACAAAACCCTCATTGACCTCTATGAACAGGTAAGTTTGGAGGTGATGCTGATTCCTGTGGGTTAGTTTATTGTGGGCACCCCGACTGGGAAGCATTAGTGAGTATTCCTCAAGCACCGTAGGGCTATAATATCCCTTAAAATATACACTGTCAAGGCTTGAATGCTACTTGTTTTTTTTCTTCTGTCTTCTTGGAAAAGCCAGGAGTTTCCTGAATTGGAAGTATTTCTTTAGTGATCATTAAATGAACTGTTCTGACACCAACTAGTGTACCGCAATTCAGTTCTGGCACTGACCACCCAAAATTAGCACAGACCCCATAAGTTAAGGGCCCAGTTCTCTATAAGATTGCCCTCACTTCAGATGCCAGTTATACTTTGGGGTCTCAGGGCACCCACAGTTCTAACAAACTAGCTATATATTTGGAGGTCTCAATAGCCCACCATTGGAATTGATAACTCACTAGAATGATTCACATAAGTCAGGATATATTATGACTGCAGTTTTATTATCAAGGATACAGATTGGTACCAGCCAAAAGAAGAGACATGTAGGTTGAGGTCTGGGAGGGTCCTAAACATAGAGCCTCCAGTGCCTTCTCCCTATGGACTCAGTGTCTTTCTCACCTGGCATATTAATGTGTTCACCAACCAGGAAGCTCTATTGGGGTTTTCATTGGGGCTTCATTGGATCTGCAGCTACCTGGAGATTGGGCTAGCACAAAGCCTCAACCCTACAGTCACATGGTTGATCATTCTGGTAACCAACCCCATCCTGAATTTTTTTTTTCTTTATTGATTTTATAGAAAAAAGAAGGGAGAGTGAGAGAGAGAGAGAAACATCAATGAGAGAGAATATTGATTGACCACCTCCTGCATGCCCCCCATTGGGGTTCTGGCCCATAACCTGCCCTGACCAGGAATTGAACCGGTGACCTCTTATTGCGTAGATTGATGCTCAACCACTGAGCCACACCGGCCAGACCTGAATTATCTTTTTAGCACAAACTAAGGTATGATGCAGGGGGCTCATTAATAACAAAAATATACTGATATCACTGGCAAAATTTTAGGGTTTCTAAAAGCTCCATGCCAGGAAACCGGGACAAAGATCATACCAGTTACATAGAACAGAGTGGAGTCTCTGGAAATAAGAGTGTAGTGTTATTTTTAAAAAATAGGGTAGTTGGTTTGTTTCTTTATAACCCACATGAGTTCAGCAGTTCCCCATAGAAAATTTTGGTACCTGGAGAAAGATTTCTCTGAAGTCCATGGAGATAGTCCCATCTTTTCATTTTCTTCAGCATCTATACTCTGAACAAATGGCTTGAGAGGAAATGAGATTGGTAGATAAAAACAGAGGTTGGAAGTTGAAGGGTTGAAGTTACTACGAACAATTATTTCAGTTGTCCATCTAAAAAGGAGAAGGGGTATTTCGCAATATAGGAAATCACTTTGAAAGGCCATTTCTGCATAAGAAATTGTACTGAGGAAGAAGTGTTACTAAGACAATGCATTGAAACATCCATTTTCTTTCTCTTGCCCAGGTTGTTCTGGAATTGATAGAGCTCCGTGAACTGGGGGCTGCCAGGTCTCTTCTGAGACAGACTGACCCAATGATCATGTTAAAACAAACACAGCCAGAGCGGTATATTCATCTGGAGAACCTCTTGGCCAGGTCTTATTTTGATCCTCGTGAGGTATGACTGTGGTAACAAAAAATATTTAATTTTGCAAACATGCAATAATGTATTCTTTTTTATTTTTATTTTTATTTATTTATTTTCCCTTTATTGATTTTACAGAGAGAGGAAAGGAGAGGGAGAGAGAGATAGAAACGTCAATGAGAGAAAACATCGATTGGCTGCCTTCTGCATGGCCCCCACTGGGGATCAAGCCCACAAACTGGGCATGTGCCCTGACCAGGAATCGAACTGGTGACCTCTTGGTGCATGGGTCGACGATCAACCACTGAGCCACACTGGCTGGACAATAATAATGTATTTTTAAACCATTTCATTGGATGCTTTTTGTGATTTTGATTGAGTTGTTGATAATACTTTTCTATTTATGTATGTTGGTTGAAATTTGCATATAATAAAAAGATTAATACACTTGTTCAGTTTTTTAAGTATTGGAGGGTCTTGCCTTCCCCACATAGCACATTTTAGAGGCTCGTGTGTCAGTTAGTAAAGAAGCAGAAAGTTTATTCTGATAAAATGTTTTCATTAGCCTAAATACTTGTCAGGCCCCAAAGTGCTTCCTGACTGCTGGCATATTCATGTGGACTTGTGTCCCTTGCTCCTGACAATGGCAGTTTCCTTCCAGCTCTTTCTTTCTCAGCTCTTAGAAGCTCATGTTTTTATTTCTCAGCTGATTATGCTTACTGGTACAGCATGGTGACTGATACTCTTATTTTTCAAAAACTTGTGTATATGTATGCTTTCCTTCTTTCTCACCCAGCCTTTTACTAGTCTAAATGGGAGAAAGAAATTTTTGTATATATTTTATTCATTTATTTATTTTCAGTTTACTAGATGAAACAGAATTGCAACATAGTCTGCATGAAAGCAAAATAAGCCATCTACAGCAAGTGATAAAGAAACTGGGCAAAAAGAGAAAACTGGGCATACAATGGGAAAAGAACTCTCTCGAAATAAAAAAAATCATACCATTATTATAAAGGACTTTACCAAGAACTGCTATATTTTCCCCACCCCATTTGCTGGAAAGTTAACAAGAGTATCTAGCACTTTGTGTTCATGTCAAATGTCAAATCACAGCATCCTAACGAAAAGCAAAAGGAAAAAGAAACAAAAAGGAAACCCCATAGCCACCCCACTCCCCAAACGATAGAACAGTAAGTCAAGAGTTCAAATTCAAGAGAAAGTGGTAATTGAAAGAGGTGATGGTGGCAATAATCCTATGGGGAGAAATAAATTTTAATAGACACTGGATAGTGGAAAGGAAGGGTAAACTCAAAGAAGCCATGAGGATAAAGGATTACCAAAACAGCATTAAAGTTAGAGTGGTTAAGAACTTCTGGGCTGGAGTCATTTGACTGAAAGAAATTACCAAAGGATATAAAAGAATCCTTGGCTCTGCAGATTTTTCAAAAACTGGGAAAACAACCCTGGCTTTGACGAGGTTTACTTGGACTCTTTTCAGAAATAACCAATGTGGATTGGCTGACCTCATTTCTCTCCCATCTTATACTTTTGAAATGCAAGGGGATTGAATTGGGAAGTCATTTTTTTTATCTTTATTGATTTCAGAGAGAGAGATAGAAATATCAATGAGAGAGAACATCGATTGGCTGCCTCCTGCATGCCCCCCACTAGTGATCAGGCCCACAACCTAGGCATGTGCCTTAGGAATTGAACCTGTGACCTTTGGTGCATGGGTCGATGTTCAACCACTGAGCCACCCCGGCCGGGCAGGAAGTCATTTTTAAAAAACGAATTAATTTAGCCCTGGCCGGTTTGGCTCAGCAGTTGGAGCGTAGGCCTGCGGTACAGAGACCCGGGTTCGGTTCCCGCTAAGGGCGTGTACCTCGGATGCAGTTTGTCCCCGGCCCTGGTTGGTCGTGCGGGTGGCAGCCACTCGATGTGTCCCTTCACATCGATGTTTCTCTCTCTCTCTCTACCTTTCTCTCCCTCCCGCTCTATCTGAACAAAAAATGGGGGGGGGGGACCTAATTGATTTAATTAATTATTAATTAAGAGGGTAGTTTCTTTTCATATTTTTCATTTTGAGTGTTTCAGCTTGATAGTTGTTGTTATTTCTTAATTAAGCATGCTCATATCTTGTAAACATTTCTTGGAAATGATGCTACCTACCCCATGTCCTTTTTAGGCATACCCAGATGGAAGTAGCAAAGAGAAGAGAAGAGCAGCAATTGCCCAGGCCTTAGCTGGGGAAGTCAGTGTGGTGCCTCCATCTCGTCTCATGGCATTGCTGGGGCAGGTAATTAAAGTTTGTGGAACTGAAATTACCCTTTATATAAACTATATGTACAAGTTAAAGAAATCTGATATCCTGTGTATTGGTGACTATCTATGGAGCTGCTTGTACTAACAGCTGTAACATGCCATCCTCATCTTTGCTGGGAGAGGCAGTATAGATGAGTGGTTAAGAGCATAAGCTCTAGAGTCTCCCTCTCCTGTCCTCTCTCTGAAATCAATAAAGAAGAAAAGGAAAAAAAGGCAGATTGGAGAAAAAATTCTTTTTGGCAAACATAAATAACAAGTAACTTGAGCACATTAAAAGCTCACAAATCACTAAGAAAAATAGTCAGTAGACCATTGAGCAAACAACATGAATGAATGGTAAGCAGAAGAGAAATTATATCTAGTTAATAAACTTGGAGAAACATTCAGATTATCAAAGAACTGACTAAAGCAGGCTATAACTTTCCACTCATTAAATTAGCAAAATTTTAAAATGATATCCAAAACTGTTGGTTTTCCTTGTATAACAAAGGGAAAAGGGAATACACATTGGCTGATGTGCCTTTTATATAGACTTGACATATATTATTTTGTTGTATTCTTTCAGCAGCTATAGGAATTAGGCTTTTAGTTTGTTTAGTTCATGAACTTGGGAGTCAAAATAATATTCGGCAAATGATCAGGACTAGGGCCATCTGTCTTCAATGTCCATGATTTTTTTACTCCTCATCACATATTGTGAGTGCTATTGAAGTTACAACTTTTTGGGAAAACAGTTTGTCAGTGTATATCAAGAGCCTCAACCATTCATGTTCTTATTTGGATTCAATAATTTCTATTCTAGGAATCTATTCTAAGGTAGGAATATCTTCAAAATAGAAAAAGCCTTATGTCCAAAGATGTTTGTTTAGATGAGTGAAAAATTGAAAGTGTGTAAATGTCCATTAATGTATAAATTAAATAAACTGTTAAACATTTACTGGATAGGATATGTTTTACAGCCATTGAAATGATAATTATGGGGTGCTAAGAACTCGAGTTCTCAGGTCTGCTGGTGTTGGCATCCCAGCTCAGATGTCCAGGCCACCACTGTGGTGGAGGGCACTTTCAAGGAGGGAAACTTTCCGACTACAGACTACATGGTCCTCTTTTTCTACCCATTGGACTTCACTTTTGTGTGCCCCATGGAGATAATCACTTTCAGTGAGCATGCCAAGGACTTCTGAAAGCTGGGTTGCGAGGTGTTGGGGGTCTCTGTACACTCGCAGTTCACCCATCTGGCTTGAATCTTCTTCCAGCTCTTATCCCACCCAGGCCCACAGGGGGCCTCTTTATCATCGATGGCAAGAGTGTCCTTTGCCATATCACCGTCAGTGATTTGCCCAGTGGATGAGGCTCTATGGCTGGACCAGGCCTTCCAGTACACAGATGAGCATGGGGAATTTTGTCCCGCTGGCTGGAAGGCAGGCAGTGAGTGACATGATCAAGCCTAATGTAATGGCAGCAAGGAATACGTCTCCAAACACAACTAGGCTCACAGACAGGCGCCAAGCTTGGGCTCTTGGCCCCCACCTGCGTGTCCTGTGCTGGCCCAGAAGAGGCCAGACCTGCCCCTTCCTATTCCACAGTCCTGGCCCTGAGGGGTTAGGCCAAGGGCTTCTCATATTCCTAGCTGAGTGGTGAATAGCAATCTATCCCTGGGGCCCTCCAACTGGGCACAGGCCTACAGGTGACCAATAAAGTATTAGGGACAGAAAAAAAAAGAAATGGTAATTATGGCATAGCATGATCTGATGTTAGGCAAAAACAGATTATAAAACTTTACATATAGTATAATTACAGCTGCATTAATTAAACACGTGTAAGGGGAGAAATACTAGAAGGTAATGTATAAAATGTGTTTTGAACTATGGGAGATTTTTTGTTTTCCAGATTTTATTTATAATAAAAGAGTCATACCTATGAGAAAATAGGTATGGAAAGATGGACCTGTTGGCTCTCAGAGTTCCCTTCACCCTGAGATCAGCCTGTACACACAGGCTCTGACACACAGAGTAGCATAGATTATGTTGTATGTTGTGTTTAGATGACAGAGATGGTTGGATCTAGCTAGCTCACAGTTTCCTGTGAGACTCAATCATGATAAGATGTTAAAGCACCCAAGTGGGTTACCATGCGTTTCTTTTTTCATAGGCACTGAAGTGGCAGCAGCACCAGGGGTTGCTTCCTCCTGGCATGACCATAGATTTGTTCCGAGGCAAAGCAGCTGTCAAAGATGTGGAAGAAGAAAAGTTTCCTACACAGCTGAGCAGGCATATTAAGGTAGGATCTTTAGTTTCAGCTGAGAGCCTAGACATAGAATTGGTCAGAGAAAATAAACCCACAACTTTCCTATGTCCAAGTACAGAAATGTCCGTTCAGTGCTCCATAAGAATAAGCTAGCTATGACTCTATGTTAAGGCAGGATTTCTCAAGAGATTTAAATGGGTATTGCTTTAAGGCCACTAGATAAAAATGTATCTATTTCATTTGAAACAGTTTGGTCAGAAGTCACACGTGGAATGTGCTCGATTTTCTCCAGATGGTCAGTATCTGGTCACTGGGTCTGTTGATGGATTCATCGAAGTATGGAACTTTACAACTGGAAAAATCAGGAAGGTAAAGTATCTAAAACATACTAACTTTTCCAGTGAAAGAATGATCTACAATTATATTTTTAATTATTTGATATTTTTACACTTTAACTTTATTTTTGGAATTGGTGATATGTACATCTGATACCATATTTTATAAAATAGATAAGTTGTTCAGTAAAGGGTCATATTCCCCCACTGTCCCGAAGCTGGTCAGTTTCTTTCCTTGGTCCACCCAGGTTACCAGCTTCTTGTGTAACCTTACTGGAATATTCTAGGTATGTATGTGTAAGCAATTATTTTTTATTCCCAATCTAACCTAATTGTAGTACTAATTGTGTTTCTCTTATTATGAGTAAGAGAATATCTCTTTATATGTGAAAACCCACCAATATTTCCTATTCTGTGAAGTCTGTTCATATCTTTTGCCCATTTTTCTTTTGGATTGTAATTATTGATTTGTTGGAGCTTTTTAAGGTTTAACCAAATCAGCCTTTATAATATGTATCACAAATAGTTTTCAGTTTTCACTTGTGTCTTTTGATTTTGCTTATGGATTTGCTTTATAGACTAAAATCTTTTGTATCATCATATTTATCCATCTTTTCTTTTTTTTTTTTTCTTTTTTTTTTTAATCCTCACCCGAGGATATTTTTCAATTTTTTGTACAGATAGAGTGGGAGGGAGAGAGAGAGAGAGAAACATCGACGTGAAGGGACACATCGAGTGGTTGCCACCCGCACGACCAACCAAGGCCGGGGACAAACTGCAACCGAAGTACGTGCCCTTAGCGGGAACCGAACCCGGGTCTCTCCGGATCGCAGGCCAACGCTCTAACCGCTGAGCCAAACTGGCCAGGGCTATCCATCTTTTCTTCCACAATTTCTTCTAGTTTTTTTTGTTTTTTTAACTTTTTTCTTTATTGATTTTTTTTTTTTGAGAGAGAAGAAGGGAGAGGGAGGGAGAGAGAGATAGAAACATTGATGAAAGAGAACATCAATTGGCCACCTCCTGTATGCCCCACAGTGCTAATTTGGCCCTCAACCTGGACCATGTGCCCTGACTGGGAATCAAACCAGCAACCTCTTGGTGCATGTGTCAGTGCTCAACTACTGAGCCATACCAGCCAGGCTCTTTTATTCTTTTTATGTTACATTTTATGTTCAATTTTTGATCCACTGAGAATTTGTTTAGGGAAATAAAATTGTTGTAGATCAAAGTTAATATTTTCCCCAAATAGCTATTTATTGACTATCCACTGATTTAAATTATAATCTTTTTCATAGAATACTAAATTCTACTTGAGTAGTGAAATTTATGAGTGATTTTCACTTTCTGCTTTATATCTTTTATTATAGTTTGTTTTTTTTTAAACCATGAAGCCGTCTCAGTTTATACTTAGAACAAAATAGATACTTCTATTTGAACAATAATTGATAAAATAAGCATCACAAATAAATCTATTAGTACAGTACATGGTTTGAGGAAAATAGCCAACCATTTAGAAGAAACATTACTTTCTCACATTATACCCCTAAAATAAATAAATTCAGATGTATGAAAGATATACAGTATGAAACTGTAGGCATAGCCCATGGACACAGGCAACAGTGTGGTGAAGGATAGGGGACCGATGGCGGGGACTGGGTTGAGGTGGGCAAAGCGGGGGTGAATGGCGGATGTCTGTAATAGTGTCAACAATTAAAAAAAAATAGTGAGCACTGGCTGGTTTGGCTCAGCAGTTAGAGCGTAGGCCCGCGGACTAGAGAGTCCCTGGTTCAGTTTCCACTAAGGGCAAATACCTCGGTTGTAGTTGTCCCTGGCCCCAGTTGGGGTTGTGCAGGTGGCAACCAATTTATGTCTCTCACATCGATGTTTCTCTCTCTCTTCCTCCCCCTTTCCCTCCCATTCTATCTGAAGATAAATGCAAAAATATCCTCAGGTGAGGATTAAAAAAAAAAAACTGTAGGGAAATTTTGCTTAGAAAAGATTAGTAAGTGTGCTTGCTTCGACATGACATATACTTTTTTTTTTTTTTATCCTCACCTGAGGATATTTTTCCATTTTTTGTACAGATAGAGTGGGAGGGAGAGAGAGGAAGGGAGAGAGAGAGAAACATCGACGTGAAGGGACACATCGAGTGGCTGCCACCCGCACAACCAACCAGGGCTGGGGACAAACTGCAACCAAAGTACGTGCCCTTAGCGGGAACCGAACCCGGGTCTCTCCGGACCGCAGGCCGACGCTCTAACCGCTGAGCCAAACTGGCCAGGGCGACATGACATATACTAAAATCGGACTGTGCAGAGAAGGTTAGCATGGCCCCTGCGCAATGATGATGTGCATATTCATAGAGTGTTCCATATTTTTTCATGTAATAAAGGTGTTTATTCTTTTTTAAAAAGGGGGTGGTGACAAACAAGATTAGTAAGCAAAAGATGTAGGCTCTTATGTTGGTGTTCTTTCTAATGTTTGAATTGTGTAATTATTTATTCCCAGCATTATCAGTTGTTCATTAGGAATGTGTGTGCATGCCACTACTATTTGCTTTGGAGAGTTAGAGTATGTACAAGCCATTATTCTGCTTTCAGAGAGTTAGCAGAGATCTGGGGAAATTGGATTGTGTGTTGTTTTGATAACTGCTTATCATTGTTTCCTTTAGGATCTTAAGTACCAGGCCCAGGATAACTTTATGATGATGGATGATGCTGTCCTCTGCATGTGTTTCAGCAGAGATACAGAAATGTTAGCAACTGGGGCTCAAGATGGAAAAATCAAGGTATGGATTAGTAGCACAAATTCCTCCTGTCTTTAGAGAGTTCTATAATGAGGTCGTGTCCTACCTATGATATGCAGCTTAATGACAGCTACTGTTTATTGAGCATCAACTTTGTGCTATCACTTTACTTTTTCTTGTTTAATCCTAATAACAACTCTGCCTAGTGAAGTTTAATAATTTGTTTAAGGTTACACAGTGAATAACAGTTCTGGGACTTCAGATCTGCTCATGCCTTTTCTGCTGCACCATCCTTGCTCACTTAATATGATGTGTTTGTTGTTCTTTGTTTTTTTAGCAAATGGATTTTTTTTAGGGAATGGGATTGTCTGCAGCTGATTAGATGTGGCTTGTATTTAATTGCTGGTAAAATGCCCCGGGCTAGGTAAAATACAGAAGTGGTCTCTGCTAAGTAAACTTAGAGTCTAAATTTTTGTTTTAATAATTGATAACTTTCAAAGGATTCAGTTATCATTGTACTGTGTGAACCAGACAGATCATATTCAGCTATTAGCATGCATTTTTTAATGCTATTTTAGTACATTAGTGAGCGTTGCATTTTGCTTGGCTCTGTGGACACTCTACACATTTTTACTATTCTTTTTTGTTTTTTATAAAGGTATGGAAAATTCAGAGTGGACAGTGTTTAAGAAGATTTGAAAGGGCACACAGTAAAGGTGTAACCTGTCTAAGCTTTTCTAAAGATAGCAGTCAGATCCTTAGTGCCTCTTTTGACCAGACAATTAGGTATGTAAGAATCCCCAAACTGTCCTCATTTGGGTTTGATGTGATGAAGCTTTAAAGGGAGGTACTAGTGATTCCTTATATACTTTCACCAGGATGGTATTATATGAAGAGTGAGGGTGTGTGAGATCTCACTTCCACAGTCAGAATACAGCTGACACAGTGCTATTATTTTTGTCTGTGTGAGTCTTTACCCACCTGCATGAGTCATGTTCAAGGACATATAACAAATACAGATTGCTGGGATCCAGCCAAGACCAGAAATCTGTCCCTGAACAGAAACCTCTATGGTATTATTGGCATATTTTCTTCTAGTCTCTGTGCCGAACTTTTGTTTTGGTTTTGTTTGACTGTTCGACATAATGAAAATTATGCTGCATGCATAAATGCATTGCCCTGTTTATTCACTTAATATTATAATAAGAGATTCTCTAATTCATCTAAAATGCATTCAACACTTGGTTTCAACCATACTATGTAGAATATTAATTGTTCTTTTTATTACCTTTTATGTGTGATAGAATTCATGGTTTAAAATCTGGGAAAACCCTGAAGGAATTCCGTGGACATTCTTCCTTTGTTAATGAAGCAACATTTACACAAGATGGACATTATGTTATTAGTGCATCCTCTGATGGCACTGTAAAGGTCAAGTATTTGCTGCTGGTTTATTTTGGGGTGTCCCATTTTTGCCCTTTGAGGAGTTTTCAGTGGCGGTAATGGTGATATTTGTGGTGGAGTAAACCTGTTTTTGAGCTATTTTAGTTATCATTGAGGTGAGTCTGAGACTATAGTAATACTCTGTGGGTCATTCTATTGGCCTAGGAACCTCAAATCTCAAACCTACAAAATCAGATTTTAGCATGTGTAGGAAAAGAGGAAAGGTGTGGAGTTTTAAATTTAAGTCATCCCCCATTTCCAGTGGTTGAATTTGATCTTGCCATAGGTGTGGTCCACTAGCAACAAATTCACAAAGGGCTTCGTGGCCAAATAGCTATCGTTTTTGTTGCGCAGCCTCATCCCACCCTGACCCCCACATTTAGGGCCTTCCTAGTAGCATTTCTAGAGGAACAGAGAAGTATAGAGCAGAACCCCTAGAGGAAGGGAAGAAGTATAAAGTAGAACTAAGCCTCTCTCAGATACTTACTTAATGCCCTCAGCGCTCAGCTGGAATTAATGGATCTTCAGTACCTTAAGAGAGGGCCTCATTTCCTAGAAAAGATGAGAAATCCATATAGTAAATTGCTGAGGATCTTTGAGATACTCCATTTACATTCTGGTCCTGCTTTTAAATTGCCTTGTGCAAGTGAGTGCTTTGTAGCAAAAGGCCTCCGCGTTTCAACACGAACACCTAGAAGTCAGACCATGCTCTCAGGTTTGTTCTGGCTTGGGAATCGAACCAGAAACCTGAGGGTAGGAGATACACTTTTCCTCGGGATGGAGGGGGAAATACACAGCGCTCTTAGTACTTTAGTCATGGGATTTGCCCTCTTTGTGCCATGTATAGGGCCTCATAAGATGTAAAATGGCCATTGGGGGGTGGATTATCTAGGCCTCTTTGTTTTGAGGTCTTTTCCTTTAGTTCTGCAATGTATGGGGTAAAGCATCTCACTGACTTTTTGGACAGAAAACACTAAAAGCCTCAGAACTCTTGCTACCCAAAATGTTGATGTCTCTTCTAGGCAACTGGGCTTTAGAGAGCGGATTGGGACAGATGATTACAGTGTTTATTAGGAATATAAATAATAGGGCAACTTGTGGGTAACTGTTTCTTCCTGTTTATGAGTGTTCATTATCTGTTTTGTGCTAAGCTCTGTTGAAGGCCAGAGAAGGCACAACATAGTCCATGCCTTTGAGGCTTTTATGCTTCATTGAGTGGTGTCCAGACAAGGCTTATGCTATCAATACTGGGTCCATCCCTTCTCTAAGTGCATCTCAGCTATTAATAACTGTTTCTTTTCTGACTCAATATATTCTTTTTTAGTCATCTGATTTTCATTGTTTTAAACTCCAAAACTAGAAATGTTTATGCTTTAAATTTATGCTTAAAAAAAATTTTTTTTTCCCGGTCATAGATCTGGAATATGAAGACCACAGAATGTTCGAATACCTTTAAATCTCTGGGCAGCACTGCAGGGACAGACATCACTGTCAACAGTGTGATCCTGCTTCCTAAAAACCCAGAGCACTTTGTGGTGTGCAACCGATCAAACACAGTGGTCATAATGAACATGCAGGGGCAGGTGAGTGCTCAGGAACTGCCTTTGCATGGGCCATTCCCAAATCAGCATGTCTTGGTCTTGCTTTTCCAGTAACCAAATATGGGTTCACCACTCTAAACTATATACACTGTATTTCTTATTCAAAGGCTTATTTACACTATATTCTTTGGCTTTGTTTGCTTTTAAATCCTCACCTGAGGACATTTTTTTCATTTTTTTGTTCAGATAGAGTGGGAGGGAGAGAGAGAGAGAGAAACATCGATGTGAAAGGGACACATCGAGTGGTTGCCACCTGTACGACCCAACCAGGGCCAGGGACAAACTGCAGCCAAGGTACGTGCCCTTAGTGGGAATCAAATCCAGGTCTCTCTGGACTGCAGGCCTACGCTCTAACTCCTGAGCCAAACCGGCCAGAGCTATACTCTTTGGCTTTTAAAAAGTTATCTCCGCCCTGGCCGGTTTGGCTCAGCAGTTAGTGTCGGCCTGCAGTCCAGAGAGACCCGGGTTCAGGTCCCGCTAAGGGCATGTACTTGGGTTGCAGTTTGTCCTGGCCCTGGTTGGGTCGTGTGGGTGGCAGCCACTCGATGTGTCCCTTTCACGTCAATGTTTCTCTCTCTCTCTCTCTTCCTCTCTCCCTCCTGCTCTGTCTGAATAATAATAAAAAAAAAAAGTTACCTTCTTTCCCCAGGGTTTTGTATATTCTCTTTCTTTTGCATCCTTTATATAAATGAGGCTCTTACCTGCCCTTAAGCCTCTACAGAATCTCATTGAAGGTTTTAAGATAACAATTCTTGTGTGAGGGAGATAGTATGTCAGTTACCAACTTGGGATATCTAGCTACCACATGATGTAAGGTAGAGCTCATAGGAGAAGGGCAAGCATGCCATAATGTGTATTTGTAATCAGCATATTTGCAAGGTTCCCAAGGAACCTCACTTTTCTAGTACCAGGGACATTCAAGATTGAGGTTCCCCGCCCTGGGAATATGTTGTGGTACTACTGAAATGTTGGATTGGGCATTTGATATTCTGCTGAGCTTGGAGAACACTGGTATATGGAACTCTCATTCCTTTAGTCCCTATAATTGATTAAAATTAGTAGTTTAGAACCCTTGGTTGTGGTACAACCCGTAGTCTGTGGTATCTGCTGGGTCCTGCGTAATAACTATAGCTGCATACTTCCTAGTTTTCTGCTTGATTGTGTGTGTGTGAATCCTCCCCAGAGGATATTTTTTCCCGAATTTTTAGAGCGGAAGAGAGGGAGTAGTGGGAGAAAGAGAGAAATATTGATGTGAGTGGAACACATCTATTGGTGCCCTCTCACATGACCCCAAACAGGACTGGGAATCAAACCTGCAACCCAGGTACGAGCCCTTGAGTGGAATTGAACCCAGGACCCTTCAGCCCACAGGCCAACATTCTAACAGCTGAGCCAAACTGGCCAGTGCTCTGCTTGACTTTTTAAAGACTTTTTATTAAACAAAAATAACTTTAGATTCATAAAGGAGTTGCAAAAACAGTACTGTGTTCCTGGGTACCCTTTCCCCAATAATAACATCTTACATAACCATAGTGCAATTCTCAAAACCTGGAAACTGGCATTAACATGTTACCCAGGTACTTGTTTACTCAAGTACAGCCTTACATTCACCAGTTTTACATTCATTCATTTTGAGGCAAGAAGTTAATAGTTCTATGAAATTTTATCACATGTGTAGATTTATGTAACCACCACCATAATTACGCTACAGAACTGTTTCATCATCCCCAAAGAAACTTCCTCATACTACACATTTATAGTCAAACCTCCCCATCAACCCTAACCGCTACTCTGTTTTCCATTATTATAATTTTGTTATTTTGAGAGCAGTGGATAAATGGAATTATGTAATATGTAACCTTTTATAACCTTTGCTATTTGTTTCTGTCAGATTGATTTGTGATGATTTTAAATAGTATATAAAATAGAACAAGCAAAGTCTTAAAGACAGAGGTCCAGCCTGCATGGAGAGAGCATCACATTCTGTTAGAAAGTAGAAACTGGGGAGTATGATTCCATAGAGCATTGAGAACCAGTGGTATATTGACTTCAAAATTGTTTTATTGGTGGTAATGAATTTGCTTCAGGGTACATGTCTCAATAGACTAAACACCAGGATTGGTAACTTGGGACATATGAAGTCTAAATTTCTGTCTGCCAGTGACTTTAGATAGCCTATTTGTTGAATATTTCTAAGACAAGAGGATTTAGCATATAATGAATGGAATTGGTGAACTAATTATAAATGTCAGTAAACCAAAGTAAAAAATAACAATGTAAAGATGTCCATTTAAACTTCTGCTAATCCAGATGTTTGTGTTTTTGTTTTTTTTATGTGTGCCTTGATCTAGATTGTCAGAAGCTTCAGCTCTGGTAAAAGAGAAGGTGGTGACTTTGTTTGCTGCGCCCTCTCTCCCCGTGGTGAATGGATCTACTGTGTGGGGGAGGACTTTGTGCTCTACTGTTTTAGCACAGTCACTGGCAAACTGGAGAGAACTTTGACAGTGAGTATTACTGACTTAAGGCCATCTAAAGAAATTTCATAATGCTTGTTTCTCTCTGAATTCTGAAGTAAACATTTTCTTCACTGCTATCATTGTCAACCTTGGTATAAAGAATATAAACGTTTTATCACTAAATAAAATAAAGGGCCCACAAGTAATTGTATGGAATTACGTCCTCTTTTGAGAAAAATCTTCTTTCATTGAGCCCTCAGCTTCAAGTGGATAGGGTGGATAGGTGTGCATAAAGCAGAGAAGAAGAAAAGGAATGTGCCTGTCTAGCCAGCTAGATCAGCCAAATGTTCCTCAGAGGGATTGGAGAGTAACAGATATAGCTGGTTCTATTCATGTCTTTACAAAGGCAAATTACTTACACATTATTCTATCAAATTGATTTGATTGTGATGTTTTGTTTTTTAATCCTCACCCAAGGACATTTTTGCATGTATCTTCAGATAGAGCAGGAGGGAGACAGGGGGGAAGAGAGAGAAAGAAACAGCAATGTGTGAGAGACACATCGACGGGTTGCCACCCTCACGACCCCAACCAGGGATGGGGACAAACTGCAACCGAGGTACATGCCCTTAGTGGGAAGTGAACCCAGGACTCTCTGGTCTTCAGGCTGATGCTGTAACTGCTGAGCCAAACCAGGCAGAGCTGATTATGATGTTTTTAAACAGCTTAGGTTGTAAGAGTCAACACAGGGAATAATTCATTCCAGCTGTTGTAATAACCGGCCCTCAAATTTCAGTGGCTTAAAAAATCAAAATTTATTTCTTATCAAGTGCTATGAGTTGAATAGTCCTCCTTCATCTTTCAGCTGTGTCATTTGGAATATATGGTCCCCCAAGCACTCAGGAGGACAAAAGATAGGTGAAGGGCTATATTGTATGTTTTTAAGACCCACATCAGGAATTGGCTTATATTACTTTGTTCCTCGTTCATTTTTGGTTAGAATTCAATCACATGGCCACACCCAAATGCAAGAGGGCCAGAGAAAATGTAATCTCTCTGGTCCAGGAAGAAATGGTATGGTGAACATATAAAATATATACATACCCATGTTATGAATAATCTCTTGTTTTCTATCAATCTTGAGTGAACTTTTGGTGCACCTGCTGTGGGAACTCCTCCACTACCTAAGAAGTGAGTAGAACAGGGTGAGGTGGAGTGCCCTCCTAGCTGGACGGCCTGGACAGTCCAGATTCACGGAGTTGAAGGAATCATTTGGTCTCAGCCATTGTCTTGGAACAAAGTGTTGTTTACACATTGTGAAAAACAGTACAAAAATATGAACAGCAGTGTAAGAGCCTCGTTTGAGTTTTTGGTTTGTGTGTTTAGCCCTCATTGAGCCTGCCTTAGGCTTGATTCCTTTGGTTAATTCTCACACAAGCATATTTTTTTCCATTGATTTTTTTAGAGAGTTGAAGGGAGAGAAGGAAGGGCTGGAGGAGATGGAGATAGAGAAAAACATAGATATGAGATAGATACATTGACTGGTTGTCTTCTGCATGCACCCTGACCAGGGCCAAGGATTGATCAAACTTGCAACCCAGGTTCATGATCTTGACTGGGAATAGTACCTATGACCCTTTGGTGTGCTGGTCAACACTCTAACCACTGACCTACACAGATCAGGGCAAGAGTGATGTTTTATAGATCTATGTGCCCTAACCCTGTGCTTTACATTTTCCAGGTTCATGAGAAGGATGTGATTGGTATTGCACATCATCCCCATCAGAACCTGATTGCTACCTACAGTGAAGATGGACTCTTAAAACTCTGGAAACCCTAGTTTCTTTAAACTAACTTGAGAGCATGTACTTAAATGAAGACATACTCATGCGTTGCTTTCTGTGTGCGGCTTTTCTGAGTAAATTGTCTGAATTAGGCACAAGTATCATTTTGTGAAAATTAATGTTTTAAGTGGCGGTTACCCTTTTTTTATATATTTTTAAAATATTCATTTGTCATTTTCTAATTGTGGTGGTCACTTAACGTTTTTAGTAATATTTTACCTGGAGAGTGAAATAATTGATGTTTCTGAAAAAAATTACAATCCTTTGATTATTGAAATGCTGATTAAAATGTGGCTCCTTGCAATAAACTTGTAAATAAGGACTATCTCATTGGCTATTTCATCTTTTTGTTTTGTTTTGTTAATAAGATGCTAATAAACTTTATATCTTTCTGGTGGCTTTGTTTTTAAATGTAAAAAAGTACTCATCTAGTTAACATATTTACTGAGAATCAAGGTGGGTGGGACATGGATATTATTATGCCTGAATCCTAAATACAGTAGGAAGTCAACTCTTGGGTGGGAGAAGAGACTGAATGTGAAAAGGTTGGATGTTGCATAGGATCTCATTTCACTGCCTTGACCCTTCCACTCATTCTCACTAGCTGTGCCTTCTCACATGTTCTGGCCAACTCCAGGGAATGTCATCTGAATCTTCTGGATAGGACTGGTTGCAGGATCCATGATAAGAATTCAGTTTTGGCCCCTCTTTTTGTCGAAGGAGGGTTTAGCATTGCAAGCATGCTGTTGTTCTGAAGAAAAATTAGAAAAGGACCTGAGATGTAGAAAAGTCTCTCTTGCCTTGTGCATCATCACCAGTTAGCCAAAGAAAAAAAGTTAAAAATCAGTTAAATCCTTGAAAATAGTTTGCATGAGGGTATTTCAACCAGAGCTGTTGGAAGATGGAGCATCTGTGTTGATGTATGAAGGTAGTATGCTAGATACTATTTCAAGAAAGACCTTATTAGTTTGTGTAGTCCTTTTATGCCCCTGCGTACTTTTAGCATTTATTAGGTACAAACTAGTTGAGTTTGGAGTATTTAAAAAGTTCTACAGTCTTACAATCTACCTTTGATTGTAACAGCCTAATCCTGTGACTAGCAAGTAATCATGTTCCATGTTGGCTGAATTAATTTTAACAGCAGTAAGAAATTCCTCTTTGCAGTCATATTCCCCAAACTAAAAATTTTTCCTGCAGCCTCAAAACCTGTGGCTTTTTTTTTTTTTTTTTTACAGAATGTCATATGCTGCCATTCTGAGATTTGAAACACGGCCATAAATCCATGAATTCATGTGATCGTAGCCTGCCATCACTATGAAAAGAAGACTTTGCTTAGGTCAAAGAAGTTCAAAGTAGAAAATAAACAGCTTATGCTAAAATTCCTCAGAAAAATCTTCAAGAAATTGGGTTTTTTATTTAACCCATGGCCTCATGAACTTGCAATTGTGAGATGCATGCCTTGTGCCCAGGCTCAAGGAGGGCAAGGGTCCAGTCAGCACATGTTTATCCCTTCTAGGAGTTTTTATCAAACATCACCTTCTGTTGCTGCTGCTGCTGCTGTTTTAAAAGGACCAGTTTCTGTCATAGGATAGAGAAGAGAAAAGCAAGTTAAAAGGAGTGATTAAAATAGTGAAGTAAGAATGGGAGGAAGACACCTAATCCACTCCTACTGAGTTAGGAAAAGCCTCCTGGAGTCGAGTACAAAAGGATCATCAGGAGCTGGAGGTAAAGGGGTCTGGCAATCCAAGGAGGCGTCTTTCTAGGCACTGCAGTATGGCATAGGCATAGTGGCAAAGAGTGTGCTGGACAAATGGTAGTGTCAGGGGAGACCAGGAAGAGAGGACAGGCCCGGGAGCCATTAAGGATGTATTTTTTCCTTTTTAGTAAAGTTATGCTTTAGAGAAACAAGTAAATGCAAAGCTGAAAAAGAAAATGAATTCCCACTTTTCCCAGTAACCCTTAAGGCATCTGTCCTAACCGAAAAACAGTTACTTTTATTCAAAAGTGTAAACACGCGCTTCCCCTTACTGTGCATTTAAATTTTCTTATGACCCATGTGACCATCTCTCCAGTAAGGAAGGCAGGGGGCGCCCCAGGGACAGAGGCCCAGGTGTGAGAAGGGCAGACCGCACGACATCTGCTGGACTGCTGCTCTCTGGGCAGGGAAGGGAATGGCGGCGGAGTGCCGGCGCATGCGCTAGGTCCCTGGTGCGCCAGGGCGGGGGTCCCTCGTCTGGACCAGGCCGAGCAGCACCAGCGGCGACCCTTACCAGCTGCCCGCGCTCCCTGCACCCTCGTTGGAACCAGCCGTCAGCGCTGGAGGGCGTCGGACTGCGCCAGTGGGCTGCTATTTACGTTACATATCAGCAGTCGGAGATCGTATTATTGGTTTCTCTTACCACAGTGCCAGTAGCAAAAGCTGATCCAATGGGAGCTGGATGCCCATAATCAGTGGGTACTCCCTTGTGAAACTAAGGAGTGCGTCAGGTTCCTAGGGAGGCGCTCTGCTGTAGCTCGCCGAGTTCACTGATACTGCTCTTTACATCTTCAAATTAAAATACCTGGCATTAAGGTTAACCCCACGAGAGAAAGGACCTGTGTTCCTATCTTCCACTCAGTTGTTGAATTAATAACTCTGGAAAACACCCAACTATTTTTTTCTTTCTGTATCTTCTTCAGACAGATTGAAATTTTTTTCAACTTGTAGTACTAGCACTAATAACCAGTAGTTATTGAGCCCTTCCTACATAAACATCCTTATTTAATTCTCAGAACCACTTTGTGAAGAACACATGAAAAAACAGGTTTCTGCCCCTTGTTCACGAAGCTCATACTGAAAACCAGGTGTGATGGCCAAAGCTCAGTTTTCCTCTCTTTGAATCAAACTGCTGTCAGTTTCTTCTCTAGGTTTGGGCAGAGGTGAAGAATCTATGAATTGTTTCTCCATATTCTGTTAAAACTTGTTTAAATTGGTCATAGGCAGTGAGATGAGTAGAAAGAACTAAATAACAAGAATCTGGATTCCAGTTTTGCTGTCATTTGATGTGTTTATTTTTTATGCCTTGCTGAAACAAGGCCGCCAAAAATTTGTGGGTGCGAAAAAAACGGGGGGGGGGGAGAGAGAGAGAGAGAGAGAATCATTGATTTATTTTTACTTGGGCCAGAACAATGGTTTTGTTACTTGGTAACTTGTATTAAAAAGCAAAATCTCAGGTCCCACCCTAGACCTACAGAATCAGACACTGACAGTGGCACTCAGCAAGCACACACAAATTTGAGAACCAGTAGACTAGAGAGGGCTGTTTCCTCACCTATGAAGTACAGCTGTCCCTCCGTGTCTGCAGGGAATTGCTTCTCAGACCCCTGACAGATACCAAAATACAGAATATGCCCAAGACCCTTATATACAATGACATTTTCACATAGACTACAGCAGGGTATACCTACACATCACATCATTCTCGTGGCAAACTCAAGTTTTCTATTTGGAACATCCTGGGATTTTTTCCCCCTGGATATTTTCAGTACAGTCTCTTGAATTGTGGATGCAGAACCTCAGAATATAGAGGGCTGACTGAGTTTCGATTCTCGTTCTGTCAGTCTCACAAGGTTGCTGAAAACAAATTAAGTGATAAAGGTACAAGACTCAGAAACCCTTGAGTGTATTTGTACTGCTGTAGCTTACTAGCTTTTTCATTCTCTGCTTTTAGAGCTTATGCTTCATTTTCCCACACTATTTTGAAAGAAAAATTTGAAGTGTATGTGTAAACTGGGACACTCTCTTGGTCTGAGCTTCAAATTCTTACTTGCAATAAATAGCAAGGGCTTCCATTACCTCAACTTCCACATTAATTTAAGTGGCATTTCTGTCCTAAGTGGTTTATACAAATGCCCCCATGTTAGTAGTGTTGAAACATGGCTGTACCTAACCATCCAGATGCTTCGGCTACACCCCAACTCAGTTACACCAGAATCCCTGAATGGTAGAACTCAAATCAATTTTATAGCTTCCCAGGTAATTCCACTTGTAGCCAAGGTTGAAAACCAGTGCCCTATGAAGAAAAGATCTGATGTTAATTCCACGTACAGAAGTTCAGGCACCATGTTACCCAGCACCTTCAAGGGACATAAATGGCCTCTATTCTTACTCCCTCAATGTGTGAATGGCTGGGGGTAAGCATCACAGAAAATACAATAGTATTGGGGCCAGGAACTTCATTTGCGTGGATAAATTTTATTTCTGATTACGGTGGTCAGTGTTCTAATAAATTATTCTTTAATAATTTTTTGATTTTAGAAAGAAAGGGAAAGCGGGGGATAAAAACATTGATGAAAGAGAACATTGATTGGCCGCCTCCTGCATGCCCCCCCCTGGGAATTTGGCCCACAACCTGGGCATGTGCCCTGACCAAGGAATGGAACCGGCGACCTCTTAGTGCATGGGTTGATGCTTAACCACTGAGGCACATTGGCCGGGCCAAGAAGCATTTTTTTAAAAAAGACTACAGACTTTTCCATTTCCGCTTCTCCAGGGAGGCTATAACTATTTTCTTTTAGTGATTTCTACTTTCTCTTAAAAGTTGTCTTATTGTGGTAAGATATGTAAAATAAAATTTATTTAGTTATTTTTAAATCCTCAACAGAGGATATTTTTCCATTTATCTTCAGATAGAGTGGGAGAGAAACATCGATGTGAGTGAGACACATTGATTGGTGGCCCCCTGAATGATACCCACCAAGGTGAGGGACTGAACCACAACCAAGGTATGTGCCCTTGGCCGGAATTGAACCTGCGACTCCTTGGTCTGCAGGCCGATGCTCTAACCACTGAACCAAACCAGCCAGGGCAATAACATCCACTTTAAATCATTTAGTAGCATTATACTACAACCATCACTATTTCCAAAACTTTTTAATGTATTTTTTAGTCCTCACTCAAGGATATTTTTTTCAGATAGAGGGAAAGGGAGAAACATCTATGTGAGAGGGACACATCCATCAACTGGTTGCCTCCTACAAGGCCCAGGGTTGAGGACGAACTGCAAGCGAGGTATGTGCTCTGACCAGAATCGAACACGTGACTTATTGGTTCGTGTGCCGATGCTCTAACCACTAAGCAAAACCAGCCAGGACAATTTCCAAAACTTTTGCACTGCTCCAGAAACAATTAAGCTCAAACTTTTTTTTTTTTTGGTGGTACGTGCCCCTAGCGGGAACTGAACCCAGGACTCTCTGGTCCGCAGATCGACACTCAATTGCTGAGCCAAACTGGCCAGGGCAAACTCGAACTCTTTATTCCTTTCTCCCCTAGGCCCCTGGTAATCTCTCTAAATCTGCCTAGATATTTCACATAGCCAGAAGCATATAGTATCTGTCCTTTTGTGTGTCGTATGTAGGGTGGGGAAAAGGTTTAGTTGTTCACATGAAAAATACAAATAAAAAAAAACTGTTTTGTGTAGTACTCACAACTGTAAACCCACTTCTGCTAACCCCTGTATACTATGTACCTCATCTCTGTTGGACACATGTTTTCCCTTTGGCTACTGTGAATAAAGCTAGAATAAACACTCCCATGCCAAGTATCTGAGTCAAGGAGTGTAATTACTGGGTCATCTCATAATTCCATGTTTGGCTTTTTCAAGACCTGTCCAACTTTTCCATAGAGGTGTACCATTTTACATTTCCACCAGCAATGTACAGGGTGCCAACTTCTCCATTCTTACTTGCTTTCATTTTGAATTAGATTTTTGATTACTTGATGTTTAGTAGCTCTCTGATTTTGATTTGCATTTCCCTCATGACTGATACTTTTTACTCTCCACCCGTTTAAAAGAAAACATTTAACTATATACAGTTAAAGTTACCGATCTCCATTAGTAAAAAGCTAATGCTTTCTTCTGGGTAAAAAAAGCCTGTAGTGACACACTGGAAATGCTTTGTAATCAGTATATTAAGGAGCCAATTCATACATTTCAATTGCTTAAATTCTGATACCCAGATTTAAGCTTGTGAACATATGATTTTTAAACATACAATTAAAACTATTCATAATTTGCTACACTACCAACATTAAATTACAGTTACTTTGGAGCATAAGTTAAATGGTTTGAAGTAAGCCTGTAACATACCTAAAACACCTTCCTATTTCATACATGCAAATTACTTCTCCAGGTAAAGGTCTCATCACTCAACTTCTAAGTTAGCCTGCTCCAGAAGCCACTACTCTAAGGCTTATGGTCCAAAGAGAAGGAAAAAAATGTAACCAAGGATTGATATATGGTTATATATATATTTAAAAAAAAATGGCATCGCAGAAGGGAATGCAATTCTACAAGCGCAAGCCCTCAAGAAGCAGCTTATTATGATAAACCTCTTCTTTAGAAAAGTATCTTTTCTATCACTGATACCACAGGTTAAATTATATGGCATGCCATCTTCAAGTAACAGTTGAAGCAATAGAATAAATGCAGAGACATCACAATGAATCCCACTTAATACAACTATACAAACTAACACTTCTCTACAAATTAAGTCCTTTGCCAGTTAAATACAGAATTTTAACTTCATAGCTTAACAATTAAGAATCATACACCAAAGTCAATACACATACCTAGCATTTCAGTCTAAGCTATTCCAGGTACACAGCTGACAATTAAAAAGTACAGCCTAACAAATGCTAGGGGAAAAATTTTTTAAGTCACTTTTTACAGGTATTGAACTTATCTTGCACACTTAAGTCATCATACATACAGGGCAAAGTCAGAGCTTTTATATTTGAGTTTATTCTTCATTTAACTTTTAAAACACTACTATAGTTGAATATTAAAACAAAAACAATAGCAAGTAGTGAGCATACTATGATTACAGTCCTTCACTCGTTCACTACTGTATATAAAATGCCAGGAGTGAGTGTTATTCACTGGCCCCATTAAGAGGTCTGACACTGAACACCACCCCTAGGATGATGTTCATCATCCTCATACGCTTCTCCATTGTAATGGCGCCGTCTTTCTTGATTCGGATCAAAGTCCACCAGTTCTACCTGGTCCATTTCATCAGTCTCTTCTACTTCCTTCCTTTCAGGTAAGAGTTTTTCTAGCAAAGAGAGTTTATCAGGAGAGAGAAAGCCATTCTCAGGAAAGTTTACCTACAAAAAGAAATTTTAACTGTTAAGTTCTACTTGATTTACTTCATCATTCGCTCCTTAAATTAGTTAACCCATTTCCCCCAGAAAAACACGTAACCACACAATTTTTCTGTGTATTTGCCAATCCCAGATTACAACACTTTTTAAAAAAAAATTTTTTTTCTTTATTGTTTAGAGAGAGAGGAAGGAAGAGAGAGAGCGAGATGGAAACATCGATGAGAGAGGACAATGACTGGCTGCCTCCTGCATGCTCCCCAGTGGAGACTGGGCCCACAACCTGGGCACGTGCCCTAACTGGAATCGAACTGGCAACCTCTTGGTGCATGGGTGAGGCTCAATCACTGAGCCACACTGGCTGGGCAGAACACATGTTCTAAAAAGGCACAGCATCTAGTGCTCTAGAGTTTAAGGCATATGGCACAAGTAAAATTGCACTGTAATAACCATTGTTCTAGTCAGCAAGTATGTTATAGTAAAACCCTTCCTAAAACACATTTCATGAACCACCCTATTAACAAACCAACCATTGTAGTATTTTGCCAGAAATCCCGTTATTTTACGCCCTCCTGCTGAACTTTAAGATCAGTTATAGCCTTGCAAACCCTCCCCCCACCAATCTTTAAATAGTCAAATAATGATGTGAACAAAACCAATCCCAACTTGTTAACAATGATCAACATGACAGTAGTAGTAGTATTAGATCAATGCATTTCCTCTTGAACAGGGGAGAATATAAATTTGATTTTTCTTGACATTCAGCAAATGTAACTGTTATCGGATTTTAGTAATCACTCAAATATCCCTAGAGTACTTTATAGCTTACCTTAAATTCGATGATTAGGCGACCCTTTTCATATGGTCTACGATAAATTGGCATGCCTTCGTTTAGCACACACTTGATATCTCCATGCTTGACAATCTGACCTAGAAACATTGAACCCAAGTTCTTTCTTAAATACAGCTACATTTTCATGAAGTAGAGAAAATAAAGAATAGAGGAATGTCCTACACTGACAGGAAGTTATGTGAAGCAATCCTTTACTTTTCTTGTTTTTTGTTGTTGTTAATCCTCACCCAAGGATATTTTTCCATTGATTTTTAGAGGGGGATGAAAGGAGGGAGGGAGGGAGAAGGGAAAACATCGATGTGAGAGTTACATCAATTGGTTGTCTCCTGCACCACCCTGACCGGGGATAGAACCTGCAACAGGTACATGCCCTTGACCAGGATCAAACCCATGACCTTTCAGTCCACGGGCTGACGCTCTAACTGCTGAGACAAACCAGCTAGGGCGATCCTTTAACTTTTTATGTATAGATTTTCTATGGACTTCCAAAAGAAAGCCAAGACCATACAATTTGAACTCAGCTCATAAGGATATGTAACTGAGCAAGTAAAATACCTTCTTGCTTTGTGCCTATCTGCAGACTATGGAAATAAATTACTAGAACAGAAAGAGAAGCCCATCTATCATTACCATACCTGGATGAGAGGTGATGACTATGGTCCGATTGTCAAGAGTAGCTATTGGCTTCTGGAAGCCACACAATGCTTCAACCAGCTGTATGTCCATACACATGAAAAGGTCTTCTCCTCGTCTGCATTAACATAAATATACCACATAGAGCTTTCAAATTACCAATGATTACAAGTACCACAGCAGGCAATGCTGTTTTCTTATCAACACCAAGATATCTTTCACAAAGGTGCCCTTTCTTCCCCATTTTAAAAAGAGCTGAGAACTGGGAATAGCAAATATATGGAATCTGTCAGCCCCACTTCCTAGACAAGGCTTCAGAATCCTTCCACACACTCTAGGTTGTCTCCACCACCTATCATCCCTGAATTGTTTCATCACTTAATTTTAAATCTAGTTTCTCACAAAGAGAAGAAAATATTCTCACAACAGTGAGGTTAAAAGAAAAAAGCAAACATACACACATACATAAAGGATAGGACATTAAAGTGTAAGTTGAACAGACTTCAGCAGGGTCCTGAATTATGGGATCTCTAAAATTTATTGATGTACATAAATTAAGTAATATAGTGCTTGGCACATTATAAACACAATCTTTTATATTTAATAACAGCTGATATCTTCCTCTTCATGTTTAGACTTTCTTCCTTTTCCAATCCATATTAGTAACAGAATACTTTCCAGAAAAACTCCTGAGAATTTACCTCAAATGATAGATAGCATTAAAATACTGAGCTTGACAGCATTTGCCATTGTTGGGACACTTGGGGGATGTTCTATTATAATTCATTTAAAACCAGTTCCTTCAGATATCATTCCCAATAAGATTAGAACCCTAATCCAGTCCAAAGTTTTAAAGTCAGCTATGGGTATATATTTAACACACATTCACTGTTACCATCAATTTTTCTTGTGCTTATTAGTTCGTGGTAAATTTCATTAACTATTTTGCAGCAATAGACCTTAATTTATAGTTTTTAATAGAGATGGTTCTAGACACTTATTTACAATAAAAAACAATTGAACATAGCATGAACTCAGGGCTGAAAACGGTGAGAACTTTAGGGCAAAATTTTGTCTAGGCAGGTTTCCCCTAATCCACCTGTTTACTATAAAACATCAGATTAGGTAACAATTTACCTAAATTTAGACAAAATGCAAAAATCTGATCCCTTTTTGTTTTCAGCCTCTTTTCAGATGGAAACATTAATGATTAACAACACTTTAAAAAAGGTAATTATACACAACCTAACCCTCCCACTATATTTTTCCAGGGTGTTTCTAGGAAATATGTTCTAAGAGTTAAGGAAAAGCTCATTTAAATTTTTAGAAAACACTCCAAGTATGCAAGATGCAAGATGCCAGTTTGAGTAGTTGATTAAAATTTTTACCGAGTGAAAACAACATGGTCCTTCTGATCTAGAACAATGATAATATCTCCTGGCTCCAGTCCTGGTTCTTGGTCTCCTTCACCATGGAATGTTATCTTCTGGCCATCTTTCATACCTAAAAACAAAAGGTTTTTATACTCTTTTCTTTAAAAAATAATTTTCTTTATTGATTTTTTAGAGGAAGAGATAGAAACATCAATGAGAGAGAACACTGATTGGTTGTCTCCTGTATGCCCTCCCCTGGGGATTTGGCCCATAACCGGGCATGTGCCCTGACTGGAAATCGAACTGGGATCTCAGTCTATGGGATGATGCTCAATCCACCGAGCCACACTGGCTAATTTTATACTCTTATTAACATCTAACTAAGGTTAGATTTTCAATCTATTAAGGAACACATATAAACGTGTGTGTGCACTTAAAAAAAGTTCAAGTTTTTGTGGATGCTATATAGCTTACAGAGATGACTAAAAATGGCATGATTAGATCAGTCCAATTTCTTACTGAAGAAAGCTATCACGGTGGAGAACGTAAACTCTAAAGGAAAACAGATCAGGCCTCAAGTCTCAGAGCTGCTATATACTACCAGCTGGATTATCCCAGGGGAAGCAAGTTGCATAACTTTCCTAAGCATCAACTGTCCCAGAGACCTACCTCATCGAGACTGTCGTGAAAATTCAATAAAAAAGCCCATGCTGGCAACAAATCAGTTGACTGGCAAACACTATAACCATAAATGTTAACTATTTCAATTTCTTCTCTTCTCTTTTCTTTTCATCCTCACCCGACATTTTCCACTTTTGTTCAGATAGAGTGGGTGGGGGAAGGGTGGGGGTAGACATCGACGTGAAAGGGACATATCGAGTGGCTGCCTCCCGCTGCAACCCCAACCAGGGGCAGGACAAATCGCAACTGAGGTACATGCCCTTGACCAGAATCGAACCCGTGACTCATCGGTCTGTGGGCAGATACTCTAACTGCTGAGTCAAACCTGCCAGGGCATTATTTCAATTTCATTACTTACTTAAAAGAACCCATATAAAATTATTCTTATTAAGCCTAACAGTAACACAAACCAAGACTTTCTTCTATTGCATTAGTATTTACCTGTTGGAAATCCATATATAAAACCTAAATAATTGCCCTGGCCGGTTTGGCTCAGCGGTTAGAGCATCGGCCTGCGGTCCAGACAGACCCAGGTTTGGTTCCTGCTAAGGGCGCGTACCTTGGTTGCAGTTTGTCCCCGGCCCTGGTTGGGTCGTGCGGGTGGCAGCCACTCGATGTGTCCCTTTCACGTCGATGTTTCTCTCTCTCTCTCCCTCCCTCCCACACTCTAAAAATGTCCTCGGGTGAGGATAAAAAAACAAACAGAAAAACTAAATAATTGAAAAATCTGTGTCTTTCTGTTGAAGAATGATTTACTTTAGCACCCTTAAAAAAAAAAAAAAGGATAGCTCCTTGACCTGCCCGGTTTTGCTGAGTGGTTAGAGCATCGCCTGCAGACCAATGCGGGTTCGATTCCAGTCAAGGGCATGTGGCTTGGTTGCATTTCATCCCTGGCCCTGGTTGGGGTCGATGTGTCCCTTTCATTTTGATATTTCTCTTTTTTTCTTCCTCTCCCTCCCTCCCACTCTATCTGAACAAAAATGGAAAAATGTCCTCAGGTGAGGATAAAAAAATAAAAATAATAGCCCAGCTGGTATGGCTCAGTGGTTGAACGTTGACCCATGCACCAAGAGGTTACTGGTTCGATTCCCCATCAGGGCACATGCCCAGGTTGTGGGCCAAATCCCCAGTGGGGGACATGCAGGAGGCAGCCAATCGATGTTCTCTCTCATCGATGTTTCTGTCTCTCTCTCCTCCCTTCCTCTCGCTCAAATCAATAAAGAAAAAAAAATTTTAAGAAAAAAAAAAGGATAAATATGCGACACTCCCTTTAAGCCTGTGTGTTGTCAAAAGTTTAAGTATTTTTCAACAGGCAAAAATTTCTTAAAGGCCAACATATTTTACTGAGAATCCCTCTCTTCTATCTCTGGCCCATCAATTTAAACTTAACTTATGTCATGTGTTTGCAGATTATACTGCAGCAGCATACCTCCTGATAATTTCCTAAACTAATCAACAAGGTCACTCAAAAAAGAGCAACTTTATTTCACTTTGTTATGGAAAATGTTAAACCTATATAATATACATACACAACCAGTACAATGGATCTCTGTATCTCCATCAATCTAGACCCAACAGTTACTAACACATGACTAATATTTTCATGTATTCCTCCACCCTTGTCCACCTCCCAACAGCTGAAGCAAAACCCAGACATACAAAAATTAGTCCACAAATACTTTACCTCTAGAAAAATAAAAACTCAAATCACAGTACCAGATTTATACAATGACAAAACTAAACATACTCTGGCTTTAATCATCATGAGGCAATGTGATTGTCTCGCAAACTATTTTTAACAAACTCAGCTGTTTTGCTGGTTGTTTTGTTACTATAGAGAGCATGGGTAAGGGCAAAATAAATGGCTTTACTCAAAATTAATGCTATTGATAACAAGGGGGACATCTTACTGGAACAAAAAAAAACCCCCAAACCCTACTAAACATGGGCCAATTAAGGGAGGGATAAATGGAGAGAGGGCAGTATCATGACTCACATGTGAAAGCACTATTGTAGGGCTTAAGTAATGTTGATCTATGTATTAATATGAGATGTTCATGATATTAGTGGTTCCAAATTTACGTTCAGTATAATACTAGTCGCAAAGTCTGAAGATTACCATGTTTATTATTTCAGAATAGCAAAATTAGAGACTTTAATTTTCTCTGGAGTTAATATACATTTCAAAAATTTCTATAATAAATATGTATTGCTGTAATAAATTTGAAAACTTTTAAAAATAAATTACCCATCAAGGAATTAACAAAATAACATGAAAAAAAGTTAGAGTTACAATCTAGAACCCCAGAGTCAGAAACTGACAGGTAGGTTTAGTCCATGAGAAACATTTTTAAAAAGCAATATTCTTTTTTCTTTTTTTTTTTTTTTTATCATCCTCACCCGAGGACATTTTTCCATTCTTTGTTCAGGTAGAGTGGGAGGGAGAGAGAGGAACAGAGAGAGAAAGAAACATCGACGTGAAAGGGACACATCAAGTGGCTGCCACCCACACAACCCAATCAGGGTCGGGGACAAACTGCAACCGAGGTATGTGCCCTTAGCGGGAACCGAACCCGGGTCTCTCCGGACCGCAGGCCGATGCTTTAACTGCTGAGCCAAACTGGCCAGGGCGAAAAAAGCAGTATTCTTAATCTAAGTTCTTACAAATCAATTAAAAAATAAATCATTTCATTAGTTTAGGAAAATTTCAAGAAATATTAATTTTAACAAGAGCTCCCAATTCACCTAAATCCCTTCCTGCCAAGTCCTTGAAAGTACACATATCCCTTAACCTAGCAGTTCCTAAGGAAAGTACAAAAGTTAATTACAATTTAAAAAGAGGAAGAACTAGTAATTTAATGGAAGAGAATTAGGTTTAGAACACAATCATTTACTGATATTACTGTTATATTAAGAGGAGAGTCCTAATGTATTCCCTACAAATGTGCAAAAAATATCCAGATGGAAAAAAAATTTTCAGTTTGTAGCTAAGATATATCTGGGTGATAAGACCTTATCATACATATAACCCTATTGAGAATCATTTTTAACAACTATAAAATGTAAATATTCTTGCCGTAGCACTCAAGAATTCAGAAGTGACTGAGAACTTACCTTTATCAATATGAACTTCTAGAATCTTCTTCTCTCGAACTATCTTCCTTCCATTGCAGCTTTTACATCTGTCTTTAGGACTGATCCGTTCCCCATGGCCCTGGCACTCCATGCACACAGACTGAATTTGCTGAACCATTCCCGGTCCTATCTGATGAATTCTTATTTGCATTCCAGTACCTCGGCAATTGGGACAGCACTCTACTGCTCCTTTCTTTCCACCTCGGCCTAAACAGTATAAAAAAATCAAGTTTGAACTTAGTGTCCGACACAGTAATGAATGTTTTAATAAGACAGTTCCTAAACACTGCATTTTATCAACATTTACAAGGTGTGATGAAATGCTGCCCTTAACAACTATAATTCAGCCTTTTAATTTGATTAAAAAAAAATACAGCTGCAGTCAGCTTTAGTTATCTATAAACATATTAACAATGACTACTATTTTCCCAAGGAATCATTTTAAAATTTACAATTTTAAACATGAAAACTGTGAATTTTAAATCACAAGTCATGACATACTTTATCTGTGAAACGAGAACATTAAGGAGTTTATTCTCTTTAGAAGATACCATATTTCCAACAAATAACTTGTACTTATAAAAAGCTTACAGGTTCATAGCCAGTAACTTGTCTCTATGTGAAACAGGTGAATGTCCAAAAAGAGGACACTGTTTAAATCATACTAGATTATGAAGCCATTGGAATGATTATGTTTTAGAGATAATATGAAATGCTCATTTGAACAACGTTGAGAAAAAGGACAGTAACTTGGATTGATTCCAACAGCATTTAAAATATACACATAAAAAAGTGCTGAGATGCCCTGGCCGATCTGGCTCAGCAGTTAGAGAGTTGGCCCGCAGACCAATGAGTCGTGGGTTTGATTCCAGTCAAGGGCATGTACCTCAGTTGCCTTTGTCCTCGGCACTGGGGGGCGGGTCATGCAGGAGGCAACCAGTGGATGTGGCTATATGTTGATGTTTCTCTGTGTCCCTCTCTCCCTTCCTCCCACTCTATCTGATAAATAGAAAAATATCCTCAGGCGAGGAATAAAAAAAAAGTGCTGAGCTCTGGCCAGTTTGGCTCAGCAGTTGGAGCATTGGCCTGTGGATCATAGTCACAGGTTCAATTCCAGTCAAAGGCACGTCCTTCAGTTGTGGTTGGGTCCCCTGGCCCTGGTCGGGGTTGTGTGGGAGGCAACCAGTCAATGTCTCTTTTGCATTGATGTTTCTCTCTCTCGCTCTCTCTCGCTCTCTCTCCCTTCTATTCTCTCTGAAAATAAATGTAAAAAGACCCTCAGGTGAACATTCAAAAACAAAAAAAAAAAGTGCTGACACTTTGCTAATATTTCTCTAGATGGTACGTTTAGGTGGTTTTCTTTATACTTGCACTCTTATACTTAGGCAGTGTACCATTTATCAGTTTCATATCTCCAGAAAGGTTTCAGTTCCACTTTCAGGTATATTTAAGATGTTGAAAGACCATACCTTCACATTTGTCACAAATCACATTCTTTTGCAGAGCTAGTTTTCTTGTTGCACCATTATATAAATCTTCTAAGGTTACTGAGAGCTGATGCACAACATTTTTACCTAGAACAAAACATTGCTCATTAAAAATCTAAGATCTATCTTATTTGTATTCAATGCACCATAGAAACAGTAAAGAATAATGAAAGATGAGGCTCACAGGGTACATCTGTTGAGTACCTGTTCTATACACAGAATACTGGCCACATGATCCTCAAACTGTAATGTAGTTTCCGATGAGAAAAATTGGGTGAGATTGAGTAATTTGTCTAGGAATGTATTTGTGGCAATCTTACGAATTTGGCAATCAAAAACATTAACTGCAAAATCACTTGAGAGAACCAATGCCATTTACATAGAGGCACATTTCACAAGAATTACTCCAAAGTGCATTTCCGTTCAAATATATTCTTTGAATCTTTCACTTACTAAGATATTGAGCAACATGACCCATTACTTCATCTGAACATTCTTCAGTACACTAAGTTCCAAGTTACAATCAATCAAGATTAACCAGGGAAGTTGATATATTTATTCAGTCTCCATAGAATACCAATTCCTACTTCTACCTGAAGTAGGAATAGCACACATTTAATGCTTGGCCAGCACTAGTTTTATTTTGAAGACTAGATTTCTCATATCCTTTATCATAGTGTTGTCCAAAAAAACTTTCTGCAGTGATAGAAATGTTTTATGTTCGTGTTATCCAACACAATAACCACAAGTCACACGTGGTTTTTGAGTACATAAATGTGACTATTGCAGATGAAGAACTGAATTTTGGTCTTTGTTTTGAATCTAAATTTATTGCGGCCAGTAGCTACAAAGGAGTGCCACATCTCATTTCTGAATGGAACATGGAAGCTGGGGATCATATGAGGACACTGAGGCTACAGAAATGAAGTCACCGGCCAATGGTTAATAAGTTCCTAGCTAGTGATTCTTCACAAGGACTTTATTCACCATAAAACAGTGTTGCCTTATGCCCAAGTGAAATAATTCTCACTCTTATCTGTACAATACACCTGTTGTGAATATTTTTAGTTTCCAATGAAGTATGAAGTTACCATTAACTATATCCTTTTCCTAGCTCCACCTTTGAGTTCTATATCACAGATGTAGTCCCATGCAGTTGGTTCCAGCACGCTGAAAGCTGCCTTCTTACTTTAGCTTTATAGATTCGAGAGTATAAAGACAAGACAAAAAAGCTTCTTAAGTTTGGTTAAGCAAGTATTTTCTGGTATCCCACATACAGACCTTTTATTGATCTAAATCACACAGAAAAGTTTGCCAGTTAATTAATTACTGAAAAAATAATTAAGCCCTGGCCAGTTTGGCTTAGCAGTTAGAGCATCAGTCCTCAGATTGAAGGGTCTCAGGTTTGATTCCCAGTCAAGGGCACATACCTGGATTGCAGGTTCAATCCATAGCCCGTTAGGCATGCAGGAGGCAACCAACCGATGTGTCTGTCTCTCTCACACCGATGTTTCTCTCTCTCTCTCCCCTCAACTCTTTCTAAAAAAACAAAACAAAACAACACTACTACTTTTCTTCGGAACAAACCATCCTAAACAATTGCTTTTGATTGCAAACCATTTTAAGGTAAATTTCTTTAAATAAAAACATACACCTTTCCTTTTAGGAAAAGCTGAGGAAACAATTTCCAGTCTTTCTGAATTTAAAAATGTTCAATGCCTTCCCTATTCCTTCTAAAATGGACCCTACCCATTGGCCCTTATTTGTGTAAACTATCTGGGAAACAAGTGAGATTGACTCTGACCTGAACATGGCTTTCCTGTGAAGAATATTTCTATAACCAGGAAATGACATTTCTGATAAATAATAAGGGCACATATTTTGTTGTAATAAAGCTGAAGCAAAATTAAACATACCTATTTGGAAGCAATGAATCTATGTTACAATCCTGATTACTGATGCCTTGCTGTATTACCTGGAGGAAAGTTAAGGTTTCTGAACTTTAACTCACTTTCAACTAAGTACCTCCCACTGGGTTGGGGGAGGGGTGTCAAATAAGATCTGTAGAAAGAGCTTTGAAAATTATGTTCCTATACTTAGTTCCTTTAATTAATGCTTGACAACCTTATTGAAGTTTGTGTCCTACTCCAGGAGCTTTAGAAGCATTCACTTGTTAGCACTTGATTGCTTTAATTTTAGTTACATCAAACCTCATCTTAAAAAAACTATACCATAAATCAAAGTGGCAGTTTACAGTTTGCAAAATTATACCAACATGTAAGCCAACATTTAAAATAGGTTGATTCTCAAGAATTTGCTTTGACCAAGGGGCTACTCTGAATTGTTGCATGTGGACTAATTATTCTTACCTCTTCTTTCTCTCTGCATCCTTCCTCCTCCTCCAAAAAACATATCAAAGATGTCCATAGGGGAGCCAAAACCACCACCTGCTCCACCTTCTTTAATTGCTTGTTCTCCTCCTTTGTCATATAATTCCCTTTTCTTTGCATCAGAGAGCACTTCGTAAGCTTGAGAAATCTGTTTAAACTGTTTGAGAAAAGAATAAATCTCACTTTTTAAAAAATTATTACAAACCACAGACACTGTATTAGACATACCCAATTTCAGGTTGTAATTAAACAACCATACACCTGGTAAGATACTATTCAAGCTGTTTGAACTTGCCTTCTCTCCTTCATTTGGATTCTTATCAGGGTGGTACTTCAAGGCCAGCTTCCTGTAAGCCTTTTTCAATTCTTCCTGGGTGGCATTGGGTTTGACCCCCAAAACATCATAGTAAGTGGTTTCTTTCACCATTTTTGACAGCCTGAAATAAAAAAAAATGCAATTTAACCGGCTTTCAACTGGTAATTATAATTAGTTTAAGTCAGACAAATTGGGAGTGGGGAGGGAAATCTGATTATAAGAACCCTGCCTCCCCTAAACTTCAGAGAAGGTAATGATTCCTTTGATAATCCAGTAATAGATTCTAACAGATTAAATATAAGATAATAATTATCAGGGAATAACTCAAAAGCCTCCTATAGCAGCTGGTTCCCATTCTCCTACAGGAAAGCCTCCATACTAACTGCCACTATTATCGAGATTCTTCCTGTTTCCCTTCCCCAGCAGGGACAGGTAATCAAAAGGAGCACGAACTGATTCAGTCCTGGTTGTTACATTGTCATTGGTAAATCCGGGAAGACATACTCTCCCTAGAAAAAAACACATTTGGGTACAAAGAGGACAGGGAGTGGTTTACGAAAGTGATTTAAAAACAGTCCTAAGTATGTTTCTCAATTACAGGACTTACGTCTCCACACAGACCGCCGCCGAACCCCTCTCCCCGCCAAGCCAGCGTAGCTTACACGTCGTTAGGTTTCCCCCTGCACTTGGCGCTGATCGTTAAGGTTTCCTTCCTTCCCCCCGCCCCCACCATGGACAGAAGGAGTGGGAGAAGCCCAGCCCGCAACAAAGAGGAGGGGAGCCCGGAGAAGCGAAACCGTGGCCTCCGCCCCGCTCCTCCCGCAGCCCCTCACCCTGAGCTCTTTCTGCGCGTGCGCGCGGGTCGCCCACCCTCGAGGGAACGCGAGGGAAGAGGGCGCACACGGAGAAAAGCCTCAGGCTGCAGATCCTTGGAGCCTTCAGGCCAGATGGGGAGAAGGGGAAGCTCTGTGAAAGGTCTCGGACCCACTCACTACATGCCGGGGATGGCTTGCCGGGGCACCCCCCACACACCCCCAAAAGGGAACCGTGGATCCTAGAACCGATAACCCTCCCACCCACGCGGAGCCAACCGCCTCCGACAGCGGCTCCATCCAGCTCCCCAGCGAGCCAATGGCGCCGGCCTTGGGCCGAGGGGAGGCGTGAGGGCTGGCACTCACCGGTGAGCGGGCCGAGACAGGTGTGGAGGAGCTGCAAAGGGCGCGTTACTGCGCGCAGCTCGGAAAGCCGCCGCTCCTCCACCTCTTACCGAGTGTTCTGGAAAGTTCCGCCCGGCGAGCCGCAGCCGCCGTCTTTTGTAGCCGAGCCCAGACGCGTCACCCGCAGGAAGTCCCGCCCCTCCCGCCGTTGCCACCGCCCTGCGGTTACCCGGGCAACGGTGCGAGGGAGCTCGGGTTGAAGTGGGCTGTGCCGATCGGCCTTGTGGGGGTGGGTCTAAGCCTGGGTCCTGGCGCTCCTGGAACTTTCTGGAGCCCTTTCTTCCTGCGGGTCGGTCCCGGAGGACCGGAGTGTCAAGCGGGAGCGGGAGTTACCCAGGAGCGTTGCCATGCTGAGCGAACTTGAGTTCCCAAATTGGTGAGGAGGCCGCCGAGCCGCCGCCGCCTGCGAGGACCGGGAGGGCTCCGGGACGGGACGGCGCTGTGTGCAGACCGGGCAACTCGCAGAACAAAGCCCTGCAGCACCTCCACCCCGCTGACGCCCCATTTGCCACTTTTGATAGTTCTTTAGCGCTGAGGTTCGGGGAACCACTGGGCAGGAAATGCTGAGCAAGATGGGCCTGGGCCCCAGAACAATCTCACAGGCCTTGGATCTTGCTCCTTTTCACGATCAGCGCCTGTCCTCGTAATTCAAACTGTGAAGTTGGAAGAACTCTTTTTAAGTCCAGACTCCTATACACACGTTTCTGCCTTGGGCCTTGCTGTTCCCTCTACATTGGGCCCAGGGAAACGTTCGCAATGCCTTTGGGCCAACTGAGGGCCGTGAACTCTTTTCTGGCCGGGCATTCACCCGGTTTGGCTAGCCGGGGACACAGAGTAGCACCAAGAGTAACTAACAGATTGTTTTATTTGATTTTTTTTAAAGTACTCTCCAGTCTGTGAACTTGGATCTACAGTTTGCAAAGTGAGTCTCCAGGCTTTCAAATGTTGGGAGGTTGGCACATTGGGAAAAGGAGGATGT